>NC_132935.1:136764986-137409129 GCF_034638445.1 Ciconia boyciana | reverse complement strand
GACAAAATATTTGCCATTCAGCTGAGATGAAGGAAGGAGGAATAATAATAATTCTCTTTATTTAGGCAGAAACAGGACTTTGAACCAAGGTTTTAGAAGAAAATATTTCAATAGTTCTCTCTTAATCTCTTCTACTGAAATAGTTTTACAAAGTATTCAAATATTCCTGGATGCAGGACCTGGAATTTTGGTTTACACTTCTAGGGACTTCTCAGAGTGCCAACACAGACTCATCCTACCTCTTTTTCTTTGTTTGAGCTGAAACAAATTATCTAGTTCACTAAAAATGATATTGGTTTTAGGTCTGGTCATCAAAATGAAAATTCAGTTATTCATGAAGTTCCAGTCATCCTGAAAAAAATTCTGTTCACACCATAGTGATATTAAAACAGTAGAATTCATATGTTGTCTCATTATATGTGTATAAAAATATAGGATTCCTCAACTCTTCCAGAAATAAGTAGAAGTGTTACCAGAAATTCTTTTTTATGTGTGAAGATTTTACATTAGTCTGTATCTGAAAAATCAGGAAGGGAATAGGAAACTGTGATTACAGAAGAGAACTCAAATAGCATATTAAATCTTGGAAAGAATGTTTCTTTTTTATTGTGTCTAATACTAGTCTGAGAGAAAGAGTGTGATACCTTTATTAAACTAAAATAAAGCAGCATTCATCCATAATTCTGAGCTTAATACAATGATTTCAAAGTGCCGCAAAGACTATCTTAAGTATTATTTTGAGCCATCTTCTAAAGCATGGTGTTAGTAGTAATGTTTCTGTCTGACTCCATAGTCTTAACAAGAGTAGCTGCCTGCTGCAATATCTGACAACTAACTGTACTGTCAAAACACCCTCAGCAGGCACTTCTTCCCAACACAAATCACAACATATTATCACAGCATTTTTTCCTAGTATTTCTCTTTCTGCCCTCATTGAGAAATAAAGCAGGGCAATATTCTACTTCAATTGTCCAGTACAAAAATGCTATTGTATCTACCACTACAACGCTGATGCAGTAGCCTTGTGAACAGCTGTTGTTGAAGAGACACAGTTGGGAATTTTCTTAAGAATGTTTTTCTCAGAGTACACTGGTTTGTTGAAAGTGAAACTTTTTTTTTTTCAAGATGGTAGGTACCTGTTTTAGTAAGGCAAGGATTTCTGATCAGGGAGAAACAGACAGATGTGCTGACCCACTATTCAGCTGGCTCATTTAGGATGTTTAAATCCATGAACTGAGTCTGGGGACAGGTCAACATTTGATGTGCCTTTATTTCACCAAGTATTGTAGAACCATTTCAACTTATATCAATAATTAAGGGTTTAATGGATGACACAGGGAGGCCCTGACTGCGTGTCTACATGTAGAGTGGAGCATGGCACTGCCATCCTACAGAATAGCATGGACTAATCAAAACCTGGAGGCAGCGTGGTTGTGTCAGCCTGCTGCTGGACCTACTTGGTTTGCCTGTGCTGAGGACTGCAGTATGCTAGTTTACGAGCACTGCCACACTCTTTCATGCTTATGCTAGTTTGGGGTAGCATCACTGTACTGTGCACCACATCAGTCAGGTCAGCTATAGCTGAGGATCTCTTCAGTGGTGTAGAAAAAATCCTGCTGCGGACTTGTGCCTTCCTGCTCTCTTTTCCTACTCCCGACTCTCTCTCTCTCTCTCTCTCTCTCTTTTTCTTTTTTATTTGATTTTTTACTGTTGTTGTTGTTGTTGTTCTCCTGGTTCAGAGCAAGAAAACTTAAAGAATCTTCTATAATTTCCCTTGGATGTGAAAACAGTTTCCCAGCCACTTCTGAACATTACAGTATCTGGAAGAGTAGGGAGAAGGTGGGAAATTGCTAAGGAGTCTACAATGTATATTTATAACTTGGATCTGTTAACCATCGCTAGAAGTTTGATTGAAAGCACCGTTTAAGCATGAGAACTGCAGAGTGATATCCTTAAAGCAGCATATTCTTATCTTCTATACATTAATATAAACACATGATGTCTGTAAATGTTACTGATATTGCATCTGCAGTAACAGTGGTTAGTAAGGACAGAAAATAACAGATGATAACAGGTAATAAGTGGTGTATTCATCTGTGCTCCACAGAACCTAAAAACTAACAAAAAGTCTTAAAATCTAAGCTTGAGACTGATGCTGAGATGTCCTTTACTTTTGAGGCTATGCCTCCTTTTACTAGAGTACAGTCCAGCAACATCTTCCTTTGAAGACATATGTGATAGAAATGCTTAAACCCAGACACAAGGTAAAAAGGTATAAAACACAATGAAAGTACTAACACACAAAATGTACTGCCAGCTCCCCCAAGAATTAAAAAACTCTACAATGTCCATTTCTTTCCATCTTTTCTGGCAGGGCCAGAGCCTCTGTTTCTGGCCCTTTAAGTTTTAAAGCAAAGAGGAGTCAAACTAGATATTTATGAATTTTGATCAACTTTGAAGTGACTGCTGTTTTTAAAGAATTATTGCTTTACACCTCTGTTAGATAAAGCACATACACGTTAAGTGACTGGCTTAAGGACATAAAATATACTCATGACAGAGCTCAGAAGGGAATCTGAATCACCTGATTTTCAGAACTAATCTGTAAGCAATAAACAAGCTCCTAACACATAAGTTCTCTAAGCCAAGGCTTCACGTTCTTGTCTCTGGGAACTTGTAAGAAGTGGCATTATATATTGTTAAATTTTCCCTAACTTGACTGCTGGGTGTCCTTTTTAGGCAGGCCCCCAGCAGTATTATTTCCAGCTTGCAACTGGTTTAAAACCTGAAGAACACAAAGTCATGCCCTTCTACCTAATAGCAGAATAGTATTCTACTTACAGGAATGCTAGTTTTTAGTTCAGTGCTATGCTGTCATTAGCGTTTGTCTACTTCTTCATACCTTGCTAGAAAGTCAAGTCCCAAGAACATCCCTGGCTTACCGATTGACTAGTTTTCTCTTTTGTAAAACATAGCCTTCTTATGCCAAGATAAAACTCTCTGCATAGGCATTCACAGCCTTCAATTTCCCCCCTCTTTCTCAAAAACATGGTCTTTTCTCAACTTTTAAATGTGTGTGCCAAAGCAGCAAGCTCTTTAAAATGAAATGGCGAGGGGGGACAGGATGGCACAGCGACCTACCAGCGCCAAAACAACCAACTTGTTTTCTCTGGCTTTTAGCTACAAGTTGAGACCCTAGCTTTGTTTTTCCCTCATCGGATGCTTTGGCATGAAGCATCCAAAATGTAGATTGCTGGACTTGTTCATGGCATTTCAAAGAGAGCATCATTTGGGCTATACATTAGCAAGCAGGCGAATAATTAATAACAACACACGTGGAAGCAAATGAATGTTTTGCTTGTTGAAAGAGAACGAGAAAGTCAGACAAAGGCCTGGGATCTATGTCCTTGCCCTCCACAGCAGCAGAAGAAATAATGTTATGAATAGCATTTAACTTGAATTTGTAGCAAACTGCTGCTTTTATCATAAACAATTGCCAGATGGTATACATTATCTTCCTTTTTTCTCCTTTCACAAAAGCAGCATTAATTGCAGAGCAGCCCAGGGCTCCACTCAGCTCATCAGTGTGATAACACTTCATGACCCTGATTAGCCGTCAGTCTACTCAATTAAAAAGATCATTTAGACATTCACCCAATCATTTGCCTATCGAGCCACCTGGGCCTCAACCAGGGGCTCCATTTTTAACATTCTCCTGCCCTCTCTCATCTTGCCTAGCTTTTTTACATATCTCCAAAAGACGTAATTGAATTAAATAAAGCGTCTCAGGGGCAGCTGCAACATCTGCTGTTTGTGGTATGTCAAGCCTTCAGCATTAAAAACAGTTACATATGCTCCAAATTAGCAGGTCGCAGAGATGAAACAGTCGATGATAGTGTTTTTGTGCCAGCGTGAGAAGCAGCTCACAGCTGTGTGCAATTTACAATTAAAGGCTTTATCAGAGCTCAATTGTACTAGTGAATCAAGTGGTGAGAGGTCAGTTAGTGAATTAGACCAATTAGAGCTTGTACAGTTAAATTATCTGTCTTATTACCTACTGATAAACAGCCTTGTCATATCTTTACTCAGATGATGAAGCTTGGAAGTGTTTTATGAGGTGATACTGTACTTTTTTGTGTGTGTAATGGAACTCAGTAGCTCAGCAAAGTTAGTCTCATGCAACAAGCATACAGCAGGCAACTTCTTAAAATGGAGAGGGAAAAAACCCCACACTCCTGCAGTTAGAACCTTTAAGCAATATTAAGTTAGAACATGAGTTAAGGTTACAAATGCTGGCTGTATTTCAAGTTGTATTTTTCTGCTTGGTAAACTCTAAATTCATAAAGTTGTCTGAGGGAAATGTTATGCTTCTGATTTCTAGGGTTTTTTAATTACTGTCTTGCTCTCTCTCACTCCCACTCTGAAAGAGGGATGGGAGGCAAAGGACAGAATCTAATAAAGTCAGGCTCTGATTTCTGTAAAATACTTATACTGTAAAATAATGCAGTAATAAAGGACAAAGACAGAAACTCCTGCTTCTTAGTCTCAGGATTTACACAGTTCTGGAAAGCATCACTTGTAAGTCTGGACACAGATGACTGAAGATGGGTGAATTGAACTAAGGTGAGCCACTAAAACCTTTTCAGAAGTATTATGCATACAAGTGTGTCAGTTTATAGCTGGGTAGTATTAAGCATCTGTTATTGCCATGCTGTCCTACTGTGTGAATGAGACATGAGCTGCACCAGGTACTGCAATGCCAAATTTATAGGCAGTGGTCCTACAGATGAGGAACTTGCTGTCAGGGGCCCTATACAATTTTTTGGGGGATGGGGGTTGGTGGGGATTAAGATTAACCAGCATTCAAAAACATGACCCATCCTTTCATCAACTTAGATCATATGGAATTGCTGGTGACAGTGTTGCACAGCAAATTCTGCCTTTCTTCAGTGCTTAGAGGACCAGAAGCCTCAGAAACCTTCCCTCAAAAGCAGCTATCTGTGCATTACTCTTGAAAATGAAGTAAGGCTCATACCTTTCTTTTAAAGTACAATCAAACACTGATAGCATAGTGGTGCCGTTCTCTTTTTATAGAAAGTCCTAGAGATTAGGTCATCTGCTCATTTCTTTTCTCTGCAGAAGACAATCAATGATGTGTTAGACCACAGGAATGGACTAAAAGCATACCTGATTCTGTAACCCAGTAGTCAGGGAATTTGGCTTAAAGAAGAAGCATCGAGTCTATTCTCAAAGTTGTATTTCAGTCTTTCACATCATCCTGTCATTGGATAAAAGGCATAAAAGTTATGCATCCGCTGTGAATCAGTGTGCTGGGATCACTGTTCTTATCTTCATTCTTCACAGTAGCACGGCTTTGGGAGGAAAGGTGGTGAACGTGCTTGTAGGTGTTCACCTACAAGGTGAACAAGCTGGCTTCTAGGCCATCAGACAGTGGGATAGTTAGGACACTTCAGGGAGACTCAGGGTTAAATCTCTGTGAGCAAAGGAGGATGTTTTACTTCAAGGTCTGTAACTGGAGATTGTTCTAAGTAACTCTTCTATGTTGTGTGGAGCTGGGCTGTTTAGGTATGTCCAGGGGATATGTACCAGACCCAAATCTAAACTGAGATTAAATGCTAGTTGATTACTAAATGGAGATATGGGGGGGTGTGGGGGGGTATGTTTTCTTTGTTTCAATTCAGGCAGGTGATTCCACCCATATATTGTGTTGGTGCAAACACAGATTTTTGGAATGGGCTTTTGATCATGTTTAGTGCATAGCTTCTATGTATTCAGGCATACAGATTTTGCAAAATAAGGAGGGTAAGTTTCAAACAGATGTCTTGAGATGTCTTATTAAATATTATGTTTGAAATAAAGAAGGTTGTGATGCTGGTATTGAGGGGGGATCCCAACCGGTTTCTGCCAGTAAATAATGTTAACTCATTTTCCACAAGTTTGGGACTTGCATTTAAAGAAACTCTAATCAGCATGGAAATGGCTCCTTTTGAAACAGCAGATTTAACATTTTAGTATTTTCTATAAGTGCATCAACCTCATTGCTAAGATTCAAAGGTTTTTAAAAAGTAGTTGAAAGAAAGAGAAGTTTTTTAACTTGTACATGAAAAAAAGAAAGAAAAAGAATGTTTTTGGTGTGTAAATGAACATATTTTTCAACACTTTTATCCTTCCAAGTAGTAGAGGATATTTAGGTCATTCCTCAAGGGGAGGAGAGAAACATGGACTAAGTAGTCTTAAAACTGCTGAGATTTGAATGTACAGTGCACACTTGGTGTCAGGGACCCTGATCTCTCCTACAGTGCACATGCTTCTGGCAGTTATTGAAATTCTTCATCCTCTCCTCCTGTTGCAGTCTTCTAACTTATGAGTGACATTTGCCCTTGACAAGGCCAAAATGAAAGTCAAGCCTCAGACATCATAATTTTCTGTTTTTAAATGCTAAGTTGTACCTGACTGCATTTACATTAAAATTATTTTTGCCATGAATGTGAGAAAGAATGGTTCACAGTAAACATTGAAACAATGACTTAGAGCTCTTTTTTTTATTATTCTTGCCTTTGTTGTATGACAATCGATAAATTACTTCAGATCCCATTTTTAAAAGACATAGGATTTTCTGTGGCTTTTTAAAAAATGATTTTGAATTTTAAGTGTCTTTTGCCTTCTGACAGAGATTAAGTCCCTGTGTATATAGCTCGTAGTTAAGCATAAAGTGGATATTACTTACATGACTCAGTCTTCATCTAAAATAGGGAAAAAACAGGAAAGTTGGTTAGAAGCTAAGATACTGCAATAACAAAGCCAGATTATGTTGACAGACTGATTTCTTGAAAATTCTATTGTAAGAACAAAATCAGTTTATGGAGGATACAGGATCTAAAAAGAGACACACTCAGAGTTATCAGCAAATGATAATTACTATTTATCATCTGTTTGCTGAGAAAACAGGAGCAGTAAAGGCATTGCATCACTTACTGCACTTATTAACCTCAACTTGGCAAGCCAAGCTCTTCACAGCACAAGATAGTGAAGCTGATCACAGGCTTGAAAACACTATTAGATGGGGCACTGCCAAGATAAAAATCTTCTGACATTTAGTTTTTGCTTTGTTACTAGTTGCAGCTTAAATATTTAAAAAAAAAAATAATTTTGACCACTGTTATTTGTTTCCATCCATTTAATTTTGTACTTTTTGTACTTACATAATAGAACAACATGGTTCTATTCAGCTAGTTTCATTCAAAATTTCGAGACCATATGAAATTGTAGCTGTCTCCAGACACCCACAAATAATGCTATGTAATGTACAATCGTATCTCACCATTGTGCTTTACATTTGCACACCGTAGCTTTTGCACCTTCTTTCTATAACTTGTCACACTTAGAGTATCCCAGTACTCCCTTACCTACCCCTGCAGTACAGACAGATAAATAAAAAACCCCACCCTATTAATGGCAGGCACTGCTAGTCTTCCTTATTGTACAAAGCTCTATTCTTCCCAGGCCTGTGAGCCATGGCACACATGCTGTGTACCTGAAAGAGTCAATGGAAGTGCTCTCCTCTTCCTCATTGATGCAATTTAGCCAGCATCTGCCTTCACAGCACAACCTCCCTACCTGTCCTGCAACAGAGCCACAGGACTAAAACTGATCTGCTCATGAGCTGCAGCTGATGACTCGCTGGCTGGGTATCTCCCACCTGTGCAACCCAGCCACAGTCCTTCTCACGAGTGCATTACAGAAACTTGTTTGGGACAGTTGAACATTTAAGAACTAGTATATGTTGATGAATATAAATGTTTAAAACATGAATATAAATGTTTGAAGAAGTGGAGCACAAATGGTGTAGTGGCATTTGTCTCATGGGAACAAATAAATCACCTGCCCAAGGAGTGGTGCTTATATGCTCGCAGTAGTCCTCTTAGTTTTTTAGAAATACTGTGAATTTCTTTTTAAAATCTCTGTTTACCCACTTCCCAAACAGCACTACCACAGAGATCATATGAATATTATGTAATAAAAATTTCCATAAAATACAATAAGACACTGAGTAATTTGGTTCTGATGTATGTATTTCTCTCTAAGTGTAAGCTGGGACTTACGACTTGGTTTTCAAGTCTGTTTTCATCCATTACGTTCTGCCAAAACTATATCTCCATTAAACCTCAGCAATAGTCTTTTTTTTTTTCCCCCACACACACTCCAAACATCCTTACTTTTTCTCTGGCATAAAACTCTTTCATTTTGTATAGCAAATCTGAGCTGTCTGAGGTGTCGTGAGGGCAAAGTCTTTGTCTCCACTACCTATAGGCATTGTTTCATGACTATGAATAGCTTTCCTTTTCGGATAGCCATAGTGGTTCCTTCTTTTGATTTCAATCTGTATCTGAAAGCAATCTGTATTAGTTGAAATATTTTCACAAGGCGTGAAAGTAGGGGAGTTGCTTAAAAATCTTGCAGATTTATTGTCTTTCTGATTTGTAAACCTCTAAGTAACTTTCAACATTTACACTCCTTTCTTTTTCCCTGGTCATTACAGTATACAGAAGGTGCATCAGAGGGTGATACAGTTTATTAGAGCAAGTTGTAGGTCTCAGTGTAACTGGATCAATGGGGTAACTTCTCTGACTACTGGCTAGATAACTCAGGGAATAACTTACCTGTATGTTTGTAAAGTGCATTTGGATATACTAAATAAAGCATGTTTTTTACTGCTAGTCTTTTATTCCAACTTAAGACCCTGTCCAGCTAATAAAAATAAAAGACAAATGGGAGAATGAATCAAAAGAGATCTTTGGACTTACATCATACTTTTTAGTTCTAATAACGCCCTTCTTAGAATGCTTCAATTAATTTAATCCTGTAAAAATCATAACTATTCAGTACTATTTACTGTATGTACTCTCACAGTGCAATAACTTCAAATTGTATAGTCATTTTTTTTCCCTAGTTATTTGCTTGAGAAGGAAATCTCTAACTCTCTTTGTTAATTTAGATAAATGCAGGTTTTGGGTTGCGGGGTTTTTTTATAGGCACAACACCAGACCTTCATATTGCTCATGAAAGATTAATTCTTGATCCATTATTATTTTTACTCTCTGTTAATAATGTATTAGATGTGCTTATTGCGTATCTGTGGATGTATAGATGGATACACTTTGGTTAGACCAGTCAGAAGTGTTGCTGAGATCACCCTCACTCCAGATTCTAATGCTTATTGGTTTCATGTTTTAAGAAAAATGAGTCAGTGCATGAAGGAATTTTATTCAAGATGTACTTATTAGATGTGTTGCCTTAGTGAAGACTATACTTTCGGTATTGATCAAACCACTCTCCCCTGGTGTACAGATGATTAATTCCCTATTAACTCCTAAGATATCACTAACCCAAAGAGTACATTTTAACAAGTGGCACTGCTTCCTCCAAAGTGCACACAAAACCCCTGTATTAAAAGTAACTCCCCAAAAGCCTTTTGTGTCTATTTGTTACCTGCTTACCTTGATGTATTGTTTCTCCTGACATAACACTTTTTCCTGATTTTGCTGAATAACTCCACTTTATGCTTGCTTTAAGTAATACCAAATAAGTGCTCATTGCATTTTTTTATGTCTTCTTATAGTGGTATGTTTAGAGCTGGTTTTAAAAGGTAGATGAAACATTTTTTTAAAATTTAAAAAAATGGTGATTCTGTGAATCTTTGCTGATGTTGGAAGTTTCTGCCTTTCTGACCCAGATTAATTAGTAGCCAGTGAGAACATGTATATAAATACCACAAGTCCTTGCACTGACCGAGTCAAACTTGTGAACCTGTATTTGTGATTCTTGAAGCAAAGTATCTTGACTGATGGCTATTCTGAGTGAGACTCTTTCACTTGCGCCTGTTGGAGAGCTTTATTATGTATATGAAGCCAATAGGAAAACCTGTTCTCTAGCCAAGTGATTTAATGTTTCATGTAATCTTTGAAAGACCCAGGGTGGCCCAAGTACCAGCACTAATGAAAACTTTGTCATGCAGATCTCTAGCAGGAGACTGAGAGGGTCTTAATTTTAAGTAGTTTACTGCTCAGTGATCTTGTCTTGTTGAGGGACTGACAGAGTGACAAAGCTGGAACCTCAACCTTTGTGCATGTGTCTTTATGTATGTATGGGAAATTTCAGAAAGGTCGTGATTTCATCCTTCTGCAACATAGGAAAAAATAAACCCAAAAGTATTATCAAATATGAAGACATACTTTCAGCTGCAGGCACATTTCCCAGTTGCTCATCAGTTTGCCACTCATCAGCTGCTGTCTGTAAAACCGTTCCTGCAAGATGTGTTTTTAGAAGAAAACTTGATCACATAAGTAAATTTCTAACACAATATACAACTTGATTAGTGCTATGATTAAAATTCTTTGTGTGCCAGTCTCTGTAAGATTTAGCTTTTAATTACCTAACTTCTCTAAAAGGTATCTAAACTTGACATCATTTCTCTGATGATGAATTTGTGAAGACGCCATGATCACGTCTTCACAAATTACTGTTATCTGTGAATCTTACAAGCATGCAGTTTTTTCTTTTCTTACAGAATATGAATGAAGCTGTGAGTTAGTCTGAACTTATTACCGATCACTGTGACATCTCATGAGATGCTAACGCATTAAACATCAGGGTGATTACGAAGTCAAGCCTCTTTCTGTGGACATTTCTGTGTAGGGGTTCTAGCTAGGCTCACTAGCTAGGAGTATTTGAGGGCATCAAAGGATTGGTGCATCCTGCAGCAAGAATTAAGTAAGCAAAAATCAAGATAGATTTACAGTGACATTACAGAGAAGTAGGGGAGTGCCTTTTTCTTACATTTTTATTTTAAATTTTGCAGTATCCCACCTTTTTCTGACAAGCTGCTTACCTTATCTTATTGTTTTAAATTGTCAGGGCTGAATAGTATTGGAAGTTTTAGAGAATATACTTCTTGAGTTAGTAAAGATCCTATCTTGTGTGTGGAATATTTTTAGTTGTGAATGAAAATTAAGTAGGTCCTACATTTAATGACAAACATTTTGGACAGTGTCAGTTTCCTCTATTCAGAACTCTTTTAACACAGGAAGTTTAGAAGTAGTTTCATAATCCGTGACAAATAAATCAGGAGACACAATAGTAAAGTTTACTGGTTTTGAACTGTGTCTGTCTCCTGAATATTGTTCTCTGGTTTAAGCCACACATTTTCTATAAATAACAAGAACATGGATTGTTTAAAAACATTTAAAATTAACTTTAAACATTCAGATTAACCTGACTAGACAACACTATTCTGTTTTTTAGTACTCTGAATACAACCTTTAGAAGCAGGCTTTTAAAGCAAAAATTTGCAATTATGAAGTTCAGATAAACTTCCTGAAATATTCCGCAAAGCTTGCTTAAAATGTTACAGATTGACAATCATTTTAAGATATTGTGAACATAAAAGATGGAAAATTAATATGAAAGGGCAAAATAATAGTCAAAGAGAGGCTACATTAAATTTTTTGTAACATATTTTTGCATATATTTCAGTATTCATCTAATTTATTTGTCTTTTTAATGGTAGAAAATAACCCAAAACATCTTTAAAGTCTACTTACACATGGCTTAAATTCACTTCTTTGCTGAATTTCCTGAAGTGGATATATGATTTTTTTGAACAGGAAACACAAATATATATATAAAACTTTTCAATAATTAAGGAGACTCTTCATGGCAGTAACATGTCCCCTGTTTTATCTGTAAAATAGCTCAAAGGAACATGTTCTTTGACCGGAACTGATCCGTAAATCCATCTTGTTCTCTGTTCACCATTGGCAGTAGGAGAAGCCCACAAGCCTGGTCACCAAGTGAGGTATGCTCCCCCAATGTCCACAATCAATGGATGAGGGACAACAGAGGATGCATCCCCACCTATTCCCTTTAGTATCTGCTTTTGAACCTTGTTGTCCTTTGGTTTGTTTAATCTCTTCTTGAACGTGTTATTTGCTTCAACTCTGTCTTTGACACCAAGTTACACAATCATTACCCTTTGTATAAAGAAGTACTCTCTTGTTTTAATCCAAGCTGCTACAAGTTTCAGCAGGTAACCCTGGTTCTAGCAAGTTAGGCTGTCTCTCTGTCAAGACAGCTGCACCATGCCCTTAATCATTTTATTTCTTCTTCTCTGCACTTTTTCTGACTGCACTATGTCCTGTAGATATGGAGACCAGTACTGCACACAGTTATATAGTGACAGTATTATATTTTCTGTCCGTTCTCAATTACATTCTTGATGATGCCCACTATTTTATTGTTGGTTTTTCTTTTCGGCAGCTGTTGGACTTTGAACCAATTATTTTAGACAACTGTCCATGATGGTTCTGGCATCTCTCTACTGAGTGGTAAGTATCTGTTACGAGCTTTTCATGTACCTGATACAGAGCAGAAGGCTTAAAGAAGCTAAAATATAGAACTTTTTCATAAGGCAGGTTTCAACAGTTTAGTTGGAGGGGGGTTTATAAAGGAAGTAAAGTTGCACCCTCTGTAAGTAAAGCTTTTCCTTCTATCGGAGGGTACTATTTAAGTGGCTAACATATCAGAGCATCTATACGTATAAGGCTCTTCCCTGAGGAACGTGCACAGAAATTATTTGACATTTTATCCTATCAAATTTTCAAGATATTAATACAGAAACCTTTTATTTGCTTTCTCTGCAGGATGAATGGCACTTGCTGTGGCCACATTATATCATAATACAGCATTTGGTCACTGATCTGTATTTTGAAACTGCAGGATCAATTCAATGCAAATATTACAGAATAATTGCTTAAGCTACCTTCCCCCTTGTTCAGAGCACTTCAGAGTTAAGTATAAAATGAGCCAGGGTTATGATTTTCTGGCAAATCAACAAAACCAAAAGATTTGTGACCAAAGCCTTAATTGTCTTAACAAGAGCATGTATGCCTCTCAAACTAATGAATTATCAAGTATTATTGACTTCTTTTCCCCTTAAACCTTATGAATAGTTCAGATTTCTATATAGGAGAATGAATGTTATGTGAGTTAACAGCTTTACAAATTAGCTGTGATTTTGTACTTTGGACTATGACACTCATTACTGGACTTGTGTCTTGTCATTTCCATTCGTCTGTGATAAATGTGTCCGGATCTACTGATTCTGCTTTTTTGGTCGTTTGTTGTTTGGGGGCTTTTGTATCTTCAGTGTGTGCAATAGAAAAGATTCAGTCAGCATTACTAATTCCATCCACCATATAGATAAGCAGATCTTTCTTAATATTAATTTCAGACACTTGACCAGTGATGAGTTTATTCAGATGAGGTGTAAAACCTATGAGCTGAGGTAAACATGTCTGTGTCTGGGACTCCTGTAAGAGCGTCTATGTTGTGTGGAAGCTGCTCCTCAAAAAGAGATATGGTCTTCATGCTCAGAAAAGCATATTCACACCTACACAAGTCTTGTAGCAGGATTGGCAGTGATCCTTCTGCTTACTGCTGAGCTATAGAGGAGAGCAAAGGAGGAAGAGGAGGAGAAGATAATTTTACAACAAGCAAAGAATGCAAATATTCTTCCCAAAGTTGACGATGGATGTGATGATGTTTCTTCTACATGGCATTTTCACTTGCAGCTTTCATTTCCCTGGGCCCAATTAAAAAATGCAACCATGCCTTTATTTTTCTTTAAACAAGTGCTTGAACCTCATTTAGTAGGATTTTCCATATTTATCAAAAGTAAAATCATAGGCTTATGTGCTTTGATAAGTAAATGCAGACTGCCAGACCAGAGCCTCAATGTGTGCTCTTGCCTTTAAGAAGACTTCTCTTTATAAACCTACTTAAAAATGTTGGGTTTAATCGATTTCTAGTTGGACAGCATCTAGCATAATATAAAAATGTGTGCTAAGGTTTTCAGCAAAGTATTTAAGTCTATGAGCAGTCTAGGGACACTACAGAGGCTATAATATCATGAAATGCTTTATATGTAGAGTTGCAAGATTTAGATGTCATTGCACTGATGAACTTGGAAGCAGTGCCCAGAATAAAGCATAGCAGTGATATGGTCAGCTTATTTAGTTTACCTAGAAGACTAGTTTGCTTTCAAAATCACTGAAGGAAATCCAGAGCATTTACAAGAAGCATGGCATAAAGGATATTGTGACAATAAAACCTGCATGTGAAAAATGCCTAGATAAAGATCTTAGCACTAGTGTTAGCTGAACACCCCTAAGGGAGACAATTTTGAAGTGACTTTAAGAAAGATATGATCCACCAGCTTTACAAACATTATCTGGAAGGAAATCTGTGTTTCTAGGACAGCAAGCTAGATTTTTTAATAGATTTTCTTCTTAATCCACATGTCTGTGAAAATGCAAGTGTGAGAAGCTACTCATAGGTATTTACTTGGGCAGACAAGTAACTTTCAGCTGGTAGATCTGCCCAAGTTTTATTGATACAAGTCTTATATCTTTTTTCTCTGATGTTGATAGAACAATCCTGTTCTAACTAATAAACTAGAAAGTAAGCTCATCTTTTTATCTTTACTGACATGAATCATGTCGTTAATTCCATTGAGGGTTTTTGCTCAATGAAGTATCATTCCTCAATTTATAGTGTAAGTTTAAACAGTAGGAAAAATCCCAGATGAAACTCCAAATGCAATTAACACTATACATATTCTGAAACACTTACGACATCTAGTTCATATTTTATCAGCTGTTGAAATTCAAAGCTCATAAAGGTCTCATCCTGACATGAAATGTTCATGCTTAGTTCTTTTCAGTGTCTACCAGACACATTCACTCCCAGGCAGATGATACATAATCGACGAGATTCCTTAGCAGATCATTAAAGACCTCACAGTAAGACCTCATCTAAGAACTCATAGTATATGATATGATCCAGAGATGGCAAAGATTGTTCATTATTGGTCTGATTCTGCAGGACAGCAGACAATGTGAGCAACAATGTAAGCTGACACTGGATGTATATCTATAAATGTTTCTCTAAAAGCCCAGGCCAGCTTCCTATTATTTATTGCAGAATATTGCAGAGAGGGAGCCTGCAAATTTGCAAGGTATTTGCAGAACTAAGAAATTTTGTAAAGAGCTACGCTAAAATACCATTGCTAGAGTAAGGAAAGGCATAACCTCCTAATCATAAATAAACCATGAAGGTCATGGTCAACACACAGATGACAGAATGCAACTGAAGGACCACTTCAGTCAACTCAGCCTCAGGCACTGGAGAAAAATTGTGCTTAAGTGTACTGATATGTCAGAAGGCAATAAAGAACCAGAAATACCATCAACTTTAGGATGACATTCGCAGAAACCTAAACTCGAAGAGCATTGATCTTATGTGTAAAGGCAGGCAGAAAATGATTGTAGTTGACAGAAACTGTGAATTTGAAAGACAAATCTTAATCCTAAATCAGAAATAATGAAACTAATAGTGTTTGTGAGCAATGTACTGTACATACATATAGCATCATTGAATGCATAACAACAGTGCAACAGAGAGTTTAAAAATAAACTGAAAATAATCTGATGGCAGAGGTTAGTAAAAGATTTGGTATGAATTATATACTTTCAAAGGGAAAAGTAAAATATTTAAAAGAGAATAGCTTGAACTGCTGAATGACATCCAGATTGTTGTACATCTGGAAGTGTCATTGCTAGTCCCACTAAAACAATCTTTTAAAAGGGGTTAAAAAGCATCTTTCATTTTTCATCTATAATCAGACACTCTATAGATATAAATGACATTTTTAATATATAACTATCTGGGAAGATCTTCACCACATTTTCATGTGGTGAAAACTGACATTTGCTTGTTCCAAGTCAGTTGACTTAGTGACTTACGTTGGCTAAGCATCTGGCACTTTCATTTTACCATTCCCATCTTCATATTATTTCCACTGAGGATTTCAGGTACAGGAAAACAGAAACAGTTTTTTCAAAGTTAGTTTCCAATATTTAAATGGCAGTATGCATTTTATGTAAGAGTTTTTGCAGAAACATTGCATTGCTTATATATTAATCTCAGTACAACCACTGAGGGGAAAAAAAACCCTAAAACATCACCTACTGTGACAGTGAGCCTGAATTTTAACTCCCTGATAGCCATTATATTTACAGCAGGACAGTGTGTCCTGACATCTCTGAAGAAAGGACCTTTGCAGTTCCTGCATGCGATAACGAGAATATATATCTCGCAGTCTCTTTTTCTTACATTTCTTGCAATGAGATGTGTGCAACCTTTGATTTGACAACACAAATAAAATCAGCATTTAGGAAAATTTAGAAGCCAGTAAACACAGTTCAGATTTTTTTTTTTTAAATGACTGCATTTGACTGTAACATCATACTTTATAGAAACTGATGATTAAATGGACTTTAGGGCCTACCTCTTTTCATCTCTACATTTTAATGAATCCAGATAGATAATATTCATGTTTTAATTTTATGCAGTTCATGCAGTCACAATTTCACAATCAGAATTGTATGCCTCAAAAAAGGTAGAGATTCTGTAAAAGTGGAGAAAAGTGAAAAGTATAAGCTTTAATTGCTGCATATTTTGTCCTAGTTATGTATGCACAAATATGACTTGTTTTCATGGTTTTTGTGCTTGTGCTCTCTGCAATATTTTAAAATGTATCTTCGCTTTGGTAGCTGAATTCTAATTTCCTATCTATTGATGTTTTAAGCACATACAGTAGCAAAAATATTCAAACTGAGCTTGCAAAGATAAGTGACTCTTACTGTTTCACTACTAGAGATTTGATAGAATTGTTAAATGTACTGTTTTAAAATTACTTTAACAAAACAGGGGTGATTTTTTTTTTTATTTTATTGCTGTAAGTAATTAAGTTAAAAAGAATACTCCCCAAATATTGAATGAAAAGTGGTTGTAGAAGCAAAATGCAAAGGAACTGCAGAAAATTTCAACTTGGCATCAAAAGTAGTGTCTTCTACAAGACCAGCAGATTAAAAGCTGTGACTCCAACAATACACTTCATCAGGTGTTTCTCATAACAAAGAAAAATAGAGCTTGGTATGATCTGTGCAGAATGATTGCAGAACCATTGTCAAGCCTTGTACTGAAAGCTAATCAACACAGTTCAGTCAACAATCACTAGATGGAAGAAAAGCTGAAAGTCCTGCAATTATGCAATCGTCTTATATATGGAAAGAATTACTGCCCTACACAGAAACAGAAAATTGACAGTGCATTTGCAGTGGACAAAGACAGCTGGTTCCTCATTTTACAAATGTGGTGTCTTTCCACATTTCCATTTTTCCTGATGTAGGTTTCTTATTATGTTCACAGTGTCTTGGTATGCAAGTCTAATTTCACAGGAAAAAAATTCTCAGAAATATTAATGGATTGTTGCTGAAAAGAGAGGGAAGAGACAAAATAAAATAATTTCAGGTCAACTCGGTGGTGCTAAACAAGAAGTAATCAGCTTATAAAGCTTCACTCAAGTTGCCTTAGCTATCGATACTGAAAAAATGTGAGCATTAGAAAATATATTCCTGTGCTTGTATTAGCCTTAACAAAATCTGGTCCTTGCCTGGAGTTAAAGGAAATACTTTAATTCTGAGCATCTAAAAATTTTGCAAGCTGAGAGACACATTGTAGATGCTATGACAGCTAGAAATACAACTGAAAATAAAACACATGTTCATTTTCCAATGCCATTTTTTTCAGAATAGACTCTCTAAACTGAGTTTTGTTTAACTTTGCTGTTTAAACAGGGTCTGTTTGCTGAAAGTCACTAGAGGACTAATAATCACCTTGTATGCTTTGGTTGACCAGTTGGCTACAAAACCAGAATGCTCCCTATTGCCCATGCCAAAGCAAATGTTTTGAAACCGTATCAGGATCCAGCTCTGGTTGAAACTAAAGGAATGCAGGAGAAACTAATGTGCTGATAGGTCTCTCCTGACTTGCAACTCACATTAAACTTTGCAGGGTCTTAATGAAACTAATTTGTTTTCTGAAGTTCTGCCCCATCCATAATCCTTTTTCAAATCAAGATCAGAGAGAGTTCAGTGGCTGCTCTGACAGGAGTGAACAAGAGCCCATTGAAAGTCAGTACAAGTAGCCTCACTGCCTCTTGGCTTTGGCTCAGGCTCATCACGCAGGATCTTTAGAAGTCACCAAGCTAAACCCTAACCAGAAAATGAACCAACAAAACTAAATAGCTCACCTGAGTCAATATTTAATGAAAAAAACCCCCAAACAACTCCACTCCCACCTCACCAGACCTCACCCCATCCCCATCCAAATTACTCTCTTCTGTCATCTCAAATATTTGAGAACTGATTCTGGAATTAAATTATTTTTGGTCTGTTGATTCAGAAGGAATTGGGTTTGGTCTGCTTTGGTCTGAGTGAAGAAAGAAGCTCTCTGATTTTATTCATCTCCACAGTTAGGACATGAAGATCTAAGGTATTCCAAAGCCATATGAGCATATTTTGACTTTTTTTTCAACTAATTGAAGTCAGAACAACTGAACAAAACAGAATTTAATAAATCTGATCATATCTTTAAAAACAAGAAATTGTTTGAAGGTTTTTATAAGCAAATTACATGAATATGAGACTGAACTGAAAAGAAAATAATTGCTCAAGTAATTTGACTATATGAAAAAAGAATTTATCAGAAAATGGGACGCAAAATGTTGATTTATTGCAAACATTAACTATAGCACTCAAAATGTTCTCCATAAAATGCACCTAGAAAATACTTTCCAGCTTCAATATTATTTCACTGTTCCCATTACCAAAACTGAAATTAATCTCCTTTCAAAGGTTTTCTCTTATTCCTTGCTTTAGTTCTTTCTCAATATGACAGGACTTGGGTTTACCAACAGAGGGCAATAGTCAAGCTAGGAAAGACTGCATCCATCATTTTTGCAACTTCTAATGAGTCAGAAGGACACATAGAATCCTCATCTGCTTTTATGGATATTGCTGTGTAATTGCAGTGTAATTATGGCGCACAACAGCTTCAGAAAATTATCTTTGAAGAAAACAGCTGGTTCTCTTTAACAAACAGAGATGAAATCTTGTCAATTTAAAAAAAATCCAAAGGAAAAATACTAAAAATATATGCCAATAATAAACAGGCAACAAAAAAAGAAGAAATAACATAAAAAATTGAAATGGATAAATCAGAGAAACTGCTATGAAAAATAAGACTAAAGTATAAAACATTAGAAAATTACAATGATGTGAATGTGCTTTCATTATATGGTTTTATATTACAAAGCAAACAGGCTCATTGAAAAGATTTCCATTTTCCTTCTTCCACTCGTGTAGTATGTAAGCCCCCGATCCTGACAGCCTTTCTGCATGCTTTCCATTCAGCAGAAGAAATCCCCTTGGTTTCAGTGGAATTTCACAGCCTGATAAGGCCAGCCCTGAGCCCTGTGCTGTAGCTTCAGAGCCACAGAGCTTGCCAAGCCTTGCTGTGCCAAAGAAACACCAACGACTTCTGCTTGGGGGGCGAGGGTGGGGGGCCAGGGTGCCGACGCCTGGGTGCAGGCTTGAGTGGGTGGCTGAAGGGAGAGGAGAAGCTGTGTGCAGAGCTGGGCATCTGCACTGTGGTTCTCAGGAACGGCACAGCAGCTGTGGGGAATGAGTGCGTTGTGGGGAGCGGAGCTTGCAAGGAGCAGGTTTTAGCAGCCAGTTGGGGAACGGGACCAAACCGCCTCCACCACAGGCCTGGACATACACCAACTTACATTAGCTAAGGAAAGTGGATATGGATTTGGTGCACTTCTGTAATGTAGAAACAATAAAAAAGAGAAAGGAAATGTTGTAAAACACTTTTTCATAATTACAGCAAGTATTTCCAAGACTTTTGAAATCTATATGGATATATAAATACAATTATTACTATAATGTAATTAAACTTTACTAAAAATTAGTCAAAAAAACCAGTTAAACTATACATGCAGAAACATATGTCACATGGCAATGCTCTGTAAGCCCTAGGGCTAGGAAGCTTTCACTACTGAAGATCTTTATTTCCATATGGTAAAGTGGGTGAACTAAGGGAATGGTTTTATCTCCCACAGATTGATTTGCACATGTGCTGTATGGCTTTTCTGTAGGTAATAGGTAGACACATAAGAGGAAAAAATGTACATCATACTAGCTGTAGTATTCATGTGCCACGGTTACATGATGAATTTCACAGATTTGTGAAGTAAGTTGGACTACCAGACTCAAAATAGCTATTGAGTGGGAAAATTAACTGTATTAAACTTGAAAGCATGTGGCCAAGGTTATGCAGAGGAACTTCATTTGGCATATGGTATGATCTGTGAAACTTTGAAAAGGTCTACATTTTTGTTTATCAGAATTATATTTTAGCAATTCTTAATTTGCACATATTTAGAAATTTTATGAACACTTGAAATATACATTAATTCTGTAGGCTATGTCTGTATTAGATTTTGGAAGCATCACTTGTGGGTCCCCAGTTAAGGATGTGCTTTGCACTTACAATAGGGTTATTAAGGTATAATGATACATTTTCAGTCAATTTAACAGCATAACTAACAATAAATTAAACCCACAGCATATGTTATGTGAAAAAATTAGCATTTCTGAAAGAACTATTTAATTTTTTTAATGGTGCGTGACTTTTTAGCTTCTTGCATTCCATTTCCTTGTTTGTTTAAATTTGGTAGAAACAGTGATCAGGCTGAAGAAAACCTCAAATCAGAGACAGAGTTCAGTCTTGCATACGTGTATTGTTTTCTGTGTTTGATACAGCATAAGACTTGCCCAAATATTTGTAAAGGTTAGTCTCTAACAGTTGATCCATTGTGTGGGCAATGTAAGTTCCATAGAATGGAAGTTTTCATTTAGTTCAAGAGCTTTGAACAATGCTGGGAGTGGAGTGTCGGAAGTATGGACAACTGGAAATACATATACAGTGCACTGGGTAGAGGCTCGTGTGTTTGTAGCAGGAGGACTAAATTTTCCCTGCCATTTTCAAATGTGAGTTCTGCATTGGCAAAGCAGCAATACGCCTGAATAAAATGCATATGGGCAACACATCTATTAAAAAGTAGGCAACTTCAGAAAAATGCAAGTTTACTAGTAGTCTAACCAGTAAACTGCAAAGTACTTTCTGCACTGTTATCTGTTACACAGTCTGGGGAAATAATAATCTTAAGCTATACCTCAGAGAAGCATGTGGTTGATGTTGCTATTTATCCTGCCTGATAATGAAAGGTTAGGGAAACAGTCATCATTATGGATATTTCTTGCCAAGAGGACAAAAAAGACAAATGAAAAAGATGGCTTCCTGAAAAGGCAGCTGGAATGTGTTATTGTCATTGGAAGAAATATTGGCAAATAGTGTAACTGAACAAAACATTGAACAAGCTTGAACCTGTGTTTTAAAATGTTCAAGCCACAATTCTGTTGTACGGAACTAAATATACTAAAAGCAATACCAGTGAGAAATTATGTGTAGACAATTACACAAGTTTTCCTATGAATTTGCCTGATTACTGAAAGAGATTTTTAAGTATTAAAATTAAATATGAACATCCACTTCAAGAAATGACAGCTCTGCTTTTGAATCAAAGTGTTCAATTAATAATAGCAGAGTTTTACCATGCAGATATTTACATTTTTCTTTAACAACAAAATGCATTTTTTATATGATAACAATCAACAACTGGCAGATAGTTTTTGTATTTTCAAAGAAGGACACATTCCTGTGGGAGTTAATAACTTAAGGATGGACATGAAGTCAAACACTGGGAGGAAGAAATAAGGAATTTGTTGGTACACCAAGGACAAATTATCTATTTATCCACAAACAGGGATTACATAGACCGTGGTTAAGTGAATGATACCACCATAATGTTACCACCATAATGTTGTAGTGCTGACATTGAGAATAATCTTTTCATGAAACCAGGGCAGGAACTTCTAAATTTTAGGTGTTTTAGTGCAGATACCCAGGTTACTGTATGTGTTAAAAAAGTGATTTTTTAAAAACTTTATTTTATTTTTTTTAGTGCTGTGCTTTAGGGGCAGTTTTTCTGTCTCTCAGGTAAGTAAATGTAAAAAGCACCATGTGTTGGTTGGATGTGAGGGCTCTCGCTATGGCAAATGTGTTTTATTTCCTAGTTTTTATCCTCTTGTTTTGCTACAAACTGGTTGTAACTTGGTTGCTTTTTATATGGAAACTTAGGAATTTATGGCCATTTTTGTGAAATGATTTCACCCCTGTGTTAGCAATTATGACACTGAGAAGCACAATAGAAACATGTCTGTTGGAAGGGCATAACTCGCATGAGCAGAGTTTTTTGAGGGGTTGATACTTCAAGGCCATGTCTCAGATTTATTTTTCATCATGCAGGAAGGTGGAGTTGAATAGATACAACTCTGTCTCTCAAGTGATGATGGGAATGTCAAGATTCTCAGTCTTCTTGTTGGAAGCTCTACTTAAAATAGCCTTCTGAAGCTCTCCTGCTAGTTTAAACGTTGTAGTAACAATGTAGGTTTTTAAAAGCCTCCTATTTTATTTCTGTTTAGTTGTAGTGAGCTGTCAATTTTCAAAAATGTTTTCTTCATTCTTGTTTATTTCAAGGTCAGATAGAAGAAGAACTGTGTGCACAGCAACTAAGAAAATGAAGCAAAATGTGTACTTTTCTGAAGTTCAGACTTTCATGAGTAGTTGACAAAATTCATCAAGGTCAGACTGTTGAGATTTTCACAACTCACATAAGTGCCTTAATCTATAGCTACAAAACAGATGTATTTAAGGTAAGACATAGCTGTAATCATAAAAGTCTTGTATCTCAATCGTTTTGTTTTGGGTGAGGTTATTCCATAAACCTTAATGACTATATTATTTACTTTTTACTCCTCTGAAAAAGTATATGTAATTTAATTCCCTGTTTATCAAGCTTTGTAAGTCACTCTAAGCCTCATTCCAAATTTATATTAAATTTAGATGACATCAGAAGGAGATCGCTATCCCATGTTGCTTCCACTTATCTTATACTATGAATTTTTGTTTACTATGAGATGTCTTCAAATAGTATTTTCCTCAGCCCTTCTGAATCTGGCTATCCTACTAGCAGAATATTTCAGGTTAAAAAAAATTAAATGAAGCAGTAGATTATCTCTCTTTGTACTAGTTCTGCTGCTGGAGGTTACCTTTTAGCTGCTGCGGGAGACAGAGTTGTTCCCATTTTCTACTAAAGCCCTCATCCAGATCTGCCTAATTCTTGAACACAGGTAAACAGCAGCTCCACGCATATAGCTTAGCTTCTCAAGGAAAGTCACAGTCTCAACCAATACTTTATTTTGGTTGTTGCTGCTAATTTTTGAAGTCAGGCTGGAATGAATTCATCACTCAGCAAAAAGTTTTGTGTTCCTAAGGACTTGCAACCATGTGCTATGGCCTGTCCTGCAAAGGACCGCACAGTTACATGCAAGCATGCTCTACTGCCACCTAAACATACCATTGTCCTAACTCAAAACATTGCAAGATATTTAAAAATTTACCAGCTAGTGAATCTGTGATTTTCAAATAAGATTTTTTTTAAATTGTTCTTTGTTGTGAAAGGGAACACTCTACATATGTTTCCAATGTATTTCCTGCCACCAAGACCTCCATCTTCCATCTAGTCATTTGTAAGTACCCAAAGTTGGCCACGAGCCTGTTTCTGAGAAAGCTTCTTCACCAACATATGGCTGTGCTCAGAATGATTGCTCTGGCCTTCAGTCTGCTCATTTAAGTCTAATGAGGTCCGCAGAGGTGACTGTATGACTCACACAATGAAGTCATTTTTCCAATTAGCATTCTGACAAATGTATTATAAGTAGAGCTGCTTCAATAGGTTTCCACAGCTGGGGGAGAGATCAGGTATCTCAAAATACTCAGTTACTTTCTTCTGGTCAGAGAAATTTCATTCACTCTTGAGTGTGACTGTTCACACAACAGATGGATATTTCATGTCTGAGGAGTGTGACCCATTCCTAAATCAAGCTCTTTCTGTATCTGCAAGCCAAAGTGCTCATGCAAGGCACAAAATTAACCTTAGTCTTGAGTAGGTACTCATAATGTTCATTCTAAAAAGCCTTCCTTTTATTAGGAAGTCTTTTATTCATTATTGTGGGATATAATGTTTGGAAATGTAAGCAGCTGACACCTAATGGAAGACTTTTAAGTAACAGATTGAAAAGCCATTCTTCCTGTGTGCCTATGCCCTTTCATTTTGGTATTTGTGAACGTTTACTCAAACAGCTTTTGTTGAGTGAATATGGTAGGAAGAACAGAATCAAAGAGTATTCATTATTTTTTATTTGTTACTGGCTAAGCATTATTTGTTATTTTCACATTTTAAAAATATTCATCTATTTAGAAAGCAGAAACAAAACCCACATGATTTAGCTAACAGTTATGCTCTACAAATTGTGAATAGTCAAAGTAAATTGTCAGCAAATCACCCTATGTACTGAAGTTCAGTACATAAACTGTTCACAGATCTAATGAAAACAATGAATAAATTCATAGGAACTCAAATTCTTTACCAGACAATCTGGAACAGAATAAAGTAATATACTATTTTAGATAATTTATGCACTATGAATAATTCAGCTATCACTAATTGGAAGTTTTCTACTTAAAAAAAATAATAATTTGACCTTGTTTGATAAAAGATTGAAAATTCTATGAACAGTTTATGTTTCAGAATTAAACTCTGTTGAGATATATAATCAGCACCACTACCAAGTTAAAACTACAAGGAATTGTGCAGAAGCTATTTAAGAGAGAAAAATAAGTCTCTGAAATAATTCCAAAAAGCAACAAAGAACTCAACCTGTGGCTTCCTTCCTTTACAAATTGTTTGGGTTTCAGCAATGTTATGGTGCATTGCGAACTGTTTTATTATTATTTTTTTCTTTATTTCATTTTAACTTTGAGGCTTTGTTACCGTTATCATGGAAGCAGGGAGGGAACAGGACACATACAACCAGTTTACCCATATGAAAAGAAACATAATTTAACCACACTTCTTCAATAAAAATCCCTTCTATGTGATATCTCTTTCGTATTTCAGTAAATAGATCATCTTAAACTATGTGGGAGTACAAATATTAGAGGTAATATGAAGTGCAAATTTAATTTTACACGGTGTACACACCCAAGCAGGGAAACACTCTCAAAGTAGTGATCTTCCTGCCACAATGTTCTGATATAATTGAGTCAAGATTTGCAAAGTGGGGTAGTACCTATTATTGGGCCAACTGCCACAGTTGGAAAAATTGCCAGTTGTTTGAATACACAAGAACTCCTGCAGATTTGAAGTAGATGAAGGAAATTCCAAAGCTAAAAGCACTTACTTCATTTGTTGCTTTCAAAATAGCATAAACAGCTGGAGCATGTAAATATGACTCAATAAAAAGTCCTGTAACAATACTAAGATTAATTCTGAACTAGACAGAATGAGGGATTGTTGCCTAGACAGAGAATTGTACTAAGGAGACTACAGTGACCAAAGAAAGGATTTCTGGATGCCCTTGCAAACTTCATGTAAGGTTTACCAAGTCATTGGTAGGTAGTACGGATAAGTGATTCTGAACTGCAGTGAGCCACTGAGTCATTCAGATCCCTGTGCCCCATTGATTTTCAGTTATATTAACTGCCTTTGGGAGCAGAAGTCTTCTTACCCATTGTGAGATCCATTTCACCTTCCTTTAGGTGTCTACAGAATAAATATCTACAGCTAGGGCTGTAGGCTATCTAAGGCTGTTGCTTCAGGCTCCCACTGCGGAACTGGAATAGAAGAAACATGGACACAGTTCATCTGATCCACCTTTGAGAGCAAATTATTTCAACAGCAGATGACCTGCCTAGCAAACAAAGGGACAAGAGAAGTCCTCTCTGTTTAATGCAGTGATCTCTAGATTTGTAGGTATGGTGGTACAATCCATATGTTTTTTGTGTTTGATTTTGGTTTTGCAGAACAGGAAACTTTTTTCCTTTTACTTACCCCTTGCAGTAAAAGTATTTCCTATTGGTCTCAGTTAACAAGCTGCTGTGAGCACTACTCTTTACAAACATGATACTGTAATCTTCAGAGGTCCATTAATGTATCCTTCATAGTGACTTAAAATTAATCTGCTAGAATATTATCTTTGTATCTTTTTCTCCTTGTACAGAGCAAAAACAACCCTCCCCCTAAAAACCCCATGCATTTAACAGATCGAATAGTCTGACAGAAAAATCATACTGGAAAAGGAGGGGTAGAAAAAAGAGAGCGAGATAGTAGTCTTCTATGATTCCTGAGGAGACAATATATTTGATGATCTCATCATGAAGGTTACTAAATAAATGAAAGTAAATGGCTGGTTGATTCCCTTTAATTCAACATGTGGTGTAGACACTTCCTTCCCATTCCCTCACTACAGTACATTGGATCACATTAGGCTTGACAATAAGGATTGACTTAGTGGTTTTCAGTTCTGTGTAGTGATTTTGATTCTTTTTCAAAATGATTTACTGATTGCTGTAATGTGCTTTCTAACTCCTCATTTTGTTGGTGGTGCTTTTGTTAACTTTTTTTTGGACATCATTACTAGACCTTTATTGACATACATTAGCTGATAATTCCCAAATCTCCCAATTAGCTATTTCTACATTGGTTTTGTTATCAAATCACTGGCCTTTTAGTTCTTTATTTTCTGGGTTTTAATTTTTTTTCCTTTTTTTTTTTCTTTTAATTCTCCCCTGTTGGGTGGAGAAGGGGATGGACATAGTTGTCAGAGACAATAACAGGCTACCAAAGTTACTATTGCATTAAGGCAGGTATGAATTTTAAAGTGTGTTTGACTTGAAGCAGGAATGCAGTACAAATGCAAATATTCCCCAGTGTAAAATAAAGCAAGTGAAAGGAAATGAACATAAAGTACGGATTCAATGGTTCATAATCAATGCTAGTAAGGATGTTGGAATGGATGGTTTAGAATTTCTGAAGATGGTTACACAATATTAATCCACTATCTTGAGTTATTTAATATGTCCTTGATAGATGCTAAGGCATTGGTGAGGCTTTGCATACATCCTGGAATTAGTGTCATTTAAAGAATTATCAGGTTTTATCGCCTCTCTTGCCAGTCAGTACAAGTTAACTTATTAGACTGTAAGAGACAGAGAATGATGGAGACTGCAAATTCTTTTTTCAAATTTCTCATAATCATCCTTTCATGTGACTTCCATCCTTATTGCTTAATGGCTATGATCCTTCTCCAATTTATTAATGGTAGAACTTTTGCTTTTAAAAATTGGTTGACCCAAGTAAGTCTTACAAATGTCTTAAAATATTTTCGTGTATCCAGTTTAATTAATATGTTACTGACAGACTTTAACAAAAATCATTAGATATGGGCTTTTTCACCATTACATATTTTAATGGCAAAATCAATCAATTTCTGGTTTATATTATTAATATTGATTTACTTTCATTTTCCAAAAATAACCATCTGATAGCATAGTGCAGTGGTGCTGGTGCTTCATCAGGTTTAAAGTCATCTTTTCAAAGGGATTTTGATCTTAGCCAGGACTGTTTCAACTGAAGTGGACTGATAATCAATAGAGGTAAAAATGTTGCTGTGCTTTTGGGACAGAAGAATTGGAATTTCAATCTATTTTTTAAGTAGTTAAAGCAGCAACTTCTTCCTAACTTGTTTTTGCATGTGATGTAAAAATGGGAGTGTAGCCAGGCCCCTTAGATTATTTGGTTTAGTTTAAGTAGACTGCCTCTCTTTTTTTTTTTCATGCATGTTCATTTCTGGAGCACCCACCTTTTTAAGATACCTTCTGCTGTCCCTGCTTATGTAGTCTATTGACTTGCTCCTTCTGGAGCTGGTGAGACTGTCTTTGAAGACAGATGTTATCTGTTGTGGGTAAAGACTCCAGAAGGCGGGGGTTCAAATTCATATAGGCAGTCAAACCTGCCCTTGCAACTTTCAGTGAGGAGTAAGTGAAAGCACAAGCTTGCTTTGTTGATACTGGCAAGTGGTGACCTTAACAACATGATAGCTAGAGATGTGAGAAATGTTCACAATGAAGCCAAACACCTCCAAAGGTTCATACTTGTCTATAAGTCCTCCATATTAAAACTGGGGTAAACTTACTCTTGAATTCAAAAGGATTTTGATATTGAATTAGGCTCAGAACTTTATCCTAGTTCAAAACCCATTCAGAGGTTTGTTATCCTATTTATAAGCTTTTGTAAAAAAATGGGTGAAATATAGTACTTCCCTCAGAGAAAACTAGTACCAGTCAAAACCAATGTGAATATTCACACAAGTTTTCAATGAACCATCACAAAATTTTTCATGGCTCTCATAATATAAAATTACCTATTAACTCCATTGTTATTGTGTTAAGATAACAAGCACATTCGTTTAGATTCTTCCATTCATTTTAACTTCAAAATATTTTGGTGCAGTCATCCAGCCAATGGCCCACACATCATTTCTGGCCTTGAGGCTGACTGAACGCTAAGGCACATGGAGGACAGGGAGGAGATTTGAGACAGCCAGAATGGCTTCACCAAGGACAAGTCCTGCCTGACCAACCAAGTGGCCTTCTATAAAGGAGTGACTACATCAGTGGACAAGGGAAGAGCTACGGATGTCATCTATCTGGACTTCTGTAAGGCCTTTGACACAGTCCCCCACAACAACCTTCTCTCTAAATTGGAGAGATACGGATTTTGTGGGTTGACTGGTTGGTGGATGAGGAATTGGTTGGATGGTCACATCCAGAGGGTAGTGGCCAATGGCTCAGCATCCAGATGGAGATCAGTGACAAGTGGTGTCCCTCAGGGTTCAGTAATAGGACGAGTATTGTTTAATATCTTCATCAATGACATGGACAGTGGAACAGAGTGCACCCTCAGAAAGTTTGCAGATGACACCAAGCTGAGTGGTACAGTTGACAGGCCTGAGGGACGGGATGTCATCCAGAGGGACCTGGACAAGCTGGAGAAGTGGGCCCATGTGAACCTCATGAGGTTCAACAAGGCCAAGTGCAAGGTCCTGCACCTGGGTTGGGGCAACCTCCAGTATCAATACAGGCTGGGGGATGAAGGGATTGAGAGCAGCCCTGCAGAGAAGGATTCGAGGGTACTGGCAGATGCAAAACTGGACATGAGCCAGCAAAATGCCCTCGCAGCCCAGAAAGCCAGGTGTATCCTGGGCTGCATCAAAAGAAGCGTGGCCAGCAGGTCGAGGGAGGTGATTCTGCCCCTCTACTCCACTCTGGTGAGACCCCACCTGGAGTACTGCTTCCAGCTCTGGAGCCCTCAGCACAGGAAAGACACAGACCTCTTGAAGCAGGTCCAGAGGAGGGCCACAAAAATGATCAGAGGGATGGAACACCTCTCCCATGAAGAAAAGCTGAGAGAGTTGGGGTTATTCAGCCTGGAGAAGAGAAGGCTCCGGGGAGACCTTATTGCAGTCTTACAGTACTTAAAGGGGGCTTATAAGATGAGGACAAACTTTTTAGCAGGACCTGTTGTGATAGGGTAAGGGGTAATGGTTTTAAACTAAGGGAGGGTAGATTTAGACTACATACAAGGAAGAAATTTTTTACAATTAAGGTGGTTAAACACTGGAACAGATTGCCCAGAGAGGTGGTAGATGCCTCATCCCTGGAAACATTTAAAGTTAGGATGCATGGAGCTCTGAGCAACCTGATCTAGTTGAAGATGTCCCTGCCCATTGCAGAGGGGGTTGGACTAGATGACCTTTAAAGGTCCCTTCCAACCCAAACTATTCTATGATTCTATGAATGCAGGTGATCTTATCTTTGGGAAAGCTGATACCACTATCCTGAGATGGGAAAAAAAAGCTTTTGACTGCACCTAAGGGTTGCCAGACACAACTCGGTCCCTGAACCTAGAATCCAGCGCTATGTAATGTTTAAATTGCCATTTCACATCCCAGTCCTTGTTATTTAAAAATTAAAAAATAAAAGAGGGGGAGGTAAGGAGGGAGAGAAGGAAAGTGTCACCATGCCTACATTCTTGCTGGGCCAGCTTTGCACTTGCATAATTGTGAGCGTAAGTGGAACCTGCATTTGGATGCATTTTTGTGAATGACTGTTACAAAGCCAGTGAAGCTCAAGAAACAATAAAGTATTGGCTGTTTTACAGTCATATATGGTTATGGTGCATGTGCTGAAGTATGTCCAGCAAACAGGCTGTGATATGAAATGTGTGAATGCGATTTGCTTTGACCTTGGTATGTGAGGGTATCACCAAACATATATTTTCACTCAGACATGTAACTTGCCATTGGACCAGAGCGAACATGCACTAGGATGTGTGATTTGTGTATTTGTAACAGAGGGAGGGGGCCTGTACTAGGCATGGGATCTTTGATGCAGTAAATATCCTCAATTATGGAATCTGGAGGGAAAGCAGAAGGTGAGAAGGTCAGATTGTGACTGTCTAAGGAGGTAAAAGGAATAAAGACTGTTTCTTCCTTTGTACTCACCTAACAGTGACCTGTGAACCGTTTCCGTCTTAGCACTGTTTTGACCTGTTATAAGGTCATGCATAAGAGAGCAAAAAGGAGAACGTTTTCTTTGTCAGCTGCTGTATAGATGCGCAAGGGCCAGGGACAGTCTGGCCTGATCTAATCACAAATTCTGATTTTCCAAGAAGATTTCAAAACGGTAATTAGAGCTCATAATACTAAATAAAACTTTATGGCTCTTCTGCATTTGGTTTACTGAATATTTGAAAAATTATATTAAACTAGAACTTAACCTTCAAAAAAATGAATTAATTTTCCTTTTCTCTCCTTTTCATCTATTGATAGTCTTGCAACTTATCAAAAACCTTCAAAATAGGACTGTTCAAGAAAAACTGAATGAGTGAGATTTTTACTCCAGCATGCTGTAAAGATCGTATCTAAAGATTGGCAAAATGTATCACCTACCTGGACCTGAAAGCTGTGATTTCAAGTATATGAACTGAAAAGCCCAATGTAGAAAAGCCTATGACTCAGCTGTAAGACTGAGAGCCTCCATGTGCCATTTAAAATGTATAAGTGTTATCATAAACCTCCCACTCTCCTAAGAATAGAGCTATCACTGGACCCTGTTATCTCACAACCCCAAGGTACAATATGATAATGATACTGCTTAACATCAGTGTATGGAGAGAGAAAATACTGGAGATGCCGCAAGCATCTCAACTATAAAGAAAATCAAATTAAAATATTAATTTACTGATTAATATAACATTAGATGACCCATTTCTCCAGCTTGTTAAACAACAAAGACTCGCAAAACTAAATAAGAGCCTAAGAGATAAGTGTTTTAAGAATTCCCATAGAGATGTTTAGCTCCTTTTTAAACATCATTAAAGATGTACTTTGCATATAACAGGCAGTTTTATTTTTTTGCTGCACTGACAAGTCCTGCTTGTGTTTATTAATATACACCTTCAAAAAAGGTTACAAAGCCAGGGTTTTGGTCACAGAGTTTCAACTATCAGATCATACTAGAGAATGAAAGAAAATGAATGCAAGACAGACTTGTGAGGAAGAAAGAGAACAAAATCTTGCAGGTAAATCATGGGGCAGAGGGTCCAAAGTTTGATGTTTAACTATGCTATAAAAATTTAACCATTTGTACCCTCTGTGCCTTTATTCTTTACCTGGAAAATTGGGGTGTGAAAAGTTCCTTTGCTGATCTTTTCTATTTAAAATACCTGCTCTTTGGGAAAATGGGAAACTGCAATACATGATTTGTATACAGGAAATGGCAACCTAATTTAAAGTAACTTACTTTAAAACTAAAAAATCCATGGTGAAATCCTAGAGCAAATTTTATCCCTGTTGAACCGTGTTTATGTCCCATGACATCAGAATATTGCTTGAATTTTTGTGCTATGTTTTACTGAAAATTATCAGTAGGAGTATTTAGCAAGGTTTTTAAAATTTTATGCCTCCCTAAGTCAAAGCCTCAGAGTATTAGAATTGTCACTGCACTCCTATGAGCCAATCTATGACTTATTAGGGGAACAAACTGTGAATCTTCTGTTCCTGTGGGTAAACGCCTCTGTCTTTTCCTTAGTGATCCACAAGATATCAGCTTGTGAGGATGGACGTTCACCTTGCATCTCACATGCTATGTATATTTTTAAATGAGCACAAAGGGAAGAGAGAACTATGAGTTCCAAATTGGTCAGAAAAAAACAACTATTTCTGTAACAGATTCTTGATATTCCCCTTGCAAAGTTTTGCATTTCTGGCCTTGGCCCCCTCATACATGGGATTACTTAGGTTGGGAATAAGGCAATTCAGGCTTCCTAAAGCACCAGAGGGGGAGAGTCTGTCCCCTATACATACAGTATTCCAAGTTCTTATCCCTCTTTTTTTTGTTTTTGTCCCCCAGTAGCTGCCTCCAGGGTACCAGCTATCCTTATCCCTGCTCCCATGGCAACAAGTCTCTGTTCCAGCGGCAATGGCTCTGTCTCTTCATCTCGTCCCTCCGCAGCTACATTCTACAACATGGAAGTAGCTTGATTTCTCTCACTACTTTCTTTCCTTTATTTATCAGGCCATCTGTGCTTGTTCCAAAACCTCTACTGTGAATATACTGATTCTGTATGTGGCTCTACTTTAGCAAAAAAATGAGTGAATCCAGGCCTGTTTTCTTTCTTTTCCCAGCATACTCTGAACTCTTCTCTTCTATGCTTGGCTGTCTGAAGGAGGAAAGAATTATTATTATTTTAAACATTGTCCTCCCACATTTCCATGGCAGGATCAGCATGAATTGAATTGGAACCACAAACATTTTAAAAAGTAAATCAGATTAAGAAAGGTTAGAGTTGTATGTGCTTTAAAAACACTCCAGCTGGCACCAGACTCATTTTTATAGGCAGTTTGTGCACAGAAAAGAAGATGTGAATTTTTGAAACAATTTGCTAATATCAAATGAGAAAAAGATTTTAGAATAACCATTCCTTTTCATTTTTGGTTGGCTCCTTAATAAGCTGGAAAGAATTTTATAACACAAAATATTCATTTGGGACCATGATTCAATTGTGCAAACAAGCCAGTAACAGCTAATAGTTCCAGAATCAATATGCAGCCATTTAAGAATGCCAAAAGTACATGGACCCAAAATGACAAAAAAAAAAAAAAAAAAAAAAAAAAAAAAAAGGGAGAGATTATAACAATTTAGTGGTAGGAAAGGGGTAAAGATCCAGTGAGGGAGTTAGAAATCCCAGGGACATGGTAACAGAATCAGATTATAAGTAACAGTAAATGTGTCATTTTTAAAACCTTTTGCTGACTTGTGATTGTTTGGAATAAAACAATGTCACTGCTAAAGAATATATCACTGTGTATTACAACGGCTAACAAGTTATCCACTTTTCTATTACAAAGTGATTTTTGTTTTCTATAAATCTTTTTCTGTTATTTCTTTTTAAGATCTAAAAGGTTTGGGACCTGAAAGTTCCCTTAATCTTAATGGGAAACACAGTATATTTAGTAATTGTCAGACTGCAGTCCCATGTTGAGATGGTATTGAATAGCTTCTTTCTCCTAAAATATAACTAACTGTCTCTTATAGCCCTTAGTTACCTTAGTTTGGGTGGGGAAGTACTGTTTTTGCATCTATGCAAGTTGGAGGCCAACTGTCTGGAAAACAGCTAGCCCTGCAGAGAAGGACCCTGAGATCCTTGTGGACGGCAAGTTGAAAGTGAGTCAACAGTGTGCACAACCAAAAGTAAAGAAAGTCCATACTGGCCTGCATTAGCAAGAGCACGGCCAGCAGGTCACGGGAAGTGTTTATTCCCGTGAGAGCTTGTGTGTGCGTTCACATCTGGAGTGCCACGGTCAGTGGTGGGCTCCCCACTACAAGAGAGGTATCAATAAATTGGAGCAAAGCCTGAGAATGGCTAATGAGATAGTCAGGGGCTGGAGCATGCACTATGTTGAAGGAGAGGCTGAAGGAATGTGTTTGTTTAGCCAGGAAAAAAGAAGGCTAAAAGGTGATTTATTTTCTGTCTTTAAGTACATAACAGTTGGTTATGGAGAAGCAGAGGCAGTCTCTTCTCAGAGATGCATGATGAAATGACAAGAGGCAATGATAAAAAGTTGCAGCAGGAGACATTGCAAGTGGACTCAAGGAAAAAAATTCTTTACCGAAAGAATGGCTGAGTGCTGGACAGGCTGTCAAGAAAGGCTGTGGATTTTCCACAAAGCTTTCAAAACTTGACTGGACTATGCCCTAATCAACTCTAATCTTACTTCCGAGTTAGCCTTGATTTGGACAGGGGGTTGGACCAGATAACCTACAGAGGTCCGGTCCAGCTAAGATTATCCTATGATTCATGAGTCTATGAATACCAGTTCCCTAGCAAGATGAATCTTTACTGTTCTTCCAAGATTCCTAGAATAGGAAATACTAAGAAAAAAAAAGCAGTAATGTTTGCACATTAAGACAGACTAGCCTACAGAAATGGTTGATCCAGACTCTTTTGAGTAAGTCACTTAAACAGTTGTAACCTTGGGCAAACAATAGCACATCTCTGTGCTTCAATTCTCCTCCAGTAGAATGGAATGAATAATATTTCTTTACATTTTTTTCTAAGAGTAATTCAGCTATATGCATTAGGGTTTTTTTTTACAGACTGTGCCAAATCAGCTAGTGATCAGAGATGCTATGGTATTATAGCAATTGTGGATCCAGTCAATGTAGGTATTAGTTCAAAAGCATCATTATAGAAGGAGGGGGGGGGGGGAAGGGGTAAATAAATAGTCCCAGAGACCTTCTTCCTGGATAAAGAAACCTGTTTCAGATATGTCTGTGATCCAAATAACTGTTTTAATTATTATGTCAAATAAACACTTTGATAAGGGATATAAACGCAAGGAAACAAACGTCCTTTTCTCTTCCAAGCTTCTGAGAATTCCTGAATTGATGCCTCAATACCTGGTCTGCTCCAAAAGGAAATGCTGTCTCCAGGTCCTTGCTTCATGGTCCTGCCTGCTATTGCAGGTGGAGTGCTCTACTTTGTGGCTGTATCTTGAGACACTGTAGGTGGTAGGTCAGTACTGTGTAAACGTTTTGTGGTTAAAACCCAAAGATGTGATTTGTGTTTATAAGCTTTAAATTGCCTTCCTGACAAAATATGCACAAGCTGAAAGCTTCTGCTGATGTAAAATTGTGATGGATTGCATTTTATTGGAACTTATTATGAATAGCTCTTTGATTTGAAACAATGAACCCTTTAAATGCCTTTAGAAATTATGGGGGGAGAAAGGTATTTGTCTCCCTCCATCACCACCATCAGAGAGTGACAAAAAAAGCTATTTTTTCAGAACACACACATACAGAAGCATATGCACTCATTCAAGTATACACATGATCACACATTCAAATTTACAGAAATGAATTTTTTAACTTGGTATTACATAGATGCCTGATTTTCAGAAATAAGCTCAGTGCTAAGTACTCAGAATACATAGAATATATAGAGATATGTCTATATCAGAATACAGACACTGTATTTATATATATACATGTACAAAATATAGATATTAAACATAAAACGTTACATATTCAAAGACACAGGACCTCTATGAAAATTATTTTGTGTTTTTCACCTATAGCTGATTTAGTTAATACCCTACTAGAAGAAACAGAGATTAATATATTTTCCCGGGACTTTGATGTGTGTGAATATATAGATTTATTTATGCACATATACCTTCAATATTCTTTTTGTATTTATTTATATCCAAAAATTTCATTTCTTTTATGCAGGGGTTACTTGGTTTAGCACACCCAAGTTAAAGGGAGTATAAAGTCAAGGGAGTAAATAGTTAAGAGTATATTATTTCTTTTCAGCAGAGTCCTTCAAAACAGGAAACTGTTTCATATGCATGTGTATTTGACAGGAAAAGGAGGAAAAGGAGCAGAGTTGAAACTGTTTGTGAAAGCTTGGCTTTTTTCTGGATAAGAAGCTTTTAGTGGCCATAGTTAAATGTCGAATATGATTAGACAAAACTGCTGCTTAAAACTGAAAATAAAGTGGAGCATACTTGTGAAGACTGTCTATCAGAAATTTAAAAAGTAGTAGTGCATAATTTATCAGTGTTAATAGCCTTAGGTGCATTTCTGAGGGAATTAACCTAAACAGTCAAACTATTTATCACATCACAATACATAAAATGCACTTTTAATTAATAAATGGACATTCTATTGTCTTTACAGCTACAACAAATCAATCCTCCTTTACCTTCTGTCTACAGTTTGGGTTCCTTTAATGGGTTTTAATGGGTTTTATTCTACGCTCACAGCAAAGCTTATTCATTTGCTTCCTGGAAGACTTTCTGTACTTTGTGGCATAATCTCACAGTGTCTTTGGTACACTTCCACCAAAATATCACTATGGAGAAAAATAATAACTGCCTGTTACCCTAAAGCATCATTCATTACTCCTGAGATGACACGCTTGGTTCAAGACTACGTTGGAAGTAATGAAGTTTCTGTAATGTATTATAGTTCTTATTAACAGACTAAGTTTGTGAAGTCCTTCAGTTAAAACATTTTCTTGGGAAAGCAAGGTGTTTCCAGTTGCTCCGAACAGTTAGTAGAGTACTTTGCTTGCGTAATCTCAAGTCAGTTGGCAAAGGAGATCTTTTCCACTATCTTATGCAGAAGTAAATCAGACGGACCCATTTCTATACAATAAATGGAATAATTGTTTGGGAGATCATGAACAAGTATTTTGAGATTATAACTCCTGAGAGCCATAGTGCTATTGTTTGTTTTTTTTTTTCTTAAAGCAAAGTTCGTTCATGACTGTTTCTGCGATAATATTATATCAGACAGTATTTCATTTGCTGGTCTGACATTCAGAACATGCAGTTAGCTAAAACAACCCTGCAGGAAGTGTAGCAAGGGCATAAAGGCATCGATTTGGGGGACACAGTGGAAATTCTTAGTTCCTCTGAATTCTGAGGAAAAATTTCAAATAGTCTGAGTGTGCTCAGAATTTCAAATAGAATACTTAAATTTGTTTATCATCTCACATTAGACCATTATTAAACTTAAGCAAAAGGGGAGTAAAAAGCACAATAAAGACTTCAATGGTGTCACAACATGGAAAACTGGGAAGAATCAGGACCAAAATTAAGAATTAAATGCTTATAAAACCACTACAATTTGTGATTTATCTACCTGTAACATTTTGTCAAGGTATTTATGTAAACTACAAAACAAAACAGTACTTAAATTGTATATATTTGTTGAAATATTTCCCAAACAACTCTCATGAGCCATGGTATCTGGTTTGCTCCTTGGGATAGTTTTTCATAGGTAGCACTGCTTAGAGGAATCTTAAGACAGTCTTATGGTGTTTTCCAGGAAAGGAAAATGACTCTTTTACATCCCTTATACTGCTATAATGATGTTAAGCATGTATTAGATGCAGCTGAATATCTGTCATGAAGATTTTTCCCCTTATTATGGGACTGAATTCTGCCTCCACAAGAATGAATTAGAGTTTACTTTAACAGAGAATAAGAAACACCTCAATCATCTGTCCTCAGACTGTGTGTATGCATACAGTCACTTAGACATAGATGAAGTCTCTTTGGAAGAGGATCAAGCATTAAGAAATTAAGATTAAAAATACATATTATATATTTTTAAATCAATATAATTGTTTGAAAACATGTAGGAATCTTAACATAAGCCCTCATGAAAATGTAAAGCTGCTATTTTTTATTGCAAAAACTATGATATAATCCTTAAACAACATACTATAAGAAAAATTACAAATATGTGTCTGGTACAATGCTGCTAGTAACACAACAGGGATTAATACACAGAAACGTATAGAGACAGTAGTTCATAAAACAAGAAAATGTAGCCTGAAGTACTACCACACAAAAAAACCCAACCCCCAAATCCCTTTTCCTTTTGTGCCTCTTTTCTTCATCATTTCCATACCTAAAAGCAGATACAAATCTCAGGTAATTAGATCCTGCTGCTCTTTCTTACTTCTCACAACTTCCCTTCCACTTTATTTTACAGCAAAGTGTCTGTGGCTCTTTACTATTTATAGATACTCAAATCTCCACTTCTTTTGTAGAGCTCACCCACTGAATCAAAACCGCAAACCAAATTGACACCAGCTGTGATCCATATCCAAAAATTTGTTCCAAGAACGTACAAACATAATTTTAGAATTTAACCCCCCTTCCCAAACCTAAACTGTTGCTATGGTAAAACCTATATGTCTTCTTAAAAAGATACAGAGGCACAGATCAAATAAAGAGCATAATATGTCACAGGCAGCATATATGAATAGAAGCCTGACTCAGAGGAGGAATTATTTCAGTTTCTACTTTTCTCTATTTATCAATTATTCTTATGTTTTCCACACACAATTGTCAAAAGAAGAAGGATTTTAGACAAAGCAATTGCAAAGTAATAGCTTAGAGCTCATGAGTTTTCCTCCAAGTAACACTATATCAACAATAAGAAAGATGGAGGCAAGTGTTTTGTTGAATATATTCATCAAAGAAGTGTTTTGTGGTTGGGTTCCTTTTTTTGCTTCCTGTAATTTCCAAGTAATACTAATGAACAAAGTACAGTAAAAGGTTGTGAGTCCAGTAGAGTAAAAGAGTTGTCACCACAAGAAGAGGGTCAAATGTAGCTCTAACTTTTATGATTGCAAATATGGAGTAGTTGCACTGGCAACTGCTGTAAACTTTTACCTTTGAAAGTTTATTTGTCTTTAGACCATTGCTTGTTTTGAATCTCCTCAGGTAAAATTAGCTGTAGCTAAAGTTCTGATTGCCAAGAATGCAGAGTCTAAATTTTCCTCTTATTAGATTCTACATATTTGGGGTAGGATTTTTGCAGTAGTCAGATTTTTTCATTATTTTAAGTCCATTCATCTGTGTATATATAATCTCTAAAGGATCTGTATATAATCTCTATATAATCTCTAAAGGATTCTAAAGAATCTCCTAAAGGATCTGTGATGAAATTGAACAATATTTGGTGTGATTTCTTCCCAGTTCTTTGACTTGCTTTTTGTTGTAGACAAAATAAGTAGGTGGATAGGTAGCTACCTCTATTAGCTACAGATAATATTCTATATTTTGAAAATGTCTTTTTCCTTCATATCATCACAGATACTTCATAGGATCCCATCAAGGTGTTGATGCAAAGCCTATTGTGTGACTTCTTATTATATCTTTTTCTTAATGAGCCATATCCACTTTGAAGATTAAATTAGATTACCATTGGACTAACACCATCTACAAAACACTGTAAAAAGGTTAAACTCTCTTAGATGCGGTTTCTGGATATTTATATGGAATTACAAATGTTCCTGTTAGAAGGTTATCCTTGTACCCATAGATTAAGGCCACTACATGAACACTCTTTTGCAAATCAATATTAATTAAAAATTATGATGATCAGAGAACTAAACAAAGGGCCTGTGCTACTAAAGAAAGGGTATGCCCCAGTGACAGATCACTGTTAAAACCTCTCATGCCATTGGGTGATATTTGCCATATGTCCAATGATTGATAGTAAGATTTAATGAGTTCTTACAAGCAATTAAATAATCAAGGGTTCCTGCTGTTATATGGCATAGCTTGATAGAACAGTGACAAATGAGAGAATATCTGCAACCTAATCAAAGGGACATATTTCCTTGGGAACAAAATAATATTATCCACCAGTGCAATCAAAGGACAAAAGAACACAGAGAGGACGCAACAGAATGAGATAAATTTTGTGCTCTTTTCATTATTCTGGCCATACAGTTTCCATTTATTGGATCCTATTAAATCAGAAAGAAAATTAGGCTACTTAAATATGTTTCATTTGTCATACACTGTTAGGTAGTGGGTACATATCCATATCCAGTCACTTCAGGTCTCCTTTCCTCATGAAACACTACCTTAGGTTATGTTTTCTGTATTCTTACTTGGCATTTATTTCTATTTTGATTATTGAAGTCTTGTTATAATTTTGGTTTTGTTTTCACTTTAACTAAAGGGGTATAGTAAAAGTCTTTGCATTAAACCAAATTTGTCAAACATTTTTGATTAATGAATGATTCTGAACATATGTATTTATGTTCTCTTAGAAGTGTTTGAAAATAATAGTTCACAATAAAAGTAGGAAGTCCACTGAATTCATTTTGGAATTTCTTAGATTCAGATCATATATAGATTTCAATTTGAAAGAGTTATTATGCAGATTTAAAGTCTGCACCTTAATGAATTTTCAGGCCTCTATACATTGTACAGTAGAAGTGAAGAGTTTTATACTCAACTGGAGCCTAGTGTGGCAACACACTTCATTTTCTTCATTATTTTTTGTAACCAAAAAAACTTCAGAGTGACCTTTAGAAGATATTCAGAGAACTCAGGCTTTCACCTACTATAGACTGAAAATCACTAACAGACAGATTTATTTCCCCATTTTTAAGTTAAAATTGATTGCAAGTAATGGGTATATATACATACAGGTAACAGAATATAGATCAGCTTATTCTGACTTTTATAAAATATTTTACCTTTGTGATTAGAGAGAGAGATTAAATTATCTACGTGGGTCCTGATTAATCAGTCTTTAAAAACATAAACTTCAAACAGCCAAGCTGTCCCATTCAAATGAAAATGTAAACTTCTGGCCCAAAAGATGTCAATAAAACTGCCTTTGACTTTGATGTAATTTTTCCTTTGATTACAAGTAAAGCCCATGCTTAAGTATTCTTTCAACTTTCAAATAATTTCATGTTAACATTAGCTCCCCTGTTGATGCGGAATAGCATAATATTTTTAGGAGCAATTTGTTTTTCACTAGAAACTCAAAGTTTTCTTTTTTATTTCTGTCAAACAGAAATAAAAATATTCCAAGACTGGGAACTGCTTTATTGCTAAAATTTTCATCAAAAAATTTAAACATCAGGCTGTAGTTCTTCTGTACTATATCTCAGTTAGCTGATGTGTAGGATAAAAGTTACAGAAATGCACTAGACAACTAACAAAAGAAGGTGGCCCTACTAATCAGTAAATATATTCTGATATTTAACATGTGATCCATCTTTAGACTGTATAACACATGACCTTTCTAAATATACATTGAGGACCGAGCTCTTTCCTATTTCTGTCTGTGTTGCTGCCATGTGGGAATGGAGGTGAGCTCCTCTAGAGCAGACTGACCCCAAGACAGGTCGTTCCCATTCCATCATGCTTTCCCAGAGCCCATTTCTCAGACTAGAATTTAAGAAGCAGCAAACTGATGGGATGGCACATGTATACTCCACAGCAAAACCTCTAGTGGCTTTGGTAGCTAATATGCGGAATTTTCATAGAATCATAGAGTCACAGAATGGTTTGGGTTGGAAGGAACCTTTAAAGGTCATCTAGTCCAACCCCCATGCAATGAGCAGGGACACCATTTCATCTGTGTCTCCCACTTCCAAAAGAATGTGCAAAACTGTCTTACCCACAAGGTGGATTTTTTTTTTTTTAAATCTTCGTTCTAATGCAGAATGAACACAAGTTGTAAAACCTTGACATTTTCAGAAAACAAAATACTTATTTTCCAGCCAGCTCTATTCAACAGTGAGGGATGTATCACTGATTCTATTTTTTCCACATACCAGTACATTTGTTTTATTTTTCCATACACAAAGCAAAATTTTTCCAGCATATGTAGCATATTTCAGACATTAGTCATATTGCTTAATGCCCTAGTGGAAGACATTCAGATACTACACCAAAAAGTCAGTGCAAATAAAAAATACATCAAATAACTGTAAAACTAAGTTAAAGAAATCCACAAATAAAAATCTTCTTAATTTTTCAGTAATTTGAGTATATTTAGCTACAGGTTCTCTTCTATATGTATATGTAAAAGTTTCCTAAGCTATTGACAATTTTTTATAAAATCTGACTATGATAAAGCCACAATTGACAAAATATCATAATTCTATGTTGGATTTCAGCTGTGGACTATTCTGCTGAAGTCAGCAGTGATGCATCATGAAGGTGGGATAAAAATGCTTAAACCTAGGTATATTTTTAGATTAGGAAGATCTACTGAGTTTCTGTAAGTCTTAAAAATGTATTAATTTGTCTACCCCAAATTTTTGCTTTGAGTTTTTGGTCAACTCCAAATATATAGGGTCAAGAATTGTTTAGAATATCACTGGTGTTATTTGGGGACTTGAGGGATCATGCTGCTGCTGGGCCACACGTGTGCAGCATGACTTTAATGAGCCTATCAAATGATGCATCACTGCGGTTTTACATGGGTGTCAGTCAGATCTCTGATGTATTGGGTCACATAAGGTCTGAACTTAATCAGGTCTGAGCTTAATGGGATCTAGTGAAGACCAGCTAAATCAGTTCCATCTGTAGTGGCAAGAGTCAATGGCTCTTACTACAATAGTAACTTTGTTGTTCCAGAAAGCAAACAACCCCTCAAAAGTCAGGGAGAGATACTAAGTTTTTGGCAGCATTAAATTCCTAAGGACTACTCTCAATCAATAAAGTCACAAAAAGTACACACCTCATTAGATTCCATACAGATTGCAACGCTAGCTATAATGTAAAAACAGGCAGACAGTCTGTCTCAATATTATTACAGGAAGGCTTGGTTAAATTAATAGCTTCTCATTGATTAAAAAATCTTGCATTTTACATGTTCTTAAGTTGGTTCCCACCATTACCTTTCAATAACAGAATACGAGTCTTTGGAGAAATGTGGTTATATCGAACTACTGTATTGAAGTACAAAGGTAGGCAAAATAACTTGTTTACATTAGCCTATCATTGTTTCCTGTCATAAAGTTCTGTCCACCTGAAAGAAAAAGACAATCCCATCAATGTGTCCCAAGAATCTGCTGTTTGTTAATTTTTATAGTATTCCTAGCCTGTTAAAAACATAGTTAGTTTGGAACGGTCACAGAGCATGACTCCACCAAATCATTTTAGTCATAACTCCAAGTGAGAAATCTTTAGGTCCGTGTAGCATTTGCCATTGCATATGACTGTCAGCTTTTACCCATTCTTAATTACTGTACTAAATCTAGCTAACAACGTAACACAGGTTCTGATCCACTAAAGTGCTTTCCAAATCATCCTAAGGGTCCAAGGTACGAGTCTGATTGCAGAGTTCTTTGCTAGGGTGAGTTGTTTGATGCCAGTCATATTATGAACACTCCATCAAAACTGTTCTGAGAGCTTCTACATAAACCTATTCAAATGTATTTCATTGGCATGCAATGTTGGAAGACTTTTCCAGTGCCACAGGTTCATCTAAGCTGAATTGAAGTAGCACAAGCCCGTAGCAATCTTTTTTAAATGTAAGGTGTTGTGATTGATTGCCCTTGTTCTTTTGTACTTGTGCAAACTTGATCTGCACCACAACCATTCTTATGGGTCAGGTGTTCTTCTGCCAGTCAAACAACAAAGGAGGGATCAGATCTCCAAGTATGCCAATATGCTAAGACCTGTGTTTCAAGAATAATGTTGCTTCTTGTTTTAGTGCAATACATATGTAGTCTTCTCCTTTCTCAGCAGAAATACTGAAGCAAGCAGTATGTTGTTGGATGTGTGGGAAACAAATGCAAGCTGCATCAGCTCCTATGTTGTGGCTGGGGTATTGGGGTGTGGAAGGGAAGAGACAAGGAGGTTGACTTTATGGGGGCAGGACAGCTGGATGATTTTCCTGTGTCTCAAACTTTGAGACGTCAATACTGCTTTCAAACAAACTGATTTTGTACACTTTGGTTTTGAGGACATTTTAGGGATTCAGTATTACAGCAACTGAACTGGCTGGCTGCACATTTGGTGTTATGTATTAGAAGAGACAGTAAGGTAGTAAACAAACAAGAACCACTTCTCGCTGCTCCTTAAATTCCTTATCTGCATGGTTCACGTAATTAGTCTTTGAAAATATAAACCTCAGCATCACCTAGAGATAGTATGTGCTTTTGCCATCACTAAAATATTGTTTAGTAGATTAATTTCTATGGAGCCTTCACTAGAATATTGTTTAGTAGATTAATTTCCCTTTGGAAAAAGAAGAGTCCATATGTTAATTGTCCATTTGTTACCTTGCAACTCTGCTTTTGATACATCATGTCATTTTGTAAAACTCTTTAGAGAAACACTGTTTCCTTTTATTGGGTCACTATCCTATTTTTCTCTGTTGACCACAGTGGTATGTACACAGTGTGGAAGTGAGGCTTTTCTTTCCCATGAGGCTGAGCCCCTTCTAAGTTACAGTTACAGTCAAGCTGCATGCCCACTTCCAGCTATTCACCTCACTGGCCGTGTGTTTGCTGACTCTCCTCTTTTCCTTCCTCTGCTTTTAATTCATCAGAGTCCTGCAGTGCAATGAAAAGATGTTGCTTGGTTCTCAATGAATTCTGTGGAAGTACCAAAGGGAAAGAGTAAGCATCTATATTTGGAATAAACATAAACTATTATTAGACAGTTTTTGGAAGTAGTTGTAATTTATCTGCTATCAGGAGCAATAGAAAACCATATGGATGATAAAAAACATAACCAGGGCAAGGTCCTTCCTGTGTCTGTTGACAACTAATATGCACCAGGAGGGCAGTGCCATATGTTTGCATGTACGTTACCACAGGGAGCAATGACATATGTTCACACGTATGTCACCCCTCTGGCCTGCTGTCATAAGGCTGTTTCCCAAGGGGCATGCTCCCTTGAAAAACAGAAACAAAACCCACAAATGTGAGTCTCCTACATTTTCTTTGTCAGCAGATTCTCTAAGACCAGTGCTGCATTGATGAGCAATCAGAACAGCTGTCTCAAAACAACAAAGGCTTCTGTAGCCCTCTCCGATATCCCTTCAAAGTAGTGAACAGCAAAGAAGGAAAATACAGCCACCCCGCTAGAACAGTCACACCTGCTAGAACAGTCATACCTGCTGAAATACTAGACCTGCCAAAAACCCGGAGGATGGTAAACACTTCCTCCTCCCAAAGTATTTCATGGACTGTCCTTCACTTCCTTATGGGCTGGACCTAGCTTCACATCACATCATAAGCAGCTCTTGGCAGGATTAAAAAAAAAGTTTGAGTATAGAGGAGTGCCAAAGTGAGAGAGAATCAAAAAGTGCTGTTCATGATACTTTCTCCCGTAGTTTCTGTGGGTTAGAGATGAACAGTACTATTAGATTATCTTGACCATTCCCCTGTCAGTGCAAAATTATTCCTTGCAATGTAATTTCTAGTGTTTTGTTCATTCCATTTAGTACTAATCCAAGCAGATAGCCTTTCTGTTGTATCTCTTGGGAGATCATTTATCCCTCAATCCACTTATTCCACTATTAGGTAGATTTTCTGAAATTTGCAGTGTATTTTTCTTTGCTTAATTTCCTTCCTCTCTTTAATTATCCCTTTTGGTGCAAATGTGTCTCATCTTTATATATTTGCATTCTCTCAGAGGTCATCGAGTCTGGTGCAGAGAAGAAATGCAAACTGCTGTGTGAAATGTACTTCTAGAAAAGGGTAACCTGCAGGACATTTTGTGTGGTCTCAGATGACTTGTGACTACAAAACATTTTGGATAGCTTTGTGGATATGCATCTGTTAACTAAGTCTTATTTGGTCTAGGTTTGTTACATTATTTAGACTTCAATGCTAGTAACCATTCCAAGGGCTCTCGGTGAAAGTTTTAATAGGAACATACAAAGCAGCTTCCCTCTTTTATGAGGGAAATCCCTAAGTGGAGAAAAATGGTGGGAATCTTGCTTACTTAAGAGGGCAACTCTGGGTTAGCCTAACAAAAATTGCATCCCCTTTCTCTGAACTGTGCACTGTTCAAAGCCAAGTCTAACACTTCAGCATCTGATGGACTTTATTTTTCTCTCCACGATTCATAGCTAATGAAACTATGCTTGTCTTGCACTTTTGTAAAGATTTGGGTATTCACTAGTGTCTTCTATGAAAGGGCTATGATTTTGACTTGCCTTTTTCCTTTTCTAGCCATTTATCTACCTTGTCTCTATCTTAATGTTCTGAAAGCAGAATTACCCTTTTCCTGCACAGCAATTTCACATCCTCCAGTGTTTGGAAGCTTCCCTGTGCTTTAGGCAGCTGTGTTTATAGCTCCAGTACCTCTCAGACAAACTCAGCAGGAAGCTCTGAAAGAGGCAGATAGCTAAGGCAGATCCAGGGCATCATCAGAGACTGGTGTCTGGGAAAAGAAAAGCAAACTGAGTAGGAATAAGTCATGGGGAGGAAAAAGAAACCATGATGGGTTAGGTGGAGAGATTTTTCCTGTCTTCAGGAGTAACTGGTTCTGCTCAGGATAGAAATTTCTAGATTAGAGGATGTGGCAGGCAGGAGAGAGTCATAGCACAGAGGCAGGCTTTGCATCTCAAGTAGAGAGTTGGAGACCACTGAGAGAAGCAATGATGAAACAGTGCCAGCTTCAGAGGTGGCAGAAACAATAAGTTCCCAGGGATCAGAGGCTACTGTGCAGTTTGCTGCAAATCAAAAAGCCACCACATTGACTGAAACCAAGCTGCAAAGGACTTTCCATGCAGGGACAAAGTAATCAAGGACAGATTTTGGCAGAGATTTCTTTATAAAGCTTTTGCTATTTCCGTCTTTCTTAGTCAGCCCGAGTTTTCCACTACTTAAAAAATATTAACAAAAAAAGAAAAAAAAAAAAAAAGAGTATTCTCCTTTATATTAACAGAAAATCTAGATATTTGAAGTTGAACATGGTTTTGGTCTTCTGTAGAGATCTCACCATAAGAGAAAAGTCCTGAGCTCCCACTCAAAGTGTTCTAACTCCAGCACCAATACAATGACCCTACCTCATGAAGAAATAAAATTTCAATCCACTAATTATTTGGAATTCATTTTTTAATTTATATGCCTTTTTTTTTTTCTTTTTTGCATTTTGTTCAGTGTTATAGAATAGAGCTGAAATTGGTACTCAGCTTTCTTTAATCACCATGTGGTTACCATCACATTATCTATCCTAACAAAGTAATATATATCTTTCTTTTTTTCTGCAAAGGACAAACAATATAAATTTAGTCCACAAAATTTTGGTCTTGTCATTAGCTTAAATGAAACAGCATTTTACCCCAGCTAGTTACTATCCTACCTGCCAGGATACTTTACTTTTTGTTCACACTCCTACATTTCTCTGGCTGTAGGCCATCGGCATCAGATGTAACTCAAAATACTGACAAAGTTTTTGCCTGACTGGACCATAGGGTTATTAAAATTCTTCACACAAAATCAGGAAATACTTTCAGAAACAAATAGATTAGACAAAGCTGTAATTGCCTCATAGATATTCTACAACAGGAAGAAAAGTCTAAACTTGAATAAATTATTTATTCAAAGTAATTTTCTTTATGAAATAAAGTAGGTTGGAAGTAGGGACCAGAAATCAGTAAAAGTAGATGCTGGCTAAGGAGATAAACCCAAAGAAAGAAGAGAAGAATACCCTTGTTCATGGAAATGGTTGTGAGGGAGTGCAAATTGGACAGGAGTAAACAGTTGGGACAATGAAAGTTTTCAGTGTTGTGGCCAAAAACAGTAATCTAAAGAGCCACAACAAATGTTTGCATTTATTAACTTTATTTAAAGATATGTTAAAAAGTCATGAGAAAAAATGACAACAAGCCTGAAATGAGAAAAAGCACTGAAGAAGATGGTAGTCATACTAGCAGTCATGCAAGATAATTATGATAGCAGTGTATATCTGCACACTAGTATTTTGAGATATTAACTATGATTTATAACTTGAGATATAACTTTGAGATAACTATGTTAGTTTACCTAACACACCTTTCTGCCAGTCCAATATTGTTCCTTCTTCTATGCTGAATAGAGAATTGGTTATGAATGTCATAATCAAGATAATCTATGAGATCTTCCCTTTCTGATCCATGTTATGGATTTAGATTTTTGTTTGGGTGTATGCATTTCTAACAAATGGTTAAAGCTGATATTTCAAAGTATTTGTTTTGTGAATGTATGCTATGAACAGAGTATTATAATTTATTATTTTTATAACCTAGTCACTCGAATAGTATTCCTGTTTCTGCAGTGCTTGCACTTCCTACTTTTGCTCATGTAGATTTAAACCTCCATGGACAGAAGACAAAAATATGTCACCCTGCTGAAGTTTATAGCTATGTCCTAAAGTTTTGTTATTTACATCAAGTTCTGATTTCAGCTTCTCTAATTGTTCTTTTTTTTTTTTTTTTTTATTTCAACTCTGAATCACAGTACAAGACCACTTTGTGGCTTTATAAACCACAGAGAGAATTAAATCTCATTCATCTCTGCAATTCGCATAGTCTGCACTTACTGAAAAGGTTAATTCACCTGGGAAAAGCAAGCTAGGTTAGCCCAGTCATTGGCCACCTTAAAAAGACAGACTATTATTGTATTACCATGACTATGTCATCTGGTATTTGAACTTCAGTTTCATTTATGAAACTCAGGACCTTTCAGACTATTAGCATCGCTAAGAGAGTGGATTTTCCATGGCACTCGTGCATTGCAATATCCAGACTGAGACACAACCCAGGAACGCAGAAGTGACACATTGCAGCAAGCCCCGCTAGCATAAGCAAGATGGTATTTTGTTGCTTATGGGGCAGAAGTGGGAGTCTGGGGCAGAAGAGGGAGTCTGGGGCAGAATAGGAACTGGGGTGGAGGCCTGTGTTGAGGGAAGCATCCTGAACCCCTGGGCTTGCTTCTCCTCTGTTGCAGGAGAAGAGTCAGACATCGCTCAGATAGATCTCATCTAGTAGTTAGTTTATTGAGTTCTAGTCAGTAAATTTAGGTATGTAAAATATTTAATAAGTACAGATGGATTGGCTACAGATGGATTACTATGCTTAAAGTTAGTATAGGATACAAAGATTATCACTTAAGCTTACTATACATATCTTAAATGTTACATGCATGTAAAAAAAGTCACTTACCAACCCATCGATCTCTGGTGTCAGGTAGGGGATCTCTCAGCCTCGAGTGGTAACCTTGAGAGGCATCCCTACTCAAGGGGAGATCATCACCACGCAGCCAACTGCTATGGAGGGAGAGCACAACGGGTCCCAATGGCTGCAGATATTTATAGCATAAAGTGGTTGATTCATAGTCAGATTTTCTGCTGTGTTAATGCAGGTTTGGCTGCTTATCAGCCCATTCTCCAGCCAAATTATTTTTCTAGGTTTGGTGCTGAGTTCTCACTGATAGCCTCACACAAAAGGATTAACTTTGATTAGGCCTACTTGCTGAGCATCTGCCTGGACCAAAGTTCAGTTAGTTCAAACAGGAGGAGTGCATCCATCACCTCCTCCTGGGGCTGAGAAGAGGCAACAGGAGCTGGGGCAGACTACTCTTGGAAGGGCTGCTCCCCTTTCCAGCCAGCTGTGACTGACAAGATTTATTTTTTCTGTTCCCAATGTACCTTATTCATTGGACCTTTATCTTCATTGAATGTCATCCTCCATTTCTCTCACCTACTGTCATGAGGCCCTTCCTCAATTCTTCACGCTCTCTTTTGTTGCAGTAATAATGTTTGCGTTACCAATATATATGGTCTTCTCTCCATTCACTGTGTTACCTATGGGTATGTTGAACAGAATGGATCTTAGCACAGATCTTTGTGGAAATCCAGAGGTGACCTCTCTCTCTAATGTGAAAAGTGATCTTTTATTTCTACAGTTTGTTTCATCTCTTTCTTATTTTTGAAAGCTCAGTGGAGAGTAGGACATTTTCCCTCCTGTATATGCCTATATAGAAAGCAAGTACTCATTTTTATCACCACATCCCAAAGGTTTTGGGATCATCTGGGGCTTGGCAAGAACTCTGCAAACATACTGTCTTTTGGAAACAGGTTCTAGAGGTAGCACAGAGCACCTAGGCTGGCTCAGACTTCCACAGCATTTTACTATCTGTGCCCTATCTAGATGTTTTATTCTTATTTCTAGTGTCACAGCAGTAATAATCCTGTGTGACCCCTGTATTTGTTGTTCACAAATGAGCCATCTCTTATTCACTTGACAAAAGAAACAAACTGTGTTTTGCTTTGCTTTGTTTCATGCACATATCTCATACAATTCTACCTCCATGGGGATCGTAGTTCTATATATCTGCAAATTTGTTTGTAATCTTATTCCTGCTGTTCTCCAGAACAATGGGCTCTCCAGAATCCTGTGTGTTTTCTTAGCATTGCTCATCTGATCTCAGGCTCCTTGCAACAAAGCTGGTGTCTTTAATAAATGGTCTTCTCTAAACAGTAAATTCTGGCCACCTTGATATTCCTCCCAACATTTTCATCATCCTTTGAATAAACAGACAGGCTTACAGCCCCAGGATATGCCAATGCTCTCTGCTGTTGTTTGTATTTTTGTATTTATTTACTTTTTGAAAGAGTTAGCTTGGTAAAAGTGGTAGCTATTTGTCTGAGGGAGTATAAGATTCCTTTGTCTTGCTACTCTTTGGTTAGGTTGCATCAAGGGAGCATGGATCAGTTTTAATGATGGAAGTAGCAATTAGTGCTGCTGAGCTATAGTTTCAGGTTTTTGACACAGCTGCTGAGCTTAATAAATTATGGACATGGGGAAACGGGGGCAGTAGAGGAGGAAGGAAGGCCTCAGAATCTGCCTGAGCAGCACATGAACTGGTAGTGCAGTGCATTGCATCTCTATTCAATAAATGCCCATTTCAGTCTGGGTTTGTGGTCAAGTGTGAAGAAGAAACATCATCTGTAATTAATAACATTTTTAAAAAATCCATATGAATACATGCCAGCACAAGGAATGAAACAGGGACAAAAAAGGGTTGGAAAAGAGAATAAAAAGTGCTTCAGCTTTGGGGGACACATCTGAGCTAAAGGCCTTTTTAGGACGATGACAGATTTCAAGTATATCATCACAATTATATCATCACACGAGTTATTCCAGTGTGTGAGGTAAGGTGCAAGTTGTTTCCTCCATGCATCTGTGCATTTCCACAGCCAGGACTGGGAATACTTGAGCATCTGTGGTTGAAAAAAATACAGAAACTTGTCCTTCTGTGTGTTCACAGGGGCATGTCTTATTTGCAGTTATTTATATTCCAAAGTATGGCAGGCACTGTGCAAGTGAGTAGGAAGGAGAGGTTTTGGGACACAAAGACTATGGTCTCCATGAGCAAAAATCAAAAGCGGAAAAAGACAGTACCCACAACCAAAGCAGTCAAAGTACTGACCAACCACTTGCCATTGATTGCATTTCTGCTCATTTTAGAGTTGTAAACTATTCCCAGTGCTTTCTTAATTTTATCTAGTTATGTTGATATATGTTTGGCCTAAACCTTGGCATATGGCTTTGCATCAATATTTGACCTCCTGCTGTTGTGTTCAATGCAGTAAATATTATTTCAGTTCTAAATACTACTATTAATTAATACTAAATACTACTTTCTTAATAATAAAGTTAGTTAAATTTAAGTGGGCACCTATTTAGACATGGATTTTCTGGAAGAGGGTCAGTAAAATATGGCCTTATAGGACAGCTCACCAGAAACTTGAGAAAAGTGATATATGAGTCAAGAGGCTATAAGTCTAACTACCTAAGACTTTAGGGATCTACACGTGTCCTTTTCCCTCCTTTGTGCCTGCTTCTCTTTTCTAAGCTTACTGTACTAACAAATTACACAAAGCCAGGGTACAAGCTCAACTGGGGCATTTTATTTATCATATTGCTTAATAATTACCACACTCACTGGCACGATACTGGCATGGTATGGCTTGCAGAGGGCGAGTTCCCGTCTGAGGACTCTGCCCTCAGCAGCCAGGCTGAGCACAGTCTCCTTGCTCCAGAGAGCAAGAGCGAAGCTGGCATCAGTCATGCCATGCCACATGACTTTCTCCCAATGTACATACTGGTACAGATGTAACCTTTATAGTCTCCATGCCTGGGATATCTTACAGACTAAAACTGTTTACCCTTTCTGTAGCCCTCCAGGGAAGCGGGGGAAATGCATTATTCCCACTCTAGCAGCTGGGAGGGAAGCACAGAACTGCTAAGTGGTAGAAAAAAAAAATCTCTGCAGAAGCTCTAAAAAGTGGGATTTTCATAAGGCTATGCCAAACCAGTATTTTCTGCCACTATTATTGGCGTTGGCTAGTAACTCAGAATTTGGTTTCACAAAAAAAGTTTGGTTTGGAAGTTTAGTAAAAAATGAAAATCAGATAGAGCTCTTTCACGTACACAAAGAGTAACATTCATACTCAGCTTCTGAATCCACTACAGCCAACGATCATGATACAGACATATTATATAGGAAACCCAGATTTGAATTCTTTCTCTTCTTCAGACCAGAAATTCAGTCACTGCTCTCCTAGTTGCCAAGTGGGCCTCTGAGATGCCACAAGGATGGTGGATAGGGGGATGTAAATCTGCTGCTAATCAGTCACCATTGTCCAAGCTTTCATCCAACATTACAACTTGTATTAAAAATTCCAGCTTTGAAAAATTACCAGTTCCTAATGAAAGAAAAAAAAAAGTTGTAAAGATCCTGGTCAGTTTTGTTCCTTACAGCAAGACTGATTTAAATTTTATGATTTTTATTTAATTCAGTGGTGTGCTCACCCTTTATCAAAACTTGAGTGAGCCAGCAAAGGAGAAGTACTTGATCTGGCTTGAAAAGTGTTTTTTTCAGACTCAGGGTGTCTAAGAAAAGTAAGCTGCTTTGAGTGTCCATTTTGACAAACTGTTGTCTAAAATGCATCCCGAGAAGTTGCAGTCATATTGCTTCTATTCGCTTGTTCAGTATTTTAAGATATGCACAGATTAGACTGCTAAGTGTAGTACAAATATTTCTCCCTTCACAAGGATGACATGGTCTCAGTGTATTGGCTCTAGGGATTTTTTGCATGACTTCACTAGTAATGTATTATTTCAGGTCACATTATATCAGCTAGCTCAACAAGAATGCTAGTGACTTTCACCTTGTTCCAGCTCTCTGTAAACATAATAATTACCAAAATTATATTGTCTTTTATTTACTTAACAAAGAGTACTTTTGAAAAGAAACAGTCTGGCATGAGAAAACATAAATGCTAGCAGAAGTAGTCGTAAGTCTTCCATGCTTCTTCAAACATAGCTTCTGGTATTTTAAAACCAGAGTGAGAAAAACTGGAATGAGGAAGAGACGTTTCAGTGTATGTTACCTTGTTTGCACTTCCCCTATAAATGTCCTGTTGTCATTACTCTGGGCATAGCTCCACCCACGGGTCATAGCAATACGTACTTGCAAAACACTAAAACTCTTATCCATCTGTCTAACCTTGTCGAAACCTATTAGAGAGTTTGGTTGCCAGTGGCCCGTTTTGCTTGCTGTTACTCTGATCCTTTTCTACCAGGGATGAATTGCCACAACAAAAGCAGAGGTTTCCAGTATTAGGGGAAAAATATCTAAGGAGCCAGTATATGGGTTTACTGGCAAGTGAATACTTGCATTTTTTACATCCTTTCTATGAAACCTTCTGTCATCACCTTCCTCTTTTATTCTGCTTAGGCCTTGGTCTTGCACACATGTTAGTGCTTCATGTTGTCCAACATCTGACTAAATGCTTTCAGCTCATACCTACTTTATAAATTAGATCCTTTTAGGTGAAGTTAGTGGGTGCTTTCTGGATGATTTCAAAAGACCTGTGCTCAGTGACTATCTAACCTACTATATGCTTTGGGGTAGGGTTTTTAAAGCCACTTTGCCGAAGCTTTCCAGACAGGTATGAGACAATGGAAGTTCTCTAATTCTAAAGCAATCAATTTTTTTCTTTATTAGGAAATATTTCATCTTGCTTTAATAAAAGATTAAATATAGTTATTATTTTTTAAGTACTGTTCTAATTTTAGGAGGTAGTAATTTAGTAAGTTAGACTGTTACAATCTGGGGAACAGAGAGAGTCCTCCCTGACAGAGTTCTAAACAATTATACCTTAAAACCCCTAAAAGGTATCATATGCAAGTTTCCCATTTCCCTCTATCCCATTAAGCATACATTAGCATTTCCTAGCATAATCTATTGAAATTATTCAGCCAGTTCACAGTGTTGTTTTTAAAATGAAAAATGCTATGATCTTTTAATGTCTTCACTGTTATAATATGTACTAAATTAGCAGAACCCTGATGCTCTGATCATTTACACCACAATGTGCTATTTAAAACTGGAAGCCCAGCAGGAGATTTTATTTTTATTAATTTAGTATAATTTTAAACATTACAAAAATAGCTGTCTTACAGCTTCCCTGCTGAGCCCTAGATTGTTGCCACAGCCTCTGTAATACTTTATCAGGAGAGTAACATCACTATAAATACTGCATAGTTGATTCTGGTTTCAACACAGTATACAAAAGGATGTGGAAGGCTGAAGAAGAGACAAAAAAGAAACAGGGGTGGTTCTGTTTTACATTCTGTTTGTCTTTTTGTTTGCTTGCTTTTAAATCTTCTTTCCTCACAGTTTTTTCTCAAATGGGAGTCATGAATTTGTAGTCAAAGCCTAAAGCTTGCGGTTCCACGTCGTAGTTAACTTTAGATGTGTCACAAAATGCTGCTTTAGGAAAATGAGTTTCACTCTAGCTCCCTTGTCTATCGCCCTGCCATTCTCCTGGGCACTACACACTACTGTAATGTTACTGTTCAAGTCTAATGTGCAGTGTAAGAGCAACCTCACATTAATTGCAGTTTTGCAGTTTTAAGCACAGACCTGGTTCATATCTGCTCACCTTTGTGTGCATTTAGTGAGCTTACATCTGCCTGAAAAAAAAGGCAACAGACAGTTATCATATCCATAACTTTATCTGTACTAGGAATGGAGAGAGAGTCAGATAGACATAGTAACTTGGCCTTTTTATCATGCTTTTCCCTTTTTGGAATGAGCTGAGTCGAGCAGAAACTCTTGCCAGGAATGTCGCTTTCCAATGGAACCTGTGACACCTCAACAATGGAGGCACCTTGGCAAAGAAGCAGTATTTGCTATGCAAAAGATATGATTTCAGGTACCACAGTCTACCACTCATAACGAAAAGCTGGGATGGACTGCTGGGGGGAAGAACAGACTATAGATGAAAGTTATTTAAAGTAAAAAGATGTGAGTTACTAAATTTAAGCTCAGTGTTGAACTTTTCAGTGCCTGTATTATTTATACTTATTGACTGATTGATATTACGCTTTATATTAAAGAAAGATATAGAGCGATTTAATTTATTAATTTTTTACTGGCTACCTGTATCATGGACAGTGGTGGTACTTTCCAGGTACAACTCTTAAAATAAAATCTGAAAACTGAACAAAACTCAGTTCCAAATGATTAGGATTTACCATGTGACTACAGAAGGAGAAGCATATTTCACTGACTGGCAACTGATTCTCTTTCAAAACCCCTGTAGTTTTCATTAAAAATTACTGATTTGGCAGATCCATGGCACAAATATGATTGGCTTATATGCTGCCTTTTTGCATTTGAGAGAGAGGACCTTACAAGACCTTCAAAACATCTTGACACTTGGATGCTAAATGTCATATAGATATTGATTGAGTGACACGTCGGCAATTCAGCAGTGTCTCAGACAGGGGCTGCATGTTGGCCTGTCTGGGGCATAGAAGGCAGGCAACCTTCCTCCTTGATGAATCATCAATTAACCCAAATTAAATCAATAGTATTTTTCTTTGAAGCACATCAGTGCTGACTAAAACTCCCCCACCAGTCCTCAGTCCATACAAGTGGGCTAGCCAAATGCCTGTTAATTAGCTAAGGTAACCATGTTCATCACTGACGTGTTTGTTGCTATATCCCTGGTGCTGTGATCTTTACACCTATATACCCACGTATGGGAAATATCAATTCATTTGCAACTCTTCTTTTTCCACAACTGCCAGGAGAACATGGGTGAGGTAAGTAATTCCAAGGATATTGGAAGAAATGAGGCATGAAATAAAAGCTTTCCTGCACTCTCTGCTGATCCTCAAGAATGTAAGGCAACTCACTGTGTTAAAGAGAAGCATCCAGGCATTAAGTAAGGTACTAGGACAGTGAGGAGTGAACCCTCTGTGTGACACACTCTCCTGAGCTGATGACATCAATGTCCTCAGAGCTATCACTCGGAGTTCATGACGATGAGATCTACAAGATGTCTCACATGCTATTTTTCTTCTTGGCAATGCCAGAGGTCTTAAAATCAAGATTTTACAAGATTTAAGAAAGCTCTTTCTTTTTTTTTTTCTTTCTTTTTTTTTTTTCTTTTAATAAAGTATTTAATGAACTGGGTGTATGCACTGACAGTGTTACAAATAATTAAGTATTGGGCAATTCTCTGTTCTTAATATTATTAGTTGTACTAATTAAATTAATCAAGTGGATCAATCTGAGCAGTGTTCCAGCTGTTTCATGAAAAATAGCTGAAGGACTCTGAATGGCTTGTACTGAGCAGCTTCCTGTAGAAATGAAGTGGGATTTTGTCATTTAACACTGGAATTTTCTTTTCATCTGAAGGAAAAACTTCACATATTTTTTACTCTTCTCAAAAGTAGTTGTGCTGTTGGCTCAGTAGGCTTACATGAGAAGGTGACAGAAAAATATTGCCACAGATTGCTAGTGGAAGAGATTTTGAAGATCCAGGTATGGAGGATTTGGAGCTCTAGCTCTGAGGACATTGCAACTGCCCTGTAGGACAATAACTGTCCTGAAAGAAAGATTGACATATTGGTGTCATCGTTGTGTCTTTCATTAAACTGCAACAGGAAAGGCAATACTGCAATATTGATTTGACCAGCATGATTAAATTGAGGTTTAATATTATCTTCCCATCAAACCAGAAATCCTCATCTTACTTATCCAAATGGCAGAAGTCCCCTACATTTCAGCCATAAGATCTAACATTGTAGAGTTATTCCAAGATACATAGCAAACGTGTATTTTTCTAGTTTTCTTTCATTTCATACCTGCTTTATAATACTGCTACAGAAGGAAAAATAAGAGGTGGTGTCTGATTTGCCTTTCCAAAGACCAACTATTGAAAAATCAACATTCTTGGTGTAGAGAGCCATGTACCTCAATATGAAAAAAGCATACATAAATTTAATATTTTACCTATTTCTTGAAATGTGGATTTCTACACAAGAACAGATCTGGACAACAGGCTATGACTTCTGCTAAGAATACTACACAAGTCTATACAGTTTCAGAATACTAAAGTTTTTTAAAAATTGAAATTAAATGTGTTGTCTGTGATAAAACATTAGATTGCAACTCTCAAAGACTAATTGTTAACAATTTGCTATATTATCATAAAGAATGTTTGTATATAATAGCTTTAAAGAATCATGCTGTTGTTTGCCATAAATTGTATTTTCAGTAATCAATACATAAATTATATATTAGATTAAAGGTACATAGATTTTGATCCATTCTCATTGGCTTAAACTGCAGTTTGCTTAAGCCCACAGACCTTGTAAAAATATTCTAGATATACTAAAAACTGCTTGAACCTTTTTCATTGTTTCTTAGTAAGGCACATACAGCTTTTTATTAAATTATTTTCCAAATGTTATTTTGTAAAGAAATTTAATAAAATTTACTACTCTGCAATCCATTGAGCACTTCCTAATTTAATTTTCATATTCTGCATTTCCTGGGATTTACAATTAAAATTGTGATGAGCCAGACATTCAAACTCTTACATGTGTGAGATTTTATTATTTTTTTTAGCTGAACAATATCAAAAAGATTTTGGTTTTATAAAATATTTTTTAAACAAAAAAGTGCAAGCAAATGAGGTCTTTTGTACACAGATTGTGAAGTTTTTACTAAGTTTGACAAACACTTTCTTCTCTTTTTCTTACTTCTTTACCCACACAACTGTTTGGCAAAGTTGACTGTTTATGCCAATGCCAGATACAGTTAATAGAAAATAATAGTTCTGACATTTTATACTCTCCAACATTGATCAAATAAACTTAAAAAAATCCTATTCTCCAGAACAGACACTGTCATTAAAATTCTTGTAGATTTATTTACATAAAACTCAGCATGTGTGTAACCAAGAATGAGCCATTGTGTTTGAGAGTTAGTTCATTTTACTACTATTTTATTATGCAGAGTTCTTGGAGTTCACTACAGATAAATATATTTATTTCTTTTATAGTAATTATGCTTTATTTTTATTTTGCTTTTAAGATGCTTCTTGAGCTTTACAGCATATTGCAAAGTTTGCATTCATTATTTTATCCATTTTATAAAAATGTAGGTTACTGTTGTGCCACTAGCCCAGAAAAAGAAGCACTCCAAACAAACCTTAAGGGTACTGGGTCACCTGTTCATTCTTATGATCATGCTAGATGCAATCATTTTTCCTAGCTTGAGCTTGGTAAGGATCTTTTAACTAATCCCTGACCTGTGTCCTCGTGCTCTAAAAACAGCAAATCCAAAATACTTGAATTTACTCAGTGGTTCAGCCAAAATCTATCATTCAGGCCTCCCAGCAGCAGCCTTTAATTTATGTTCAAGCCTCCACCATTGTCATCGATAGAGGCCTCTTCTCCAAATTTTGTAGTACTTTAAATAGAGATTACATTGTATGTTTAGAAAGTAGCTTCTCTTTAGGCTTTTACCAGAGCCAATAACATGCCTAATCTATAGGAGGACACATTTGAGGATTGAGAGCCTTCTAGAACATTCACCATGTGGCAAAAAAGACAGACGAGTTTTGTCAGTGTCACTAGGAAAGCATCATAAATAATTGGCTCCAAAAGGTGTAAAAGCACACAGGGTAGTTCAGCACCAGAGAAGACATAAGCTTAGAGGGCTTTGTAGTTTGGCTGCCATTATGAAATAACATTTGTTAAAAAAAACACAGGTGTATTGATTTTCAGAGGCATGGGTCTGCCTAGTCTCCTCACTCCGCATTGAAGGTCAATACTCTATCACTGGCTTTCTATCAGCATGTGTTGTTTCCCCTGTATTTAATAGGGAAGGAGCAAAAGTTGAGTCCCATCTATTGAAGGACTGGGACGAGAGATGTCTTGGCACGAGGGGATACAGCTGGTCCTCTCCAATGCAGGACCCTTCTCATGGCAGGCTGGTTTTGGCTGTATAATGGGAAACATGTAAGAATTAATAACGTACATGTGCACATAATGTTGTCTCCACTGTACTGTTTCTAGACTTTCCAGCCCCATTTCAAGATCTGTTACAATAGGCAAGCTTTCTGAATAAATAAATAAAAAAATCTCAGGCAATAAAGGTATACACTAATTAGGACCTAATAAAAACAAGTTACAATTTCAGCTACAACTCTTAGCAATATTATTGACAGCAGAATGTGGCTGCTTTTAACTATTTTTCTGGTTAAGAATTATCTTTGAATGGATCCTAAACTTTTCGTAGAACTTACGGAGTTGATTTCAATATAAAGGGTTTGCAAGCACTTTGCAAGGAAGTCAAGAAACTACATCATACTTGTGCTAGATTTCATTACTGAGTAGCCTTTTGATCTGCAAGAAAGTTTTCACCTCCAGGACTTTCCAACAGACATGTTTATAACAGCTACCAAGGAGATGACATTATATGATGGAGAAGTAGATGAGCCAGGGGAGCAAAATGGTCACTAGCAAGTGACTATTCATATTACAAGCAGACCTTTATAGTAAAAGCAGAAGAAACTTTTTGTCCATCTCTAATCACTGTCTCAGACACAATAGCTTAAAAGGAGGATAGAGGACAGCTGCTCCTAATACTCTCTGAGTTGTGTGGGACCTTTCATACGACTCTTTTAAAAGAAATCTAAATAACAACAGCACTGTCTGTTAGAGAAGTCATGGTCTTCAGTATCTCTCTCAACTTTCCATAAGCCTGCTCATATAGATTCTCAAGGAGTTATACTGGCATGCAATTAAAATGAAATACTAATTGGTATTAAAAAAAAAGACTGTGCCTGCAGAATATAACTCATTTCTAATATATTTCACAATACATTTATTCAGTGAAGGAAAGCATTCTTCTAGCCAGCAAAGTAAATTTTCTGATCTCCAAATGGACATTTTATCCTCTTCTAGCTTGATCTTGTGGTGGCATCATGAATTTCACAGACAGCTTGGTTAATCAGCAGAGTACTCCAGAAGAGAGCTTTCTTGGCTAAAAGTAAAGTTATTATTTCCCTTTAAATCTCTGTGTCCAAAGCTCCCAAAACATCCCTTTGGATCTAACATTCCTACACTACCATTATATTTACAGTGTGCAAGAAACTAACATGTGGTTAGTTAGTTCAGATATCACCAGTCAGTTCAGACTACAATTTATGAGAACTATATCAGTTTTTTTTAAAAAATGTTGTATATGTTATACTTTTTTCCATCTCAATGTTCCTGTGAGAGCCTTTGCTCTCACGTTCCTCAAATTTTTGCTGAAATGTCTGATAGTGTTATGGCAGATTAAGAGAAATTTAAATTATATTCCAGGTGCCAGTGATCTGCAAAATCAAAAATGTTTTGAAATATGTGTTTCCATTGAATTGCTGACTTTAACCTTTTTTTTTTCTTTTTTTTTTGTTTCTTTGATTTACTAGTGAATGCTGGCATTCACTCCCGTCTTCTGCTGTTACCTTGATATGAGCATTGACACTAAACAATTCTAAGAGAAACTTTTCAACTTAGAAGGAGGAAAAAAGTTCCTATCTGAGAACATCGTAATAAAATGGGTACATATGCTCACATAAAATGAAGGTTTATGTTTTTCTGCCACTGAAAAGTTCAGTACTTCTGTAATTGTCACAGAGGGCAAGAAAAAAATCTTGTCAATTGTCTATAGATCAAAAGTAATCTCAAATATTTTGGGAGGCTTCAGTGACATCTGTGTCACACAACACAATAATGTCGTGTGACATGGCTTAAGGTATTCAGATAGGCTTGCCTTCAAAAGTAAGAAAAAATGAGAAGCAAATAGAAGTTTGGGAATTACTTTTTAGTTAAACTAGGAACATATTCTCAGTTAAAATCTAGACATCCATGGATTAAATCCTGCCAGCACTTCAAGGGCTTATGTTTCATCTTTTATTGCTTTTTATTTATTTTCCTTATTTTGGATGGAAACTAAGGAAATAAGCAAGTTTTTCTCTGAGAAAAAATTATAATCATTTTCAAAACTTCATATTGAGCTTTATCTGACTACATATTAAACAATATTCTTGTTCTCCTGTCAACATTATGGGGTTTATTTCTACCAATACATCATAACTATGTACTAAAAAGCATAAACTGTACGTTGAAGCCTATGCATTATGTAGACACCAGCAATATTTATTTTGCAGGGTTGTTTTTAGGTGGTTTTTTTTTTCTTTTTCTTTTCTGTGAGACTGGAATAAAGAATGAACAATTTAGTTTACAATCTAATTTTGAGGGAAATGAGAAGTGATGAAATGTCATGAAAAGAAAAAAATCCTGAAATAAAGCAGAACTATTTCACAACACACATTTAATAACTCCTCTGTAGCTCGTAAACAACACTAATGTCCATTGCCTATTATTCACTTATTTGCAAATAAGTGACATTATGCCTGTGCTTAAAGTCAAGCATGTCACTATTGCAGCAGTGTGGGCACCTGTTGCTCCTTTGCCCGTAATTCCTACGCTATACAGCCTTGTAAAAGGGATGCTGATTCTTTTGTCTGCCTCACATCAGCAAAATGCTGCCACAAGTTCAGAGAGGAGTTTGTTGGGCAGAAACATCAAGGGCCACCCAATTCGCACTGAAAGTAAGGGTACAACTGTCAAAAGAGAAAGGACTAGAGCTGGCTCACGTCCCCTGCCCTGTGATCTTTTCCTGCAGCACAGCTAGTGCCTTTTCAGGCAGTGGGGTAGAAAGGGCAGTCGGGGTTCAAGTGTACTCAAGGGATAATGCAAATATTGCCAATGTGGGGAAAACTTTGCTGAAGCTGACAGTTCTCCAGGCAGATTGCTCAGCCCTGTCAAGAGTCAGCTGAAGAATATGCAACAAAACGCTATAAGAAGATCTCTCTGCATTGCATCAAGCATGACCGAAATCTGCAATACTTTTAATTGCAGTCACACCATTATAAAAAATGGCATAAAGCAGCAATATCCGAGTCTTCTTGAACACAGTTTTCAATGTATATATCATACCACTGCAATTGCAGATAACATATATAAAAAAAGGGAAAACATGTTTTTCATACATTGAGCTAGTAGGTACGTACTGAGTAATTTTGTTCTGCTTACATGGATTTCCAAAGTGTCAGAGTTAGTCTTGGAAATCATAATCCTGAGCAACAGGGAAGAGAAGGAGACACTTACTGTGCTTTTGAAGCAGGGCTTGTTAGAAAACTTTTTGCCTTTGAAACTCCCCTAAATATATTTGTATTATCTCTCTTCATTTTCATCTTGTTTGGTATCTAAAAATGTACATGTGGTTTATTCCACAGACAATTATTCCAAAATTCTGTTCTTTTCAAATCAGTAGTAATACTTTTATTTACTTGATTAAAGTAATGATTTTACCCTCAAAAAGATAATCATTCTACATTTCCCCAACTCAATTTTTGGAAAGAATTTCTAAGGTTGTTTCTTTTTCTCCAATAATTATTTTAGCAATGGTTTCACAATAAGCATACTTTCATAACTGCAAGAAAATATATAACTGCATTAGTCTTTAATACAGAACTCATTTTCTGTCCACTGGAAATTGTGGCACTGCCATACAAGATATCCAAAACTTATAGTATCTGTGTTTTGCAGTGAGGGTTTTTTTCATAAGTATGTTTTATTTTTTAAAACATAAAAAATAGAGCGCTATGTATCAGATGTGTTGTAAGTACTTGTGTCTTTTGGCAGTTTTTATTTATTTTTTTATTTATTGAGCAAATGCATAAAAAATTTTCTGTTAAAAAATGTTACTAGTGGAAAACAGAAAATTTGGCGATTTTTTATGTGTCACAACTTGACTTTGTAATTGCCTTTTAAGAAGTATGTGTAACTCAAGACTCACCTTTACTTTGTGATATTTATTTTGTGGAGTATAATTTTATAAGGTATTTTGTTATAAAGTAAATTCCTGTCAATAAGACTTTTGCTTAAAAATAGTAATAACAACCCCTTGTGTCTCAGTCAAATTGATTTTTCTGATGAGAACCTTGAAGAAAGTTATTATTTTTTTTTTTAATCCATCAGGCAGTCACTACATGAGAATAAACCATTCAATGCTATGGTTTTAGTTTATTTTATGTCTCTTTTCATGGCACTACGGTTTGTTCATTCCCCACCAAAGAACAATCAGTCGATTAAAATTTATTAGGTAGTGTTGACCTATCTGGATCTAGTTAGAAACTGTGGTCTCCTATGTTGGCCATTTAGTGAAATTTTCTATGTAGCTGACCAGAAGTACAGTTATGTTTGAGAATTTGCATCTGCTTTAGTGTTCCCCTAAATTTAAGGGCTTAAGAATAAGTTTTGGACTTCCTATCTTGCTATTAAAGGAGAATGAGGGTCCTGTTTAATTTATTAAAGAAGATGGACTTGCTTTATTACTAGAGCAGTAGTATTTTATATAAAAGCCAAGGAAGGATGTTCATTTATAAGGGCAACTTTTCCCAGAATTTAAATCGGTGGTAACAGATAATGGACAGATAAAATGTGGTGTTAGTCACCACTTAACATCATGAGCTGTGGCTGAAGTGGGTGAACACCTCTGAGTGCACTGTTAAATGATAATTGGAATAGACGATAGAACACATCCTCCGATTAGACTACAGATCTCAAGATATGTCTGTTTTACATTTAGTTTAAAATAATAGTGCAATCCTAGAAGTGGATGATTAACAAATAATTTGGTTTGAATCCATGTTTTACAAATGAAAAGCAGGAAAAACTGGAAAAATATTTGGCCTATCCATCAGGGAACTGAATAATCCTTCTATTTTCCTTTACTCTTATGGATTGATTTGGGATGCCTTAGAATCTGCTCTGTTTTCAGACTAAGCTTAGTTTTGTCCTTAGAAATAACTAAGAACATGTAAATAGCTCTTCACAAGGAGACTAAATAGATAAACTATATTAGCAGTATGTAGTAGATATGTTTACCCTCTTGTAATTAGAGATCCCTAGCTGAATGCACTATTAAACATTGTCACTAGTTGAAACATTCTGTCTATGAGTCTGATAATGGCTATATCTGGCTCTCCCACCCATCAGATGGTACCAGAAACACTTACCAGAAGATGCAGAATTTAGCTTTCTAGATAGTTTATTCAACAGTTCAATGAAGCCTTTAAAATGTGATTAAGTGTATCAAAACCACCATGATTAGCTATGTTCCTCCAGCCTCTTTAATTAATCAACTAACATTAAGAGTGGAGAATGAGATAGTACAAGGCAGCATGTCTTGCATGTATTTGCAACTATTATTGTCCAAATCAACAGTGTGAAAGTCATTATGCTTTCTTACTAGAACCTCCTGGCCAGCCTTCGCACTAAAGCCCAGTGAAATCAATGGAAGAGTCCTTAAAGCCACATGGTTTCTAAAAGCACCACTGAAGTTTCCAAAGGAGCATAGCTCCCTCCACTTTTCTAATAGGCAGAGTTGTCATCTTATTGACTCAACACAGAATTGGCTCAATTCTGAAATAGAATAGTATTTACTGAAATGGCCCTGATTTTTAGAAATAAATTATCTAATCTGGTCTTAATCCTATGTATGATTTATTAAATACCTTGTCAGGTGACTCTGTCTGTAGCTTCTTGTAAACCCATGTACCTTATAAAAACTGCCTCTTATGCTCTTGCAGTGCTGCTTTTCCTTTCTTAAAAAAGTGGGAAAAAAGGCTATAATGCAAGTGAAATCCTGAAAAATATTTCCAGAAGTAATTATGACTTTGGATGTTGTTCTTCACACACAAACAGGAGAATTCTCAGCTCAGAATGTCCTTTAAATCAGATGATAGATACCTCAAGTCAAGACTGAGTTTTGTCTTCAAAAAATGATTATATTAAAAATTATCTATTGAAATTAAGAAAGGATAGGAAAGATGAAAGAACAATTCCTTTTATTCTAAAATACCCCTAAAATGACCAGGGGCACATTGATAACTTCTCAAAAAAATTTGCTGAAAGTAGAATACCTTGCAGTTTTGCCTGCCATAAGTCTCTAGGTTCTCCAGTTAGAGCTCTGTGTTCCCAAGGCTTGCATCTTTCTTTTATTATTAAGGATGTATAGTTCAATTAAAGTTTATCAATATTTGGAATAAAGGAGCCTGGGAGAATCTCCCATTGAACAGTCTTGCACCTCTAACTTCTTTCTGTTCTTTGTATCCCTTTCTCACTCATATGCATACGTGGAGCTCCTTCTTGTAACACATCAGCTGCTAAATCTGACACCATCGTTGTCATGACCTAAAAAAAATGTTTCTTAAAAAAAAATGCGGTCTCACAACAGATCCATATAAAGTTCACCTGCGTGTAAATGAGCCAGATTACGATATGAATCCTGATTTTGTTAACATTATTCAAAAGAAAAATCTCTTTCCCTTTAGCTTGATAAATGCACATATTGTAAATGTGTAATACTGTACAATGCCATACTAAGTATAAAAGGACGAACTAATGACTGTAACTGTTTGTAGGTATGTGGTAGTGAAGGTACACTTTCTCCTGCAACATAAGCAAAATGAAGCTATTCATGTCATGCAGTAGGTGCATATTCCGATGTATATTCACGTTTCCCTTGTGGCCTAATGTGATCGCTTTGCATGCCAGCAGTGACCTCTGTTTTGGTGCCATAGCCGATACCTTTGCTGTCATTTAATAATGGAGGAGTATTGGCTGCTCAGGAAGGAGCAGCAAGGAGCCTCGAGCAATTCCTCCACCCCCTGCTCCTGTCGGAGGTTCTCACAGAGGAGTTCGGTTCGCAGCAGGGCTCAAGTCCGATGCCTTGCACCAGCATAGCAAGGTCTAGCCTGGCAGGCTGCAGTTTGGTCGTTCCTGTAGTCTGTGCAATGCCCGGGGACAGCACCCCCATAATCTGATAATCAAGAAAAATATCACAATAAATAAACATGAACCCTCAATAAAAATGTGAACTGAGTTCCAAAAAGTTTGGCTGTTTATTTGGTTTATGTTATTAAGTTTTTGTACCTATTTATATTTCTTATAATATCTCTTTAGTATGAGGCATCACAGGAAGCTTGACAAGATATTTGTTTACTCAAGACTACAGCCTTCTGCCTGCACCAGAGAGAGCAAGCAAAGTCAGAAGTTTAACAATTTTACGGTTCCTATCCTAACCAAATGAGCCTTTTGAACTTCATTCTTGAAGACTAGCTAAAGAAAACCTAGGGAGAGGAAGAAAGATGATCAAAAGTAAGCACGATGCCTAAAAAATGTGTTTCTTATTTCTTGAAGCCAGCAGGACTGATCATTTTCACACAATGAGTCCTTAGTTCCCAGTACAGCGATACTTTTTAAAGCCAAGATTCAATGTTAGTGGGCGAAACACACCGTACTCAGCTCACTCTTGACCCAGCTGCAGTTGTGAATAAAGTTACTGAAAGAGGATCCACAGCCTATTTTTCAGATTGTTATTTGTTGGTGAATATCGTAAAACATTTCTAAAGCTGTTGATGCTTTGGGGGTTTTTTTCAGTCTATTATAAGTATTTTTGCTAACATTATGACTCTCACTTTTGTGTAGCCTACAAAACTTCTGGCCTCAGACACATTTCCTGGCAGCAGGGTCCAAGGTAGGTATGCACTAAGAATACAGCAACCCTTCCTAAGTATTTCTAAAACTGTTGCATTGCAACTGAATCCTAGCTAGTTCTTGCAATAAGAAAGACAGTAAATACCAGGATCATATTTGCAATCTGAATACAATGTATTACTTTATATGCTCCTCCTGTGGCTGTCCTTATATATATGCCCTCTTAAGTAAATTGCATCAGTAACCCCCTAACTGATGTGAAAATTGCTAGCTCATTACAAAACTGCTGTACTTTGTATGTATGAATAGATATGAGTTTGTGAAGAAAATAATATATAGAAAATATGGCAGCTCAACTCCAAAATCCACTGGCACTAAATGGTTTTATACCAGTGGTGAAATTTTCTTGGGTCAAGACACTAGACAGAGTGAAAGAATATATATTGCTCTGCTCTCCCCCAATTGCTAATTAATTTTAAGAAATAGTTAGTGAAGGTTCATAAACCAAATGAAAAATCACTTTGGAAAAGAAAGAAAAAAAGTTTTTGCTTTGTTTTGTTTTATGTGTATGGTGGAATTGCTGAAACTTGTAAAATGTCCTGAAATAACCATGAAAGAATGTGTTGGAGTTCTTCTGGCAATGGCTCAGAAATGTGAAACTATTGTCATCTTGACATTCGCCTCTGATAAACATGTTATGCACATTAAATCAAAATCGGTATAAAAGTGTGCCATGTGACAGGATAGCCTTTGCCAAATGGGCTGACCTGTAATGAAAAAGTCAGTCCTCTTCCCCCTTTTTTTTAACTGAAAAAAATATAGCAGCAATAATATGGGTAAAAGGCTCAATAAAATCTGTCAGAATTGATTTCTAGTGACACATAATGTCTGGCAATCTAAAGCTTTATTTTGCCAACTGTTTAATCTGTACTACAAGTAAAAGTGTTCCATATGCATAACTTCCCATTTCAGTGATGATCCTGTTTAAAGATTTGTTCCAGCAGCATTTATTTAATGACCTTTATAAAGAATTTTCTCATTCTTCTGTGGGTTATATTTAAACTAGGGTATAATAAAAATAAAGTGCACAATGGGAGAAAAAAATCACCATTCCCCATTACTTTTTAAAAAAAATATAATTACTTCTTAGGCAACATTAATGAGGAAGCCTGGGAATATAGGCATTCCAATGTTAGAAACAATAATAAACCAATGGTCATTATTTACATCCTTATAATGTCATACTGTACTTTTTTTCACATAATACCTGTGAAGAAATCTCACATGCACTGCAATATCCACAGCTATGGCTCCCTTATTCTATTGATTTAAATACCCTTTTGCTTCTCCCTCCTCAACAGGAAGTATGAGGTCATCGTTATAGCTCAAACATGCCTTGATAGAGCACTATTCAAACCAGATATACACCATACTTTATATCATATTTTGAATTATTTATCTGTCATGGGAAATAACAGGAGAGGAAGGAGTTAGCTGGGTGCTTGAAATGAATGTGGCAAGAGCATTAACGTGCAGGTCCAGCTGCACAAAATCAGATGTCGAGTTCTGGTACAAAGGGTCAGAGTCAGCAACGGCGACAGAGTTCTTGGTAATACCAGGAGAGCAAAGAGGCTCATAAATCTGGAGAAAGGCTATCACATCCTATAAACCAGGTATAGGTGAAACAGAGTACTAATTTCCTATGGGCCAGGGAGGATGGCTGCCTGAAACATATGTTTAAAACTGACATGCGCACACAACCCTGCCATTCAAAAACTTCCATATATAGTACTGAGGAAAAGGTTAATCAAGAGTGCTGTACGGCTTAAGGAAATGCATAGGGTGGCTGACTGATTTGATTCATATGTCCTGGTGACAAAATTCTTTCCTGGAGATCCATAATGTCTGGGTTCTTAATTATCTGGTCTCTTTTCGTGTGTGCGTGTGTATTAAAAAAAATGGCCAATAAAATGTCAGCCAAGAAACACACTGTTCATTCCTTTCAGGTTTATTTTAAACCTATTGCACTTAGGCTCCAGCTAAATCAATTTTTCATGAATATCTACCCTAGTAGATTACACCTCAAGCCAGTTCAGATCTCCAGAGAATTTAAAAAAAAAAAAAAAAGAGATTTATCAAGTAACAAGTAACACCTCAGGAAAAAGAAACAGGGTTTTTAATTGCTTTGTGTGCTCCATAATTGAAGGCAGGCACCTTCTTGAGGCACTCACTGCCAGGAGGAGTGTGACTCCACTTGGCCTTGCCTAATTAATCCTGTGATACAAACCTTCTGGCTTCAATTTTCACATTTCTGTCTCTTTTTAGAGGTGATAATAAAACTAAAAATTTATGTTGGTTACTGTATGACTATAACGGTGCCAAGCAGAACACAAATAAAACCATATGGATGAAAGAGACCTTGTCTTCTCATCCCTGGCTTCTCTGTTTCGTGAGGTGTACAGGGACACACTTCGTGCTAACAAGAAAAGGTAGAGAAAGATTCAGTAGCAGGAAGGAAGTGCAGGTCAACTGATTCTTGTGATAGTTTGCTCTGCTCAGATGACTCACTGAAGCATATGTCTTATTTGTTTATTGACAAGATCTCAAAATAGAAGTACACACTCTGGAAGCTCAAGTGAGCTGGCTACAAATCACAAAACTGCACAACAGCTCTTAATGAAAGGCAAATTGTGCAGCTTAGCCTTTAAAAAGCAGTCAAGGCTGTTTGTGCAGATGCCTTCAATCTTAATAGCTTACATACTGTGACCTGTGCACACTCCCTGCCAGTGCCTACTGAAAGTAATAGACCATCTTTATTTTCCATGGAATGTAAGGAACCCACTATTATTAATATTATTATTACTAACATTATGAGGCAAGGATTTAATTCTTGGGCACTGAGAAATTGTATGTACACACACAGAGACATATATGTGGCAGTTATAAAACACAGCAGGACAAATTCTGCTTTCAGTAAAATTGTGTCCATTTTCATTTCATGATATAAAAAGTAGACCTAGACCTTACTATATTAAGGTGGAAGGGTTTTATCTTGTCAAGTGAACTAGAGGAATATTCTTCCAATAGAGCTACTGCTCTTATTTGGAAGTTATTGATAATGAGTACATTGCTGGCCATGCTCAGTACATCCTAATCCCAGGACCCAACAATACAGTTCTGTACATTCAAATTCCTTTATGCAGTTGAGCAGAGTAGGATCGTACTATGGATTTGATCATTTTCATCAAGACGTGTACTGGAAGAAGAGAAGAAAAAATAAAAATGGTCTTCATTTTGCACTATGTTGTTCTCACTCCCCCACTGTAGCACAGTGGTTAGAAGAGAAGTGAGCAGCCTGACCCCTTGCTCAGGACAGGACTCTTTTACCTCCTCCTTCATCCCATCCTTGCTACAACTCTGATTGTGACATATTATTTTGTTTTATTAGGTAAGTTAAAGTCAGTGTGCCACCTTTCCTTACAGGAGAGATATTGGTGACACATGTTTGTAAGATGTCACATGTCTCTAGCAATATTATTTTAAAATAAATAATATATCTTAAGGTAACAAAATGCTTCAGCTTTGTGATGGTGTGTAAGCTGTCTACCACACAAGAGTTAGGAGGCTCAGTGGGATTGGAAAATTAGGATAATTTTGCTGCCAAACTCTAACAAATTGCTACTGACCATCTACAAACTAGGTTTTTTCCGGCTTCACACTTGAATGCATTAAGGCAAAAATTCTTTATGGTTGACAAAAACCATAGTCCTTGGCAATTCCTCAGAAATTTCAAGTGCCTTTTCCAAGAGAAGGTGATGCTAGATTTTCTCATCTGAGTGCTCTTAAGAATTTGCCCTTGTCTCTGTAAACCCTGTTTTTGGAAATGACATTATTATCACAGATGAAATTTTCACCCACAAGCAGAACACCGAGTATAGAAAGCTCAATCCAAACACTTGTAAGCAAATGTAAGAAGAAACACATAGCACCAAGCACAAAGCATATGTGATATGGTTGAGTGTCTAATATGAGGCTATACAAGGAAGACTAGGTGGGAGAAGTATCAGAAGCAGAAAGAGAGACAATTACCCCACATTCAGAGGCTATGACTGGGCAGGTCGTCCTAGGGAACAACTGCTGAGCTATTCCACCAGTACGTTTTGGAGAAGAGATAGGGTTTGTTTTGCCAAATGTTTAAGGAGTGGAGATGAAGAGATGGGTAGACTGTGATTTTCAAGGGGGGCAGATGGGGGGAAAGAAATCCTGTAGCAGTAGGAATATGTAAAAACAGGGGTGAATAAAATGGGAAAAGTTCTTATCACGTTAATACAGGATATTTGAGAGAAAAGGCTGATATATTTTATCTTATCTATCTCCTACTTTAAGAGAATCCAGGTGATTTAACCTCTTTTTTAATAACAATAGCTCTGAAGCCAATATACAGTGTTCTATCAGATTTTCATGAAGTTTTGTACATAACTGGTTGATGATCTGTAGGTATCAGGCAGACCAGGTCACATGCCTTGAGCTTCCTTTTCTTATTTTTTTTTCAATAAAATATCAGAAGTGTTTCTTTTTAATTGACAGTAATTCTATGTAAAGATGTATGTGCCATCTGATTGCCAGATTAGTAGTCCCTGTGAATGGGGTTGCCCTGCAGTGCTCTTTCCCCTGCATCCTGCTGAGGGAGATACATTGAGGTTCTTAAGGCACAGACACTGCCTATCTTATCTCATGGTGACAACCACCTCCCTTTTCACTCCTGTCTTCTTATCCGCACCCCCAGACGTCAGCACCTCCTTCAGCTCTGGCGTTTATTGCTAGAAACAGAGCTGTCACAATAGTTTCTGCAGGATCTTCTTCAGGTGTCTCCTGGGATTAAAAAAAAAAAAAAAAAGTCTTGGATTCAGACTATTTAAGCAGCTCCAAAAAAATGTCAATTTTGTTTCTAATTCACAGCAGCATGTGCACGAAGTAGGGGACAGTTGGCCCTTTGTTCAGTTCTTGAGATGGCAGGATTAGGCCAATACACGGTCTTAATGGAGAATGATGCTCAGTCTCCAAGGCTGGCTTTCACAGCCTTCTCAAGAATAATGGACATTCCTCGCATGCAGTGTCCCGCAAATAATTGCAGAGAGAAGTGGGTTAGGCTTGATTTTCTTGTTCACTGTAATGTCTGGTCTCCAACACTTTGTCTAAACTGCTCTTTTGGTGGAAAATTTGGGGATTTTTTTTGAGGTCAAAGTTGTATCGTTCAATCTCCATCTCCCATGAGGAATTGTACTATTTCTAAACAAAAGATGTCTGTTTTCAATGGGTTTTTTTAGAAGTTGACACATTTTCACTGGAAAAAAATTTTTTTTCCAACCAATTCCATTTCCAGGCTCTCTAGTTACATAGGCATGTGGGATTTTATCTGGCCCTGGTCAATAGCAGAGTTGTTACCACAAGTCCATGGTATAAATTTTCAGTCTTCAAAAAGCATATCAGCTAAGTCCTCTCTTAGCTCTCAGTAAGTCCTGCTGTGGGTAGACCCCAAAGCATCACACTAAGGGTTAAAGAGAAGAAAGGGGTAGCTTCCCAGCCACTGCTGGGAAGCCCAGTAGCCCAGAAGCAACATCAAAATGGGCCAATTAATCTAGGGTGGAAGGGAATCAGATCCTCTTGAAAAAAAAGGCCTAATCGTACAAGTCCTATTAGTTGAAGACTAACAATGTCTTTAGTAATGTTGATGTGAATATCTGAGAAGAAGAGGCAAAAGAATGACAAAGTGTATTCACTACAGCCTTTTAGTCCTGGATTTTGAATCCATCCTGTTTGCACTTGGATTATATGATATATCTGAACTATTCCTACTACCACTCTTCAAATGACTGGACTCTATGTAACATCATATTTCAACTTAGGGCTCATATCCCATTCTAATTATACTTCTGTTTAATATTTTCACAAGATCTTTCACTTTATGCCATTTAATAATATATCTAATTTGGTGGGGGGGTTGTTCTAAAGTAAAAATGAAAAGTATAAAACAGTGCCTAGCCTACAATTAACTTTTCCGATGTGGGTATTTAAAATTTTTTTTGAACATAGTTTTTCTTTTCTATTACTCTAATTAGAATAACTGAACGGGTTTAGAGGCTATGATATATATACACTTAAATGCCTGTCAAATGTCTCATTGTTTCAGCAAACAGTTAAGGAAGCTATATTATGTCATATTAATAAAACCAAATGTGGATACCATTCCGAAGAAAAACTGCATTCATCTAAACTTAAAATTTAGGATACATATAGTAATTTATAGCAAAATTTATTACAGAAATAACGTAAATAGTCTAGGATAAAATGTAATGAATCTGGGAAATCAGAACAGAGGTTAAACTTCAATGTAATCTCATTACATTTAAATATGAAATCATACTGGTTATCTCAGCCCTGTTAATGTTGCTATGCAGTGACACACATGCAGTAAATATGATTATAATGAAACCATTTACGATTTTTGTTCTCCTACACGATCAAAAAAAAAGGAAGACCTATTCTCTTTGCACTGCTCCCCCACTGCCCCCAAATAAAATGCTTTCAAAGTTTATGCAGTTCTGGGCAGGTCAAACATATGTAGATTATAAAGTGTTGCAGGGGATCCACAGATGTTTCACAAATTATAGTCCCAAATTGTGACCCAGTTGCGTGGCTATGCAGGATAGGAGGGAGAATAAAGGAATAAAACACTCCTTTATTACTAATACCCAAGGGAGCTGTAAGGGGTGAATTAAAAGAATAACCACAATAGGGAATCTTGCACTGCATGACCTAGTTGCACCAGCATGTAAGAGCTCAGGCACTGAAAGGGAAAACCAGGAGACTCATTGTATCTTTGAGCCACAATTTGCCCCTCCGTTTACTTTAAGGCAATGCAAAAATATGCTTGGCTTTGTTGAGGGCTCAAGAGTAGTCAAAACCCTGCAGCAATTATTTCTGTGAAAAGTGTTTGATTTCTATGAGTAGTATTGGTATTACTTTGAAAGATTAAGTTAATACCAGTGTGTTATCCTTCATAATTAAGTACGATGCTTTTGGTGGTGTCATGTCTTCAACAATTAAGCCCAATATATAAACTTCATTCTTTTCCATGTAGTAACCAGAAGAGATCGGATCCATTTCCTGCCATGTCTTTCTCTTTTATTGCAAACAGTTCCAGTTTCGGCAGAGGCTTAGCTTTGCAGATGAACAAATTACTTCCATCACATTGAAATGCAGCTACCTCAAGCTAAAATGCAGACTTGTGAGCACACGATATATCAGGTTATGTGTAGAGCAAGATATAGAAGCAATTACAAAAGAAAAAAAAATACTAGTTATTGGCCACATAAAGGAGGAATAGTATTCTTGATATGTATAATACAACCCTTTTTTTTAAGCAGAGAACTTAGCTAAAGTTTGCTGCCTAACAGTTGTGGTATATGCAGTAGAAAACGGTGATAAAGTGATCTTACAAAAAAAAAAAAAAGTACTGTTTTTTCCCAAACCATAACAGAAATCAGACGCAGATCATTTAGATGATGATACTTAACCCTTAATCTTTTTCTTTTACTTTTTCTCATGTCCACGTTCTTTGTGTTCTGCTGACAATCTTTTCCTTCTCTCAGGGAGGGGGTACAGCAGTCTGTATCTGTTGTGCTCTTTTCTACATCACTTAAAGATGCAGAGCTGTAATCATGCAATACCCAATGAAAACTATCTGTCACTACTATTCAAATTCTTAAGTGATGTTAGGAGCATTTACTTTTTTTTGTTTGGAAGATGAAAGGTCTCTTGGTTTGGCTGGAAGCTTCCTTTGTTTCAGCTGTCTGGTTCTTCTAAGGACCACAGTAGTCTCTTGTAAGTTTCTGGAAGTTACTACTGGTGAGACCCATGAATTTCCATTATATTTAACTCACCAGCTAACAATATACAGAATGTTTAAAAAGTCTTCCTGAGATTAACTTTCCAAAAGCACAAGTTCTTACTAATTTTACATCATTCTTCACCCACTGTATTCATTTGTTTCATATAATCATGAATGTCATCATGTCTTAGCACTAATGCTTTTCAGTTGGACTCCCACTAACAACAGCTTTTAAATCTCCACTGGATTCAGTGGGATTTTACATGCTTCAGTGTTTGTGGAAACAGTACCCTACACTGTATCCCATCTGGTGTTCAAGCAGGCTTTCTCATATGATGTTCTTGTATCGTGATTATTGCAATGGCTGCTCCAACCCTGTTGGGACTTCTAAATGAACAGTAAGACATACTATAATAATAAATAATAATTTAGTGGCTATCATAAAATCACAGCATTCTTCAGGCGAAACACTAAGTCAATTAAAGCAGAAAATATCTGACCTGCATCCAAACTTTAGCTGTGTTTCTGAATTTCTGGTTAGAAGACATAATATATTAATGCCCTGCAACTTGCACTGTGCTCACTTTAAAATTTATATTAAGTAGATTGTTACATTATGGTAATGTACTAAATTACCTAAAGCAAAGTAATACAATGATTAACGGACCATAAACATTGGTTTATGGTCAGTTTATAAAGTATTACAAAGATTAACATTATGCATTTTCATAACAGAAGAAAATTGCAGGATGAAATATCTGTGGATTGACTTGGTGCTATTGAGAATAATAAAATAGTGGTATAACTCACAACAGTCTCAAGTTACAGCTTGCAAGTAAACTTTGTTTTAAATCATCTTTGAAAATGGCAGAGATATTCATCGTTTTAAAAAATGCCCAAAGCTTTCCAAGCATAGAATAATGGTTTCCAGTATATGTTTTCTAATATATAATGTATTACCTTTTTTTTTTCCTCTTTGTTATTCAACATATCATGTCAGATTCTGACCTGGTATAGCTGCTCTGATATCAGAAGCATTTTACCACCTTATCCAAGACAAATTTGGGTCTCTTCTTATCAGATTCTAATATTTCTCCTAAAAAGCTAGACACAATCAAAGTTCAATGCTTTATGAGTTAAATCTTTTTAATCATGCATGGATAAAAATGCTGTTGACCTGCTGGTTGCAGGGTTTCATCTGGTCTGTATGTCAGTTAAACCCTACGCAAAATAGATTTTTTTAGGGGACAGAGACCAAACGTGGGTGAAAGTGAGAGAACATGTGGTGGGGAATCAGGCATGGAACAGAGCAACAAGGAAGGCTCTTATACAACCTTTGAGAAAGCAGGGCTATTCAGGGCCCATCTCGAATGTACGTATGGTAATATGCACTGCTCAGGGAGCAGTAATGTCTGTATGCAGTCACAGATTTACAATGTCATAGGAATTACATAGATGTGGTGGAACACCTTAAACAGCTGCAATAGCTTAATAGAGACTCTTTAGGAAAAACAGGGAAGATGAGGAGCAGCAGCTGTGCTCTTCATACCAAAGTGGCTGTAGTGCATGCATGCAGCTCCTCCATCGATGGATGAGGCAAGTGGAGGACTTAGGGGTCAGGATGAGGAGGGCCAGAAAGGGGAATATTGCAGTGGTGTGCTACAGAAATCCTGGTGAAATAGAGGAGGTAGATGATGTCTTCTTTAAGCAGCTGGAAGAAATGCTCCTATCACAGGCTCTTGAAGTGAACAAAATTTAGATTGTTCAAGAAATTGGCAGGAAGCATCCTACATGGGAGACTGATTTGAAGGGCAAAGGAGTCTGGGAGAGTGGATCAGTCTTTGAACGGTTGGACTAGATGATCCTAGAGGTCTTTTCCAACCTTAATGATTCTATGATTCTGTGAAGACAACGTCTTCAATTCACAAGAAAAATTAATCCTGATCTCACAAAAAAAATTAGGCATCTATAGCAGGGGGGGCAGTACAGTTGAACAGGAAACTCTTGGCTGAACTGAAATGCAAAAAAGAAATGTATAGGATGAGGAAAAAGGGACAGGCTACCAAGGAGGGGAACAGAGGCATTGCCTGGGCTTGCAGGGATGGAATTAAGAGAGTCAAAGCTTGCCTGGAGGTAACCGGTGAAGGGCATGTGAAGGGCAGTAGAAAGGACTTCTGCAAATATGTTAAAAACAAAAGGCAGACCATGGAAAATGTGGGACTACTGCTGAAGGACAACTGACCTAAAGACAAAGGATATGGTAAAGGCTGAGGACCTCAGTGCTTTCTTGGCTTGGTTTTTGGTGGCAAGGTCTGCCCTCAGACTCCACACAGCTACATGCCTATAGCAAAGCTAGCAGCAAAGAAGTACTATCCAAAGCAGAGAGAGCACAAGTTAGGGCTTACTTAAATGTGCAGACATATGCAAGACTCTAAGATCAGAAAGGACACGTGAGGATACTCAGGAAGATGGCAGTTGTGAGGATACTCAGGAAAATGGCAGTTGTCTGGCATCTTTGAAAAGCTGTGGCAAGGTCCACAGGAAAGGCCCCTGATTACTGGAAAAATGTTATTCCCATGATTGGTTATTCCCATGAAGGATGATCTGAGGAACTACAGGCTGATCAGTCTCATTTCAATTCCAAGGAAAATTATGGAGCAAGTCCTCCTGGAATCCATGAAGGAGATGATGATGATTTGGAGAACTCAGTAGAGATTTATCAAGGAATGTATCAACATGAACCTCCTTGAAACTTCGCAAAAACAAATGCCAAGTCCTGTATCTGAGATACAACAATACAGTCTGGGAGCCAGCTGGATAGAAAGGCCTGTTTGCAAAAGCAGACCTGGGGGTTCTGGTAAACAACACATTGAACAGGAGTCAGCTGAGCTCCTTGCAGTGAGGAAGGCTCACCACAGACTGGGCTGCACTAACCAGAGCATGGCCAGCAACTCGAGTGAAGTGATTATCCCTCACTGCTCAGCCCTTGTGAAGTCATGTCCATAGACCAGTTTGGGGCTTCCTAATGCAAAAGAGATACTCACAAACTGGAGAGAGTCCAGAGGAGGGAAACCAGGATTTAGAGGGGGCTGGAGTACTTGGCATGCAAGGAAAAGCTGAGGAAACTGGATTTGATCAGCCTGAAGGCTGAGGGGGTATCTGTTTGCAGCATCCTCTTGCCTCAAGGGGAGTTACAGAAAATGCAGAGACAGATACTTCCCATGGGTGCACAGTGAAAGGAAAGAAGCCACAGTCACAATTTGCAGAAGGAAAATTGCAATTGGACTTAAGGAAAAAAAAATGCACAATGGGAATGATCAAGCCCTGGAACAGGTTGTCCAAGAACTGTGGGAAACTGTCCTTGGAGATTTTTCAAAACTTGGTTGGACAAGTCCCTGGGTGACATGATCCAGTTTGAGATTAACCCTGATCCAAGCAGAAGGCTGGACCAGATGGCCTCCAAAAGCTCCCTATAACCTAAATTTTCATATGATCCTATGATTCTCCTTCTGTGTTCCCTCAGCCTTAAAAAGAGCAGTTGGCTAATGCTGCATTAAGATTCCAGTATTCTAAAGGTTAAAACAAGAAGTAATATTCATATTACTTCAATATAATAAACTTTAACTTTTAGAGAACCTTTTGCAACTCAGAAAATTAACATTAAAGTGTTCTTTCTTCCTTTTCATCTCTAACTTCAGGTTTCTGAGATGCTCAAGTGAACTCAGCTCACTTTTCCAGGCTTTTCTGTGGAATTATGAGGTCTAGAAATACACTTCATTTTTAAATAAAAGATAACTAGTACAGGATCAGGAACTTTCATAAAAGAATCAGTTATCACAATGCACATGATAAATTTGCAAGGACTAGTAAATGAAATGTCTTAATTTTTTAATAGTTTTTATTTTCACTCTTCTTTGTCTTTTTTGAAAGCTTAGAGACTACAAAATTTTGTAGTTTGTGTGATATTTGTCATCATCATTATCTTTCCTGCTGTATATTATGGCTTTTTATGAACTTTGTAATACATATATTTGATAATTTATATAGAAGTTTCACTTATTCGTTATTAGTAAGTCATGTTAAACTCTATATACACATCAGAGACATTAATAATATGACTTGGTTTAGGTTGGAATGCACTTTCCTGAAGTTCTTGAGTAGAAGAGCTGCTTTTATTTGTCAAAAAGAAACAGACACTATGGTCCATTGTAAAACCAATGAATTAAGACAATAGCATTGCTTCCATCTATATTGTGAATATAGGGATTTCCTCTGGCGTTGATTTTATGAAAGTATCATCAAAATGTAAGAAAGGCTTGGCACATATATATACGAGAAGACGGGAATAAGCCAGACAGCACAATAGAAGCAATGATGCTATGGTCCTGAGAAAATAAGAGTATACAAGCTTTTCACTTTGGGAGCTGACTTACAGCTGAAATAAATTCACGGTAAGGATCAAAAATATTTTCTTTCCACTTGATTTTTCCTATGCACAGGGAAACAGGATTATATACAGACTAAACAAGGTTGCCTCATGTTTACCTAACTCCTACCAAAAGAGGCAACATTCCAGACCATGAATTTGACATAACCATTTGTCAATATTACAAACATTTATAAGCCCAGTAATAGAAAGTTGTAAAGTAGTCACAATTTTAGATATACATAACTTGTTGTGTAACAGCCCCTAATTATTTGTGGCATTTGAAGTTATGGAAGTACCTACTGATCATTTCTTAACCTATAACTGTAGCCTTAGGGTAACGTTTGCCCATTTAGTTGAACTTTTTTTCCTGCCTGTTGTCTGTTTGATTTTGATCCCAGTAAGAAGTCATTCTAAATAACTCCTTGATTTCAAAGTTTAAGGAAATGAACTGTAGGGTTCCCAAAAGGTGCCAGGTGGAGTATGCACACATCTCTGAGTATTGCAGTGTGCAGGGCCAAACTGTCTGATTCAGAAAAAATGGGGCCCCCAGAAGTGTGCAGTGTGGTGGTTATTTCAAGTAGAGTTAACCTCGCTTAAGTTTGCCACCTAAAGTGCCTTGTGTATTGGGCAAGCTCTGAATGTAACCCAACAGAGAGGTGGCATGCAGACAGTGATTCATCTCATCCTAAGAGAGGTATCTAATATTGCTCTTTAAGGTTACTCCTTTTGGGTGGCTCATTCCTGCTGTAAATCCCTCTCCTAGTGCTGTCAATGTGATGAACAGGCCAGGCAACTGACTCAGACCAAAACAAGCCTGTCAATAAACAGGTTAACTTTAATCCAGATTAGTTTCCTGATGTAACCCACAGTTACATTCAGCAACATGAAAGAGAGGATGTCAAAAGGTTGAAAACAAGAAGCCAGAGTGTGGTAGAAGGCAGGACTGCCTCTCTTAATGATTTAAGCTTGGGTAGCTTCAATCCATTATGAAATTTTTGCCTAAAATAATGTAGGCAAAATCTCCCTCTCAAAGTGATCGTTTTCCTCCATGACTATCTATAGAAATATCTATACAGTTAGCTTATACTGATGCCTAAGGGTTACTGTGCTAAAATTGGGCAGCAAGAATAAAAGACCCTTTGAATAACGGAAAATTTCTCATTGACTGAAATGTTGAGAGAGAGAGAATTGATGGTTTTGTTTGCCCCATGTAAATTATAAACATGGTAACTGAGAGACATCTTGAAGCTGCTGCATTTATTACTACAGTTGATTCCTAAACATCAAAATATTATACTATATTTATATACACATTTGAAAATAGCATATGTGTTATTTATTCATTAGGGAATAACATATGAACAGCATCACCTGGTGACAACTGTAAAAAAAAAAAAAAAATCCAACATGCAGCCTTCTCCTGTCAGAGTAGTTTTGGCTGGCAGCATCCCTCTCTCTTTCCACTCACGCTGGCACTTTCAGGAAGGAATGGAAGATGTGCTTGGCCACTGGGGCATTGCAAATATTCTTACCCAAACTTCTCTGTCCAGCAATGGTTTGCCCAAGACACATTTGGAAGTGCTTATTCATCAATGCAAGTAATAACGTTCTCCAGCTCTTCTCAAGAGCTCACTGCTTTCCAGACCATTCCCATCAAACACTCTACCTTGATACATAATCATTAAAATAACTGTCAGGAATGTTTATGATGCCCTAATTTGGCCCATTTCAAATTTCATAGTGGATGACTAAATTATAGGGTAAAATTGTCCCTAAAAAACTTACGGCAAAAGCTGCACACAGTACAAACACAGAAACAGGACGACAGTAAGTAACAACCAGAATCCACAGAGAATATAAGGTAAGATGACTGCTTTTAAGGTGCAAGGGCAATGACAGCTGGCATCAGCACAGCAGACATACTTGGGCATAAGCACCAAAAGTGGCAAGGAGTGGAATTACTAGAAAAGGCAATTTAGAAACTGGTATCCCAGTTTAAAGTTGGCACAAGTGAAAATAAGAAGGAATATTCTAAGGAAGGCTCTGTCTGAGGGAGAGGATTAAAAAGGCATCAAGGAGAGACTTCCATCTGTAGGTGCCTCTGCCCTAATACTGGAAAGTAGACTTTGCCATTGGTGAGTGCAGAGTATGAGCAGGTTTGGGGAGAAGGGGAGTTATTGGTTTTCAGGTTAAAAGTTATAAAGCCTTATTACTATGCTGACTATTTTCCCATCAATTCAGACTACATTTCTTTGTTCTCATCTAGGAAAAATTTACCCCACCTCCGACTGCCTCATCTATAGGCATGAGTGGGTGTCTGAAGGGCTGCACTCATCATATTTCATTTCAGTTGAGTGGGACAGATTCCCACGGCACAAAAAAAGTTAGGCACAGATATCTCACTGGCACCACAGAAATAAATCCAGGAATAGCAGAGTTTTCAGGCTCTGGAAGTAATGCAAACTGAAATTATTCTAACAGTTGATAAGATGTATATCTGAGGCCCCTGAGTACAGTGGAGTTACTGTAAAGTTTTAAGTTTCAGCCTCCTGGATATTTCATAAGAAAGCTAAAATCTTTCCCATGCATTATCTAAAAGACTTAAATATAATCAGAAAGGGATTTTATTGCAAAAATAGATGTCATCACAAGTTTTTGAGGACTATTGTCTGTTTAAATTGCTCTTTAAAAGGAAAAAGATCGAACCAAGTTTTTTACCAGAGTAAAAGAATGGTATTTGGTTTACGCATGTCCTACCTACAAAACATGGTAATGTGTTGCCTCTCATTATGCTGCCATGAACGTGGACTGGTGGTTTCTCTTTGCAGATCTCTAGTTTTAAAAGAAGTTCATCATTTATTAGTTTAGATTAGTTTAGAAAATAGCTTTGTGTACCTACAGTGTACACCATTAAGCATTGGGGAGCCTTGATAAAGCTGAAAAAAATGTTCTAAGCTTTCTTTCTGGCTTAGACTTCAAAGGTGCCACACCACTGGCTCTGAAAATTGTCTGGCAACAGGCCGACGCATGCGTAGAGGTTCATTCTCTAGGCGACACCAGAGAAGCTTATTAGTTAGCCCCAACAAGACTTACTATTTTTAACTACTGAAAGTATATGCTTTGGTGACAGGTTATTCCTTCTGCAAGCACTGCTGTACTGAATTCTGAATTGCTACCATACAGAATATTGCCACAACAAAAGTGGGAGCATAACTGGTAAATACTTTATGCTTTGCTCAGTGGCATTTTATGCTAACTTGTTAAGGTCTGAGTTTCACATGTTTTCTCAGCGACAGGAAAAAAAATCTTCTCTAGCTAATACTTATTTTGCAGAAGGTATTTACCAACAGATATATTACAGACACATTTTTGGCACCATGAAGGATAGCTACAAAGATGACACAGCCAAACTCTTCTGTCAGATGAACGAGCAAGGAGAAATGGCCACTGAGTGTCGCTTCAGAGGTTAGGCTGTGCAGAAAATTTTAAACTAATGGCACAAGAACTCTTTGGCTTTCACTGTCTGTTGTTCAAAGGAGCAGATTATGACTTGTATGCAGAAAAATATTGCCTCATTCCCTGCAAATACACTAAATTCTTATTAAATTGAGAGGGCATCTGAGTAATGATGTTTTAACCACTGAAATTAAGAAAGGGCAATGCTTATACTTATCTTTCTTGTGATTTTCACAGGTATTGCCTGGGTTTTAGATTAATAAATGCTATTTTATATTTTATGTGTGGTGTTAGGCAAAATGTCAGCAAGTAGAATATGGTACAATAACCCATGGTATAAGCAGACAAAACTAGACTGAGGACACTGGAGTGCCAGCATGAGTTTTGCCTGGAAAGCTTTCATATACATAACAATAACATTTACAGAGAATTTGTGTGTGGAAGTGTAGTTACCCACAGGCTTCCTCGTAACACCAGGTTAATGGCTCATTGTAAATTTCCTTATATTATTTTTTTTGCAGGATTAGCTCAGCTATGGTTTTGCCTAGCCAAGTCTTAGACTCCAGTCTCCTCTCCTTTCCTGAAAAAGCAAAAGGACCTTGATCAGGGTTGAGATCTATACTAATATACTAAATTTCAATGAAATTTAGGGGCAGGAGACCACAGGCAGATACACAAAGACAAGGTGACTACATATCTCATATTTCTTTAGCACCATACCCTTGGAAATTGATTTGACCCCATATCAACATGGTCACAAAATAAAAACTTCATTTTTGATCCCAAAAAGGGACTGTTGTACTGAATGTTCTAGATATATATATCTAAATATGCAGACTGTATCTTACTTATCTCAAATAAGGGGAAGCAGGGCATATAACAAGAAATGTTTGCAAAAGTCAGCTGAGTCTAATGAAGCTGGCGTATGGCTGGCATAAAACAATGCGCTAACACTGTTTCTTCTCCATGCAATCAATGCAAAGGAGGAGTACCAACACACAGGGGTAACCATGACTCCTATTATCTTCTCTCATAGCCTCCTCTACACAGACATATCTCCTTAGTCATTTTGTTCTTGTTCTGCACTCAAAATCCCTCATTGCTGAATGCTGTGGAGCTGGGTATTGTGTTTGTATTGAGGGATGGCGTTTTCTCATGGTTGTCAGGGCAATCTGGGATTCCATGATTTTCATACCTTTTTGACAAATATCCATGACTTGCAACATTCTGGAGTCCTACGTGAGAGCCAGTGGACTGGGTGCATGGAGTAAGCCTAATTGCACAAAGTGGAACAAATGTAATTAAGAGCTGTAAAGTTGAGCACTGTTTGGGAGGTTAACAGAGAGCAGGAGCTCAGCCTGACAAAGGAGTCCACTAACCCGGCTGACTCGAGCTGAAGGGCTGCACATGATTGCACACAGTGGAACAAATTTCATTACAAGCTTTGCAATCAACATTTTTAAAAGCTTAGTGAAATGGGTCAAGTTCACAAGGATAATTTGCTTACTACAAAAACACACCCATGACGTTTGACACTTTTTATGCCATCAGAGTATTTCTGTCCTTTAAAGTCCCAGCCCTGCTATGACATAATTGTCCAGGTTCACTCAAGTGTTTAGTGTGTTTGGCCAAAGTGTCTAATTAGATAGACTAATGACTGACTCTATTCTTACAGTTTCAACATTCAAAAATTGCTTTCTGGGGCCACCAGAAATAGTAGAGGGAGAAAAAAGCCTTTATTTTGGATGTACTGAAGGAATTAGCAATGGTTTTTAAGACAAGCCTGCAAACAAACATTCCACATTGGTTTTGAGATTAAAAAAGGGGAAAATGAAACTGAAAGATGAGATATAGATATATATGTGTGTGTGTGCGCATGCATGTATGCATATCTATATCTATATATAAATATCGATGCTTCTTTGCTGATTATTTTCCTTTTCCATTGATTTCTACTGAGATATAAAAGGCTAGGCCAAGTGAAGTTCAAGTCTTTTGATTCAGATTCCAACCTTTCTTTTTCTCTTCTTAATAAATATTTTTTTGCCATTTAAGTGCAACTACCCTGTGACTTTCCTCTTTCAGAGACTGCCTAATCAAGAACATACCCTGATCATGGAACATGAAGGAGCTCAGAATAGCTTATCTTGGACATCTCAGTTGGTTTGGCACTACTGGCAGTGACTAAAAAAAAATCATAATAGATAAAAGAGATACAGGTCAAAAAACTAAATAATTATAGTAGTGCAGGATATTTCTTTTCCATTTAAAAACCTTCCTCCAAACTTTGTTCTGAGGTAGATGACATATAAAGCATATTGACTTGGTGGTATTAAAGGATGATAGGCAGGGAAGATTTTCCCTGAATACACCATAGACTTATAGTAAACAGAATGAGTATATTCCTCTGAAATGATTTATCTAATAATTTCTCACATAACTTCAATTTTCTTAAGTATGGTAATATGCTATTGTTTACATAACTTTTCAACAAAATAAAATAAAAGACAATGAAATGTTTCATCTGCTCAAAAGCACGTATGCAGAGATTTGGTGAAAATACTTCGAGCAGTTGCAGAGAGCAGGATTTTGAAACTTACCTGTGTGTAATACGCTACCACTTCTGGGAAGCACAGAAATTTAATTACCCCATTTTACAGATGGAGAGCTGAGGTACCAACCTCAGGCTGACAAGTGGTTACTATCATGACTAACCGTATTAAAATCAATGACATTAGTTGTGTATGAAACTGCTCACCAAGCTGAATAAAAGATTTCACAATCTGACTCAGAGAGACAAAGTGGTTTGCCCAAGGTCTATAGCCTGGGACTCAGCAAACCACTTAAGCATGTCCTTAATTTGTAGCACATGTTTAAGTGTTTTTCTGCAGCAAAAATAAATAGAGAATCATTGATAGAGTTTGAATCTAGGTCTCCCAAGTGCCAGGTCATTTCCTTAATCATAAGGCCACCTTGGCTATATGTGATAAATGTTAATGGGAATTGAGTATGTCTTATGTCTGCATAATTGCTGATTTTTGTTTTGTTTTACAAAGCTAACTGCAAGGGGATGAATCCTAAATGCATCTCACTTTTTATGGAAGGATATCATGGCTGAAGTATGAAAAGAAAGCAGACACAAGGTAGGACACAGAAATCCCTAAAAATGAGAAGATGAAAAGGTTGCTCTTATCCCAGCAGCATGCATTCATAACCAGGCCTGTAAGCTTTGTTAATACTATGTCATGTGTGGTTCCTACAGGAAGCTGGTAATGCAGCAGGTATCATCAATTTCTTGAAATGTATTCATAACCCACATCTGGAATTCAATACATTTTTTTGTAGCTCTGACAGTAACATTTGTCAGAATTGCTCTTCTATAGGCAAAACAGTCTGAGTATGGAAGACGCTCTGTCTCAAGAAAAGCATTCAAGAACAGTTTCATAGAATATGTATAGCTTGTTTGATGTGTGTGAACCAAGAATGGGATATCTCCTCTTCTACAAACACCTGGCTCCATATTGATCAAACTACATTTTCACTTGTTATAGACCAATGTATGAGTATAGTCTAAAACCCAGTTCCCCAGGAATATAACTGATATGGGATGAGGAGATCTGGGAGAGGTAAAGAAGGAGGTATGCTGTACCAATGACAACACATGAAGGATGAAGCACTGATGTGAACACTGAATCTCCACACCTGATGGTCAGATTCTGTCTTAGGGATTCTTAGGGATACAGACATGTTTAATCTAATAGCATTTTTAAATTTGTTTTCTTAAAATGCTGTGTTTTCCTAATCTCATGCTAAAAGACTTTAAGACTTATAAAGAAACATTTACTTGTTATTCAAGGTGAATGGTACTTTGATCAAGATATCCAGGCAAACATGAAACACAGTAGAGGTTGTTCCCAGGGAGTTTCTTGCTGCTCTTTGAAAGTGTATTGGAGAAAAACTACAGACTAATAAGCAGCTACTGGAGTATAAAGGTTATGTTGCAAGCCTCTGGCTCTGGGAAAGTTAGTCCTTGCCAGGAAATCTACTATACTGTGCAGGCTAGAGTCCCTCCTGCTGAAGTGAGGTGCCAGCAAAGCAACCCTTGGGGCCCTGGCAAAACTGCCACATGTCACACAGCAAAAAAAGGATCTGAGATACACAATAACAGTAAAAAAAATAATACTTTGCGTACTTTATTCTCCAATTCATTAAGCTCCTTCTCATTACTTTATACTTGTATCAGAGACAGTGCACTTAAGCCTGAGTTTTTCTGGTAGAAAGTATGGCTGGGACATTGGGTAGTTTTGGTGGTTAAGGAGAACTCCCAGGAGCTGCACACAGACTATAATGGGTCTTTTGCTCGCACCTTAAGCAAGAGGTGACTACCAAAGGCTATCGCCGCCACTTTGTATTCACAGAACTGGGGATGGAAAGTTTGGTGTGAGAGGAGAGGCACAAGGGAAAGAACTCATACTGGGGTCAGCTCAGCTGTACATTGCCTTCCATTAATATAAGTAAATAGGAATTTTTCTTAGTGACATAAAGAGTAGCTGACCAGGGACCAACCATGCAGGATTGTTCTGTGATTGGAATTGCTTCAGAAAGTTACAATTCACTCCCTGGACCACTGCTTATTGCTGCATCTGCTATGTCAGACATAGTCAGGAACCAGAGCCGCGGTATCTTATTTCTTAACGAAAGACAGGGATGGCTCCCACAGACAGTGACGTTGTTTGCCATCATCCTGTCCTTTTTATATTACTCAAATAAGAAGCTGCTTCAATAATGGGTTCCATCCATCTATCCCTTTCCAGTAGAATTTGTGAATGACTCCATCACTCAGTCTGCAGACTGCATGTAAAACCTTCCTTATGGTGCAGTCTACTATAAACAACAAATTATCATAACACTTCTCCAAAAAACAGAGATTCATGCCCAGAAAACATTCTTTCATCCATTCTTTGGGGACAGAGACACTTGGATAATGTATATGTCTTGTGTGCACTTCATTCCCTAAATGCAGCAGCTGGAATGAAACTGTCTTTGTAGATAAAGTTGATCTTTTAATTTTTTTACCCTGAAGGACAATATATAATGTAACTTTTCAATTTTCATTAACTGTGGCACAGGTTGCTATAGGCTAAGCTCTCAGCTATGAATAAAAGTAAAGCAATGAAACTCTACAGAGGAATGTTTCAGCTAAATGCCATCCTTGGTGTTTTGTGGCAATGCTAAGCTTGGATGGGACTACAGTAATTATGTCTCTCTCCAGCTGTTCTAATAGTAAATTCACAAGGAAGATGTCCTTTTTCCCCCTGTTCTCAATCCCATGCCCCCAGGTAGCTAGAATGCTGGTGTATCTTAATTGAAAATGTAAAAGGATCAGAATTAATAGATTTAAGAGAAATGGGATGATACTCAGAAAGAAAAGCTAAAGCTGAATATACGGGATGGGAGAGGAGTAATTCCAAACTACAGAATTAGAATAGCCTCTAGAGACATTGTTACTTCGGTGATTTAACGTAGGTAGCTCAAATACTAGAAAACATACTGAATATATTAAGCAAGACAGATAGAGTCTTTTCTACCCCAAACTTGAATATTGGTGCCTGTGTTGAATTGATTTCTGAGCCTGCCCCTGAATGATGTACTAGTCACAGGCTTGGTTACATCACTTTTCAAAATTAAGTAGGTAACGCTGTCTTCTGTTAAGGTCTCATTTGAAGCTAGCATAAACTTTCTAATTACTCTGATACTAAATATTACCAAATCAGAAACAGTCTTAATACATATGATTAGGATGTTATCTAATAAATACTGTGCTTGTTCTTTGGGTCAGTTGATTATACAATAAGCAGCTTTATTAACAAGCACAGGGTGCTTAGGAAAATGAAGACCATGGTTTCCATCCAGCCTCCTGAAAACTAATTTTATGTATATCAAAGTTCAGAGGATCAAATCTAGCTGTCTTTAGGCAAGTCTTCAAGCCAGCAATAGTCCTCACATGGCTTGCTGAAGCAGAATTTCATAGTTTTTATTTGCAACCCAGTTCTCAAAAATGTAGCTAGATCTTAGGACAACATCAGTGTTTGTGTCTTGCAGGAACACACAGAAACAAGGTTGGTTTCCCCATTTCTGTTTCTTCCTTGATAAACTCAAAACTGGGAGAAGGGGAAGCCCCTCTTAAAACAAAACAGTTTTCAGAACAGACCTTCAGTATGGAGAAATTAGTTCTTATAACCAGAGAACTGTTGTTTAGGCAATATCATGTACTATAACCTCTCTTTACTGTTTATGTCAACAAAGCACATGTATGGTATAGCAAGTATAACTTTGCTTTTTCTTTGTCAAGCCATTGCACTGTGTCTTACATGGAAAGTAAAAAGGAAATTATGCAGCTCATACTCATCCAATCTGGCCCAAATAAACATAACATATTCAACACGAGATTTATGCAGCGGACCTGTCTTTCCTATGATGTAAACAACATTAATTTATTTTTCTTTATTCCTTTGGATTTTTAAGTATTTATTTCCCTAATGCTTTGAGGCATCTCTCTGCTGACAGAGAAACTAACCTGTAAGCTTCCATCAGTGATCAAAATGATACTGACATAAATTGAACATATCTTTAAAACATAAACAATGGACATATTTGATGCTAAAATAAATCTACGAATAAACTTACCATCACATATATAAAGCTTTTCCTAGGCTTCAGAGATTTCAAATATAATGTTCAATGGTGATCTACCTTGATCAAGATACAAGGCACCATTTTCTCCCTTTTCAGCCCAGTGTCAATCTAAACTGTATATACTTGCCAACTTGCTATTGCAGGGCTACTTTTGGAGTGAGTGGAACTCCCAATTATTGTTCTTACTGTCACAATCTGCTTCAAAGGGCTCAGACTCACACATCAGCTTGTCCGTGAGAAGGCTCAGTGCTCGTCCTGCCAGTCCACAGCAAAGGGAAGGTGAGATAATTGTAGTTTAAATCTTTTCCAGATAATCTTCTCCTGCTTGTGCCTAAAAGAAAGGTCCTGTTGTGCCCTTAGTGTTACATCAGTCCAAAGCCCTTTGCTTCCTCTGGGTTATGAGTCTTCACTGGAAGGGCTGGAATCGCCACTCATGCCTGCTGAAGGGTACCCAGCTAGCTTTGATTTACTTCAAGGCTTTCAGAAAGCATGTTAAAATTCTCCTGCTGAATGTTCAGTTTCTTTTCTTGTTGAAAAGCAGAAGCTGTAATCATAAATAATAGTACCTTAATCTATTAGTGGCCTTACTAACAGTTGCATAGAACACTTAATAATAAAATAACATTTCAAGCTATAAATACTAAATCAAGATGCAAACGGATTGTCTTATACCTCAATATAAATTGCAGATACAATACTACCTAAAATTCAAGATGAGATTTAAGATGATTCCCAGATACTTAAATTCCAAGACATAATTTAATATGGGTTTAGCTAAAGTACTAATGTTTAATTGCTCCTTACAAGAGCTCTTTCAACAGAAGACTTGATTATGCCTAAACCAGGCCAGAATGATATTAAAATCGTGCTGCAGAGCAATATAAATTTGACCTATCACTGATGCAGTTCCATAAAGAATGGCACCATCTTCATGGAGAGCCATTTATTTATATTTTGTACAAACTTGATAGCTATTGAAAAAGTCTGCAAGGAAATAAGCTCTCAGAAAAAGCAGCTGATATACTGAAAGCCTCTGAATTTGTTTAATCAATGTATTTCTTTTGTAATTAGATAACATGAAACTGAGCAACCTTAAATATCTGTTAATACATATAGTCCCTTTTAGCAAAACTCTGTAACTTTCAGTTATACTTTGGTATATTCAAGCTGGGGCAAGACAGTAATCACAGTCAGCAAAAAGCAGGGCCTGAGGGGATCTCAGGAGATCATGGAGCGCCCTCCGCTTCCTTGGAGAGGGAAGCACTTGTATCTTCATCATTCCCAAAGAGTGAGCATTCACCCACTACCACCACGTCCCCAGGAAACCTGTGTGGACTTCACTGTCCTTACTGGACACTTAGAAAAACCTGTTTAAACTAAGTCTTTCTTGTTGAAATTTAAACCTACCTCTTGTCCCATCCTCCCTAAGGATAAAATGTTTTCTTCCCTGAATTAATTTGAAAACTTTTGCCATGGTCTCCTTCTCCCCAGACTTCCCTAGAATGAAGAACTCAATTTTTTCACTCTTTTGTTCCCAACTTCTAACCAGCTTGTCTGGACTCATTTGGACTGCCTCTCATTTAAATCACATTATCTGAATCTGTACATGGGTAAAGCTGAAGCTCTGTCAGTTCCAACCATGGTGGAGAGTTCACATCACATACATTGCATATCAGGGGCAACTCAATGTACAACCTAGTGTGTTATTTTCTTTTTTTCACAGAATGATACTGTTGACTAATGCTGAGTTTATTGTTCCCTGATCTTTTTCTGAACTGCTATTGAACAAGTTCCTCATCCTCTGTTTGCACAGTTGATTATTTTTCCCCAAGGGCAATACCTTGCATTGTTTCTGATGAATTTATTATGTTTTGCTTTTTCAAGCTGCTTCTCTGTTTGTCAGGATCACTTTGGTTTCTAACCCTGTACTTCAGTACACTTACTGCTACAGATCATGGTATCATGAGCAAAGGTCAAAAGTAAGCGCTGGTCCTTTATCCAGGCCATTAATGAAAACACTAAACACAGTCATAACCAAGACAGACCTTTGAGGAACCAGTTCGTTACATATCTTCACAACCTTTGACGACTACTCTCTTGGTGTATTTATCACTCAGTTTTACAACTGTTCTCTAGTAATTAAATCAAGACTATGATCTCTTGTCTAAATAATATACAAGACTGTCAAAAAATCTTACCAAAGTTATCTACTGCTATTCTTTATTTGTGCAGCCCATTACCACAATGGAGAATACAGGAATTATAAAAAAAATATTTGAAGATCCTATGAAATATCACAAGTCAAATATTTACAATATGCAACTGTCTCTTTCTCTCCCTCCCACCCACCCTGTTCCTACCTATTTTACAAGGCAATTTCACTTTATATATATATATATATTGCTACTGCCCTAAAGCTATAAAATTTCTTCTACATCACAACAGGTCAGGAAGAGACCTAAGGAGGGAGTGGTTCTCCCTGGTCCGAGAGAGCAACTTTCACAGAATGGCTGAACTCAGTGTCTAGGGGAATACACGAGTGGCACAAGCAGGAGATACCAAGTCTACTTAAGACTGTTCTCTAATACTGTGCTGTGTACAGCCATTTTGGATTTTCTAGGGCTAGAGGACCTTGCTGATATACAGGAGAACACAAATGGTCCATAAGAAAACTAATTTATTTAGGTGGCAATCCGCTTCCTGAGCCTGCTCCCAGTGGCCTTCCAGTCATGAGCAATTAGGATCCTTAGGCTTTCTGGTCATAAAATTAGGATCTTTTTTACACCATGACCCCCACTTTGTCTAGAAAGTGAATAACTGGGACAGGTTACGCAACCAGAGACTATTACGTGTTTATGCACACAACCAGCTGCATGTCTGCCAGAGGATGGATGAAGGCATCCACCACCCCGTCAAGCAATGAGATGGGGACTACAACATACAGCTTGCAAAGACTTCTAGATATAGAGCATCTTTCACTCCCCTCCTCCCATGGAAAAAAAGACTTTTCCCAGGTATGGAAGGCAATGAAGAGGACAGGAGAAGAGGGGCCCTAAGAGAATCCACATGCCTCAGAAAGGGACAAAACTCAAGACACTAATAGAATACCCTTAGGAAGTCCCCCCTTCAGACAGTTGATAAGACTTGTTTTTTTCCACTAGTTGATTAGCATTTTTCAGAGGCTCATTCAGCTCTTCTGCCTCATATCATAGTGTGCTCACAGCCTGAGAGAGAAGTTCCCTTACAGACAAGAGGCTAGACTCAGTTATTTTCACTACTAGACTGGAGACAAAGTCATGCTTTTGAACTGGTTTCCAAATCCTAACCCAAATAACATGGTATTTCCTCAGGCAACCAAAATCTATTATTGTTATCAATTATCATGCCACCGTAGCTATAATCCACAATACTTATTTAGAATTGATGCTACCAGTAAATCATCCCATTACTAACTATTTGGAACCAAGGTAAGAACCTGAACTCTTAATCAACATCTATACACTATGCAAAGGGCCTAAATGACACAAGTAATCAGTCCATAGTGGAATTCTGCCTAAGCAGGAGTTTTGGTCTCCAGAAAGAAGAGCTCTACATGAGCTTTCCCAGGTGTGGTAAGTTTTTAAAAAAAACTGAATAGGAGATTTTGAAATTATTATTTAAATTTGTGTTGTGTAATGCTACAGTATAAAATATATAATAATAATAAAAAAACCCAAAACAGAACGGTCAATATCTCCCAAAATGGGAATTTAATAACTTTCCAATTTATTATAAATAGTAAGAAAAGTATCAAATCAAATGGATTTTTTTCTCTAGACAGGTATCATTTGGAAGAATATTCTGCAGACAAGCAGACTGTGACTTCTGACCTGAATCCAGCAGCAAATCAGCAAGTCCATAAAGATGAACCAACACACTCAGTCTGAAAAAAAGATCAAAGTCAGGGCTGGAGAGTTAGTTTCTTAATTAAGGCAATTTGAGTAAAAATAATGAAGGCGGAAGTCACATTTCTGTAAAAGCGATTTGGCAGAAGGGTTAGCCCTCTGCTTTATAGTACTTCAGATGAAAAAGGAAGACGCTATTAGTTGCTTTCTTTGTTAAGTGTTTGAATTAAAACCTTGGTGCCACTCGTTTACTATTTGCCAGTAGCGCTGAGTGAGTAATTCTCTGCCTGTAATTTCTTTGACTAAATTAGCCTCTTTTTCTTCTTATGGAATATCCATCAGCAGATCATGATTTTCTCATTTAAATGTACTCAACAAATATATCTGAATTTTTACTCCGCGAACTGATTGCAAATATTTGAAATTCAAGCTGCATCGCTTATTTGGGATTGGTAAATCAGGTCACAGTGTTTGTTCTCTCTGACTGAATGAGTGTGAGAAACACAACTTCCTGTGCACACAGTTGTGTGTTCCCCCTCAAGATCAGTCTTCCATAAATGCTCGTGTGAAACGAAATTTGCATTATTGCCTTTTATAAACCTTTCTGCTAAAAGTAAAACTTGATTGTTCTTTCATCAAGAAGTAAATATGAATAGGTTCTGTGTGACTATGGGCAAAGAGAATTCATTTAAGAGCTTTAGTGATTACTTGTGGACATTTTTTGTATTATTCATGCCATGCTTGTTCATAGACAAAGAATGAATTAGATAAAAAATATCTTCAAGCCACATAACATCCTTACAGAAGACAGAAAGGATCCAAAATAAGAAAAAGATAAAAAATAAATATATCCAGTATTCAAAGGGGGGAATGCTGAATCGTACAGCAAATTTGGCAAACGCAGAAAACCAGAAAAATTCATTCCCTCTATTGTGCACCATTTATCAAAAACTGCACTTTAACAAGCCAGGAATAAGCTCCAATCTACAGTTTTTGTTTTCTTTCCACAAAGCAACAGGATTTGGGTTAAGGGGGTTCCTTGTGGACAGTAATTGCTATGCTGTTTGTAAATGTTGATATAATTTGGAAGTGTAAAATTATTCTCACGTGATGGCTCCATGGATTCAGCTAGTCCACTGTTGAACAGAGAACAAAGAAAAAGAATAAAAAATATTCCCAAATGTGGTCATTTATTTTTACAGGGGTTTAATTATTATAAACATAAGCATGTATTTTCTCTCTAAGTATTTGGATAGTTTGGAGAAACAAATAGATTTTCTGTGAGAGCAATGAGGAGGAAAGGAGTGATTATACACAGGTAGTGAATAGCATCATGGAAAAGCTCATAAATAAATAAAATAAGCACAAACACACACAGGGCAGCTGTCCTAGTTCCCAGTTTCTTAGATGTCTCTTCCCTACAGGCCCTCTCTTCTTCTTTATCCCTCCTGACGCAGGTCAGCTCCTTCCCCTACCTTTAAATCAGCCATTGCTTAGCCATCTGACAGACCAGCCTAACCAAGACTGTAAGTAAGCGCGGGCTAACTCATGCCTCAGTGGCTTGCCCCATGTTTTGGGCTCCGTCCCGCCGTTGCCCAGGTTGTACACTGTGTGTCCTGCAGAGCTCTGCCCCCACGGCCCCGAGAGGCTGTAGCCCACACACCGGTGTCCTCAGAGCCAGAGGCATGGTCCTGCCCAGGGACCAGCAACTGCAGAGTCGTTCAATTAATCCATGAGTGTGTGTATAATGAGCATCCTTACATCTCTCCCTTATAGCCACAGGGGCAGACAGCCACTCCAGTAATTGTGCTAGGCACATAAAATCCATACAGCATATGTACTTTTCAAGATGACAGTCATAAGGAACATTGAGTTTGCTCTACCAAAATGCTGACCTGATGTAGGTAAAATAGTATGCAGCGAGGGTATGCATTTCAGCATCTTTCACACCGAATTCCATGGGGCCAAAAAATACTCTAGTAAAGAATTATAGTTTTTAATTATTTTTAGGGACAAAATCTGCCCCATCCCTCAGACACCAGCGATCTCTGACTTGCTGATGCCGTTCAGGCTCTGTGCAGCTTAAGTCACCCATTTAGGCACAGACCATTGCATGACCTTTGTCTTTCAATATTTTTATTAAAATCCTTGCTACTTAGCTGTTGATGCCTATTATACTTCAAAACTGTCCCATTCTGAATCCCAGCTCCAGAAGCATCAACACAGATATTGAACAAAACCCACACCTGTTCAACACCAAAGCAATTATCTAAACTTAAAGTACTTAAATGAGCGCTTTCCCAAACAGGGCCTCAGAAGAGCATTTAGGTTAATTAAAAAAAAAAATAAATTTTTTTTGCAAGTTATCTTAATAGCACAGCTTTGTTCCTAAAAAAAAAAAAGTGAAATTGCAGGTTTCTATCTGCCTATAATGTTAAAACAATTTACCCATGGAAATGCAAATAAAACCACAGAAAGTCACAATGGAAACATTTTTTTTTTATACATCAGCATCTCTGGCTTTCACATGTTTTTGCATAATGATAGGGCTAATATAACATAACAAATCCTAAACTGTTTTCACAAGGAGTGGAAAAAAGATGTGTAAAAGTATGCTCTGTCTTGCTTCCTTCTGTTCACAATGTATCTAAATACAACAAATGGTGTTCTTGCTCTTTCTGTCTGTTTCTCAATCTGTTTGGAAAGTAGCCATCATTCTGCAGCCAACCATAATATTTGACACTTCCTGACATCATGAAAGCCACCATCTGTCTATCATTGAAGCCCTGTACTTTTTAAAGACTGCTTGGCCTGATCTTTAATGAAGCTTCACTGTGAATGCACAGATCAGTTTAGATAGAAAACTGGGAACGTCTGACAAAAGGGAATCTGTGCAAAATCATGTTTTAGTTAGATTCAGCCACAAAACAAAAGGAAATATCAAGACCTTCTTGCAGGCAGCAAAGAAAAAGTTCTGTTCGCTTTCAATTAGTCCAAGGTCCAAATTCGTCGTGGAAAGTTTGGAGGATGAAACTGAATTCAGAAAAAAAGATGAAACTCAAATTAAGCGGACAATGTTTTTCCTTCCCTCACCTAACTACTGTTTTGAAAGATAAATATAGACATGCTTCCAGTGTTTGTAAGAGGTATAAAGTATAGAATATGCTATTCATTGGAAATTATAATGAGATTTCATATTTAGGGATTATAACTATTTTCAAACATCCAAAAAGCAGGTTTTCTATGGTTTTGGCTCCATATATAAATTTTCAAGACTCTTAAAGACCAAAAAGGTAGAAAACTTGGTCTGTTTTGTAAATATATCCTAAAAGGAAAGCATAAGGTTTTTTGCCCAAGATGTATCTTAACAGGGAAATGTATTCCCTGTGATATTTTAAGGCATGTGTTGCTACCATGATTTTTGCACAAAGCAGTGACTCAAGCTGTAACGGCTCTACTTGGTTCACTTAGAACTGATTTGGATGCAAACCTTTAGAAACCTGACTAGAAAAATCATGACCTTTGAATACCCCATGCTCCATTTCCTTCATTAACAAATTAATTCAAGTGTCTCCTCATGGCTGCAGAGGCAGAACGTTCCTTGCAGCCTTCAAGTCCACTATACTCCTACCAGGCTACAGCTCCAACAGACATATAAACCAATTCATGTATGGAGAGCTAGGACCCTCGTCCCCTTTGGTACCACCTCTCCTTTCCTCCTTCTTCATCAGCCTGCTCCCCTCCACTGGTGCTGAGAAAAAAGATGAAGTATTTCCTGTGCTTTTCTCAGCACAGCGCCGGTAAATGTGGCTGGCCCTTCATCAGACAATTCAGGTCAGGAGAGAGCCCCATGCACAGGCAGTGCTGCGGGCTGTGCAGGGGCCAAGCGTTCTGTGACTCACAACAAACCTCACAGGGTGACAGTGAAGAAGCAGCATTCATCAGGCCAGGAAGCTGCTTGAGGTCTCAGAAAGAGCTTCTAGAAAAGTGGTGAGAAGCCCAGCTACTACCTCTGGAAAGCATCACTGCTAAAGATGCAGTTAATGGGCGTGAGGGCATAAAATGGAAATCCCTTTCTTACTGACAATAGATGGCAATAATAATAATTATTATTTTCACTTAGGTACTTATCCCAGAGCTAGCCATAATAATTCCAGAAGCAAAAATAGAAGTGTGGTCCTGCATTTTGTGGTAAGAACAAATAAGGAGCCACATGATCTGAGTACCTGACTAAATCCCGTCTTCAGTCCTATGCCTCCTACTTTGTGCACCCTCCCACCCTACACCACAGTGCCTGGAAGTTGTACCCCCATCAACCTTACTCAGCCTGTATTACCTGTCATACCTTACCAAGACACAGCTGCAGGATGCTGTCTGCAGGACAGTAGCTGTTACGTGTGCCTTCAGGACAGGATCAGGCAATAGGAAACAGGATCCAGGAAATTACTTTTATCAGTTTTGGGTGGAAAGTATAGACTTTTCAGTATTTGGGGGCCAGTTTATGTATGGTATGCTGAATGCTCTGAAATCCCCCAAACCTGCAGACACAAGACCATTTGTATCTGAGGCAGGCTTTGCTTGAGAGCTTCTCTGTTGCTCGTTTGTAGTATATGGCCACCAGGATTCTCTCTTTCACTCCCTCTCTCTTCTTCTCTTCTTTCCCCATCACCATGGCACCTGAATATCTCACAGTATTTCATTATTTTACTCAAATAATATTCCTGTGAGGTTGGGAAGTGCTGTTGTCCCCATCTGCTGCTATTATACCCTGATGGCAGAGAGAGAATTAACTTGCCCAGCACCGCATCAACTCCTGGTAGCAGAGCAGGGAGCTGAGTCCAGCTTTCCCAAGCCCTAGGCTAATTGCCCCAACACTAGTTCCCATTGAGTCTTCCTGTTCACATGAGCCTTCCTCTTTATTGCTTTACCACCATCTTCAAATTTACTGCTTTAAAGAACTATCTTCTTTAACTTTAATGATCAGGTTTTCCCATAGGCATTTTTATCTTTTCACAGCTTTTTCTGCCACATATTTTTAGGTTTATAAAAAATGGCAGCTTCTAAAAATAGTCTCTGGTTTGCCATACAAATATAGAGCAATGGAAGTTGATTTGGTTGATTGGAAGATTTCACTAAAAGCAGAAGTGGAGTCAGTTTAGAGCACAATAGGCAGCAGAGTGATCGTGTGTTGTAAACTAAATATCATATGGCACATAGGTACAACCACACGGTGTGGAGCAGAGATGGCTTTACACTACCCAGGATGATATTGATGTAATCATAGTACCATTACATTCATTACTATGGAAATTGCCTCTTCAAGCCCAAAATGGCATTCAAGAAACCCCCTCAGGCACTCTTTACATGTAGGACAGGACCATATGCACCAGCTTCATCCTAATCCTGTACCCAAGGAACTTTCTCCCTATGTACTGTACGCTGTAGAGCAGACACAAAATGCAATCTGGCTTTTTATCTTTCCCTTGTGAAACACATTTAGTTGCTCAATAAATGAGGTGTAACAGCATTTATCTATCACTGAAATACAAGAGAGAAAAGTAGCAGCCATTTGTACTGTCTCTTCACAGTAGAAAAACTAGAGCGAAGAATAACAATCTCTAGCTGACATTGCAAAGCAATACAAAATGGACTTTATCCTTGGCATCTCTTTCTCTCTTTGGGGATGTTACTGGATTCCAAATTAGCAGCACTGATCCAGGTCTCTGTTTTGGATACCCCCCCAACGACACTAAATTCAAAACGATCCATACCTTGTCTCATTACTGGGTGAGAGAGAAGGGTGCCGTCTACTGTAAATACCAGCACCAGACACTTTCAGAGATCTTCATGGCTCTAGACTAGGGGTAGTGAAGTGCAGGAAAAAAAGGGCAGGTCTGCAATCCAAAAAAAAGAGAGAGGGAAAGAGGACCTAGAAGTAACAAAGGTAAATGGGACTATGTAAGAAAGCAAATCAGTCATCTAACCACATACATAATAAGTACCCTTATCCTCTATACATGCTTCATTCCTATCACTCAGCAAAACAACATACAGTTGTTTCTAGGTTTTCACTTACAAACCAAAAGCAAGATGTGATTTTATATAGTACTTCAATTTACTATGGAATTAAGACTAACGCATTTAAATATGGGTATTACAGCTTTTAGAACAGTAAGCCCCATGGAAAAATGATGTGTATTGGTTAAATAAAGAATAAATTATTTGGAGCAGCTGTTCTGGTTTGAAGAAATTTTTTTCAATATTGATTACAACCTCTTAGTTTGTTTTGTGTGCCCAAAACCAGAGCAGACTAATCACTACCAGTCAAAGACTATTTTGTGTCAAAAATTATGAGGACTAACAAAGTTAGTCATGGCCATGAACAGCTAGGATACCTATAATATATATTTTGGTTATGCCCTTGACCACCAAGTTATTCAGATTTCTCTCATAAACACTTACCAAAAAAAAAAACAAAAAAAAAAGCAAGCAAGCCAAGCAACCTTTGCTGCAAGTAAGGGTTGAAAGAGTGATGTATTCAGCCTTTGAATTGGGAGGCCATGAAAAATTATTGTCAGTCAGTAATGGATGCCATTTGTTCATTTTTAAGTAATTTTGAAGAAAATTCAGAATATAGCTCTGCCGAAATCTTGTTGCATGGCAGCAGTGATAGCAAACCTCCTTGAGTAAAGATCTACATCCTCAGCCTACTACCAGATGCAGCACAGGACTTTTCTGCTGGCATATTTTTCAGATGAAATGAATAATTATAGAGCTGGATTGGATGGAAAGTCAGGAGATCTGGTTTAAATCCTACAGCTGCCACCTATTTCTGCATGGCCATGTGCTGAATGCTCAAAATCTCCGTGCCTTGCCTTCCATTCTCTCAGATGGGGATGCTAATATTTCTTTTTCTCTCTTTCTTTGACCATTTTGTCTCATTAGAGCACAAAACTCTCATGGCAAAGACTGCTTTTCCTGTATCAATTCAATGCTTGCATCCTTAGTAGGATATGTTACACACAGTTGTAAGATAATCATGTTCCAGTTCCTAACTCAGCATTGCTTATATCATAACAATCTAGGAAATCTTAGTTATTTCTTGACAAGATTAATTTGAATGGACTACGAGAAAGGTTAAAACGACAGCACAGTGACTTGGGCTGGTCCTTTTAGGTGTAGGTGTGTTGTCTTTAATGTCTGTCACTACACCTCTCATTAGGTGCTGAAAAGATCTGTAACATGAAACGATGCATCTGGCACCATCTTCATTTATACTTAAGGTTTTCAGCTCTAAAATGCTTTCCTGAATAAACTGTGAATTGCGGGGAAGGAGAGTAAAGGAAGAAAGGAAGGAAGGAGGACCTACTGAAAGTTAAATTACTTCATGCTAATGTCTGAGTTCCTTCTGGAGTTCGTCCAGTCACAAACTATTGCTCTTCAATTCAGTCCTGCAGTTCTACTTCACTGCGGTTAGACGGTGGATCAATTTCTATGCTCTTTTTGTCCATTGTCTGTTTTTCTTCCTTTCTCTATGTAATTAAACATCTGAAAGACTCTTTTCCCATTAGCTCCATAGAGTGGACTTAAAAATGATTGACCTGATCCACAAAAGCAGAAGTGGTAAGGAAATGCTACGGATAACACAGCTATCTTCATTTTGCCTGCACATTCAGTGGGATCTGGAGAGGCTGACAGCCTGGTGCTTCAAATGATCAGGCCCATAAAATGCTCAGTAGCTTGTATTTATGCAACAGAAGTTACATCCTGAGCTAGCTAATCTACCGTATTCCCCATGGAGACATCCCAGCATCAGCTACGTTTGCTATCTCTATTCCTGTTTAAAGGTGTCAGCCTAAATTCAAGCAGCTGTCAGCTACCTAGTGGGCTTGGCTCTTTTCTAGTAGTTAATTGTGCAGACACCATTGATTGGGGGTACAGGCCACTTACGCAGTCTCTGCTTTGCAGGAAAACAAAAAGGAAGAAAGAGAGGAAAATAAACCCATTCATTATATATAAGCCAGACATAACAAATATAACCTCAAAGCTATTTGTAAAATTAGCTAAGCGTACATGCTTAATGTGCAGATTATTTTCCATATCTTGATTGTGCTATGGCCAAGATAGGCAGCAGAAACAGAAATGAAATGTAAGCAGTTTCTTTTCATACTTGTTTCTGATTCCAGTTAGTTTATTTTATAAATAATGTTCTGAGGAGATCAAAACCTTTCAGAGAAAATCAGATTCATAAAGTTTGATGACCAGAAGGGAGCATTAGTCTGACCTCTGTAAATCACAAGCCATTACATTTCATCCAGTTAACCCTGTATCGAGCTCGATAATGTGTGTTAATGTCTGATCATGGCAACCATTCCAGAAAGACATCTAGTCATACTTTCAAAATTGGAGAATGGGAAGCATACAACATAATTAGCAGAGCGTGACAAGAAATCTAGACTTGTTCGTGAAACTTTCTAAACAGAATTAAGTTCTCAGCAAGACATAAGAGGACTGTAGAATTTTTTCCCTGCTGGTGTAGATGTGTGAGACATTATCCTTTTCTATGTAACGTGTGAAAGACTTCTATCTGGAGATAAGGGATCCCTCATCCACTGCTGAAGTTGTAACCTCAATATCTTTACAGGCTGGCCATTTGGGGTTCTGCTTTCATGTTGTGGCACAGATTTGAGTGAAGACTAAATGTTTAAGGCACTTGAGTTTTAAGGATGTTGTTCTGTTAATGTGCAGTGCAAACTTTTCAACATTTATTCTAAAAGGCGTACCACAGAAACAAGCTCTTTTTTTCTCTCTGCCCACTGTAAAATAAATATGTACAGACATGTATGTGTCTGTGTGCAAACTAAATCCTAACTTAAAATGTTCAGCCTGAAGAATTGCAACATTTCTTGCATTCAGTGTGAAACGTATAACATGCACACTGGACAAAAATTCAACTTTCATCAACAGTGTGACACTGAGGAAGATCTACGCTCCCTCGGATTTCAGCAGTGACACACGTGTGTGACACAAGCAGTGGACGTGACAGCATGTACCCGGGCCCTGGCAGACATGCTCCTGCACAGCAGTGGGCACCCCTTCAAAAGGCACTGTCCCTCTGTGGGATGTCACTCTTCCCTCAGCAGTGACTGGGTAGTCAAACACACCTGACCCGCTTTGGGGACTTAAACCAAATAATACTGAACTGGATAAGGCAGTGATCTGGATGGTGACTTGAGGAATGGTGGTTTTGTTAAATAGATCAAACTCAGCAACAAGATTCACCTAACACTGCCTGCCCTCACTTTTACCAGGGCTAACTTTACTACCCTATCTTCTCCAGGGCCCCTTAACATGTGTTAGGTTGTGATGCCTCCAGCAGAGCCTTAACCTGTGTGATTTCCCACTGCCATCACCCACGTATTTCCCATAGAAGGGCATTTCTGATACAAATTTATCGATATCCAGACATCTAATATCAGAGCATGGTATTTTTTTGCTTCTAGAAAGAAGACTTTGGATGTCCAAAAAACTTTAGTAAACTGAAATTTCCTATCCTTAAAAGCTGACTAAGCCAAAAGAAAAAGTTGAAACAAGCTTAAGTGATCTGAGAATCATATTCCTCTCCTCCACCATCCCAGTTCTTTTTTATTTCTCCCGAGAGGAATATGGGCATTTGTTTTGGTACATACAGAGACTTTTTGCAAATCTGACTGATTGCATATTGAGCTTTGTGTGCAACCACTTTGATTTGAAAGAAACTGCATTTTCCAAAATAAAGCAAGGAGAGCTGAGAAGGGAGAGACACAGCTGTATGAAGCTCCATGTCCCAGCAGTGGGTGTGGTTGGTGTCGTCCCCCCCCATATACTTATTTCTTGGCTTGTATGCCTTCAGCAGTTTCCTAATTGTTTCTTTTTAAAAGTAGGGGCAACTTTGGGGGAGTTTCTACCTTATGGTTGCTGACTCTGCCTGGCAACATTTTTAAGAATTTTTTTCTTCTGTCTGGAATTTTGTCTATGAATCATTTCAAAGACCATATTTCTGGTGATACTCGCTATGAGGCAGAATTAGCAAAATTTTGCCTGGTGCAGACAAACAATGTTTGAACTAGTTTGTAGCATCAGAAAGGACACCCACAAAGAAAGTGTCACTTTTTGTATTCTCTAAACTATCCTTTTAAATCTATAGGCAATTGGCACCTAGGCCTCTTGAGAAAGGCGTCCCACCTTTGCAGTGGGCACAGTGCCATCCTAGCAGATGGGCATGAGTGTTGGCATGCTGAGAATCAGTGTGTGCATCACGTTTGAGTACAATAGGTCAGCCTCTCATCCAAGTATGTGGGAACGAGAGTGTCTGTGCTGAGCTTCTGTGCCAATGGTTAAAGGAATATACCATCATTAAGCTAGCTGAAAGAGAAGATTCATTTTTTTTTTAATTAAGCCATGTTTCCTATAGCTACCTAGGAACACCATTTCTTCTGCAATGCTGTGATTCCTGGATCACTGATAGAAGGTAGAATACATGTATGTATACATAAATACATATAGCCCAGCCAGGGAGACACCATTTTGTTTCAGTAAAGATGCATTTTTTTTCCCTATTTTGTCTTCCTGCTGAATGGCTCATCTAGGTACAAAAGCCAGATCTGTAGAAGCCAGCGTATAATTTCAGCTGAATAGATCCCTAAGAGCATTATAGTATTTGGCATGAAATTTGCAATGGAACCCTTGAAGGGGCTTTCCCATCCTGGAATCATTGGAAGCTAATTTTGATTCAGTAACAAAAAAATGCACCTTGATGACATAACAGAACAGACTTTTTCCAATCACATGTGGAAAGTTACTGATAACATTAGGCACGCTTTCTACACTATCTTCTACCAAAATGGTCAAAATGCTTCCCAAGCAGTATGGAGGCTCAGGGCATTTGGACTGAATAGATTGTCTTATCACAACCTTTTTCAGTATAAAATATGAGTAGCAAGTAAGATTGTCATTGTCAGTCAATGGCTTCTCTAGCAGAGGGCATATACTAACAGCAAGCCAGCAGCATTTGGTTCTCTAGAGAGATGATGACCACTCAGATTTATTGATGTTCTTTGGCCTCATGCATTTGAAACTACAGCACAAGGTGCATTGTAATTCATCAAATTTCTTCCCTATGTCACTGAATGTTCTGTTTGTGCTTTCAGAATGTCACTCCTACTGGAAAAGTAGACAGTTTAGTCCAAACTGAATAGTTACTCCTGCTGTCATCAATTTTAAGTGGAGCTATTGAAGAGATTTTTTTCTGGATGGTGGGCAAAAACACCTATTTGTTTACCTCATGTATAATCATAGCATGATATTTTTAAATCAACTTTATGACACAGTTATGAAGAATAATTCTGAAACTTTTTCACTACCATTCTAGTTATTCTTGAGAAAATGAGAGACTGACTATAATGAATAAGTAAGCAATTGACGTGGAAGAACCAGAGTCATACCTGAAATTATTTGAATTATTAAAAATAATAATAATCATCATCAGCTGAAATCAGATGAATGCAGAGGAAAGACTCAAGTCTATGTCCAACATCTGAGCCACCAGAATCTGAGCTCTATGAATAGAGACCTGTTCCCTGGAGGCAGCTCTGTTAATGAAAATTATCAAAATATTTTAGGTTGGGAAGAAGTATATTCTGGATTAAAGCCAATAATAATCAGATCTCATAACAGCATGGCAATTACGTTTTACATAGGTAAATCGGTTGTCCTTATTTCATCAAAAGACTACTGAACTTTAATGGTATGATTTTCAAATCTACCTATGACAGTTCAGTAGATAACCTAAGTTGTTCTCATCTTCCTTCTGAAAATCTCCCCAATATCCTACCTAGTAGCCTGCACCTACAATACAGTTACCAACAATAACTAAGTAGGGCAAGGAATGACTAGTCCTACCATGTCTGCTTAGGGCAATAGGAAACACAGTTCCTAAATGGCCTCCCATAGCTCTCATAAGAAAAGAAAGAAGAAAGCATGAAATACTAATCACCATTAACCCTTACACTTACTCACCTCTATGGTCTAACAATTTCACTAATAAAAGCTGGAGAGGGATTCACAGGGAAGGAGATTAAGTTTCTGAGTACATCATGCCTGCATTTAATAGCAGGGAAATAATTATATAAAAGAAGAAGAAGCAATTACATTTTAAAAAAACTTTAAAATTTCAATTACTGTTTATAATAATATTCTATATATAACATATGCATATAATTTATAACAATATATAATAATGTAATAAGGTAGTAATATAATAATATACTGTATACTACCATATAATAATTATAATGCTAAGCCATACTAAATGTTCTGTATTATAACTTGTAAAACTAACAAATTCTTCATGATTCAAAACCATACTGTAACATTGAAACATCAAATCCTTGCTGAGAAGCTGAGAAAAGAATGTCTTTCTGTGTGTTAATTATGCAGTGGGCAGATTAGCAGAATGAAAATTAACAAGCTTTTACTGTATGATTTACTTAAGTCTTTGTACTTCAGACTTTACTCAAGTGAAGAGCTCCATCTGGCCCTTATAGTTTTAGTAGTGCTAACCATGCAATAATTGTTTCTTCATTTAAAAAATAAAGTAAAAGTGGAGTTAGCAGTACCACTACATTGTATCATTGGTTTGCCCTTAGTCCTTCAAATGATTACTGAATCTTATAATTTTTAAATAATTAAAATTGTTATTACAATTATATTTTTAAAAGTATCTGCACTAGTTCAATATACAGTTTGAGTTGTTTTCTTCTTTTTTTTTTAGTATCTTCCCAATGCCCTTGCAAATAACTGGTTTGCCCAATAGAGCAAGAGATGACTAGTCCTACCATGTCCACTTGGGACAGTAAGAAACATGCCTCTCTGTGGTCTCCTATGTCTTGAGAGAGGAAAGGAGAGGAAGATAAATTCATACAGCTGGACTTTCCCCTTACAAATTATGGCAGAGCCTGGAAAAATGGGAGCAGTTCTGACAAACATTACCTCTTTAGTGCCCACAACAGGAAGGTGGAGGAAAACATCCTGCTGAGGTGAGAAGACTCCTTGCCTTTTTCTCATCTCTGTGGAAAAGAGGCAGGAGAAGTAATTTGAGATGTTTTGGATAACAGGTCTCATCTCTGTTCCTCAGCCACTGTTATGCCCAAAACAGACACATTTGTAAAATACTTTGAAAATTGTTAGAAAGGCAGATCTTACACCTAGAAGGACATCGTGCAACAGAACTGCTTATTTTACAGGACAACAATGAGGATCCTGGAGCTTCTGAGTCAGGAAAAACCATCCTCAAAGATGACCATGACTGTGGTACACTCTCCATTACCAGAAAGAAGAATTCATCCCTGTATCAGTTTTCTATTCATCATTTTATTTTATTATTTTACAAAAATACCTCTGGATTGAGTGAGCCAGGCCTTTTTTGCTGTCATTGATAACCAAAGGAAAGATAAGAAAATAAAGCCATTTTTAAGCTGAGAGTGTAAAACTTGACATTTTAGCAATGATAGATGGGTTTTCTTTATTTTCACAGAGAAAACTGTTATTGTTACTTCATGTATTAGGCTAAGCTATAGAATATCTCTTCCACATCTGCTTAGGAAACACATAAATCAAGTTCCTATGTTAAGCAGCATAACAGTCAACTTCAATTATGCTTAGCTTTCTTTGAGAGTTATCTACCCTCCATCCTTCCCCAGAACTGAGCACCTTTCCTGCTACGCAGTCCTCCAAAGATTTGAAACAGCTAGGACAGAATAGTAGAATGCATTATCAGAAAATACAACTGACTTCATTAGTAAATTATTAAGTTAATTAATATATTTGTGTCCATGGCTAATTTCCTTTTTTTTTTTTCCGCTCAGTAACGGTGATATCATACAACGTTCAGTTAAGCACATGACACTGCCAGGTTTTTTTGTTATACTAAGTTCTGTAGATGCTAAAATTAATTGCACCTCAGGGCTATCACGTTATGCATGAATAGGCACCCAAATGAATGACAGTGTTTGAGAGAGAGAGAGAAAAGAGATTTAGATGTATTCCCAATGATTGCTGCCAGTAACATGATAACTGACGTGATACCAAATTACAGGATTCCTAATCAAGGATATCAAAGAATCAGCATTTTTTGTCTGTCAAGCTTTTCTTACATTTTTCTGCTTCTGAAAGTCCTTCCGTGGTAAAAAAAGTTCTCTTTAAAAGTATTTTTTGTAAGAGTAGCTCGGCCAGCATCACAAAAGGTGGCCTGAAATTTGAATTTTTTAATCAGAAATGTTATTACAAAAATAGTCATTCGTGATTGATCTTATCTGCTGTTCAAGACTGAATTAGTTAAGTCTGTGGAGGCTTCCACAATTAAGCCCATCGTGCTGCAAACATCAGCCTGATATAGAGATACCTTTACGTAGCTTAAGGCAATCTGGCTCAAACACCAGGTAAACTAGACAAGGTAAATTAGCCTAAGCCTATTATGGGCTACACCATTTCCAGCAGCAAGAAGAAATATTATTCTAGCGTTTACCTTTCTAGACCCCAACTGAAATGTAGAGGAAGCCTCAGGTTTAACACAAGTGATACTCGAGACCACAATAATAAATAAAATGTAGGCATCCCACTGGCTAAGAAGATGTCCCCTCACCCCAGGAGGGTAAGCCAGAGCACATAGGTGGATGCCAGCTCCCTGCATTGTTTCTGAAGACAGGCAGGTGGTTTACAAGGCAGGGGACTCATGCATTTGCAGGGGACTCTCAAATTCTATACTCCTGCAAGGGTATGGCTCAAACTTTCTCAGTTTTATTTCTGAACCTTTAAGATCAAGATCCAGGCCCCGCTGAGCTACAGCAGCCCTCAGAACTGCCCTTCTGGTTAATACAAAATTACTGACAAGTCTGTCCCTTCTCACAGCACAGCACAGCACAGCACAGCACATCTTTTTCATCATGGTCCTGCCTATACATCAATGAAATTGTGTTTCAGCTCCCTCAGCAGTCTTTGGGGGGGTTCAGATGTAAATCTTTACCTCCAGAAGGGAGACTCCATGCAGAACAGAAGAGTCCCAAAGGTGCTGGGACCCCCTGCAGCAGCTGTGCTTCCCCACTGGGGACAGGCAGCCCTTCAGTAGCCACAGAGCTGGACAAGTAGCCCGGCTCTGCAGGGCAGTGGCGGTCCTTGGTGGTCTCTGACAGTGCCTATCCGAGCAGAAGACCAGGGCCTGCTCTCAGGGTCTGGTCTCATTTGTCTGTTTGTTATTTACCCAGCCCATTGAATGTAACAAGCCATAAACAGTCCAGTGAACACAGATCAAAATCCAGATCTCGCACATACCATGCTAGTGTCCTTAATCAATAAGCTAAAGATTTGCTGTCCCACTTATCTGTTTTCATTCTGGCCATCAGAGTTAGGCAGTGATGGAAAGTAGACTCTCTGACTCCCTCTCTTGAATTTAGATATCTATGTTTTATCAGACGAAGCGGCCTTGTCTGTAAAAAATGTCATTAACTGTCCCCATTCATTGGGAGCTACAAGTTCCGTATATACCAATGATGCAAACTAGCATCCCTGAAAATTCAGTCTGGCTGGTGGGGACTTCTAGGAGACCTGCCTGGCTCCAGTTACAGACAAAAGCAATTCTAACTTCCAAGTGCAAGATCACTTATACAGCAAGAGTGAGGAATGAAAATCCGCTGGGATTTTGTAGTTAATGCTCTTACTTCTGCGAAGGTATCATGGGTTTTCTTCAAGTGACCACGTCTGTTTTATTTTATATATATACTTTGTCTAAAGGAAAATATTCCTTCTCCAGTACTTTTACATTATTTTATGGCTTCCTCATAAATACATTAACTTTATAATAAAGACTGGAACACAAAGAAGTGAGGATAGCAAACTGAACTATCCGCTGTAGCATAGGCAGGATTTAGACCTCATCTGATCAGTATGTATTAGAAGTAACTCCTCGGAAGTCCAGGAAGTCACTTTGGCATAAAACTGGTGCAAGACCTCTGGCTGGAGTTTTCTTACACATGAAATTACAGTTTTGGTCCTCTGCCTGGTTTACATAAGTGCTGCCTATTAACGAGAGGTCAGAAATTTATGAAGTCAGTGACTGCCACGTAAAGAGTTCAGTTGTCAGGGTAAGAACAACCTGACACTGTCTAATAATAAAGCTAAAAGTTCCCTGTATCTTGATGTCCTCTTCCTGAGTCCTTTGAAAAGAGTCATATTTTATCAGATCTGAGATAATTAATAAATCAAAGTGGAGGTAGAGAGCACGACACGGGGCTAGAATCTGTTGCTCCTATTCACGCTCTTGCTAGCTCCAGGCACCTCTAACCCCTCAGCTGGAGTCCTGAAACCTGAGTTAGATGCCTAACCTCTCAGAGCCATTTAGGTGAAAAATTAGGCACCTCCAAAAAATGCTCCCCAAAAAATCGTATAGTGAAGGGAAGCTTCCTAAAGAGCTGGGAATCTCCTATATGTAGCTAATAGGAAATGCCAATCATGTCTGCAATCCTTTCTCTCCTCTGGAATTTTGATTCCCAGGTCTGGGCTGTGAGCAGACAGACACTCCCTTTCCACTCAGGACCCTCAGCCCCAAATCCTCTCCTGAGGGAAGCTTTGGCAATTGCTCTTTGAGCAGACCTCATTGTTTTATTTCAAAAATAAATCCAAAGGAGGAACCACATGTAATAGCTTAGCGGTTAGAGGCACTCCCCTAGGAGAGTGAGGAGGGACCATGCCGTCCTCAGCCTGAGGGGCCATCAAATTAGCAGCTCCAGGAGCTGCTCCAGCCACCAAGCCCGAGGGGTGCCTGCTTCCTCCCACCCCCCTTGATGCTGCGCACAGCTGAGCAGCGTGAGGCCGAGGGCAAAGCAAACATAGCTTTTACGGCCAACGCTGAACAGCTGGCTGTTTAATCTGACTGTAACCAACAAAGTGGCGACTGGCCACAATTTGTACTACCTTCTTGTTTCGACTTCCTCAGAAGGAGAATTTATAATACAGCAACATAACAGTCCTGCCTGTTACACTGCAGCAAGGATCCCCATAAAGATATTTCTTATAGCAACAGTCAAATATGATTCATCCAGTAGCATTATGAATGAAAATGTGGCAATATTAACATCTCTAAAACTGACAGATAACATCCAAGCAGTAGCACCTAGATGCTATGACATGTCTATGCTGTACATAAGACTACTGCTCATGATCAAACCATTCCATTTAAAGTTATTTCAGGTATTTTCTCTCTATTCTGCAGCTAGCTTTGTAAATATTATGGAGACGTACCTGAAGTGTATGATAAGAGACAATAGATACATGCAGACATGTGGCGGAATATGAGGGAAAAAATGAGACAATATTGGTCACTTCTTTCTAATACTGACCATACTTTTTACTTTTTGCCAAAATTGTTTTTGCCCTTCAACATTCTTAACTTTTGTAAGAGCTCTTTTAAGGTGCAACAGCACCTGAAATATTTTTCATACAATGCTTAAATAGAGAGGAACAATAATGTCCCACTCTATTGTAAAACCATTAGCAATTTTTTTCAGCAATAAACTAAATGAAGCAAACTAGCTAGGAAAGCAAACCTCACTGGTTTGTGAATAACAGCATCTAGTGGTTTGCAATTAAATTGATATCAGTACTTTTTTAAAGAAAAGGTAGCAACCTCTCAAGATTCCTCATATAATTCTTTTTATTTATGTGCTGTATATCTGAGCACTCCAAAGACATTTCTAACTACATTTCATCACGTTCTCTATATTCATTCACTATGCGTTATGTCACATCAAAGGTCAGAATAACTTTTTTTCGTAGTCAAGAACAGTAGATTCTCATATCAAATATCTGTTCAAAGAGAAAGCAGATAATTAGTGGATAGGATAAGCAGAAGATTTTATCTCCAGAGAATTCACTCTTCACAGATCTCTAATTAAACCAGAAGAAATTGCATGATGTGCATATGCTGTTAAGCGTTAGCACAAGGAAACCTTGAAGAGGGATGGTACAAAGCAATATAGGATATTTTATTTGCTTGTTTCTCAACACTTGATGCAGACAAGACCTCTACTTTTGCTTCAGCTGCTAATCAGCTTGTCTGGTAACAGGATGGGTTTTTGTTGGCATTATTAGTAATTATTTGCATTGCCTTCGTACTTAGGAGACCTATTTACAAACTGAAGCTATGTTACTCCTGCCAAAAAAGCAGGCTGTGCTTCAGCAAGCTTACAATTTAAGGACATGTCTATACTATACATAAGACTACTGCTCATGATCAAACCATTCCATTTAAAGTTATTTCAGGTATTTTCTCTCTATTCTGCAGCTAGCTTTGTAAATATTATGGAGATGTACCTGAAGTGTATGATAAGAGACAACAGATACATACAGACATATGGAGGAATATGAGGGAAAAAAATGAGACAATATTGGTCACTAAGATTGATAGGGGTCAAAGCACATTCACATCATAATTGTTGTCAGCTGTTTGCTAAGATTTATGGCCCCAAAGAAAAGGTTTTTGAGGAGGGGGTGAAACGAGGATGATAAAGTAGTTGTGTGTATAGTTACAGGGAGATTTTCCCAGCATGAAGAACAGAGGGAGAGAAAGCACAAAGGTGGTTGAAGATACAAGAAGTGAATAGTGAAGACTCAGGTATAACGAGGCGTGGAGACAGGCTCTGGAGAACCTTAAGGGTGAAGGCAAGCGGTGTAGACCTCACACAACAAACATGGGAAAAGATGCAGAGAAAGGAGCAATTTGATCCTTTAAAGGATTGAAGAAATGAGTTAAGAAAATTAACTTAACAGCATTTTACCAGAGACCAGACTGGGTTGTCAAATTTGGGCTAAGACATGCTGTCATTAAAGTCTTAGATGCCTAGTGCTTGGTATGCAAGCGTGAGGAGTGGGCAGCATGCAGAGATATTATCTGCTACTTGTCTAGGACAGCTGAACTTTCCTACTGTATGTCATTGTTTGTGGTTTTTAAATATCCACAGGAGTTAGATTCACAGTGACCTTAAAGTTACATTAGGCCAGTGGACAAAGCTACTTCTACAGACAGAAGAGTGAGATTGGCAGCTCAAGAAGATAATTCATCTTCTCCTCTAAGAGAGCTGATGTGAATCTCCTTTCTACTAATAGACACAATCAAAATCTTTCTAAACACGTTTTTGAATGACTGTGTTAAGTTACATTTTTTTATTCCATTTTTTTATGCACTGTCTCTGTTACATCCAGGCTTCCTGTCTCTTCCTGTTCTCTAAAGGTTATGAAGTTAATTTATCAAAGTGGTTTTAAACATGAAGTGGTAATGAATATTTACACAAGCTATGTCTCTCTTTGATGAGATAAAATGTGAGGATTTATTAAACAATTTTCCAATTAAAGATAGTCTGCAAAGAACAAAAAATACATCATTGGGCAGAGTACAGCAGGACACGTGGAGATGTTAAAAGCTTATTAATTTAGGGAGTATTGACCTGCAATAATACACAATTCCTGAAAAACCCAGCACTATTTTTTCAGACACTATTAACGTTTGATATGACTTGCCCTTTCTGTGAGTCTTGGTGGGTCTGTATCCTGTGGTGCAAATTTCTTAGGATGCTTCCAGCTGAACATCTGTTGTAACTTGCAGATGGTTCTTCACATAAAAATGTCCTTTCTTGCTGATCTAGAAGGTATAGCATGCAACAGGAGGACAAGCAGAAAAATGGTATTACTTTACCTGTGAAATTATTCGTGTTTGAGAGGAAGGGTGTTTTCTTTTGGTGGTGGTGGTGGTGAAGATGTTAAGAGCTGTGTAAACAGTTTAAGTGCAAAACAACTTGTTTCACTGGCCATGCAAAATCTGGGAAATGGTATTGTGAAGTCCTACATTATGTCTTGTTTTTATTGAACAAAATATTTACGTACACACAAATATATAGGACTCTTGAGTCATTCCACTTCTTCTAAGGAAACCTGAGTAATATCAGTATTCCTGAAAACCAGTGGGCAATTTCACAGAACCACAATCTAGTTGAAGAGTTTGCCCAATCTTTTCTTTTTGTTATTCCACATATCCTAAATATGAAGGGTCTGTCATTTCCAGTTTACTATCACATTCAGCTCAGCGGCTGGTAGGAAGAGGGGAACGGAGAGTCCATTTTCCTCTCTTTGAACTCCAAATTACGCTCACGTTCAAGAAATTTTTCAACTTACACAATTATCAGATTTACCCAGACCTAAAGCATTTTTGTAACTATTTAACAAATGGTGAAAAAATAATTTTTCTTTGTCCTCTTTCATATCCAACACTATACTTATTACTAAAGGGACTGCAATTGCTAGTTCACATTCCTGAGCCATTAAAATAAATCAGGCAAGTACGGTGAAAATTAGGTATTTGTCAAACATCACTAACAAATATATACACGATCCAAAAGGCATCTGTATATTTTAATTTTGGGGGGAAAAAAAAAACAGACACCCATTTACTGTTCACATACAATAAGCAGTAAATATAATCAGACTAGGTTCCAATAGTCCAACTTATCTGTAGGCACTTTAAGCAACAAAGCATGTTACCTCATATGGTAGCCTTCTTGCTGATGGGTAAGCTACCACCCACATATGAAGGCATAAGAATATACATAGCTGAGAAGTTATTAGGCATTGCCAAAGTATTGCACATTGCCATTCTAACTCAACCCCCAGTAAAGCAGTATGTTAGTTTTTATACTTTAATATCAATTTCAAGACATGCTGTGTCTTCTCAAAAGATGATATGACATGTCAAAAAAGAAGTCAAGACCAACTGTCTTACAAATGGAGCAAGAATTTTCTTCAGCAAAATGAATACCATCCAATTAGAATTTTTCTGAAATCTACTGTTGTTTTTTTTTTTCCTTTTTTTTCACCTGCTTGTTTTCAGTCAGGAAAGGCAAAATCTCAGTGTCAGCTTCGCACATACTGTCTGAAGCTCATGCAAATGAAACTAGTTATTAGCTTGGGATAAAGGAAATATATCTTGACAAATAAGGTTTTTTGTCAACTGTGTATAAAACCTTTGACTGATATATATTCACAACTGGGCTTGAATCTAGGTACACTTTTCTCCTTAAGCACAGGTGGTACAGCACAAAATGATGTTAAAATTTTTGAGGGGTAATTTATAGCAGAATGAACAATTAATGTGATTCTACCTTCCAAAATATGAGGGTGATATCAGACATTTGACTTAATCTGGTCAAAAGAAGTAAGTAAAATTCTTTCTACGGCTCTTGTCAATGAGAAGCCAGTTGTCAGCCTATGTTTGCATTAATGTAGTTCCTAGTGCATAGATCCTAGCATGAATTTCTGCATTCAGAAAGTTCATACTGAGCAGGATTGATCTTTGCAGTAGTTTGGATACAAGAAAATATATGTTAAACTGTGATTCAGACTGTGTCATTCTAATGTTTCAGACTGAACTTGTCCAGTCTGGTGAAATCTCAACTAGGGCTTAGAGCCTGGTACACAGTGATAGAGATTGCTAGCATTTTGTATCAGGCAACCCTCTGAAATCTGTTACGTGACAGCTTTTCAGCTGTGGGATAATTTCAGGTTGCATCTATCATTTCAAGTTTCTACAGTATCTTTAAGAGGCAGATGGGCAACTTCTATTTCAATGATATGTGGGCCTCAAAATGTCTCACTGCCACTTTCTTTAATAAACTGCCTTTAATATATGAATACACTTACAAAATAATAAATATAAACATTATAATTAATTAGCATTAATTATGTTATAAGTCATAAACAGGTATAACAGTAAAAATGTGATTAACGCAGAGTACAGCAACTAGTAAGTACTTTGTAGGTTTTCATAAATATTAAACAAATGGGAATCATAACACTTTTTAGCAAAAAAAAATTGGCAAGTAAGTTCGAGAAGGGATTGCTTGCAACTTTACTAACTTCTGGCATTTTGGAAATTATCTCTACTAATTATGTCACACTCTCTCAGGTTCTCCATGGAGAGCCTAGTTGGCAGCAGAAAGATAAATATATACCAGAAAATATTAGTCTAAATTAAAACTGCTGTCATTGTAATTGAAGGAAATGTGAGCATAGGCAAATTCAGCTCCCTGAAATTTAGAGCCATCACCTATTCAAGTCAATGGGTCAGCATTAATTTTAATTTAGGCTTGTATTGCAATAGATAATGAAATTTTTAAAAGCAGCAGAGAAAAAGATTATGTGGTTAAAGTTTTAAATCCAAACAGATATATACCTCAAGTTCAATCTCACACCATCCCAGTTCCCCCTCCCAACTCTGTCCACGTTCTCCTAGAAGCATATACTCACTCTTTGCTGCCTCCAGTGCCAATACCCCAGCAACTGGCTGGTCTTTGCACATAGTCCCTCCCCAGATGCATCTGCACCCCAGTCAGGCCAGTCCATAGGAACTGCTGGCATGACACGATCCCAGGAGTTCCTGAACAGAAGCTGACATCCCATAGCACCTTGAAGGAAGTGAAGGATAATCTCTTTTCCACCCTCAGGACTACTTTCTGCACTTACAGGCTCCTGTTCAGCTTCACACACCCCTTCCACTCTCACTTTAAGAAAAAAAAGTAATCAACAGTTCAGTTAACCTTAAATAGATTGTTTGTGAGACTAGCTATTGGAAAACATTAACAGCCCTAGCCATCACCATGTTGTTCAGAAAATCCTTCTCATATCTGAAAAGGGTATGAGCAGGATCAATCCAAAACTTGGTCCAAACAGAACAGGATGAACGCTGCTTGGTGAACCTATGCGCACAAACGTGTGATTTGGAGAGGAGGGGGTCCATTTCTTAACCCACAACAAGGATCCTTAGCCAGCCTCAAGCTATTCCTGAAGAACAGGAATAAGGCTCCAGTCACTTTGATAGAGCACTGCTTTGCCGCTGATTTCTAGCTCAGCCACAGGCCTCCAGTGGGAGTGTGGACAAATTCACAGCCCAAACTCTGTCTCAGTAGCCTGTTTTTAGACCAGAGGCTGTGCTTCCTTGCATCTGAAGCAGTAAATCATTTGCAGCCATGCTATAGCTGTAGGAGAGCCGGATTAGATAGACATCCCTCATTTCCTTTGCAGAGCAAAATAAATTAGCCAGGATGCAACTTGAAGCTATTGCAGTGGACTGCACCTAATTCCTCCTTTAGAGGTAGCTCATTTTTCTCTACATTGTGCTTTATATTCACAGACATTGCTACACAGGCTGGCAAAAAACATCGGACCTACTCTCCTACTAATAGCTTATCTGTCCAGCTGTTTGCTTTTTTCCAGCATACATGACACCTATGTGTTTACATTGGTTCAGAGAGGACTGACCCCCAGGCAGCAACAGTGCAGTCAAATGCAATGAGTTCAATGGAAATATTGGTGTTTAGGTCAGTGAATGTAGGGTCAGACTCTCTTACATTCAAATAAACAATTAACAGGCAAAGAATAAATTGACACATGTTCCTGAAGGGTTCAAGGAGAAGAATGAGAAGGAAGGACCTTTTACAGCTCAATTATCAAAGGTTAAAAGCTTAGGACATCTGACTGCAGGACTTCTAAGCCTCATTGATCTAGGACATACCTACACATTAAGCAATGAGAAATCTTTTAATTGATCATCCCGATTAGACATGAAACACAGGGCTGAGCAAGCTAGGCACTGAGCTCTGCCCAGCCTGAAAATCAGAAGTCATGTCTAATTTAACTGGGGTTTTTTTTCCTACTGCATTTTACTTTCATATTCTCTGTTTATCCCTATCTGCCAAAAGTCTTAGCTCCTCTGCACACTAACAGATAGATCTTAACATCAGTCATTCCAAACTCAGACAATGCAAAATCAATTTTGCTTCCAACGTTTGCCAAGCCCACAGACTATGTTTGTGTCAGCTTTTTAAGTCATCTGACTTTTTTCCCCATTGCCCTGTTTGCAACAGTGAGGGGCTCAGCATATTTTTTTTACGCAGGATTTTTTTTTCTTTGTGCTAGTACAATATCTTTGACACAGACATCTTCAAATGCTTTACAACCACGCAGTTACTTTATTGCACGACAAGGAGGTTTTGTATATTTTCTGTCTATATAGCTACATTTATACATATGATATATAATCCATATAGCACATGCATGCATATGCACATATTTAAAATAGTACAAATATGAGTATACTTTTGTATACAGCTAGACATACGTAATCATTCAAGGAGGTTATAAAGCAAGATAAATGCATGGTTGTAAAATATGTGAACAGTTTTGAGTCAAAAATCCTGTATATACAAAATTATCATCATTGTCCCTACTCATATCTGGATAAACTATAGCACATAGTAACTTTCTCAAGATCATTCATCAAATCATGAGCTCAGTTGGGAGCAGGAGAACATAGCCATGAGATACACTTTATTTTCAGTGCTGTATATTGAGAATGGAGGGCATTAGAGAGGGTACTGATATACCAGTGTCAAACAAGTCTTTTTCTTTCTTCCCCTGATTTCCTCATTTTTTGGCAGAAGCACTTTTTTTTTTGAACATTTATATTCCCCTTGTAACACAGTGCTTCAAAACAAGCATGTTGGAAAGTTAAAGTGCAGGAAGATCAATGAAGCTTTTTAAATGGCTTCTAAAAATGTGATAAATCTTTCTTCTAGTTTCTTCTATAATAAGCACAATGTTTAGCAAAGTAGTTAAAGCAATTTTGGGCTCCTGTAAATCTGACTTAAGCTGTTCTAGCATTAATATGGAGAGGAACATTAAAGAATTAGAAGCATATGTCTTAGCAACTTTGACTCTAGAGCTGAATTATTCTCAGCCCATAAGCATATTCTACGGCACTCAAGGTATTTCTTTTTTGTCTAATTAAACCACAGTTAAGAAAACATATACTTAAAACAGTTGTGGCCTGTGATTCGTAATCAATGTTTAGTAATGTAGCACAGAGATTTCTAATGGCAAGTTAGGTACACATAATGCTTTCTTAACAGAATGTTAGCGCACATTAAAAAAAAAAAAAGTGTTATCATAGGTTGGCAGCTAGGGATTCACCAATCTTCTGCATTACCTGCACTTCACTATGTTAGTACCACAGTTTTGCAGATGTTCCAGCTACCTTTTGGCCGCTGAGTGCACAGATGCTATTAAATACAGTTAAATTAACACTACTTTGCAGTCTATGTCACATGGTCTCCATAACATCAAATCACCTAAAGTAGTATGAATTGGTTAACATATTTTATGACTAAGCCATGTTAATGAATATTAAACGTATTTTAATAAAAATAAAAAACCCCACCTCAACATGTTAGATTTAATAAGTAACTTGGAAAACTAAAATGCTTTTCTGTGCTTGAAAACAGTCTCATCTGCTTGTTTGTTACTGTGTGAATATGAATATTCTGATGAAACTGGTGTAGCTGCTGCTTTCTGTTGCTCTCTGTTACTCAGTGGTTTTGGAGCCTGGGAACAGATGGTGCACCACCTGACTCTGCACACTCTAATGTAAGATTCATTGTGCTTCACAGGAAATCAAAGATCAAGCAACATTGCAGAAGGTGAAGCAGCACCTCAGCAACCAGCAACACAGTATGACACAGTCAAGTGGTGGAGCGAGAAAGTAGGGAGAGAGAAGGGGAGAGAGCGAGAGAGAGAGAGAATAGAAGCCGGAAAGACTTAGCTTGGTTTCTGAGGTTTATTTTGCTTTCTTCTTTCTCCTTTTATTTTCTGCTTTTTATTTTCTTTTTTTTTTTTAGCTGGAGTCTATTCCCTATTCTTTGGGAAAAGGATCAGCTGGTTCCAAAGAAGAAACTTTAATCCTTAGGTTGTCAAACGTTCAGACCTGCCAATCAAAATCTGAATGTTTAGAAGCAAGAGAGTTATTTGATTTGCTTGTTTGCTTCAGTTTCACTGTAACAAATGCCTGTTTGTAACATTAACAGCTTTACAAATATTTAAAAGTTCATTTAAAATTTCAGATGGTTTTATAGCTGTAAAGAATTACAGTTATTAGTCACCTGCTTCTCTCCGCTTGCTAGCCACTCCCAGTATGTTACTGATCCTTCCCTCCCTTTGCCCTGACTTTCTCTGCCTGGACAGCACGCTTAGGCCTGGGCTACTCCTTTAAGGAAATCCAGGGTTCACAGATATATTGTTATATGCAAAAAAGCCAACCCTCTCCCCCAGCCCGAGGCTATATGAAACCAACAGGGCAAATTAAGCACTGAATTGAAGAGCCTTCCTTCAAAACACTTGCTGTCCCTAAATCTTTTGGATGAAAGCTGGGAGCTCTTGTCTTGGGCACCTCCACTGATGTCAAATGATACAATTTCAAGTGAAACTGAGTGTCATTCTGATGCACCTTACATACACATATCCAGGAATTAAAAACACCACCTAGTCCAGCTGGCATTTTCAGGTACCCAGTACAGCACCACGCAGAACACAGAGCATCTTTCACATCACTCATAAGAGGCAGGTAACTATCTGAGAGGATCATCCCCTACTTTCTCATTACTCAAATGCAGGAATTTGCATAGCTCTATATGCTTAAAATATATACGCCCCGCCCTCCTCCCCCGGCATCTAGTTCTGACCTAAATCTAAGTGAAGTCAATAGGAAAACTGCTTTATGCTCAATTTGAAGTTCACCAGAACAGAGCTTGCAGTAAAATACCCTAGGGCTGTCTATTTGCAATGTGTAAACACTGCAGCATAATGCATAGCTGAAGCCTGTACAAAGTGAGGAAAAGTAAGGAAAGGCAGGGATCACTTGAAAGAGATGCCCAGCAAAGGGTACTCAGCAAAGGAAACATGCACTCGGTCCTCAAACCTATTTGTGTGCCCAGCCTGCATCTAGTTACTTAATGCTCAATGAATTCAAAGCAAGGTGGCATATAAATGCCTTTGAGGATCTAGCCAAGAAGACTAGCAGGTCAGAAAAATTATCAAAGACATTAAGAAATACAAAAAAAAGTGTTGTTATTACAGAACTTTGATGCTATAAAGAAGATCAGATCTAGGCATAAAACTACAGCAACAGACTGGAGCAGCCATGACTCCACTGCCTCTTTTGCTTATGCCGAGTCCCAGGAAAGCCCGGCGTGTACTGAGAAAGAGTTTGGAGTGTATGGGTTGTGACTTCTGGAGGGGAGGGATCCCTAAGAAGCACAAGTTCCCACCCTATCTTCTTATTCCTCCAGAAACGCCACAAGCAGCTAGTCCAATTTTCCATAGCCTATCTCGTTAGCTTTCCCCTTTGGCCCTTCTAGCAGGAGAGTCCCGAACCTTGTCAGGTCCCTGCTCCTCATCCTTGGCACAACCAAGGAAGGAGGCAAATCTTAATTTTGTTTATGAAGGCTTACGACAGGTCTACCTAAGACCTATGATGTCTGGACACTGGTATGAAGAAGTGCATAGCTAAAGAAAAAAGAGATTGTCCCATAGAGAGGAAATGCATGTGAAGTTCAGTACATCGCAGTATCACACAAACAGAAATTACACAACCTTCTTAAAGACAGTTTAACATCACGGAAGACAAAGAGCACAGAACAGCACGTCATGTGTTGCATCAGTGTTTCACCATGCTGCATGGAGAGGTGATGAGAGGACCAAATCTTATACTTCTCCTATGGCATTCACTTTTGAAAGGGCCTGATTGCCCCTGCACATACGCTTTCCAGTTGCATGTATCAGCTTTACTGCATACTCCTCTTTTACATTTCTAACAGACCCTGTATTTACAGGAATGATGCATAAAGGTGTTTTTCCTCCAGCTGTAGCACTGCAGCACTTGTGCAGGTTTGAGCACAACTGATACACTGTCAGCTTCAACCTACCTGTCAGCTGTCAACCTACCACTGCAGGTAGGTTGTAGCTGAGGGGGTTACAACGGTATAGCTAGAGAGATTAGTGTAATTATCCTACCTGTTTTCCTTATATGAATAAGGTTTTACGTAGTCCCCTTGGTCAGGCACACAATGAACAACAGCTTGGATGATTAAGCTTCAGGAATTATAAAGTATCTGATAATACAGGGGGATGCAAAGAGAGTTGTGCTATCAGTATGCTAATCATAACAAGAAATTTCATTGGTTTCATTGATTCAGAATGGTCCCTTTACCCCTAAGCATAATAATAATAATAATAATAATAATAATAATAATAATAATGGAAGTTACAAATTTTATTTTTGTTATCAGTTTTTTGATGAAGTGTTCACATACAAGACAGCTTAAAGCAAATGTTTCTTTGCAGATGGATTATTGCTCTTTGACATACAGTAACTGAAACAATATTTTTTTGCTGTGAAGACAGCAGGCTTGACACTCTGCATGTAGAATCAATTTGATATTACCAGTATACATTACCTTACTGTAAGCTTTTTTTTTCTTTTTTTTTTTACTTCAGGCAATTATAGTGTAAGCTTTCCAAGTAATCCTTCACAAATCACTGCCCATGTAGGGCTCTACATTGAAAAGTGATGTGGTTGAAATAATGATGTTTCTATAAAGAAATAACGGGTGGGGGAAAAAAATTGGAATACACGTGGCACAAGGTAAGATACACGTAAATTTCTTCTGATAAAATCCAAAACAGCTCAAACAGCAAAGTCAACAATCACTTCAATCTAATTCATTTTTATATTCTTACAATGTTTGCTCACTTACATTAATAACATAACTCGTTACCTCTGAAGTCACTGCAGTAACTTAGTTTGAATCTTGTAGCTGAGCATGACATGGAATGAGAGAAGATACTTTATCTTCAATTTGTCCATGATTTATGAAGAAAAATACTTAACCTCTTACAGTAAAAAACTAAGGGTTTTAACCAAAGAAGATAGTAAGTTTGGATAGGTAAGACCTAGCTATCAATATGATTGCCATTGTTATCTACACTGTGTTTTACCTTACCCTGCAATTACAGTAGACTATTTTTAAAATTCAGTAAAGATACTTGAATATTTGCCTTGCTTAGATGACAGAGGCACTTTGTGGACTGAGAGAGGTGTCAGCTCTTCATCAACACGTACCAAGATGAGAATAATCTATAGTTCATCTTTTTCCATAGTATTTCAGTTCTCCCTGTTATGTCAAATGTATGGGACTGTTAAGTCATACTCAAATAAAAACTACCACAGTCCCGTCTCCCCCTCATCTCTGGCCTGGCCATAGAGGTTCACTCCCTCCTTCTCACCTATGCTGGTGTTTCTGTGATCTGACAGCGAGCTAGTTCATGGAGCTGAGCCAGCAGAAAATAACTTTCTTTTTAAAGGCTGGGGGAGAGATACGCAGGCCTGTGGCCTTGGCTTGCTGCATACTGCTGTGAAACAACACCCTGAGTCATGGAGTAAATACATGCTCACACCAAAGCTTTTGAATCTACTTGTGAGTTCCCAGTGATTCATTGTACATGTTAGAGTACAGCCTGCTGCTTCAATAACAGATATAAAGGGGAATGGGAGGAGCACTTTCAGAAACTCAAAAGTTAAATTTAAAATTGAATTAAATATTTTCATTCTTGGAGATATTAAAAAGCTGTCTGGACACGGTTCTGGGCAACTGGCTCTAGGTGGTCCCACTTGAGCAGGGGGGTTGAACCAAATGACCTCCGGAGGTTCCTTCCAACGTCAGCCATTCTGATTCTGTGAAAATTACCCATACTCTGATATTGATCTGTTTTCCAGATATGGTGCTCATAGCACCTTGTTTCATTCCAGCTATACATCTAAGCTCACACCTATTGGGATGTCTTATGAATCAGTACATGCTCTTTAACTAGGCTCATTAAAAACCTAGGGATACAGTATCTCAAATATTGAGTCATGGGTCCTGAATCACCTTCCTAGAAGCAACAGAATTTAGAAAGTTACTGTATAAGCCTGCACTGTTCATCACCAACCTCAACTTTCAAGAGGAAATTCGCTTACTTTTTCCCCTTTTACCAGGAATATATTTACTACCACTGCAAAGCAATTTCCACACATCAGCTTTGAAATGAATACAGAGAGGACTGGGCTTTCCAGGAAGAAGCTGGACAATTGTCACAAGCAGGGCTATGTATTCAGTCCAGAGCGGTCCTTCCACATCACCTTTCTTTGTACACATAGTAAAGCTGAAACACAGGGTTAATAGATCCCACTTTTTAAAAATCTAAACTGTACACTGACAATAAGATTAAAAAACCAATATAACTAAAGTGGTTCTTTCTTGCCACAGGTATATACTAAATATTTCATCTAACCTTGGTGCCAAAGAACTGACTTTCTTTGGTTATACAGTTCTTTCTTAAGGTACTTCTGTACAGGGTGAAGCTATCAAACTAATGAAGAATTTACAATGAGAGGATTTCAGAAGTTTTAGTAAGGAATAGCATCTGGTTCTCCCAATCTAAAAACATTACTTCCTCTGTAGAACAACATGCCTAAACCCAGTATAAGAATGAGTGGATCAAAAAATGGACTTTCTGTATTTCTCGGAGTCTTCAAAAAATGACATTTCTTTGGAATAGCTATGTGAAAATTCATCTCTAAATGGCTTCTCTGGAAAAAAAAAGCATTATTGGAGTCATGTCTATCTTTTTATCAAACAATTTGCAGGAAGTTAGCTTGATCAGCCACAACAATGCCTTCCTTCTCTGGCCAATATTACCTTTTTACTCCCAAGGGAGTTAAAAATACTGGAAATGCCTGAATCCTCACATTCCCTTCCCTATAAAGATTTCCACTTGCCCTCTTCCCTCCCACTATTTTATCTTCTCTGTCCTCCCAACTGTCAACTGGTAACTGCTTTTCTTCCACTTTCCCTGGCCTACCCACCTGTCCTGCATGACTTGCACAGATTTCCTATCTTCTTTCATAGGTAACTCATCATCCACACCCTATTTGTCTTTCACAGACAAGTATTATCTCACTCCAAATATTTGTCTTTCACTCTATCAAGACCAAATAGCCTTTCTGTTATCCTGGCCAAACCCAGACAACAACAGTAACAACACACCACTACTCTCATTCACAGACTGTGTTGAGCCCTGGAGGTCTCCACCCCTGCTTCATGTCACCATCCAGGTTAACTCTGTAGTCCATGCCAGATCTGCTCCTATCAGGTTTTATCAGCTGCTTGTAGCCATTGCTTCTTCCTTCCCAAAACACCAACTAAAGAGAGGACACACAGCTTCAGGACTGGTTTTTACATCAATCTCCCAAGAGATTTGGTGCCACCTAGGCACTACCAGTGAGCAGCAATCTCTACTTCCTTGGAGGAAGCTGGGATCCTGAGCACTCCTGGCTATGTTATCTTTGTGCTGGTTTTCATATTAAAATGCCAAATGAGTGCAACCGTGTTGCCAGATACTAGATGGGGCATATCCATCATTCATGGCTCACATAGTCTTTATTGCTTGAACCAGGACAGAGGAAGGTGAGGATTTCAGAAGACTGTTTTGTGCATTTTATTTATTTATTTATTCATTTTGTGGACTCTTCCACATTTTCCGTCCCAGGAAAAAATTACAATAATTGAATACAGGGGCTTTCTGTCAGCAACAAGCAGACCAATGTTTCAGGATCCACTGGAATATATCTAATGTAGCTACATATGAATGTATACAGATTGAGGCCTCAAAACCAGAAGACAGTAAACGTGGAGGAGTTGCCAGTTTCTCTGACTCATGATTTCTCAACAGACAGCTTGGAAGCCCTGTCTTTGTGAAGGTGGCGAGAATGAGGGGCTGAATTTTATCCAAAGAGAACTAATAGCAATCACAATACCAAAAAAGTAAAGAAATTAATACCCTCACCTCCTTGAGAAACGGGAGCTTCTTCAGGATATATCCAGATGTTAGGTTCTTGCTCCAGCTTCTTCTCTTTCTGACATGTTAACAGCTTTCACAACTTTCTATTATTCAAGAACAAAATTGTTCAACAAGGAACTTCTGCTCTGTGAACTCCAAGACACGGCAGTACTACGAGCCTGACTTGCATTCAGATTTCAGACAGATTGTTTGAGTTGTAGAGAATGGATATTATAACACAAGCTTATAGGTCATGGCAACTTGTTAGTGTTGTTGTGGTTATTTTGTAAGTCATTTTCACACTGTCCTTGAAAGTTACAAACAGAAAATACTAACCAAGAAGACATTTTGCTGGAAGCTTTTGTGCTCTGAAAATCATGATTTAAGCCTTGACTTTTCTTGTTATGTTGTCACTCTGTTCTCAGAGCAGAGTGGTGACTTGCTAACTTTACTTCTTGGAGAATAATGAAGTAAAGCAGCTGAACATCAGAAAGAGAGTTGATGATGAACTTGTCATTTGAGTTTAACAGCAGGGGCCCCGCACTTGGTAATCATTAATACTGCCTAATCTACTGCATGTTTTCTTAGTCAGTAGAGATTAGAGCAATAGTGCTTCAGACATCTATTGGGAATAGAGGTAAAAAGGAATCATGAAAATTATGTGTAAAAATAAGAATATGTAATACACACATGTTAATGTTTCTTTGCTGAATGTTGTTGGCCTAGTAAAAATGCTGCTTGCTGCTATGCTGGAGTCCCACCTTTGGGAGTTAACTGTAGACTCTAACAACAAAACATAGAGACTATGGGCTTTTGAGGCTTCTATAAATTTAGAAACTCATTGAGAACACTTGTCCACACAGGGGGAAGTTTTCTAAGTTACGTGCTTGGGATTAGGCTGCGTGATTGCCAACAATGTTAATGGGAGTTATTCTTGCCTCTGAAAATATCAGCCTAACTCTATAATAAAGTAATTTCCTCCACTATTGGTTTAAGCACTTCATGCCAAATTTCTGACCTCAGTTACTTATTTGAAATCCAAGGTTGTTTTTTGGATTGGGTTGTAATGAATCAGTGCCTGCAGGCAAGAGAAACAATTGCTCAATAAAATTCAGAGAAAACCAGCATGTCTAGGACTAATATTGTCTGCTTCTAATACATATTTTTGTACCACTATACTCCATGAATAAACCACCAGTAGGGGACATTACATGCATTATAAATAGAAAGCCTGGGAAATAAGTTTACAGACAAAAAAAGAAGTATCAGCTGAGGGAACTGACAGATGAATGAATCCAGTGGTTTATCAAGGTTAGTTTCTGGCCCTTCTCCTTGGGGCTGGCAGAGCTGTTCAGTGCAATGTACAAGAAGGAGGCTAAAATGACAAATGCCAGCTTTGCATTCCAGAAAGTCCAGTATCTCTTGGGACATTGTGGCTTACCACTGCATTGCAGTGAACCAGACACTGGCCCACCACAGCAATCCAAATGGGCTGTGGGAGGCCATTTTGCTGGTTTAGAAAATGTTCACTAAGATGCAATGGCTCTGACAGACCAGGAAGAAAATCTTTTGAGAGCTAAGTAGGAGTGGGGAGATCCTGTATAGGCAATAGCCATATGTCAGCATTTATCATGATTCCAAATTGGGGTGACAACTTGAAAAAGAACTACTGATACAGCATAGTGCAAAAAAAATTTCTTTCATGGTACTAAAGGTGAAGCAATTTGCTTCTGGTCATTGCAGCGTCAAATTTAATTTCATTATGATACTTCATTATAGCGAGTAGAAGTGAAGCTGGCAGACATTTTTTCTTCTATGAAACTGTCTGTCTAGTTTGATTATGTCTCACAGAGCCATGTGATACTGTTCCACTCTTTTTGGATTTCCAAAGATGCTGTAAGCAGCTGGGATAAGTGGAATCCCACTTTCCAGCATGGACAAAACAATGCTCTAAACCACCCAGGCCATGTAAAACTGAGTTGCTTGAACTATCATTCCCATAAAGCTAAAAGAGAAACTGCTATTTAATATTAAACTTATATGAAAAGAAATTAATTTGTTTTAATATAACAAAATAAAATTTTGTTGAGTTAAGAGATTATAAGAGTTATCATACCATAATGACATACGTAGTTTTGATTCTTTTTCCTCCTGCAAAAAAAATATTCTTTTTTGTGACATTTTTCAAAAGAATTAACCTGTTAATGGAAAACAGCATGACTAGATCTAGTTTAAATGCTATAAGCGGTTTAGGTTTGCATAGTGCTGAGCATTTTGGCTTTGGTCCAGTAAAGGACATAAGTATATTTAGCTTTAAACACAAGAACAATCCAGCATAGTTGGAGATACTGCACCTGCATAGTTCACAATTCACTGTGGTCTCCAGCTGACCCTTTCCCACCAGTGGAAACACACTCACTGGGCCACCACACATCCTGGTTTTCTGATTATTTACACCAAAGGAACCTGTTGGAATCACAGATGCTCTGTTATTGCCTGTACATCAGTATTTCTTTACAAAGAAAACAAGGGACTACACATGCATCGCATCCCGACATGGAGTCAGAAGTATGTTGACTAAGGCAAATGTTTGGGAAGGACTGCAGTTTGCACCTCAGAGAATGTTCACACCATAGCATAACACATCTACAATGTAAAGAAATTTTACAACCATCTTCAGCACGGCTTTGTGGTAAACTACACTAGCATAGGTGTCTTTTTTGATTAGGAGAAGCAATAACAGAGATTGTCCCTGCTGCAGTTTGGCACATACTGACAAAAGTCACCCAGGTGTTCTTGCAAGGGCCAGGAAGAAAAAAAAGGGGGAGGGGGACACGACACAAAACACCAGACTGTCCTAGTCATAATGCCACAACCAAAACTCCTAGGTAAGAGCAACACAGCCATATAGCAGTGGAAGAGACAGAGATGGGCTTTTAGGCAGTGCAGCAGATATACTGCAGCCACTAGTTCCATTGCAGTGCTGGATTATCACTATTTTTAAAGTGTTGCTTCACTTCCATTAATCTTTTGCAGCAGAGACATATTCAGAAAAAGTTCCTTTTTCCCAGCAAAGCGATTTTCAGTCTTTCAGTGTGTGCACGTGTGTCCTTTTCATCTCTCTTCCTAAACCTAGAAGACCAGATCAAGAAAAGCAGTGAGACTCAGACGAGGAGGCAGAGATGTGTACACTGAAGAGAAGAAATGGTTAAAGGTGTCGTGTGGATTGTAGATCAGACAGGAGAGATTGTTGTGGTGTTCACAGTTGCTGGGAATGGAAAGAAGGTCCCATATTTATTATGCTGTTCAGCAAAATGTCAATTTGAGAAAATTAGGGAATTGGCAAGAATTAGAGTTAGTAGCAAGTTAGCAATACCAAATTTGTCTGTTGGGAAATTTGCCTTCTGTCAGTTTCCCCAACTAAAAACTGTGAAAATGCAAGATGACTAGATTGAGCGAAGAAGAACCAGCATTTCCAAAGGGGATGTTGCCTTATATCTGCTGATGAAAGACTAGATCTTTGGTCTTCAGTCTTTTTACAGTATGTTATTTATGGTGTTCTCTCATGTCAGTCCTTTTATCTCATCAGGTTTCACATGAATTATTCACTGAAGCTCTGGCTATATGATTTGATTGCTCTTCTAGAATGTATGTTAAATTTAGTTATGCTGCACTTTTCTTAGTGAAGCCTTGTTACTGAAACTCACAGTTTAGCAGGATACAATCCCCTCCTCCCACCTTCCAACTGTGGTTTTTGTTGTGGGGTTTTTTTTTAACAGAATGCCAACAGCATAGTGCTAGACAGATCCTCCATTTATACTCTGAGGCTGCATTTTCATCTAGGTTTTCACCTTTCAGAAAGGTCTTGAATGTCTTGAACTGTGTTCTATTCAAGTGTATTTCTTGTAGGATGCCAGCTGCTTTCCTGGCATTAGGCATGAACGTCGCTGCTAAATTATGCTCTCTAACACTGTTGCTGACATCCTGAATGCAATCTTTATAACCCTGACCCCCTGTCTGAATTGAAAGGCATGTTGTGGATTATTCCTGTTCTGGCCCATTCTTTCTCGCTTTCACTTGTATTGTGTTAGATAGATAACTGAACTAATTGCTGTGACTCAAAAATGTCACAACTTTGCATGTAGGGGCTTGCTATCTTCCTCCCAACCAACCGACATCATGAATAATGTTATATCAGCAAGGTTTTGAAATAAGGATGATTTTAAAATATTCTTTCTAACAGTGAAACAAGAAGGTTATTTGGAAGGTATCTCTTCTATTGTCTGCCTAATGAAAATTTTATATTGGCATATAAACCTTGTGTATCTCTTACTGCCAATCTTATCAGGACTGCAAGCCAAGATCTGAAAAATCTGCCCTGTGAAATCAGAAAAGGCTTTTTGCATAACCACCCGTTGAAATGAGTGTGGTCAATAAATCCTTTTTGTGTAGCTACTAATTTAGTCAAGTGTCCTCACCTCTGAGATTAGCTGTGTTCTGCCTCCCCAAATTCTCTATGCAGGCATAGCTGCTCTGAGCTTCCCTTTCTGACCTGAGCGGTGTGGAGACCATGGCTTTTTATAACACCCTCAGATGGCAGTGACTTGGAAGAGTATAGAATATGACATAGAAAGGAACTGAATGATTCATATTAATTGCATAAATGCTTCAACATTTTGATTAGGCTTGAGTGCGAATGTTTAGACTGTCCAAGATTAGCATGATAAAGAAATAGATAATGTTCATATCAGGAAAGCCACCTGCAACTACCTTTCTTTTACATGTTTTAATACAACTTTCTTTTGTTTATAATTCCAGTTTGAAATCAAGAACATCTACAACCCCAAGCATCAATGCTCTTCAATATCTAATTTCACAGTTTTCTTAACACATATCTCATGTTATTTATTATAGTCAGTGTCATCCCAACACCTTTGTCTATTCTTGCTACATTTTAAATGGTTTAGCTGGCAAGCCATCAATCATAAATCATGAGACATATTTTAACTTGAACTAAGATCAGTTTAGAAAGAAAACAAGTCTTGTATGGCCTAATTGAGTACATTACTCACATGTATAAGTGATAAATGCCTGTTCTGGAAAAGAAAACTTTTTTTTTCAGAGTTTTGGTATATATCTATAGACAGAAACAAAATTTTCAGTTTCTTTATGGCCTGGAGCAACATAGTTATTGATAAATTCAGAGCTTTTAATGGGAGAAAGCCTCTTCAGAACTAAGTTTCAGTGTTCAGAAATACATCCATTGTTTCATTAAACACAAACATTTTTTTCCAGTTATATTTCAGTCACTAGGTAAATGGAGAAATGATATAATTTTAGGAATAACTGAATTTCCTCTTCTAGGGACATAAAGAAGCCAGAATCAACGTTTTTATTTACTCAGTGTAATTTAAAGCTTCCCCTCCTGTAAGTTATCATATACAGATTGGTTCTTCAATCGTTCTTCTCTGACTAACTTCTGATGCTATACAAAAACAAAGCTATTTTTAAAATATGAATCCATATGTGAATTGATCATGTGTTTTTCTCTGCCTGGTGTTAAAGAACAACATTACAGCAATAACAAACTCACAATAGAAAAGTATGAAGAAAATAAAACATTCAGTTTTATAGTGCAAAGCAAACAAGTATTTGGGAAAGATGGCAATCGTTTCTATAATGCAATTTTAATTCAAAAGAAAATAGATAATTTTACTTATGCCATCAGGTCAATTGTACTAGCCACATTAACCAGGTGATGCTCATTTCTTTTTACAGGTAATTTATTGCAACTGCAACATTGACTCTGAGACAGTTCACAAAAATAATTTACCTTAAGTAAACACCATTTGCCACTAATGATGGGGCAAAACAAACTTGCAGAGCATTTATAAACAGTAACGTCTCTCTCTTTCAGTACACATTTGCAAACCGATCTCTGTTGTTTGCAGATGAATTAAGCATGGCTTGAAAAATCATTAAAGCCATCTGCTTTGATGAGAAAAAAAACTTCTGTGATCATTTTATTGCACTGACAGAGGCTAGGGACCATTTTACAATATTTTTTAGCATCATTTACCCTAAATTTGACATCCTGTCTAAAAAATGAGCAGTATTATCAGTTTTCATTGTGCCTATTTAGAACTACATTTACAGAGAAAGGAGCTTATACAGGTAACTCAAGGTATTTGTTTTGCTGGTCTCCAACAGATGGATGAGCTTATTTTTCAACCATTAAAATCTGTAGTTACAACAAACTAAATGTTTATGGGTTCTGTGGAAAGCTTAATCTTCCTCTGAAATGATAGGAGCTAATAAGCATAAAAATATAGTCAGTGTTTTAGTTACAAATTAGTTCCCATGGTCCATTTAAATATAACTTTTTTTTTTTTTTTTGCCAGAATGCTCTACATTTATTCAAAGTGTAACAAACCAGTAGGTTAATACTTCTGGTTTTTTACTTTCCAAATAACATACTTTTGAGACCAACTCCATCTCGTTTAGCTAGCAGCAACTTTCAGAATCTCAATACTTCCCTTTTGAAAATCCTACCTGAAGTCCTGAGATTTCAACACATTTTTGTCTCAAGTAGCTTTCAGCAGTACTTCACTGACTGAACTCCACCATGACTGACTCATCTGAAAAACTATACATCATGCACAATTGCAGCATTCCTCCACCTTTAACAACACTGTCCTACTCTGTTATTTAGCTTTTGTACAACTAAATCTACTGTGTATATGGAAGTTAGTAAAATTTGCTGATGATAAACCCCAAAGTCTCCTAACATTACATGAGTCATATTATGGTGCTTTTTTCAATTTCACAAGGAGAGTGGTGGGTGCACCGCCTAGAAAATGTCACTTATTCCATCAGCATCCTAAATAGATATTATAGGCCACATAGGACCAGAGCTAGGAACTGAGGAACAAGAACCAAGGAGCAATTTGAGGCACTAGCTGTGGCCTAGAACCACAGAAAGTATTTACAGATGCTAATCATATGCCCTCTTGCTGTAACCACTGTACTCATTCGAATCTTTTGGCACATAACAGACTCTCCAGTCCTGTGACCAATCTAGAAAAAAACAATCCCTGAGTATCCCTTTCTGTGCATCCATCATAGTTAGTTTTGGAGTGTCAATACATTGTAGTGTCCTTTTGGAAGTACATAGCCAACACAGCACAACACAGCAATGGGACTGATGGTTTTCAATTTCTGTTGGCGGTAACTTCCTTGATCCAGTCTAGAACCACATTTGCTTTTTTATGACCACATCACATCCTCCTGCAGCAAGTAAGTACTTCTGTGTACAAACTGCTGCAAGGCTAGATGGTTCAAAAATAAATTACTAATTTCTAATTACTAAGGAGTCCTCGTTCCTGTGTATCTGCCTTTTTTCACTTATGACTCTCCAGTTCTCTTCATTCTTAGTCTTTTCTAGATATTATCCTAACCTCTATTCCTTCTCCAACAATGCTTATTCTTCCTATGGTTCTAGTCACAGAATGATCCTTTCCTCCTTTTCTTTACTTTCCCTCCACTCCACTTTCTTTTTCCCTTTTTTCCCCCCTTGGTAATCTCTGGGGAAGTATACATGTTCCTCTGTTCACCACCTACTTGCCAGTCCTCTGCCTTTCCCTTGTGGTCATACCCTTACATGTGTCCTATGGATGCCAACAGCCATGCTCCAAAAAACAGCTCAGTAAAAGTTACTGAGTTTTCAGTACTTCTTGGATGGTTAGGTGCTCTTCCCTTCACCCCCACTGGAGCCATTTCTGGAAAAACTTAGTCTTCATAGAAGGCTGTATAATCAATCACTATGCTTAATAATAATATTCTTCATTTGGGAATATCAGATCAATGCAATTACTCCTATTTTATAGACAGGAAACTTGAGCACAGAGAAATGAATATGGTGGCCATCCCTGTAAACTAGGTCAGGTAAAGATGAGAATACAAAGACAGGTCTCTGGGCACACAGCACTGTGGCTCATTCATTTTTCCTAGCTGTCTGTAGTTCATACAACAAATATTTGACCACAAACTTGAAGCATACTTTCCCCTGATAAACATTAAAGTCACCTATCTAAATTCTTTCATACCAAGGTGAAAATATATAATCTAGGAACCAATTCCACTGCTAAGTATGAAAACATACTGTATCATTGATAACATCGTGCAACTAAAGGAGTTAAACTGACAAGGAACACAGCAAACCAACCATACGTGCTTATGTTTCTGGGTTAAGAATTCAGCCCTTGGGCTCATTCATTTCTCATCTTTTCTCAGATGGTTGACCTGTAATTGCCATCACTCCACCTTCCTGCCAGAGAAATATATCTGCTGATACACACACAGATCTTTGCAAGGTCCTACAACCACAATCCAGCTGTATCTTTAATGGTGCAGAGGGACTAGAAAGAGATCGCTAGGGATTTCCTTGAGTCTGTACAAGATCACATTAAATGTTTGATGACTGCATTAGAAAAGATTTGACATCTATCTCAGACATGCAATAGTAGCTGTTAAATTCTATGCAGTATCAACTATAGAACCACAACAACTCATTACCTAGCTGTCATTACCTATTCCATGCTAATTTTAAGAATAAAACATCATATTTGCATGGGAATATTGGCTCAGTTACTCAACATTATTGTTTTTAAAGGCAGAGTTGGAAGTTAAATAGTGATATTTTTAAAACAGTAGAATGCATATTGTATGAAACAGTCACACAGCAGAGAGCTGGGTGAGATAACCCATGTACAGTATTTTTCTGTCTCTAATTAATGATATTTATAAGCTTCTGTGATCAGGTTTCCGTACTCCTTGAGTGACAGAATTATGCAGTTAATCCCTGAACATCTTAACCTCACTTTTAAGATCCACTATTTTAATTAGTAAAGTGCTTTGGATCTGATTGCTTTTATCCCAGAACGTCAGCATTGTTCTCACATTGCATCTTCCTTTTAAAAACTTCTTGGGTTGTGTCATATATATATATACATATATACGCAAAACAACACCACAGGCTTTCAGAATTAACTCTGAGGGAGAATGTTCTCATTCAGGGTTTGTATGGGAAAAACCTCATCACTTCAATACTCTTCTACTGTTCAGCTAGTCTCTTTCAAACGAATTTATCCTTCCATTCCCCAAAAAAGCTGCTGAAGGAAAGATGAAAACTGCACCATAATGAAAGCCCTACCATCATCTTACATCAGAAGTCAAGATTCATGTGCTTGGAGGAGATAGTAATTGTTCCCCGTGTACAAGATGCAAAATATAGAATATACAACACATAGTATATAAATAAAGAATTTTATATGTATATTAGCTAATCTTATAATTTCTTTTCATCTTCAAACAATTAGTTAATATATTTTCTTTTTTATTCTGCTATCCTGCAGAATATAAATATTCTATATCCAAGCTTGCACTTAGAGCCAACTTTTTCCAGCTGGTTAAGAGTTTAAGGAGCACTGCCAATACTTGCTGATTCACAAAGTTGTGTTACTCATTCTCTCTTTGTCTGTCTTCCACATTTTCTCTACTCTTTTCTCTACTTTTCTGATCAGTATTGTACAAAAGAAGCAGTCTTTTCTTTGTTTGCATATTTGTTCTGGAAAAAATAGTGTTGATGGTTCTGATAATGACCAGAGTATGATTTGTCTTGAAATATTCCAGATTTGTATTTCAGTAAAAATAAGACACTTTTTTTTCTGTCCACCCTCACATCTTTGATGTTCTATACAAACAAGCAACTAAATGAAGATTTGATTTATTTTGAATAGAAGCCATCTTTATTTCTTAAGAACCATCCAACATTTTCCATCTTCTCATTTCTTTGCTCTTTACTTTTCCCAACACTTAAGCAGTTGAGCTTTCCCTGCGTGAATAGGCAGGGAGAGTTACAAATAAAAGTTACAAACTACAAAAAGTTAGAAGCTACAACTGTGGCTTCTACAGTAAAGCTCAGTATTTGCAAAGTACATTACATCACTGCTATTTTTAGTGCAGCAGCAGTAAAAAACAGATTCCAGAGCCCGCTTCACAAAATACTGCAAGAACATACAGTAAAAGAAAGCTTTTACTTCAGAAATCTTATTAACTCAGATCAACCTACTATGGACGTCAGTGGAAATAGTCCTATTAATTTTATTTACCTCCATGTTGATTTGGGCTTAGTCTGTAATTTGCATCATAATGGCTGCAACACACATACACACCTCCAGAAAATTCAAAACGCTTTTGTGAGCACCGCTAAGACAAAACAAAAAATAAAGCAGCAGAGAATTTTTTCCCTATCTGACTTTGGGCAACTAATTTAGGCATGTGCATTGTCCATGCTGCTTCTAAAAGCCAAATCAGAACAGCAAAGATAGGACAATTGCAGTACCTGTTGGCTCTGTGGCAAAACCTCAGTTTCTGTTCCAGGCCTATAATAAGATACACGAAGTAAGAAGGTGAGAATTACAACTACAGGAGGAATAGAAGTAGAAGAGAATAGGATATCTGGACTGGCATGTAGGGGCTCAGCACTTCATGGCATGCACCATGAGCACATTCATGACTGAACGATGGCACCTGCAGCACCCAAGCAATTCCAGCAGTTACTACTGACTCAGGGAGGGGGCATCACCTACTGCAGTCATGAGAAACCACAAATGCACCACTTACTGTTTGGAGCAGCTGCAACAATCAGTGCTTCAGTTCTGCTGGAGCAGATGTTTCACTGCAGCCCAGCAGAGCTGGCACCTGATGGTAGGTTGGATGTGGACTTACAAACAAAGGATTTCCTCTTCTTATGGAAAAGCGCAATAGAAGTGAACAGAAATTTCCTGACACGCCCTTTGAAAATCATTATAGTTATCCCACTATTGAAAAGATTTTTTTTTTTTAATCTATACATAATATTTTGTGTTCCATTACAGTCAAACTTTTTAATATTACATTAAAGTCAGTAGAAACCTAATGGTTTCAATCCTGCTAAATTCTACAGGAGTTTTCCATATGGAAAACTACTATCATATTAATAGTAGTATCATTGATCTATGATAAACCCTTAGGAATATTATAGTCATTTGACCGTGCCTACATATATATAAGGCACAAAACCACACACTCTCTTCTGTGCTTTTTCTGCCCAAATTTGAAAAATTTAACTAGCTGATAATTTCTTCTCTGTGAATTTTTACCTCAGTAAATGATAGAACCATAAAATTTCTGAGTAAAGAAACAAAAGAAAAAACTCTAGGAACGATTTTCTATCCAATGACTCAAATGATTGCAATTAACAGCTTTCACATTTTCATGAGTTTAAGAAAGAATCTGACCTTCTTAACAAAGAATCAGAAACTGAGTACTCTTTCTCTTAATCTCTCTCTGAAGCTGAGCTAATTTAATTCCTGGATAGCACTGATTTCTTTGCTATGACATGAGTGCAGAATTTGACCTTATAACTTATAAAAATTGGTTTTCAGTGTAACTGTATTGGTGATGTTTTTATACAGTATTAATTGATCCTTATTGGAGGCTGAAGTGCTGATCATTTAAAGTTGTGGTATCAGATATGTCTTGCTTGTGGGCCTTTGCGACATGATAGCAGGTACAAAGACTATTAAAATCTCTTTGTGAAAACACAAAAAAATCAATCCTCTTCCACAAGGAGGTGCCCTCCAGCACAATCAATACAAACTGGTACAACAATATCTTACGACGCTTGTCAGCTGCTTTAAACCTTTTTGCTCGGTAAAGCTCACAAAGTGCTGCTGCCTTTCATCTCTGCTGGATGGTGCCAAATGAAGATGTATTTCTAAATGAGTTGCAGGGGCAAATGCTGCCATCAGTTACCCCCCAGCTCCCCCTCGCAAATGGCTTTAAATTCAGCAAGGTTGTAGAGGACTGAATTCAACTTGGATTTCATCCAGTAGAGTTAAAGAAGATTAATTTGTTTACTGCTTTGAGACTTTTCTTTCCTCTATTTTAGATGTATTACAGGTTCTTGATGGAAATTTTTGTTCTACATTTTTGTTCTTGCATGCTAGACAGCCCAGAAGGCCAAAGGAATCTGAGTAATGATGACCAACAGGGTCTTTCACTTTTCTTCTATTATTAATCAATATTATTAGCTCTAATTACAAACCAACTGTTAGAAACTAACTTCTTCAAGAGCTGTATGCTTTGATCAAGTGCATATCTATCAACTAGTTTAACTTTGTTTTGTCTTATTGGGGTTGTTGTGTACCTGTCACCACACTTTTAACACATGGCTGTGCAAAACTTCTGCAGTAACTTTCTAGCAATCAAATATTTTCCCCAGGTAACTATGATCTCAGGATCTGACACGTAGAACCTTTTGGTTCCTACTGCCTACACCTAGTTCAATCAGTTTTATCTTCTGCTACATATTCCTTGAAAATAAGCACCACAAAGACCAGAGTGATAAAAAGCTCTAGGTTAACATAATGTTGCTAAGCATTAGACATGGGAAAATACTCCACTACGCCAGGACAACATACCTGCACACACATTTAATACAAAAAGACACTTGATAGGCTTGTTTAGTGAAAAATTAAACAGTATTCTCTGTCCTTGCGCTGTATTTCTTTATGCAATGAGACATCAAACACCATGACTGAAACCAAATCCCATAAAATCTTGTCCAAACAAGCCCAGTCAAATCAAAATCCCTTTTATGGAAATTAACCTTCTGTGAGATGAAAAGAAAACTCAACCAAATAGGCAGCTGCATGACACTGTAAATTAGTATATTAGCCTTTCAGCCTTAGGAGAACAGAGTTTAAGTTCTGGCATTAGGTGCAAAAGCAAACAAATTTTGAGGTCTCATATGAGCCATGCTCATGCTGTACTTTTGACAGCTCATGTTCAAGGAAAGGTCATTGTGATTTGGATGAATCACGTAGCAGATCTCTAGCCCCTGTTTTTATTAACTACTAAATTAATTTATTAAAAGTAAAAGTGAAAAACAAAGAACTGTCCTGAATTCCCCTCCTTTATGAATAAAAACTATGCAAATGCAACAGATACCGGTTTGTGAGCCAGGGAACGGTAGTAAAAATGTTACTTATTCAGTATTGCTCCATCATTCCTTCAACTCTACAAAATACCTTAGGGATAGATGAAATTGTATGAGGACAGAACAACCTCCTAGTAAACGCAGCGTATGTCTGATGTGCAAGCACTCTGCTTGATCACATCTCTTATTAAGATTGCAAAGCCTCCAAAATCATCAACTTCATTCTATCCTTTTCAGTTGAGTGGAGCTACCGTTATGGGTCCTGGTTAGCAGGACATGCCTGTCCTGACAGCACTCCTGCAGAAATCAGAGATTGGCCCATATGTCGATGCCAAGACGTCTTGTGGGAATTTCAAACAGGAGCAGAACCAAAACATGAGAGCAGAGTGCTTGGCTCCCAAAACTCCTGGCATCACACAGTGGCATGAAACTGCCACTAAGCCAAAACACAGCACTGAGCTTTCCACAGGACCCATATCTCTCCATTCCCATCAAACTCCTGCCAGCTATCTTGACCTCCCGTCTAGGAAAGAACTGCAGTCTGGGAAACCACTTCTGCAGGGCTGCTAAATTCCACAGCAGACAACCAAAGTGAGGTTGGGATTCAGTGCAGGAGCTTTGCCTGAAGGCACTGCTCCTAATGAGGGTCACATAGCCCCCATCAGAAGAATTCCTTCTGAGATTCTGTGTGTGGAGAAGTAGGAAATTGCATCCAGTGCACAGCCACTGAATTGGATGCAGCTGGATTCAGCTCCAGATCAGATGAATCCTTGTGGGACCATTTCTCACCCATATCTCAATATAAAGCAGGAAGTATACTTTCTGATCCCATGATATTGTGAGGAAAAATTGTATAGCACTCAGTGCATTTAGGAAGCTCATAACTGCTTAGGAATAGGAGAACCTCAGGTAATTGCTTATCTGTTTCATGAGGCTGTATCTCCAAAGTACACAAGTGACCTCGACTCAACTGAGGTTGACTGACTTTTAGTGAGGTAATGTCCTCTAAAATTACTTTGTTCCTGGCCGAAAGCAAATCATGTGCTGAAACACATGCTAGGAAAGGAATCAGCTTTTTCCACCATCTCTGATGCAAACATATTTTTATACTTCTCTTGCAATCTTTATAATGTATTATTCACAAAATAGATACTTAATAGTTCTTTAGGGAGCTGCTCCCCAATAATACTTTAGGTGTAAGCAGGACGTGCTTCAATGAAGAAACACTGCTATGACTCTAGCAATAGGTAAGAAAAATGTGAGTTGAGCAAGGCTCATTAAAACTATTCACATGTATAAACTATATACTTCAGTTCCTCTCAAACGCAATTGCAGGTGGCCTGATATCCCCAAAATTCTGAGACCTGAAACACAATGTTAGTTTTAGCTCTTTTAGGCTTTTCTTGTTTTAAGGAGAAACCCGTGAGAAAGCCGGTATTAGACAGGACTGAAATTTTGCAGGTCGAACATCAAAGGCTGATATAACCAGTCAATAACATTAATTCTTAGCTGCCACAGAATATTTCTATCTGTAGATCTCAAAGCATTTTACAAAGGCAGGAGAATCCTGTTTGTCACAAGGGGTAACAGAAAAATAAGGAGCTTTGCAAAAGGGCAGCAGCAGTGCTGTAAACACAGCCCAGGCTGTGGGGGTCACAAGTCGATGATGAACTTCCTTCGTCTCGATCTGGCAAACCGAGTAAGCGTTTGAAACAGTTCTGTCCATATGTTTCAGCACCGAAGATGTATTTAATAATGCATAATATCCTTGTATAGGCTTATAGTGGTCTTTATGCTCAAATATTTCATACGCTAAGACTAAATATTGTAGATACTTGCATTTTGTATTGTTTCTCTGCCACAGTACTCTCTGTAAGATATGTTAACCCAGCTGAATAAGTTGGTATGTCTGCCTTAGCTTCCTGAAAAGGGGATTTTCACAATGAAAGACTGTAAAACACAGAAGAAGAACTCAAGCCAAGTGAAGTACATGGGATAAAAAGAAAAAAGGAATTTTCTCATCTGAAGAGAAGAAACAGCAGATTACAGTGTTCTGGTGGTGACAGAGATACAGAATAAAAATAAGTAATAGCCTGTTACAGCTCAAAGAACACCACAGAGGAAGAAAAGCTCTTGGATTTGCATGGAGAAGACAGCAAACAACTGGATGCCACAGCCCAGTTCTTTACTTTTTATCTTCATTTGCATTTGTGCTGATTGGTTTGACCTTGCTCAATTCACACCGTCTGTACAAGAATAAATGTATAAAGGAGGGGCAGAGGCAGAAGGAATCAGCATCCTCATAGCAAGTAAACACAAAAAAACCAATAAGGCATACAAGATTAGCTTCATCCATATGACAATGAGTCCGAGTAGGGATATCCTGAGCCCAGTTCTGTTGAATTCAACAGATTTCAGGGTTCTTGTTTTATCTAAACTGTACAAAAATTCATAGCACCACTGTGAAACGCTGGAGATTTTACCAAGCCATTAAGTGGAGTTCTGCTGCCAGCAAATGTTGACAAAAGCTTATGTTTCTGGTTGCGTTTGGCTCTTAATCTCCGTCTCTTCACAGTTCAGGCTCCCACCTGTGCAGAGAATGTTCACGCATTCAGGAAACCATACATCATGTACAGGTATAAAAAAGGCAGAGGGATATCAAGTCTGTAGACCTCAAGGCAGACTCAGAGAAAGCGTTTGAACTGTGTACATTAAAATATTGTGACTAAATATTCTTCTCCCTTAACTTCTTTTGACAGAGCTGACTATATTTGCAATCCTAAAGTCTCTGCTACCTGTCATAATTATTATACTTAGCCTTAAACTTACTAATTATTATTCTTTTTCTTGAAGTCTTGTGAAGACACTCTGTTTTACAATTCTCAGGGGAAGCTGAAAGTTTTTCTATTGTTATGCAGAAACTTGCAGCAAATAAATGGATTGTCCTATGGCAGTAACGGGAACCTGTTAAATGTTCTTCCCCTCAGAAACACTTCTCAGTCCTTTCCTGATTCCACATCCATTTTGAAACTGGACAAAGGAGAAACAAAAAGTTTTATATTTTTTACTCTGAATATTTTATATATTGGTGCAGTTCTTCCTCTAGTCTCTTTGTAGAGATCTAACTGTTGTCACTTTAAGTCCTCCTTGATCCACTTCCATATCTATTCTATCTGTCTCACAAAAAATTGGCCTGTGTGCTCCCTTTCCAGGGCAAGGAGACTGGCTGCTTCTGAAATATCATCCAGTTTTATTAGTAGATTTTATGTACTGGGAAGAATTTACTCCAGCTTTTTTGTCTAATTCTGACAGACCGGAACAAATGTCTTATGGGGATCACACTAAGTTGTATCTTATGGCTTCAGGATGGCAGGATCATTAATGACATCTCTTAATAGAAGCACTTATATATTAATAATGTATACATTAATTACATGGCTATTATATAAAGTGCCTATAGAGTCTATGTACATGAATAGTATCCATGTAGTAAATCACAAAGCTATATGTCAACTGTAATTATCCATGCATTTTTAACTTTCTTTTTCCTGCTCCACTGGGCAACCTCACATTCCAGCACCCTAGAAATCTTCATCTTCCTTTCTTTTCTTTTCTGATAAAGTTTCCCTCCTTTTCCCACAAAATCTGGAGTTTCCTTCCAAAATTACAACAGACTAAAGATCAAAATAGACTAGTTTCATTAAAGCTCAGATCCTCCTTAAAAACTGTTTTCTACATCTAGAAAACCATTTAGAATGTAATAACTGACATCTTAGTAAGCTTTTAGACCCTGAGATATTCAGATATGGAAAATACAATTTTAAGTCCTCAAAACCTACACTCTCAAGGCATTTTTAGAGCTTCCTATAGCCTTATCATGATAAATTTGTAACATCAGGTGGCTATTTCTGAGCCTTTCCACAGAAAACAGATGATGACAGTACAATATAAAAAAGTTTCAAAACTCCCGTTTTTTACAGGTGGAAGGTTTCTTCCTTCCGATTGCTGTTCTCTCCATTGCCACAGCCACAACGCAAGTGCAAAAGGTTTGGACAGGCCGACTGTGGAGGAACCTCTAGATTTCCTCAGACAACTTGGGCCCAGAGAAACCCATGACAAGAGACATCCAAGACAATTTTCATTGTTTCAACAAAACAGAGCAAGAAAACAGCCTGAGATAGATTCAACCACATTATAGGTCAGCTTCTAGAAGTAGTTTAGGCAAGACAGGAGCCATCAACTTCTATCTTATAAATGTCTGAAATCATTGATAACTTTTCTTGAAAGAAGCATTTTATGTGTGTGAGCACAGAAATATTAGCTAACACACCTGTGCTGCTTCTCTAAGACACTCTACCTTGATCTCACTTTCAAATCCTTTGTCAGGACTTGAGACTTTCCATCAGTCATTAACTTCATAGGCAGACAAATGATGATGCCTGTGCCATTATTCAAAAATCTCTAAACATTCAAAGAATAGTTTTCTGTCTTTTTCTTTTCAGCATATGAGGCTCAGAGAAAATAAAAGCAGCTTAGGAATGTTGCTATAAAAGCCTTTTTTATTTTGGGGGGAGGAGCTGTAAAATATACTTCTGCTTTCACAAATAAATAGCATGGAAATAACAAGCAGCTCAGGCATGGTAATACATCTCCTTCACATCCATGTCAATGAAAACATTATACCACGTTGCTCCATGATGTATTCCATAATTATGGTGTAGCAACAACTGCATTCAGTAAAGAGTGGGTTACAGGCTTCAGCTTTAAATCTGAATTTCATCTTTCAACAATAAGAATAAAGAAAAATATTAGGAAGTTCGATAGCTATTAAATTTTTAAGGGGAATCTTATTTTTCCCTCATAAAGCAGGGTCAGGCAAAAAAAAAGGAAGCTACCCCATACCCATATAAACATTAAAAACCTGAGACATTGGACTGGCTTGCTTTTCTTGGTGTCCTTTTTCCTGTGTATATAAGCCCCTCTGGATCCTTTTCTCTAGCAATAGTGTTGCTGTCTATGTACTGATTCCCATTTTTTTATCTTATCAATATAGAGGTGCATTTTCTTAACTTGGTGACTTTTGAACACATCTGGCTGAACATTCTGGATGGACTTTTTCTTAGCAAATTTGAGACCACTTCATATAGTGCAAAAATCTATTGGCTTGAGTTACTTGCACCTCTAGATAGAAAGGGGATCCTGGGTGTGCAGTCCAACAGAAGCTGAACTCATCTGATGCCCCAGAATTAAAGGTCTCTGCGCAAGTCATTCTAAGCTAATTTTTACTTCTCATGAGTTACAATTTACAGCTTGCCATTGCCAATTTGCAGCAAGACTGAGAGCTATAATCTTCTTTTCTTATGCTTAATGCTTAAGTCTCAGGATTCTTTCTTTGCTCTTCTCTGCTGGATACAGCCATTTGTGACACTCCGTTCTAATGTATGGAACTGCTGTCTGTCCCATTTAGGGCTTAGAAAGAGAATTCAGCTCACATTTGCAATGATATTTTAGACTGATACCATTTTGGGACAATGAGTCAGCAGGTCACGCTTCTATAGCTAGATCCTCTTAACATAAATTTTCAGAAGTACTGACTTCCCATTACAGTTTATGCACAGGGTCATCCCCAAGTAACACAAATCAGCCAAATAAACCTGCCTTTTGTCTTCCAAAAATATTACTAACTGAAGACACCACATACACAGTATTTCCAGAGTTTTTTTTCTCTTATTTTACATGAGAGATTTGGGTCTCTTGCTGTCTGTGTCTGTCATAGCCATCCCATCATAATGCAAACTACCTTGTCATGAGAAATCTCTGTGTGGATCCGCACCTGCTTTCAGAGTCAGATGCACTGGTCTGTTGATACAATTGATATAAATGCATGAAGTCACCTAAGGTTTTAAGCAAGAGTCCAAGTCTGATGAAATTAGGATATGTACTGCTTAATGTTATCTGTTGAGGATGGAACTTAGAGCATTATGGAATATGTTATTGATAGAGTTAGAGGCAATATGAGTAGGGGAAAGACATTCATTAGTGTGGCTTTCTCTCTCTCCTTATTTTAGGGGGTTATAACTTCTGAGTCCTGCTTCAACCCTATATGTTACTAAATAGCCTTAGCTTGCTGTATGCAAAAGTGCCACACAGAGAGAAAACGTCATGGTGAGATGTTAGGTGTTAAGTGGCAGGGATATAAAATGGACATACTACTTAGTAATCGGTCATTTTTTTTGTTTTGTTTGTTTCTTCTTTTTTGAAAGACATGCAGTTCCCAGTTAAACACAAATGCAGCAATGTTTCTCTTCTCCCTTTAAAAATAACTCTGACCCCAATGTCAGCAGCTTAGTAATCATGCGCAAGTCGACAATAGCTCTTTGTAAAGGGTGTGTTTGTTAGCAAGGAAAACAAATCATAAAGGATTCCAGGTTCAAATTTACAGATTTCGTGTAAAAACACCCAAGCTACTTAAGCCAGTTGTGTTACATTCTTTTTAGTTCAATCACAGGACCCCAACAAAATGCAGGATGCAGAACACTACCTTGTCCCACCAGAACTTTGTGCCGTCATTTCAAATATTCACTTTCAGGAGATACCAAGTCACCTGTAGCCAAAGGTTCATCCATCCCAGGATAGACAGAGTATCAGTGTTTAGAAAAAGAGTATGTGAAGAGGGTGACTCTGGCATGTCCTCTGGAGGTCTGGCAGTCTCTGTATTAGGGACTTCCTGATTTGGAGAATTCAACTTCATCATCATAGTCAAGAATCACTGTTGGCCATTTCTTCCATGAATTTGCCTAGGCTGTTTCTCTTAATTCATTTAAGACTTGTGCCACCCAAAACAGCTTATGTCATTAAATTTCACAAATTAACGATTGTGCTGTGTGATAAAGTACTTCCTTAATGTTCTTTAAATGCCTGAACTGCTTTTTTTTCTATTGCTCCCCAATAAATTCATTTTGAGACTCAGTAAATTTTGATTCCCTATTCTTCTTCTCCAAACAATTCATGATTTTAGAGACCTTGATTTTATTCTTTCTCCACTATCTGTCCCAAGTTGAACCCTTTTATGTTTCTGCTAATACAAAAGCCATTTGTAAGCCTTGCTTATTCTTATGACATCTCTCAGTATCTTTCTAGGTCTCCCATAACCTTAGATGTGGGGATCAGAACTGCAGAAGTGGTCAGAGGGGCAAGAGAAGGTTACATGATGTGTGGAGCTGCTTTCCTGGCATTTAGCTGGCATAAAGCATTAATAAGCCAAGTTGAGGTTCAAGGACTGGTTTTGCCACAGCCAAGCTATGTCACTTACCCAAGGATAGATCATGATCATAGAAACTACTCAGTTTAATGGATTGCACAGTTCCAGTAACTGACCTTTCCTTATGTGGCAGTGCTTCTTCAGTCATTAAGGCTAGATTCACAAAGAAACTTTATGTACTATAAAGTAGAGCATTGGAGAGTCTAAAAGATAACTTGTTACTGAGCAGAACATTCCCCTACATATTAGGAAGAGTTAAACACCAAAAAAAAAATTCATGAACGCTTGAATGCTGAGCAGGCACATGCATGCACTGCATAAAACGAATAGTCCTTTTCTGGGTGTAGGCATCTATTCTGGGCTCCAAGGAAATGTTTGACTGCCTCAGCTCCTATGAACTCCCTCCTGCAGTGCCACGCTGAAACTGTAAAACAATAATACAAAGGTGTTCTTCATTTTATTTCTCTGTAGATGCAGATCTAGGTCTTCACTCATTTTGTCTTTCCCACATTTCATTCCTGCAGGAAGCAGAGAAGCCCTGGTTCAGCTGACCAGCTTTTGAAAGATTTTGTGGAAGCCCTTAGATATCCTAAATAATTATGGCTGAGCTCACAGAACCTTGTAATATGGAGCAGAGCAGTGGCTGAAATTCCTTTGCAAGTCTAGCCTTTGTGGCTAAATCTGCAATATACCTGAAATTTGCTAGTCCCGAGAACGGCTGGAAGCTTGGTGCACTCCTTAAGGCTTCTAAACGTCCACACGATCTTCGTGAACAGCTGGGAAGGCAGCCTGACCCTACAAATCCCAGCCACCTTTGCAGAGACCAATGCTGAGCCACTTGTAGCAGGGACTCCAGCAGGTACAGTCTGCCAGCATTGGTCACAAAAGACCACTGTAAGAATTAAAGGTATGTACAGAGCTCCAGCAAAGAGCTTTATACAAAAATAGCTACATCAGTAGAATCCAGAACACATACATTTTTGTTTAATTTCATCTTTTATTATTGGTCTCATGCTATGCCCCAGGTCTTGATCATTTGTATATCTTTCTGAATAATGTAACAAGTAAAAGTGTCCTGTGTATAAACCACACTCGACAGGCATACACATTACTAAAAACAGGCCACAGACTCTGTTAGCATAAAGCCACTTAGCTGACTTCAAGGAAACCAAGCTGATTTACACCAACCCACAATCTGACCCATTATCCTGTAAGGTATTCTTTCTTTTTTTTTGTTTTTGTTTTTTTTAATATAGTGGGACAATAAAGTCACTACATTTATAGCCCACAACACTCTCTGCATATTCCAATATCTTGTTTGCTCTTTTAACAGCTACCAAACACTGTGCAGATGGTTTCACTAAATTATCAACAATCACTCCAAAGTCAGTTCTGATATTCCTGTCCTTAGGGATATACTACCAGGGCCAAACACATCCCTGGTGCAGCTCTGTTAGCCTAACACATTTGGCCCACTGACCACAAAGTGCACTGCCTCCAATTACCTTCTCTCTCTTGCTCTTATCTCAGTTTACTGACTCTGTACTTATCTTAGTCCCTTCCTTATCTAAAACACTGCAATCTTCCAGGTCCCCTAATGCAGTTCATGATTTGACTCCTGTTGTTCTCATCTAATATTGTTGTCCTTTCTGTGTTTTACTTTCTCTCTTCCTTTTCCTGAAGCACTCCCACAAGCACTGGGGTCTTAAAAATCACTGCTGTTTGTTACAGAGTTTATTACTTTCCATCATTTCTTATGATTCTCCTGCAGCGTATCTTTCAAATAATTATCTCTGTGATTTACTGTATTGGTCATATAACCTCCTCCTTCCTGTACTAATCAGCTCTGGATTAGCTAGTTAGTAGGGCCAGATTGCCCCCGACAGACTTTTTTCCCATCTCTGTGCGTCGCCCAGGCATGCTGGGATCACACTCTCCCTGGCTTTCTACATGCACACAGAGCTCCTCGCCAGGTCTTCCAGGGCAGGCTCACACCAGCCGGCCAGGCAGCAGCCTTAACTGCATATTTCAGCAAACGTCTCAAGCTCTGAGGAGCTGGCAGCTCTGCAAAAACACCTCTTCTGCCTCTATTTAGGTCTTGCAGTCATATGCCACTGCCCATGCAAGGCTTTGACTGAAAGCCACCATAGAGGGCCCTTTGCAGTACGTCTCGAACACTCAACTCTCTGTACCTGAGCTTCTATAAGGTGCCACTGAACTAAAGAACAAGCACACTGTTCACTAAAATATCATGGGTGAGTGAAGAATTGGTTTAAACTATCTTCAGATAGATCAGCTGGGCCCCATCACAGAAGGGAGGGGGAAAGAAAACAGTGAAATCACCTCTACTCTTTCCTTTTTAGGGCAGCAGCAAGGAACTGCCATAGCCTGTACTGTGGATTACCCAGCAAAAATGGTATTTTGCACCCCAAGTACCTACCTGGCTACCTGGAGCGTGGAAAGAGATAGAGACATTTCTTCTGAAACAAAACAAATCATAGCTACTCACAAACTAACCAAAAAAAAAACCAACCCAAACACCAATGGCTGTAATTACCTCTCTAAAAAGCATGGACATGAGCAGAAATGCCCAAAGAGCTTTGCAAGAGCAAAGACACAGAATTATGTCTTACCAGATCCAAATACTTGACTGTGACCCTGCCTCAGTGGTACCTTCCTGTAACTTCTATTACAGTAGGAAGCTGATTTCCCAAAAAAACTTCAGGATATGCTGTGTATTTTTGAGGTCAGTCCAATGAAAGTATGTAATAAGGATAATACTGCAACAATATTGAAGACATGATACATGTCGAGGGTAAATAATGCTATACTTTTGGTGAACACGATGTGTGGATACCTTTCTGGCATTTATTTAACCCTTCTTTTGGTGATGTTTGTTGTGTCATTTTCACACAAAAATAGTTCTTTGGGAAAACATCAACGAGACTCTTCATAGGCATTTGCAGACTATTATATAAGAAGGTGGCACAGATATTTCCTTCCCACAGAAATTAAATTGGTGTTCAAGGAGGAAACCAGTATTTCAACCTCTTGAAGTAAAAGATGAAGTTAACTTTACCTGCCTACGCATTCACAAAAGCTGGGTGATAAGGTACAGTGCTTTGCTGATGCATTTATGATTCTTAGGGATCTGACAGACATCCTCTGCGTAATCCTGTTGTTTTAAAATGCTACTGCCCCTAGCTTTCCATCCCCCTGCTCTGCCAGAGATTACTACTCCTGTAGCAGAAGCAACAGAAGATGATGCACTGTAGTTCCCTCTTCCGTAAGAGAACAAGGAGGGCAGATGCTCCAGTTCTCAGTCTGGTATCTTAGCAAAACGCAGGGGACTTTGAACTGGAGTTTCTGAGGCACAAGCACCTGCTACCAGCTGCTACCTACTTTCCAAGCAGAGTAGCCTCTGATAAAAAAAACAAAAAACAAACAAACAAAAACCCTAAAACCACCACACACAACAAAAAAACCCCCAACCAACCAGTGAAGAGAACTGAGAAATTAATCTCCTAGGCTCTTACAGCTAGATCCAAGTGGTGTATTTCAGAATGATGATTCTTAGGGTGTAAGATACCATATTAATTAAGACTCCCAAAATATCTTTGAAGGAGGTTATTTGGAAAAGCCCTCAGTGCTATTAATGTGAGGACTGAATAGGGCTGTTCATGGGTGGTATTACCTGTGCTACGTGAACTGAAGCTAATACTCTTCAGAGGAGAAAGTACAGCCATTAACAATTCAAAGATTTCCTCATACCTTTTGCACAAATTGATCTATTTCCTGCTATTAAAAAACAAACAAACAAAAAACCACAAACAAAGCAAAAATATTTACTAGACGATATTGTCCTGTGAAGATGGACTTGCAGCCCAAACCAGTCAGACATCAAGGGCAATAGAACTCTAAGCACTAATCCCTGGGGGATAGTCCCAGGTACCAGAGAATCCCAAAGACAAAAAGATTCTGAACAAAGGGCTCTTTGCAGGGAATTACTGGAGAAAATGATCCTTAAATGTTCCCGTATCCCAGTTTCCCCTAGCTACCACAGCAGCCAACTGTAAGTAAAGCAGGCAGATTTGGTCTGACAAGCATATGAAATTCATGCTTTCAGAGAATGTAAAGTTAAGATTTGCACCATAGTTGGTGTGTGGGAAAGTTAGACTGGTGTGACCTTGGAGAGAAAAGGCTTAGGCTCTCTGTCATGGAAAGTCACATCCCTGAAGCAAAATTTGGCGTTGCCCTAAACCTGTAACCTCAACTCTTTCAAATGGGTTCTGAGGGGATCTGCCAAGTTCTTATCTAATTTCACCTCCTTTCAGCTACCGGTGCAACTGAACTGTCACAGCAGAGGAAACCCGAGCACCTACAGCCGTACCAAAGCACGTGGGTCTTGCAGCGATGCCCCCTGGATTTGCTTCACAGTAGCACTACCCTGGGCTGCCCGCAGCTCTGGGCAGCAAAAAGACACAAGCAAACACACACAAGCTAACTCCATTACAGCTCCTCCTGATAACACAGGTGAAGCCTGCGTTTTCCTTCCACTTGTGGTACAGCTTGGAAACAAAACCAAAAAAATCCCAACCAACCAAATGAAAACCCAGCACCCCCACCCCAGCCCCAAACACCCCAAATTCAAATACCACAGGGTATTAAAACGCCCTGTGAAAATGTGTAAGTGTTCTTAGTCAGAATCAATCTTTCTCTAAACTTACGTAGACCATCCTCCTCCCTTTTGACAGTCAAATACGATGCTTTGGCAATCTAACTCCTGGCTATAACTCATATATACATATACATGAATTGTACATACTCCTCACTTCTCTTTTTTTTTTTTTGTTACATTTTGGAGGAAGCCATTCTAGGCACTGGGAACAGACCATCACCTCCTCTTCCAAAAGAAGAACCTTACTGCAGGGGCCTCTTCAGTCCCAATGGTTAGGAATCCAATACACAACAATCTTGCAGAAATCAGCTGCCAGGTTTATTATTCTACCTGAAAACCCCAAACAAACCAACAAACAAAAAAAAAAACCCAAACAAACAAAAAAGTGGAATAAAAACAGACTTTAAATAAACCTCTTAGGTACATTTTAAAAAGGGTTAATCAGTTCAGTGAAAGACTTTTGTATCTTCTGCTGAGAGATCATGTAATGTTGGTCTGATTGCTTGTTTTGTTCAGTGAGTCACTACCATATACAGATATATATATATTTCTTCTTAAATATTACACATTTGATGCATTTTTTTCCTCTCCCCCCCCACCCCTTGTTTTTTTTCCTTTTTTGTCCAACCCCGTTCCCAAATACCCACATCCTGCCACAGGCAAGAGGCGCTCTGTATTGACATTAAAGAACCAAAACCAATCCAAGGACTTTTCATCAAAGCATGTTTCATTTGAACCTTATTTCAATGGAAACCACATTTTTTTAAACAATCTTACTCAACCTTTTCCTTTTTGCTAATTCTTCAATTTTAGACTTCTGATTCTGGGTTGATCACCAAAAATCTAAGTGCCATTGAGACTTACGGATGACAGAATTGGGTGACATATTAAGGCATATATACACTCCCATAAACTATGTTGTCTTATGGATCTGAGTAAATTAAATACCTGCCCAAATGTTTTTTATGCACCTGTGGTTTCTAGTGACCACTACTTCTTTACTTTTGATTAACTGCGTATTAAAATATTTATAGCTTAACTAGTGTCTTAACTGACAGAGGATGGAAAATTAACCCACCACCTAGGATTGCCTTTGAAATCCATCCATTATAATGAAAATTATTCTTGTTGTTTTATGGTTATGCGTTCATTTTCCTCCTGCTTCTTGGGAATATAGGAAAAGGAGGTACTCCATATAACACCTATTTAAATTTCACTGGGCAAAAAAAGAAATCCAGATCTTACCCCCTCTCCCTCCCTTCAAACTAGGAAATATTACATTTCAGAAAAGGTGCTCATAAATATTTAAAACTTTTGGGTTTTTGTCAGGGCTTTCCCCCTCCCCCCATTTTACATACAGAATAGCGTGTGGCTTGTGTTCAAGATTACACCTCTCAAAAAATAAAACAATTTGAAAAAATAACAACAAAAAACCCCCCTCAAAATTTAAATTGTCTTCCAAGCATATCTGATCACATTTACATTTAGTGTCCAAAACAAGTTGATTGGTAACATCAGTGCCAGCACTACAACGTCATACAGCGACTTCATGGTATTCTTTGACAGTTTGTCTAAGTCTCCGTTCCACCGAAAATTACAAAAGGTTCTGCAGAGCTTTCCTTAGCAAGCTGAAGCTTACTAGTCATTTGTGGATGCGCATAAAAGCTGCTTATAGCACAGCTATGGCGTAAGCTATTTTCTAAGCAATAAATGGTTCAAGTCATCTATTTTGTCCTGAAATGCTACCTGTAGTTACAGCATTGCTTATAAATGGTCATAGTAAATTCAGCATCAAAGAGAATATTACAGAAAAAGACAGCAGCAGAAGCATTAGCATTATCTAGTATTTATATATGTTATCAACATAACACAGCAGTAAAAGGTTTAAATGCATATTAATGGGTACCGTGTCTAAAAATTACTAAAGTACCTATTTAGTGTATTGGATATTTTTCTCAAGGAGTGCTTGCTGTGTCTAAACAGCATAATTAGATATGTGACTTAGTACAGTTAATTCCTATTGATTAAATAACTTATTTATGTACCAAAGGAAATGGAAGGATACAAAATGTTTTCTCCCTCCCGATCATGATCCTGTATTTAATGCTGACATGATCATCAGAAAGCCTACCACATGTAATTACTACCCTCAAATGGATCTTGAAAGGTCTAAGCCATAGCATGGGCCATATATGTATAGCAACGTGGCACCAGGTACGGCATGCGGCTTGCAGTCTGAAGTCAGGGATTTTGCTTGGTCACTGTACTTACAGCCACTCTGTCACTAGACAGGATTTTTTTTGAGGCCATACCAAAAAAAAAAGAAAAAAAAAAGGAAAAACTCTCAAGATACCTGGTTGTTTTCAGAGGCAAGGTGCAAGGTCTGCCACTGCGAGCTTCTAAATTAAATGCTGTGGTATACGCTTTGCTTCTCTTTTATAACTGCAGAAAGACAATTACGAATGGCAAGAAACAAATGCCCTAGGCATGCTGTGCTGATATCATCACCAAGTGGTTATTTTGCACAATGAGAATTAACTGTACTACGGATACCCAGAGAAAATGTACAATATCTTATGCTGATATGAAACAAAACAGACATGATATAGCTTTTTTTGTACTTAAAACCTGTATGTTCCCTTCCCAAACTTAAGTAAAAAGCAAACCCACCCTTTTCCTCCTGTTACACAGAATAACGTTTAGGTTCCAACCCTCCCCTTTCAAATAAAGTGCGCTGTCCATGGCAGACCATAGGAGTAATGCAACAGGAAAAGCCCCTTTTAGTGTACTATTTAAAAAACAAACTGAAGTCGATTCAGCTTTCCTCTGGGTCTTGTGAAAGAGGAGAAGCCTAAGGGAGGGGGGAAACATCCCCTTCACTGTCACTGTTGTTAATAGACATAGCCTTCATTATAGGGGTGGGTGTTGCAGCAGCCACCGTCCTGCATGTAGACCATGCTCTCATCAAAGTGGGACAGAGGTACAGTGTCCTCCTCATTGATGTGGCGCTCCATGTCAGTCTTCAGTAAGGGGCGCTGGTTGTCTGGAAAAGCCATGGAGAAAAGCGCTTCAGGGTCGCAAACAAACTTGTAGACGTATCTTTCTCCAGCCACCTTAGGACAACAGAAGGGACAAAAAGGTGCAGCGTAAGGCCTTGTGGTTTTGCAACTCCAAGTTCAACAGTCTTGTGAAGAACTCACCTTCGTTACACAATTAATAATGCAGCAGCAGAACTGGTAAGGCAATGACCTAGCAAAGACAACAGGGATCTGCAGAAGCAGACTGCAGAACACTCTTGGTTTTGCCACACGTGATATCCTGTTAGAAGACAGACTAGGTATTCTACTTCCAAACTTTTGTTTGCGATCGTTTCCTATACTTAACCACAAATGGAACTGTTCTTATTGGAAAATGTAAACAAATTGTCACTACAGTGGCAAAATAAAATGACTAAGTCCAACACTCTTGTGTGCGACGTGGAAAAAAGAATCACATTGCGTGATAGAGATCTGAATTTCACTTTACGCAGATTGATTCATACTTAAGTATAAAAGCACTTAGTTATAGTGCATGCTGATTGTACAGGGACAGCGTAAGCAAATACATAGGCTAATATGTACTTAGCAATTGCTCATGCAAAGCTGGGACATTTGGATTTGCTTATGGAGGGGCAATTTGTCCAAAGATCCTAAAGTTTTCCCTTATTCAGAAATAGCACTAAATGTCTGTGCTTCATCTTCCTACAAGCTGAGGAATGACAAAAAAAAATACAGGATTATTGTCTTATTTTAAAAGAAAAAAAAGTCAATATAGTAACTTCTCAAGCACCTTATATAAAGAATTACGTTAAAAAACATGAACCATGCGGCATGCCCACGGTTTATTAAAATTATTTTAAAATAAAGACCATATTGTCTGCTTCTTGCAACTCCAGCTAGCACGGCATTGGAAGTGAGTGAATGAAGGTGGCAAAAGTGTTGCAAACTTAACTCCATTCTTATGGGTGCAAAATAGTATGAAGCACCTCCTTCAATTTTCAGCTTATTTATTCTACAAATAATGTAAAGTTTTGGTAGAGGCTGTATCTGCAGTAGAATTTTTTTAATCAAATTAATGTCAGCAAGTTTGACAGACTGAAGGCTGCATTCAGAAACTGGACGTTTGCATAACCTGTTATCATTGCTTAACTTAAAACAAAAGGGGAAAAATGTGCATACAAGCCTTCCAGTAAAGAAACCTGCTATGAATCTACAACCACCATTAGTTTTTAATGTACACTAAATGGCCAGATAAGGTGATCTCAGGGCAAACCTCAAACATCGTTATGTCAGAAAAATAAGCATCCAAGCCAGCTTTTAAAATGTGTGTTAAATACATTCTTGTAGATAATAAAGTAGTAGTTTAAGAGGTAGCAAGCTAGCTGTCAGAAGTACTTGTAAACTTTCCATATTAAGTGGATGTGTGGGTTGGGCAGCATTATCAGCCTTATGGTAATCCTGTCCCCACCTTTTCAACTTGTTTCACTCTCTTTGCTACTTATTCTTGCCTCTGTGCTGCCTTTGAACTGTGCTGGCATAATTGCTTATGCAGCTGAGCTGTAACCTGCAACGAGGACCTCCTCTGCATGAAGCACCACCCAGCAAAATCAAGTGTTTCTGCTTCTCCCCAACTGGACTCAGTCTCCAGTCCCCTTTACAAAGATTCAACGCACAATTATGTGACACACAAAAATGGATGAGGCACTGTGCTGCTAAGTACCATAAGCCAATACCAGCGCAGATTGTTGTCCAAGTTGACTTCTAGATAGTGAAAAAGGAGAGCACTACAATGATCCCATAATCAAAGCAAGACAACTTGTAACAGGCAACTCCAAACAGACTTCACAAAACCTACTGGAAAAGTTGCCCAGTAACATGAGCTGAGAGCATTGTTTCCATTCATGGAATTGGCAAATGGCAGGTTTAAACATGTTAGTCATCACAGGTCACAAAACTAACGTGAAAAGATATGGAACAAGTTTCACAACACAAGGTGTTCATTATGATCTTTGATCACACCTGCCAGTTTTGTTGATGCAGCAGACAGGTCTCTCCTATTGATTTCTCAGTCAATCTACATAGTACTACATAGCAAGATTTAAAAACATACATGTAAATCAGCAAGCCACAGTAGAAGGATGGGTTGAATACTGTCAGCAAGACCAGGCTGTTTTATATAAATTATTGTTAAATATTTCTCATAATTCAGCCTATTATAAAATATTAAATTCCACTTAAAAATGGTATTATTACAACACTATTGGTAAAATATTAAAGTATTTGGTATGTTAATAGGTATCATTTTTCTCCCCTATCTTGCACTTACCAAAGTACCCAAGAGCTGGGCAGCTAATTTAGATCTGCAAAACATTATTCATACCGTACTCTACTGTTTGCCTTTCCCAGGTGCCAGGAAGCTCTTTTGGATATTTTTGAATGTTACCTCTTTCCCTATAATCACGACGTGCATTGTGTGAACTAAAAGCACAGACATTTTTTACACAGAAAAAAATATATTGATGCATATACTGGACCTGGTAGGTGAAAAAGCTTACATGTTTGCCCAAATAGATGAAAAACCTACCTAAGCAATGCAGTTACAAGTACTCCTTGTAAACTGACTTATGGATTAATAGGCAACACTCTGGTGAAATTTAATACAAAATTAGCTACTCACCTTTTGCATGATTCCCTTTTCATAATAATAGCGAAGTGATCGGCTAAGTTTATCATAGTTCATAGCTGGCCTATTTTTCTGAATCCCCCAGCGACGTGCCACCTGCCACAAAAATGGATTAGCATTGATTTGTTAAATGCATTTAACAAGCAGATCTTATCATCAGATACTTTATTTGGGGATGGAGGAGGGGGAATCCTGCAGGTGCAACAAATAAACACAAGAGAAAAGGCTGCCATGACCTGAATTTCCCATGTACTACTATGATTTTTAATCAGACACACAGTCATCCATTAAACTTGAAGCAGACTCACTCATTTGCAAATGTGGTAGAGGGTTGGGGGGGTTTTGTTTGTTTTTAATAAAGAAAACCAGTGAAAAAATAAAGCCATATAAAGAGATGATACACAAAAAATACTTATCAAGTTCCACCAGAAAACTTTCATGAAAGATAAACTTTTCTTTAGTTTGATACTGTGGATAATTGTGTTTTCCTTGCTGTCAGAACACTAAGTTATATTAAACACACATGCATACACACTTAGTTCATAAACTAATATAGGCTGTACTTGGAATGACAGCGATGTTGAGATTATTAGGAGATACAAGTCAAAAGCCAACTCCCAGTCTTAAATATTACTTCAGCAAAGAAAATGAATTATCAGAGGAGGCAGGGTAATCACTTGGAAGAACTATATGGTAGTATGAAGACTGGGACAGAAATGTCATAGTTTCAGTTGTATAATTTCCCTTAAAAAATAATAATAAAAAGGGAGTTGCAAGCAAATCGTGAAGCCATTCCATAGAGAACAATATCCCTTCTGCTCTGACTTATGATTTCTACTTGCCTTTACGCTTCCTGTTTTATTGCCAAAGGTAGTTCTGGACAAAGAGACCTTTTGTTTAAAGACCTTAACTGCTTATTCCCCACCTGAAACTATAATCAGCTGTTGGTGACATTTCAATTACTGGCTGTACAAATGACTATCATGTCACCAGAGGGAAAAGAGTTAGAGCTGATGAACTCTTTAAAGCACATTTTATAAAAATGTTTGAGAGGTGCATATGCATACAGATCTGGAAAAAGGAGAGAGGAGCCAAGCAGCTTCTCTGCAGACTGCTCTACAAAACTTTCCCATAGGTGTCTGCAGGCTTTTGATGCAAACCATAGATGACATGCAGCACTGAGAATTGAAGGGGACTAAATAACAACAGAAAAATCCATTACTTTGATCTCCATCTGGACAATAATTTTTAAAATTTCTCTTTAAAGCATTATTTCCTTTCAGTGGTGCAGCTTTTCAGGCTCATGTAAATTATCATGGCTCTGCTAACTTCAGCTATGTTACAGCTGTATTGAAACATACCTCCAATCATGTCAATTTATTCCAGCTGTAGATTTGGCCTAGATGCGTAACCTTGATTCGCCTATTCATCTTTGTAACACATGCCTACATCACTCTTTGTTTATTCCTGCCAAGTTTTTTTCTGCATTAATCAGGGTCCTAAAAGTCCCCAGCATAACAGGCTTGCATAATAAATAAATACACAGCAAAGATAACTACAGCAAAATAATGGTTGAGAATATGCTATATTGTGTGGTATTCTGACATTCCTAAATAAGCAAGCAGGTCCAGAAGTAGTCTTGGTAAGCGCGTCTTCCTGTCCCTGAACTGCACAGCATTTAAGTCTTGTTCTGTGGAAGGGATTCAGGCTTCTAGCCTTCCACCCCACCTTCCTGCTGAAGGTTACTGTCCCTGTGACAAGGCAGCATAAATGGACCTACGCCCAATTCTTAGCCTCCACAGTTCAGTTAGCTACTTTCTGAATTAACTATGGTGTTCAAGGAGCTGATACATATTAATTTGTGTTGTCATCCTTTCTACAAGGGCATAAACCTCCAGAAAGGGATGGGACGGAAAGGTCATGTCATTGACATCCTAACCTGCCACAGCTGAACCAACAAGCTCTTTGACTTCCCTTCAATTTACACTTGGTAACCAACAGAAGCGTGCAACTTCCCGTAGGCTATTCTTATTTTAATCAACAGTTTCTGTCAGATCCATGACATTCATATGAAAACAACTTAGGCTCCTTTGTACTCCCTAAGAGCACACAGGAGTGAGCAAGTTTCAAGTAACCTGCCTCCTCCAGACCTTGGATGCAGTGCTGCTCAAAAACACCAAGAAACTGCTACAAGTCAGACAAGCAGATGATCTAGTTAACTTAAATCAGAATGTCCAGTTCTTCAGGGAACTACACTATAAGGAAACCTTAGGGTTTTGTTTTGCTACTTTCCCTTCCTTAGGTAATAAAATCTATAAAGTTTTTGCACCATCTGCTGGAAATCATTTTTCAATAAATCTCTTCAATCTTGAAAAACTTCGGACGTACTTTAAAGAAAAGACAAAACTAAGAGGGTAAAAAATACTGAGACTGGGGCAGGGGTGGAAAAATCAGATATCTCATTCACCAAAATCATGCAGAAGCCTTTCCAAAGATTTCACTCCGTTCTGAGCCACGCCACACAACTAAGAAGTCTATGTCGCCTGCTAAGGCCACAGACTTGCCAGCAAAGTTTCGGTATCAAATCGACTGAGACCGTTCTGTGGTCAAATCCTCAGATGCACAATGCCAGGATCTGCCATGGTGACTATCACTAATGCAGGGGAAGCTTACAGGTCCCTGCAACAACCTGCCCCTCAGCCAGACCATGTTGGGAAGGAAAGAGACATCAGTCCTGATGGACATCCCCTTAGGGCTGTTGGCAGACAATGTAACTTAAATGCAAGAAAGCTTTCAGATTGCTTATGCCAGCAGATGGATGGCAAACGGCAGAACGGCAGAAATAGCTGGTGGAACGCAGAAACAGCCTTACACCCCCGAACCTTCCTACTCAGCTCTAACTCAGAGGGGATCCTGAGGGAAAATTTGCTGCGATCTCCTCTATTACCCAACCCTATCCAAGGGGCAAAAAAAGTAAACCAGGATGATACTGCTTTTTTGACAACCCTAATCAAATCATCCACATCAGTATTACAATAAAATTCAGGCCCAACAGATTTTCTAACAGTTTCCATGGATGTTTAGAACACAGGATAGATTATTTAATGTTACCTAGTCAAAAAAAGTTTATGTAATAAAATGTTTGATTTATTCCTGTTTATTACACAAGTGAACTAAGTCATGCTTCAGCAAAATGTTCATGAATACAAGTCATTTTATCTACCCCAGGAGTCCTTCATGGTTCAGAGGAGCTGTGCATGTGCACGAGTGTTTGCAAGCCTAGGACGTAAGCATGCACTAAACAATCTAACGATACAGATAAGCAGGAAGGCTCTGAAGACAACTCTAAAAAGAGGGAGGTTTATATAATTTTTATGGGATTTTACTCCCTAACATTCTTAACCTCCTCTTTTGACATCTGTCAGACTTGGGGTCTTTCACTCTACAGCCTAAAAGTTCCACGTTCCCACATCTTCACACTGAAGAATATTTGGTGTTGAAAGACTATTCAGGGTCAAGTTTTCAAAGGCTTTTGGAATACAGCTCTATCCATGAAGTGGTTCTGAAAAATTCGGGCCCCACAATTAATGCCAAGTATTTTGTAACTCTAGTACTTGCAATATTTTTATTATTTTGTGGGACTAGGAATCAAGTCTACGCTTAACCACACCTCTGTCCTAACAGAAGCACTTCCCTTGCCAGTCCTTTCTGTTATCGTTCTAAAGCACTACTGAAGCAAAATATTGAAGGAAAACAAGGCCTAAAGCTGAAGGAGTGCTATTAAATTTGCAGGATGGGGCAGTGGATGTCAGGGCATGCTGTCCATCTAACCAACCTCCTCTGGCTCAATCAGCTTGAATTCCATGCCTCGGCCAGTCCACGCTATGAAGTGCGAGTTTGATGGGTCATCAAGAAGAGCTACCAAGAACTGCCACAGCTGAAGCGAGCCTCGCCGTTGATACGTAGGTCCCTCGCGGTACATGCCTGGCTCCTGTTTGACGTCACCTGCAGAGAATAGCAACAACGTTAGATGAGCAATGCGCAAAAAGCATGATCGCTCAGTTTGTCAGATAAACAGGCAAAGCAATCATCAGGGTTAATAAAACAGAGGGAAACAATTCTTACTACCCAGCCACCCACAAATGCACCATTCCCCTGTTGGCTGGTAACTGCAAACACTCTTACAAGAACATATTCATATACTAAAAAGTACCTAAATTCAGTCATGATTTATGAAAGTCTCCCTAAGTCTATCCCCATTTACTTCTGATACATGCAAATCTCATTTGCTAACCATTTTGCAATATCCTCTGTCCGAAAGAGCATGAACTATTTTTGTAAGCAACTCTGATGTCTGAAGAACTGCACTTGTGTACTATACTTTGCACAAGCCCCAGTTTTGGAAGTGTAATGTATGCTTTATAAAGCTGCAAAACCCTATTGAGTGAAACTTCTTTTGCATGCAAATGCTTCTAAGGAAAATTTGACAAAGTATTTGACTTGGACTTACACAGCATGTGCTTTATGTATAGGTATGCAAATCCTGCAGATACGTGAGTTCCTCTGTGGCATATTGGACTTGCATATAAGCACATAGTACTTTTACTCATATCTACATATTAGATTAGTATTCCACCTGAAAAGCAGTAAGTTAATTTTTCTAAAATTTCAAGTCCAGAGAAAGCTTTTAAAAAACAACAGTAATAATATTCTGCTAGCTGTTCCACAAACTGCCAATGAAAAACCATCCTGTGACATCCATACTGTGTGTCTGTTGTTTCTAAATCATATTCATACTAAACAATGCATGCAAACAACAACAGCTGAAAGGTCTGATGCTGAAGCAGAAAATATTTTTTTCTGCACACGATGACAGCAATCCTTGATATGCTGGTAAAACTCCTCATTTCAACTACCAGAACAGCTATACCCTCCAATAAGCAGTGTGACCTGTTTAATACGGAAAGCCAGGACTTTACATTCAACCACGATATTAGGATGCTCTGATGGCCATTACAGAATGGCTCCGTGTAATGAAAGTGAGAATAATAATATTAAAAATGGAGCACTTCCTTTTGTAATCAGGAAAGAAAATTGAGTCAATAGCTGTCGAAAACAAATAAATCAACACAAGGCTCTTTGGTTTATGCGAGGTTCAAGTTCCAGGCCTGAAAGGCCTTTTTTTTCAAGGACAAGATTTTTCTTTTAATGATAGCTGAGCAACGCACAAATAGCGAGTGCAGTATTACAGAGGCTCAGATTCTTCGCCTGTGCCAATCTTTGATTTCAAACAAAGCAGCTGAGAATCTACTTCTGAAACATCAAGACTAGCCCTGGGCTTATCCCACTTTTGCTTTACTGGCCAAAATATGATTACACATCTGCTATTTTTTTCCTCAAAAGTCATCATGCTACAAGTATAAACACACCTATCACAACTTCAATCTTCTGGAGTACAAGGTGTTCTCTCAATGGACAGTCATAGAAGCTAGCAGCAGACTGCCTGCTTTGCAAGCTCACAAATATTTCCAAACATGTATTTATTTTACTTTATTTGTATTTCCTTTCCATTTTCATTTGCTTCCTTGTACAAAACCCAAACAAACAAAAAGGATTTTCAAGAAAGACATAGACAAACGCTACTCCTGGAGAGTTTTAACTTCTTGTAGTACAGGGTCTGATCCCATTTCCATAAATGTAAATATGAATTTGCCACTGATACTGAAAACAGATCAGGTCCACAATCATTTTGGGGGAAGAAAAAACCTGACACAATGTGCTTTAAAAAAAAGGTGGGGACGACCAAAAAACAAAGAGCATACATTCCAAAGCCAGGGCATAAAGTAGACTTTCAATAAATCACCCTTTCAGTGAATGTGTCAATCCAGTGACAATGCACTACTGGATTAAGCAATCTTCAATTAGGTCTAATATTATTTAAAATCCTCTCTTTATTTCTTGCTATTTCTTACCAACCCTGGAATGCACGTGATACCTCCTGTTTGAGCAATGTGTAATTCTTTGGGTTACTTTCATTTTAGTCTCCCATTCTTCAGCAAACACAACAAATGCTGATAGACACGCAATAGTTTTGTAATCCATATAAGTGATTCTCAGGGGAAAACAAACAAAATAAAGCAGAAGAAAAGCCCCAAGAGTTTTCCAGCTCTACTTTTAGCTATGGTCAGAAAGCTGTTCACAACTTTATCAGAAAGTATCTAATCTTTCCTGTTAAAATAAATAAAGCTGGACATACATACACTAACACAAAGAAGCCACTCTAGCAAATTTAAGTAATTGATCTCCAAATTACTTCCCAAAGCTGCAGACTAACAGAGTCACCAGCAAGAAATATTGAGTCCATCTACTTTGTCTATAATGAAATAAATCTGAAATCAACTGAGTTACACCAGGAAACTGATTTTACATCAGAGTAACTGAGGATAATTTGCGCTATTTATTTTAATTGACCTCAGAATCCTTATTGAAAAAAAAATCTGTTGTAATGGGTAGTGTTGTGAAAAGATCATTGATTTGTTATCAGTCTCACTGAAAAATAAACCACTAGTACAATGTTTCACATAGTGCAAATAGACTGACACAAACACAAAAATGCCCTATACACTCACTCCCCACTATTCATCACTTCACAGACAGCGGGACAAGAGGCTTAATCCTCAGTAAAACCAAAGCTGCTGCTTTCTCCACTGTTTTGTTAATTATATGAACAACTTTAATTAAATCTCAAACAACAAGCTGTATGTGATCATCAGTGCAATGGAAATCCTCCTATTACTTCTCAACAGTACAGGAACTGAGCTCCTCTGCCACAACTCTGGATACAGCATCTTTCGCTGGCAAAAGTCGAACGACATCCTATTGAAAAGGAGACTTTGGTTTCAAGATACAAAGGTCAGCTTTGGTTGGGCGCACTGCAAATGGTGTGTTAAGGAATCCTAAATTGGAACGTTACCGAGCTTTTTTGATCAGCAACAGAGAAAAGTCCCTCATCTCTTCCTTTTTCATCTCCCCATACAAGAAAAAGAAAAAGACATGTGTCATACATACCGTCAAACTTCTCTGGAACAACGCAAGTGTCATCATAAAACTGCCTAGGTCCCTTTTCATACATACAGCCTGTAAGTTAAAAAGAGAGAGGTGTTTATATAAAAGATGCATGGAGAAAGAAGAGATCATAGGCTTAATGCCAGAGGGAACACTAAGTCATAGAGGAATCAGATTAATATCCCACATCCTTTACACACCGCCCAATCGCAACATTTTGGTCTCAGTACAGGGGTGTTTAATTAATGTGTGCATTCCCAAAAGACTGTTAATCTCCACCTGCAAAAATGAAAAAGCACCCATTTTTCTCTATGATTTATTCCAAAATGTTTATCTCATTTCCTGTTTGAACTAGCATGGCTTTGACTTTTAACCATTAGTTCCCGTGGGTCTTCTCCCTTTGAGACTAAAAAAGCCCTACTCGGTATTTCCTCCCCATACTCACAGAAGTCACCCCCTTGATGTTTCTTCCAATTAAGATCATTCTGTTAAATTTAATTTTTGTCATTAAAAGACACTCTCTACAATCCTGCATTCTTTCTAGCACTGTCTTCTGTACACACTCCTACTCTTCAGTATTACTTTAATGTTTTGCTTAACCAGAACTGTATTGCGTGCCAGTATGAGCCTCACCAGTGCTACTCGGCGAGACAGAACAACTCCTCCTCTCCTGCCTCCCTATGATCCTCCTTTTGACTGTGCAAATTTTACAGAAGACCTTTTTGCCATACAGTTGCAATATTTGGTTGGGCTGCTTTCCCACTGTGAAGCCAAGGAGGAGGAGGCCCATCTCAAAATCATTTTTTCCAATATACTGTTTCCCGGTTCCATAGGCCTGGTCTACATTCAGCATATTAAAAAAACATTTTGTTTAATGTGCCCAGATTACCAAACAATTCAAATTGCTTTGTGTGACTACCCCGTCCTGCCCATTATTTACCACTCTGCCTATCTTTGTGCCATAAAGTTATCTATTAACTTTGTTCCGTATCTTTACTGAAAATGTTGAATAGCAACACTCCTGATATCAATTCCTACAGAACTATAATAGAAACAATCCATTCAGAGATGACTGCCCAGTGACAGCCACTTTTCGATCTGTCAGTTGGCCAGGTCTTAATGTATTTAATGTGTACTTTATTGATACTGCTTTGTGCTAACTTCTTAATCAGAATGTAATGCAGTGGCAAATTGAATGCCATAAAAAGTCTAACTATATGATACAAGTATCTTTATCAATCAAACTTTTAATCTCAACAAAGAATAGAATGAGATTTGACGTGACCTTTATTCCATAAAATCATGTTGACTGATTTCCAAATACAGAAAACAAATATTTATCGAACATCATTGCTTTCCTACGTCATTCATAACAGTTTTACCACCTTCAAGTACTTATGAGTGCGTAACACAGCTAAGATTGGTTTTCCCCTATCTAGGCTGTGATTAAAACTCAAATCTGTTGACCTGAGCCCTACAGTTTGTGGATTTTTCCCTGATGTCTTTCACCTCCCTTATCAAGCTTCTATACTTCATATAATTTCATATACCAAGGCTGTTATAAATTTCCATCTCCTTGTTTCACCCTCCTTGTCGAAGACTACCTTTTATTTCTATTTTCTGCCTTTATTCCCCCCCCAGGTACAGCTGGGCTTTTAGCCAGATTTGTTATCTTTCTAGTTGTGTCTTTTCACTAGTGAATGAAGTCTTACTAGAGGACTTAGATTGATTCATACACCTGTCTGAATTCTTATCAATCTCAAAAACAACTTCTCTCATGTTTGTGAAAATTGCCCCTTGGAAGAAAAACAAATAAACCCTAAACAACCAAACAAAAAATCACATATTGACAAGAAAGATACACCAAAGCAGGAGAGTGGAGGGTACAACCTCTCTTTCAGTGGTCATTTTTTTTTTAGTTCTGTTGGCCTTCTTATTTTTAATACATATAAAATGCTCTTACTCAGAATTACTCATTCTGACAACGAACTAAGCTCTGCCCTACTGAAGTCACTGAGAGTTTTGGTATGTATCATATGGCTGTACAATTTGGGCTTAAGGAGCACCAAAACATTGCAAAAATCGTAACAAAAGGAAAAGCCAAAAACCTTCACTGAAAACTTTTTAAAGTATAAAATGGATTACTTAACAGTTAACTGAGCCTGTCACACCAATAGCCTGGAAAATACCACTTGAGAAGAATGGGTGAAATGAACAAATTTTTAAGTGACTCTTCCTTTCAACTGCTAGAGGCCTTGAAAAGCAGAATGAGTAAATTGATTATAAAATTGCTTCTATCCTGATCAACCTGTGGCACTAGAAGAAGCTACAAAAAAAATCACTGCATCAGAAACTCAAGACTGAGAAGGGAAAGAAAGATTATGTGAGTCTTCCCAGCAGCAGAATTAAACCAGTAAACCCCAAATCCCTCCAGGCTTTTTAATTTTTTACGTTTCTCTCGTACAAAAGCAATACATAATAGAAAACTTAACTTCTGTTCTGTTTGGGTGAGCCAGGAAGCCTTCTTGCCTCATGTAAATGGAATGGCAGCTAGGCACTTCTGAAAGGAGAAGATGACAATGCTAGTCAAAAGACTGTCTGGAATTAAAAGTGTGCAGGTTATCAATGAGACAGGCTGCAGGCAGAACAGCAACAAAAAGGATGCAAGTTACAGTGAGGGGGAACCTGTAAGCACACAGTTAGCATTTCAGAGCACCACACATAAGGCATGGCGGAGGACAAAACCATGATGTAAGGATCATAGATCCCATCTAACATAGGTACTTGAACTCAAAGCTGACTCCTGTGACAATTACACTTTACACCATTCACAGACCAAAAATCCACACAGAACAGTATGAATATTTTAAACCCTGTGCTTGTATATCTATCTTTGTAACTAATTTGACCTAACATTTTTAATCAATCACACAGAAAACCCTGCCAATGACTTATAAACTCCACATTAATACAAGGAATGTCAGAGTGAATTTGGAGTAGGATATTGCTGTTTAGACTGTGTTTAAGAATTTGAAGGGTTAATGAAATTTTCTGCGATTGCTAAGCATTTAATATAGAAATTCAGATGCATCAATTTCACCATCCACCTGTACACCCCTAACCAAAAAAGAACCTCCCTCAAAAGAAAAAAAAGTTAGTGCACACATTCTAAGCAATACAGACATTTATTTGCCATTCCCCACCTCTACTCAAATTTGCAAGAAGAATGAGAAAAAACAAACAGAACTAATGAAAATGGTGTTCTTTAAATATCCTTCTATTTTTTCCCCGTGTCTTGCACTGTCCCCAAGTAGCCACATCCTGTGCACAGGGACTTGCAAACAGAAATACACCACAAATGTTTGCCCTTCTAGACCATGTTTAACCCACTTCTTGGATATCAAAAGTCTTGCTTAACAAAGTCTGTTTGATCTTGTGATAAACTCCTACCCTAAGCTATGCAATCTGTCACCAGTAACTTGTAACTCTTTAAGAGATGCAAACAGAAGTCAAAAGAGCAGACATTATTTTTCCAACACTGCCTACAGACTCTTTCAGACTGTGATTCCAAATTTCACTGTTCACTGACTAGTGATGAGTATCAAAGATTTGGCAGGATAAGAAAATGAGGTTTTACACTGACTTCACAAAACAAGTGAAACACAGGGCAGTAACAGTAAGTTTCCTCTAACAGTCCACGGTCTCTCTTGCACATCTGTACCGAACTCTTCATTACCTCCTCTCTCGATGAAACGCTTAGTGCCTGCCTACTCAGGCCTCGAGAATCCCTAACATCTCAGGCAGCTGTTCTGAGCAACCACAGGAATCAGTGATTCAGCAATCACCCAAGTGTAGCTCTGTAGACTAGAAGTCAAGGCTACAAGTAGTGGTTCACCTGCAAGGAATCACTCATGTTACCAAGTAGACTGAATTTTAAGGAGAATGGAAAAATCTACGTAGAGGAAGTTGGAGAACTGAAACAGATGCTATTTTCTATTTTAGGTAAAAATTCACTAGTATTGGCAGCAAAACCCTTTTTGACTCATGAACTCCACTCTTGCAAAGTGATACAGCAGAGTATACAGAATAAAGAATTACGCACGCATCCAAGAAGTTGTGTTCTTAGCCAATTTGGGGTTTCATCTCCTATGCTCCTAAGTCAATTGTAATTAACATCTGGAGTCTTTTTAAGGCGAGCATTGTTTGTACCAACATTACTTAATCTTCTGGTTAGCCTGTGCTTAAACAGTCCACAGAGGACCAAAAAATACAGCAAGGAAGAGTTTATTTCTCGTAAAGTAACTAGACTCTTGTTATCCTAAAGTGCTATCAGTTAATTTATGACTATCAGAGTGGGTCAGACTCTAATCAAATTGTAGAAACATTTCCAAAGTGATTATTCAATCAAATGACTAACATGGTTAATTAGGAGCCATAAACATTGCTCTGAAGTTCATCAAAGTAATGACTTGCCCAGAAAAATTACTGCTAATTAAATTGCCTGCTGCTTTCATTTCTACCTTATCTAATAAAAAGTCCAACCAATGAAATTTAGCATTGCAGTTTTAAATTGTACTAAATGCTTGACTAAGACCCAGAAGTATTTTTACTAGCTAAGCGGAGCTACTTCAAAAGAAAACATTTTAGTGCAGATATTACAGAGCAATTATATGTTTTCTTCTCCTTAAAGCATTGTTTCAAGACAACAAATAAGACAGAATTAGGCATAAAATACTTCCAGGGCAGAATCCAAGTGTTTGAGGTGACCGATTCTATCACCTTTTAGCAATTTTTAGTCTTTGAAGAAAAATGTGCCTCGATTTAGGACACACAACAAGCTTATTTCAGACTTTTTATGAAGTAATTCACATTGTGAAGTTACATCATCTCAAGAACAGCGGTCCCCCTTTAAAAAAAAAAAACCTAACTAAAAATATCGAGACATAAAAAAATTAATTTATCTTTTATTATTAGTTTGGAATACTTAGAGGTCATTCTTCATCGCTTCTCTTGCTAACAGCAACATAGCAGTCATCTTAAAACAATGAATATGGCCTTATATCATGTTGGTCTGAAACCATTTTTTCCCAGTAGGCGTTATTTTAAAATTGCATGTAATCTAGACACTGGAGAAATGCCTTCTCATCTGGGAATGTCACAGAGAAAAATACTGGAAATAAGCTCTTCTGTGCCTTAATACAAAATACATCAAAGGACAAAAAAACCAGACTTCCTCAGGACAAGAAAAATTTCCTACTGAATTTAGCAGGCACAGGTTCGAGGTTTCGTTATCAACTAAGACACTTGAGTGGTCCCTTGGTAAGGAAATATTTAATATTAATTACCATATCAGAATTTAAAGGGTTAGGTTGTCTCAGCCCTGTATAACTCAAAGCAGGTAAGGAATCCTTAAATCCTCTTTTCTGATTGTTTTTCGGAGATAAGGACCAGGTTTCAGACCCACAATCACACTCCGCACAGAAACAAACAGAATTTCAGCCCATGTCCCTCCCTAGCCAGGTGAGACACAGGGAAGACAAAGCTTCTGCAGGCAACAGGATGAGGTGACTGTCTTCTCCTGAATGAAGCAGAGCAAAGCAGGAAGTGGAAACCTGAACCAGGATTTATTCTTCAGCCATTCCTGCGGTTCTGACCTTACATAGCCTTCCTAACTAAGGACACGTTGTTACATTACACTTTAACTCTGAATTACTTTTTAGTTCACTTTATCAGCACCATCTGAAGATTCGAAGGCTCAGGGCACTTCCCATGTGCATGTGACAAAGCACAGTGCCATACAGAGATATTGCATTACATACGTGCACGTGCAGAGAGATGGGAGACCAAGGCTTAGAAGGTGCACACAACCTGAAACGGGGTGGGTAAAGAAGTTGAGCTACCTGCCTGGCCTTGGTCTCTGCGTGGCAGCTCAGGTGACTGGTATGGTGTACCAGTGAGCAGCTGCCTTACGCACTGAACCTGCTTACAAGTCAGAGAATCATGGACTCATTTAGGTTGGAAAAGATCTTTAAGATCATCAAGTCCAACCGTAAAACTAACACTGACAAGTCCACCACTGCACCATGTCCCTAAGCACCACATCTCCATGGCTTTTAAATACCTCCAGGGATGGTGACTCAACCACTTCCCTGGGCAGCCTCTTCCAATGCTTGATAACCCTTTCGGTGAAGAAATCTTTCCTAACATCTAATCTAAACCTCTCCTGGCATAACTTGAGGCCATTTCCTCTTGTTCTATCACTTGTTACTTGGGAGAAGAGACTGACCCCCACCTCGCTACAACCTCCTTTCAGGTAGTTGTAGAGAGCGATAAGGTCTCCCCTCAGCCTCCTTTTCTCCAGGCTAAACAACCCCAGTTCCCTCAGCCGCTCCTCATAAGACTTGTGCTCTAGACCCTTCACCAGCTTCGCTGCCCTTCTCTGGACACGCTCCAGCACCTCAATGTCTTTCTTGTAGTGAGGGGCCCAAAACTGAACACAGTATTTGAGGTGCGGCTTCATCAGTGCTGAGTGCAGGGGGACAATCACTTCCCTAGTCCTGCTGGCCACACTATTTCTGATACAAGCCAGGATGCTATTGGCCTTCTTGGCCACCTGGGCACACTGCTGGCTCATACTCAGGTGGCTGTCAACCAACACCCCCAGGTCCTTTTCCGCTGGGCAGCTTTCCAGCCACTCTTCCCCAAGCCTGTAGCGTTACATGGGGTTGTTGTGACTCAGGTGCAGGACCCAGCACTTAGCCTTGTTGAACCTCATACAATTGCCCTCAGCCCATCGATCCAGCCACTGAAATTCATCTCGATGTCAGTCGAATTCATCAAACACCTCAACTCATATGTGAAACTTGTCTCCTTCCCTACAGGCATAAAATTAAGTGATGACACTAAAACTGGAACCTTCTTCTTGTTTGCCCGCCTACTTCTCCGATTTACACTTTATTACCAACTAAGTCATGTTAAGAACAGAAGCAGTTCCCAGTGGATACAGCCAGTCCTGTTATTTCACTTACACCATATCCTCCTCAATTGTTCTTTTGGTCTGAAAAGTAATTACACGGGCTTTGGCTCCTATTTCACTAATTCAGAGTTGGTATATCTATACAAACAGACTTAAATGTGCTGTGCCACTTGTCTTCCCATAGGCAAGAAATACAGCACATGCAGATTCCTTCCCTTTGTGCTACTGGGCACAGAAGGGCATGCACAAGCCCCTCGGGTAGCTGAGATCAACCTAGCTCCCAGGCACCACTCACACGCCAGCCTGACCCTGTGTTATACACACTGCAAGTATGCCAGTCCTCCCTTCAGTCCCTTGCAGGGCTTCGCCAAGTAATTCCTTGTGCAATGAAAGCATCTCTCTGCTACATGGAGAGGTGGCTGGTGCAGTGGGAGAGATTTTTACCAAGTGCAGAGACAAAGGTAGCCTTTTTAAAATAAAATGTCTGAGCTAGAACACATCATACTTTTGGACTCAAACTTACTAACATCACAATCACACTACAAGTAACTTTTCTGTTCATGGATTTCCAAGAGCACTGACAAAGTGTTTACAAAGTGTTTAAGTGTTACTTAATCCACCACTGAAACACATTTAGCCTCATGGTGGAAAGCAGCTGTTTACCACCACTGAGCACCACTGAAATCACTAGAAAACAGACAGGGCTTTTTAGGTAAGAAAGGCAATTCTTCAAATTAGATAGCAACAACTGGCTAAGGTGACACCAGGCATCACTAAGAAAATCCTTGATTTGTGTTTTGCAAGAAGTACCAAATGATTCTTTTTGATCATGAAACCTACGATTTTGTAAACCTGCAGAACATGTTTAAATTAAAATTCATATCTCTCTAAAAACAGACATTCGGGTAGAAATACTAGAACTAACGACAATCTCCCTATACAGGAATTGCTTGAGCGTATTTCACAACTCAAATGCTGGTGGATTAGGCTTTAGTTCAACCACCTTTAAAAGCACTATCCCCTTAGAAACTACATAACTACAACGGAGTTCTACAAATTGGTAAAATCCTGGCAATACAAAAGTCAGCATTATTTTTATTAGCAGGTTCAGCATGAAAAATATAGGTGCACTGAAGTTACATGGGTAAATATAGTCACTATCTTCTCTAAAAATCAACCTAAAAATTAAGTATTTTTTTCCCAAATCATTATGCAGTTTAAAAACATTCAGAATGGAAGGTTTTGGTCTTCATTTTGTCTGTCACTAGCCTTCGTACCAGCAATTTAAAAAAAAATAATCTAGAAGTATGTGCACTCATAGATACACATACATTCCCTTCTAAAAAATAACTAATTAAAATTTGTTAAGTTTAATTTCTTACATCCCACTTGACAAAAACCTACCAGAGAACTAGATTTGGCCCCACCAGCTCATGTCTAAGTGGAATTATTACACACATACAGAAAGAAAACCTTAAGCAAACAGCTTCCTTTCCACAACTTTGGTTTTTAGATCTATGACAACATCTAATGCATTTTCTGAGACCAGATGTCAACAGCCTGTCTAGGCGATGTGTAACTTTTTATACAGCAGAACAGGAAAACAAAGGCTCATACATTCAGCTCTGAATTGAAATTCCACATGGAGCTGATCTTTTGAGCATACTTTAAAATAATGTATTTGCTTTTATTAACCTCAGTAACTGTAAAATGTATTTTAAACATCGCTTCCCTTTGAATTCAACAAAAGAGAGCAGTATTTTCTCTCTCCCTTGCTCCTTTTGTTGGTAATCTTACTGCAAAAATGTCTGTGTTGCTTTTTCTCCCCCGCCCCATCCCCTGCCTGTAAAATCGAAGTTGGACAAACACTGCACGGCTGAAGTGACATATTTGAATGGAATTCAGACCAACCAGTTCCTGTTTATGTTTCTGATTTGAGAATGTAGCCTTCTCATTCACTATACATTAGAAACACACCAAGGCCATAAATGGTGTCAGGTTACAGGCAGGCAGGGCCAAGGAGCATTAATCATTACTTTAAGGCAACTGGCAAAAGCAGCAGCTGAGGGAACACTACACCCTTCAGCTCCACATAAATGGACATTCCAGGGTTTGGCGTGTGTGGGTTGTTTTTTTTTTTTTCCCCTTCAGCATCCATTTTATGAATGAAACTTCAGGCTGCACAGAGTCCATTCATATAAAAGCTATGCTCACAGGGCTCAGTCTCTCGGGATCAATCGGTCTTGGGTAAGGCTGATGTGATTGGTTTAAGGCAGGCTTCAGCCTTCCATTACTGATTTAAAATGCAGCCTGTGTCCATTTGACCTGCGTTAATGCACAAAGAGTAAATCCAGACTGCGCCCTCAATCCTCAAATCAAATCATTAGCCAGTGCCACTTACTGTAACTGTAGATTTAGAGGATATTTATCCATTTCTTTGAAAAACAAGGACTGCAGGACAATTTTTCAGATCATATTGTCTGCTTTGAAAGGAAAAATAGATGTATGGTCTCCTGCCTATATGCTCACATTAACTTGGTATTCAGGTTTTCCTTTGTTCATGAAGATAATATTACAAAATGAGTTCTATGCTAACTACAGATTTCTTTCAGACAGAATTAGTGCATAGAGGAAATCAGCTAGATGGGAAGCAAGTGAAAACTTAAAATTCTGCCTTTCATAGCAATCTTCTGAAGTCCAGGTTTCCCACGTTTCCCCCTCAGATGTTATTATTTTCTACTGTCATACCATCCAACAGCAGACTTGTGTTTGTATGTTTTAAGAGCAAGTACAAAGTGCAGTGCAGCTTAACTACTGAACAAAATCCACGCTCATTCACTGAAGCAACACAGCAAAGACAAGCTCCTAAAACAAGAGGGCGAAGTATTTTAAACCACAGAAGTGAGACTTGGGAAAACTGCAAAACCAAAAACGAGGAGGGGAGACTACTTACACCTACTGAACTCAAGAGCAAACCCCTATCCCACTCCTGCCTTTATGCCAACCAGATTTTCATTGAGAACAATTGTACTGCTGTGTAAAAGAATTTCTTTAAGGCCATAAGGAGATGCAGTTTTGAGATGCATGTACTGAAGCACCATATCCAGGAAAAGGATGGAGACAGTTCTGTTTCACAGAGCATTTTATAAAATCATGTTCAAAAATACTGCAAATATTTGCAGCCTGACCAAAAAAAAAAGGAAAAAAAAAAGAAAAAGAAAACCTAGAGAGAATTTGAGGAAAAGATTAAGCAGCTGGAGGATTTATGAAGTAAGATCTCAACAAGTCACACAGACAGACTATGAGTACACATGCAAACTGTCTACAGAGATTTAGAGGTGGTACGTTAATACCAAGGAATTGTTTAGGATGAGCCAAAAAGGTGTAGCTATGAGCAAGGGAATGGACCTGATCAAAGGGAAAATTTAGGCTTACGATCAAGAAATATTTCTTAACTGTGAAGTCTATTAGTCTGTGAAATAATCTCCCAGGGGAATAATTGTAGTAATAATACTTAGCACTCATACAGAGCTTTAGGTTTTCAAAGCACTGTACAAAAATTAGCCAATATAATTAAAGACGGTAGTAGAGGCACCATGAGTTGTGTCATTTTAAATGCTGCACTGGTCAATGCACTAGAGAATGTCCTGGAAAAAGCAAACCTGCACTGACTCCGACTGACAGCTAAGATTCCCTTTTTTCCTTCATACTAACATCTCCAAATGTCTAAACTTTACCTCCAATAAGTATAATAGAATATCCAACTGTTGTTTATAAAAGGAAAGGGAAAAAAAAAAGCAATCTGCAAATAAATACACTTCAACGAAATAAATTTAGTTTTTATTCCTTGAAATTTTAATTCAACACATTCTCTTATGCTGTTCTGCAAAATCCCAAATTTAAGGACATGTCAGCTGATCTCTAGGGAAGAATGTGCTACTAGGGATCTTTTTCCACGTTAATTTGCATTGATTTGCTTTTCAAAAAACACCACAAAAGGACTCTTGCTTTTTATTCTGTTTGCAATCATTAGGTAAATACACATTTAGAACACGGACGGTGGAATGCTAACAACATCCTATACCTATGAGAGAAAACTTAGGAGGTTAAGAAGCGTCATAATTACAACTTCATGGGCAACCTTGATACAACTCCTTTGTTGCAAATGAATTATGACACAGCCTTTTGCCTCGGCACTCTTGTCTCTCGAGTGCACAGGTCAAAACAGTTTGGGGGAGGGACAGCCATGCAGTAAACAGCTTTGCAGGTGCAGCCCCTGTTTCATTTGTTACAGAGGCTGGAAGTTGTGTACTTAATGAGGCAGAACATTTCAAGAAAGGAAAAGATGACTTCAAGATTAATACAGCTGAATGGTCAATTTTAGGCCCCATTCCAACCCCAACGAAGTTTTCCAAAGTGGTCACGTCGCTTCTGCTAGATTTTTCGTATTACGCATTTCTTATTTTTGCAGTGCTTGCACAGGGACCCTAACCTGATGTTCCCATACTTCCTTGCCTAGAAATACAAAGGAAGTCCCTAGGAGCTAAGCTTTGAACATATGTAATACATAATGTTCTTTAAAAATTATCCATTCCTAATTGGGTACCCAGAATAAGGAGGTATATACATCTGATGTGTCTCTCTGCCTCCGCTCATCTTTCTTAACAGAGGGGCAGTTCCTCATCCATTCTAACATGGCAACACAAGGTATTTATTGCTTGTGAGGCCTCAGGAATTAAAAGGATGAGCAACCCAGAAAGCAAGATATGGAGGCTAATAATTCTGTCTGGATAGTTCATTCTTTAAGTGATGTAACTAGTATCTTGGAAGAAAACTTTGGAAGTAACAGGGACAGAATCTAAATTTTCTGAGGTCCATTCAAGCGTATTAATCATGAGGCTATCTGTACATGCAAGCAACAATTCCTCCTCTACTTATCTCTTAACACCACTGTGTGACAAATTTCAAAGTTTCCAGTCAAAGACATTGTCACAGAATAGCTTCCCAACCAGAGTAACTATTTCAATTTGGCAAAACAGAATATGAAATTTAAACTTATCAACAATTTAAGATATCATTTTAAAACTAGACTTTTAATATTAATTGATACATGCACAGCTAGAGTTGTACCTTAATAAATTTGCAAATGCACTACATTAGGTAGGGAGGATCAAGTCTGTAAAGATCCTGGTTCAAAATAAAGCCCAGTATAGATGAAGCCTCTCAAGTTTGGCCTTTTTGTTTAAATAACTGAATACATGAATTCTTGAAGTGCTAACTATACAGGAATGCCTACTATTAACCCTTGTAAACAAAGGTCTTGGGAAGCCTTCTCGGGTATATTCATTAACGATGCAAAATCACAAAGCTCTATATGTCCTTGCTGCATCTTTGTGCTTAAAGGTGCTAGATATAGCATCAAGTACTAAATACATCTGACTGGCAGCCATGAAAAAAAAGAAAATCTGAGGCAGAAAATAAGATCTGACTGATTGAACATATATGATGCACTGTGACTTCTAGAAGTGTGGATGGATAAGGAAGAGCTTCTACTCTGTTGACATTTTCCTTTTTCCATTATCTCAAACATTCTGCAGTAGAAATTGCATACCTGCAATTACAATTACAACTAATTGATCTGCCATTTCCCATGTCATAATTAATGTCATGTTTTAATAGAGTTATAATCATTCCATAATAATGCTTTTCATTCACCAGCTTCCCACAAAGTATAAAAGTATAGTGCACAAAAGCAATGAACTTTTATGAGGCTCTTTCAAAAACATCCCAAAAGGAACATCTCGGTGTATTACAATGAACTTTTTAAATATGTTTCTATAGTCTTATCTGATCTGCAACAAAATACCATGCAAAAAAGACTTTTCACTCTGGCATTCCTCCTTCCCTGAACATCCATAGGTGAAAAATGAAATCAATGATTCAGTGACAAATACATTATGTTTCCTAAGGGGTTATTTAATGTACTCTTAGCAAGGATGGAAAATGATGGTTTCTAGAGAACAGATGGTAACAAGACAAAATATCAACAGACCACAGTTGTTGACTGCAATTTATGGAGTGTACAGATGTGTCAACTTAAATGCAGTGATTCTGAGGCCAATAAAAGTACTTCCTGATACCAAAAGATTAATTTTTCATGACCACTGGTTACACAGCTATTACATTTTTAAAAACTAATTATTCATCTACAAAAGAAACAACAATTTTGCTTGAACATCATTACTATAAAGTGGAATGTTGTTCTTGCTGGCACAAAAAAAAAAGGCTTGACAGGATTGGATACAAGTTTGCACATCCTCCTTTCAGAATAAAATTTCCTTTTTTTTTTCCCCATAAAGAATATTCCAAAGATGAATGCTAGCAGCCAACTCAGATTTAAAGTAATAGTATGCAATAAGGACATCCCACTTCCTAGCCAAATATGAAGCATGCTTACAAAAGGGCCTTTTTTCACCCTTTAATTTAGCAGGATGAATAACGGTGCTTGTGAAGGTTGCAAGGGACTGGCAGTGCCTGAAGCTGCAGTCCCCTATTTATTATCCATTGCCACATTAACTATGCAGACAGTCTCTCCCATGCTGCTCTGGAAGACTAAAGATACATGACTGCCAAAGCCACATATCTCAGAACCTTCACCAATGAACGGGTTTAGTTCTAGATCTGACCCTTGTAATCTGAACTCATTTTCATCTTGTTTTATCTTTCAACTTGGAGAAATATTTCACCCTTGGTCCCCTCCCTGTATAGGCCTAACTCAAATTTCCATAAGGATCAGTTCTTTACTTGTCAAGAGTAAGAAAGGAGAAAGTAGCTCTACTTTCCCAATTCCCCTGTTCTAACGCAGAGATAAATTCAAACCCAAGCACTTTACAACAGTGTTAACACAATATAGCCCACTAAATAGCCAATGTTAAGTTAGCTACAGAAAAGACAATAAAACCAAATTCTCCACTATATCAAACTGGAAGATAGTTTGTCATGGGCTAAACTTTCAAAGGAGACCTCACCTCAGCTGCCATGTAGCCTTTGGGAAATAACATCAGCAAAAGCATCTAACCAGAGGCTACACCAGCAGGAAAGCACTGCAGGTACTGCAGCACCCAGTAGAGAGAGTCAGACTGAAGCCAGACAGGGCCACCCATTCCCTCTGCCCAACTCAGAGTGCATGTGTATGAAAGCAATGCACCCTGCTCCAGAAGCATGGTAAGGACTCACTGAAATCCCGCCCTTTCAACACTGTGGCATACACAAAGCAGGACAGAGGCAGACTGAAGAGGAGCTGCAGAAATCACTTACACCGGAACTCACAAATGTGTTTTGATTGCATTTTCTCAGCTCAGTACTGATCAACCATTTACCCCACCTGACCTACTACATGCTGTTTTAATCTCAGCTTCTCTCCATACCACCCTTCCAGCTTCCTTCTCCTTGTTACCTGGTACTCACCACTAAACTCCTTTTTCGCTTCCCTAATTCTCTCTCTCTTTTCCCAACTACAATATAAATATTATATTTAAATTGTGGCAAACATTTACTATGTTATTCCCTTGATATGTGTTTTTATCCTTTCTACCACTTATCTTTCTATTTTGACCAGAAGCTATTGAGAGCAGGCTCTGCCACCACCTCCTCTGTTTTGTACTGTCCATAGAGCAATAAGGCTCCATTCCAGTTGCCCTACAAGCATAATAAACATTAATAATAGCAACAGCGTATTCTCTACATCAGCAACCTGGCATCACAGATTATGTACCTCTACAAAACACAGCAGTATGCACAAACTGAGAAGCTGACACCAATTTGGCTGATTCTTCTCCCTCATTGGTTTTATAGCTGTATAAACCCCACTTCAGCGGAGTTACTCCTGATTTAAAGTAGTGCAAGCACGAGGAGAAAGAGTCCTCTATTTCTGGCAGATAAATGAAAGAGCTCATAAAATGGAGCACACAAATTCAGAGGTCAGAAATGAGATAGTACAGAACAAGCCCGCTCTTAAGCAAAGCTCAGTACTGTACCCATGATTTTTTCTTCCCTGGCTTCTCTAACCTGTGCACTGTTTGGACAGAGCGTTCTGGAAAAAGACATCCTTTGCAGAGCAAGCAACGGCAACGGTGGCATGAGATATGCTGTACTATGTAGCAATCTTACTAATTCATAAGCTATATCAGACATAAATTACTTCAGGAGACTCAGAAGCCAAAAGAGTGAGTTTCAATTCATATGATCAAAACATCAATAGTACTAGCTTGGACTAGTTTATTTACTATGCAGAAGTAAAGGAGAGTCTCACCTACCTGAATCATATGCAAAATCTCTAGGTTCCTGTTTAATCATCAGAGGAGGGGGGAAATTTTGACTGGCTGCGCTGCCAACCATAGCATTGTGTTCATAAACTGGATCGTGGTACTCCTGCTTAAAACCTTGAGGCGGGAAAGGGATGTTTGGCTCAGACATCTGGCGCTGATATACTGGACGTCCTTCCCTTGGCATTGCAGGCAAAGGTGGGAAAGAATTGCAAGGTTCAGAGAGCTGGCGGCGAAATCTAGGACACAAGTTAGAGAGGTCATGTAAAGAACTGGAGCTACATTCCATTTTCCAATGATCTTCACAGATCATGATTAGTGTCTGTATCACTTCCTCAGTAGCAAACATTTTGCTTATGATAATGCCAAGTGCTCCCATCAGGATCCCTTGCGTTGTAGAACAGTAACAAGCAAAGAAACAACCCCACCACCACCTATTAATACCAGCTCTAAGACCTGTCACCACCACCATCCTCTTTGCTTTCAGTATCTTCTCTGAACAGAAGAGGCAAACGGGAAACGCACCAGCTTCAAACCAGTAGAAAGACTGACATCCTACCACAGTAACATGAAGGAGGCTTAGGCAGAGTTCTCTGTTCTTTCACGAGTATTAGCAACATATTGCTTGTACTCTAATTTACTCTTACCATTCTTATTGTTACACAGAAACCATTCTGACCACAACAAGCACAAATATTTCGAATAAAGAGCATTGTCTGCTGTAGTATCTGGAATAATTCCAGGGTAAAAGTTCATAGTTCTGTCTTCTTGGGGATAGTGCTGTGGGAGATCTACCTGCAAGGCTGGCACTGCATTCCAGCTCTAATGGGAAGGGAATGTAAGCACCCCTGAAAAAGGAGAGGGTGAAAATTTTTGCTAAGAGAAACAATGCCTAGGAATTCCCCTCCTGCCTTAATTTGTTCCCTTGGTCACTTCTACATGAAAAAAGTCATCCATACAAGCCACGCTGCCATTCATTACTTCCAAATGCTCTTCAGTAGGCATAAAATCTGAGAATTCAGTTTTAAATTAACTTAATTTACATGCAACACTACTCGAGAACCTATGCTTGTTGTTCCTTCCATAAAATATATATACCTGAACTAAAAGGCCTGACTAATTACTTGGACATCTGCAGGTTCAGAAGCATAGAGAGGAATACAAGGATGCTATTTTCCCACCATGCCCCAACAAACTGCATGAATTCTTCCTGTCATCTCCTGCAGATTACCACAGTAGTGGTAATCACCACTGTAGTAATATTGTGTCTGCACTAATCCACAGCAGATGCAACGTTCTTGCAACAAACTGCTTACTAGTCCTGTCATCATGAACAAGACACACTTTAAGGAGAAGAAAAAAAAAAAAGAAAAAAGAAAAAAAAGCAACATGCCCTGCTCTGCAAGTTTCCCACTGTCACTAAAAAAAAAAAAAAAAAAAAAAAAAATCAAGAACTCATCATTCTTCAGCTTCCTGTACTTTGGATCTGAACCGACTCTGGTTCATGCAAGCAAATCCAGACATTCTCTTGGAGAAAATTGGGTGAGTGAAGAAGAATGCAGGGGTTTGATTGCACAGGCAATACAGTCCTTGACTATCAACTCATATGTAGTACATGCTTCTGAAACAATTTAAACTCCACTAACGTCTGTCATAATACTGCTGTGAACTTGGTCTGACAAATATTTGCTGTCATAGCTTAATTACAAATACTGTGGGAGCTAGAGAGATAGAAACTATTACAATGTAGTAGTGGAGGGAAAATGAATTTTTTTAATGATGCTGTAAATACTATATTTTGCAGTAGAAAGAGTACTGCACTCTAACATTGGAATTGCAATTCCACCTACACCTGCAGAAAATAAACTTAGAAACTCAAATGTATTATGAAACAGTTAGGCTGACTGGCACTGCATTCATTTCCCTCTTTTCCTTTTTTCATTAGCCAAAAAAAGAAGCAGAAATTATCATTAAGAACTGTCAAGGAGTGAATCAGAAAATTGCAACTTGAAGTTAAAATAAGAAACAGGCTCACTCACAAAGCCTCAAAGGAAGTTAATAATACTTGTTGTACTGGAAGCTTTGTATGGAATCAAGCCATTTGTTTATACAAGTGGATTTGATTCCTGTTGGTACTTGTTAGGACCACTTATCGTTCATATATTCATGCCCTGTATGAAGATGTATGGGCTGTATGTTCTAGATGCTAACGCTATCTTATGCCAACAATGCATGTTCCAAAGAAATATGCCTTGAGTTATAGCTTTACATATGAACTCACGTAGGCAGGTCATTTGTTTAAATGACATCTTCTGAATACACTAATTGTAGTAGCGTATCACCTTGCAAATCAGGAAGATTTGAATTTCACAAAAATATGAAGTACAAATTTGCTTTAAACAACTGGAAGTGAGAAGGTTCAAAATAAATAAGAAAATAGGGAAAATATCTTCCACTACAATTGTACCTTTCTTTTAAAAAAAGGGAAAAGTGAGATTTTTTTGGCCTGAGTCAGCTATTTTAGACTTCACTAGAACACATGATGTTCTATCACAGAAGGGAAGCATTAGTGTGAAATGCCCTAAAGAACATGAATATCAAAGACGGGGAGGGACGAAGGGGAATCATGTAAAGAGCCTACAAAGCTTGTGCAGAGCAAGTGTTACAGGTATAGAAAAATGTACTAAGGTGTTTGCAAATCTCTATAAATACTCAAATTAGGGCCCACATATAGCTTCAGTACTCTTTACAAGTTGGTCTAAAACAAAAGATTTTTTTCATCTGAAAAATCTTATTACTGCTCTCTGCACAGAAGCCATTTAGCTTCTGGAGATTTCAGTCTCCTGACAACTTGACTTTGGTGCATATACAGAAACACATTTATCCACCATTCTGTAATCAAAACCGCTGCTTGGCTTCACTGGGGGCCTGCGTGGTTAGACCACAGTCCACAGAGGGAGAAAAGACAGTGACTACGGCAGCTGAAGGGGCCAATTCGGTGTTTCCTCACCACCAGGAGGGCTTGTAGAGAACCTTGGGTGATATTTAAAACTATCTCAGCAGAGCACAAAACAGCAATATAAACCTTAGCAACACCCTTCAGAAGTGATCTGCACAAATCCCTGGAGATAATACCTCTTATTAGAGCAGAAGCATGCAAATCACACTCCCAATAACTGATTTTCTTTTCAGGTGCTTCTTAATTTGCTAACATTTAAGCGCTAAGTCGAGTTTCTGAACATATATATCTCTTTATGTACAGCTGAACTTTTAAATGCTCAGAGCAATCACACAACACAGCAGACAAAAACAGGTTCGTGTAATAAAGGTTAGAATAAATAGAATTCCACAAAAAAGTGTTCAGTCTCAAAAATCAGGGAAATCCACTGAGCGTATCTGTTGCAAAACTGAGCTAAGAAAGATAGTCTGCTGTCTGGGGATTTCTAACATATCAAAACAAAACAGGGTGACTTAAGGACAGTTTAAGCTTTAATTCTAGTCTCTAGCTCTTGTGGCTTTTACTCAGACTAATGTTATTTAAGCACAGTTTATGTTGGCATCTTTGTTTGTTTGAAATGCTATATTTCAAAAGGGGTTGGAAAAATGATCCACCCTTCCAAAGAATATTCTGAAGCAGTAACACCGTAACATGGCCACTTATCTCTTAGATAGGTGAATTGCTTAGCAAGAGGCCAGATATTTATAGCCAGGATCATGCCTGCTAGTGACTTCATTACCTCGTAGGGCTTACTAGTCTCAAGTGAATCACAGAATAGCCCAGGTTGGAAGGGACCTTGAAAGACCATCTGGTCCAACCTTTCATAGGAAAGGGAGCCTAGATGAGATTATCTAGCACCCTGTAATCACCCTCACAAGACAGAAGAAGCAGGTCATTAAAACTCTGTGGCTGCTAATATGAACTCCTGCTGAAGTGCACCAAGTTGAGTGTCAGCCTTTCATAAAACGCACATATTTCTGGCACTTGCTAGCTTTCACCTTGGTCCCCCAACCCAAAAGGGAATAGTTCTGGGCAGGAAGGCAGTGCTACCCTATATAAGAGACTTGCAGTCACAACTGAAATGCCTTCTGCATGGGTCCCTCACGTGTTTTGTGTTTTACCTGTGGTCCATAGGGAAGCTGTTGTCTTGAATGGACTGGGATGGAGGGAGATGGGTAGGGAAAACCCGGTCAGGTTTAGGAGTCTGAGCTGAATTTGGGGACGCATGGTGCAGCGGTGACACAGGAGTGCTGGATGGTGTCGGTGGGTTGGAGGGCCTCATTCCCACTTGTGGCTTCTGATCATAGGCACTATCAGTAAGGCAAGGGGAAAGAAGGCCAGGTTATTTTCTCTGGAAAAAAAAAAAAAAGTAGCATCTACATCCAGAAAAAAATCCCAAGTGTCACATTTATAAGCTTTTTACTATAGTTACCTTATTAACCAGTTTGGGGAAGAGGAATTATCTACTTTACATTGCAAAGAGCACAGAAAAAATCACGTTAGAGGCAAGTGGTTCAAAACAGCATTTTCTTCTCTGCGGCACAGAAATGTATTTTTAAAGGATTCAGTCTTACAGTGACATTCTAACCAGAGTTATACAAAATACATAAAAGTAGAAGCACCTGGACTACAGCACAAAGAGCCGGCAGTGCCTGTCAAGACTCTTTTTTAGAGCTTGCACAAACCACAAAGTGAGACAGTAAAACAATACAGCTAGAGGGAAGGGATCTGACCCAGAAAAACAATGGTATGTTGGCTTAGCTACCCACACTAGGATGTCAGCAGCCTCTCCTGACAGGTTTTTTTTTACCCCTCTCTCTCAAAAATAAAGTGCTGGTCCTGCAAATACATAGATGCTATTTTCAAAGGTGTCCCAAATCAGGAAAGGAGTTGAGCACACTTTGATCATCCCTCTTTCTAAACAGGAAAAATGCAGACATTAGGCAGATAGTAAGCATGAACTTGCATTCTTTCCTGTCAGGTCCCTTAACACCCATCAAATCCATCAATGTATGCATTTGATTTTTGAAATCAAAATCACTCCACTATGACTGGCAAAGGTCCCAGTCTTCCCCCCCCCTTTCATATCCAAAAAGTTAAATGTAAATGCTTTAAGTGCTAACAGTTTTGGTAGTACATTAATGAGAATAAAAACTCACAAGCTAGATGAAAGATTCTAAAATAGACTGAAATGTCAATACGAAACTATTCACTGCTGACACTAAAGGAAGGAGTGACACATAAGTGCAAACCAAAAGAAAGTCAATAAAGAATGCAGTGGTATCAAGTCCCTCCACCACTCACAAATAAATAAAGCTTTTATTATCTCTCCCTATTAAAAGAAGACAACTTGCTCTTGAATAGGAAACAAGGATGCAGAGCCTAATGGAATACTCTTTTAAATTGTAATCACCCACAAATACACACATATAACATCTGCAAAACTTGTCAAATACCTAATGTGCTGCTCAGACCTGCCGATCTCTTGCCTGTTACACAGATCTCTCTCTTTCCTAATGTGTGTAATGCATTTTTAAAGTACTTTCAACACAACTCGCAGAAAACAAGACACTTCTTCCTTCTATTTCACATGTGCACATGGTTTTTAAACTCTGGCTATCTCCTATGGAGAAGGAATGGAGAATATGCATTTTGATGAAAAACACTGCTTTAAAATGGTTATGTAAGTGTTTGATACAACTGTAAACAACTCCAGTGTTCATCAGCTAAATGCATTATCTCATCAGTCTGTTATCTGCTGAAGAGGTAACTTTTATAAGATCTCTATTATGGTTTTATTACTCTTTAGTCATTCCTCATTTAAATCAGCAGTTCTCACTGCAAACGTGCTCCTGATTGCTTTACCTGACATTGTACAGGCACTTTTCCCCATAACTGAACTTGAACGGTTGCTCTTGACTGCAAGCGGAGCCAAGTTCCGAACATGGGCTATGGGGTTCCTTCTTGATTTTCACAGGGAGACCATGAAAAGCCACTGCAAAGAGAAAGAAAATGTAATTAAACCCCAAGTACAATATTAAAAACGAGCTTTCTCAAGTAAGCTAGACACTTCTAATTAAACACATGATTAATTAAACCACTGTAATACTAAAAACAATATAGGAAATAAACATTTCAAGTATTTCTTCGGGTGTCAACTGAAAAATAGACACCAGAGATCCTTCGCATTGGCTATTACTACTTTTATTGTTTAATAGAATGATGGCCAGGATCCCATCTCATTAGCAGGAAAATAACAGCCCACTTATATTTGGCTTAACTACTGTAAATGTTGTCAGAGGCAAAATACTTCCCAGGCACCAAATGTTTTTAAGTAATATCAGTGAGGTAGCTTTTAGCTATAAATGCAATAGTAGTTCACTTCAAAGGGTGCTACACAAATGACACCAAAATAAATTTCTCATACATCAGAATCAAGTATATGATCAGTAACCTTTATGTCCCACAGAATGCATGAAAATTCGCAGTGAAATGCATGAAACTGGATGATTACATGCACCTTTAGTTATAAGTAACATCGGAAAAAAATACACAACAAATGGCTTCAGTAATTTTTCTCGAAAATACACAAGACAAAATCCTGGCCTCACCAAAGTCAACAGTAAATGTGATATAGATGCAAATTGTAAAAAAAAAAAAAACCAAACCCAAAACCAAGAAACCAACAACATACTTTTTTAAAAGGTAAAAAGAACAGAGGGAGTGTGACAGAAATGCAGCATTAATTAGAAGCACAAATTGGTCTGGATTAAGAAAAAGGCCAAAGGAAAAGGCAAGGTTAACCAGCATATTCGTTTAAGCCAGCCATATTTCCTATCCAACCTTAACCAAAATTAAAGCAGAAGAAAACTCAAAGTTCACCTGACATAGACAAATCTGAAGTAAGTGGCTAAGAGGACAAAGGACTAAAGACAGGTATTTAACAGCTTGAAAACACACCCTTCAAGTTTTAAATAAAATGAGGTTGTAAATATGTTTTTGAACTCTGAGAAGCCTAGAGTTCAGAGATCAATTTTATCACTTATTTTTGATGTCGTCACCAAAACACCATAGTTTGAACATCACACTCCAGCCTGACACAGACACTTATACCTCTGTGGAAATCCACGTACATGCAGCCGTCCCTGTTAGAGAACCTCAGCACAAGATCAGGCCATTATTATATACCATCAAGTAGCATCTTGCCCCTTCCCTCACACCTCAACTTAGGAAAGACAGTTTGTTACACACTATATATTTTATGATACTAATGCACCTGCATACACACTCGTGTTCGGTAGGGAGGGGGAGGTAAATGAAATGCTGTCTAAGAAGTGAGCATCAGAACCAATAAATTGATTTATAAGTACCTGTAAGATCTGGATTCCAGATTCTCACCACAGGTTTTCCCACAGTTGGGCAACATTCAGAGAATTCTTTCACGAACAGGTCCTCTCGTACCCTATTACATGACAGCTGCTACTACTGCCTTTCAGCTGAGACATCTGTAAGACAGCACTATGCTATTTTGCTACATATTTTCACAAAACTCACACGAATTTGTAAAACTGCTATCCAGCTATTATATTTGGTGGATAATAGTCAATTATCTGGAAAAATTACAAAGGAAAAGCAGACAGTAAAACAGTTACAGAAATACATACGCACAGCACAGTAACTTAAGAAACAGATGAAAAGTGGTGAATGTCACAACAAGGAAAGAACTCTTTCTGAATAAAACTGTCTGACCTTGCACTAAAATAAAAGACTTCTTGAATAGATTCTCAAATTTAATAATACAGCAAAATGCAGGCCAGTCAGCTTTCCACCATCATCGCAAAGCAGGCTGATATCCAGTAGTTTGTTTCAGGTTTTTGCTAGTGAACTTCTACTGCTGAGTCTCCTTGCATATCTTGGTCAGATCACACGCAGCACACATTTAATGCATACGATGGACCCCACAACTCCAGGAAGGTGGCTCCGACACAAAGGTAGGCAATCTCTTTGACTTGAATCAGAGAATTAAAATACAACTGCAACAAGACTCTTTTTTAAAGCCAGTATCACATATTCGCACAAAGACCACATGCTGCTCTATTTTTTTTATTTTTTATTTTAACTTTGCTACTTCCTCGGAGTTAATCTGTTATGAAAAATTACTTCCCTTATTTATTTTTAAATAACGGGAGTACAGAGACTCCCACACCACAGCCCTGTGCGGAGAACTGGCTGGGTATTTCATCACAGCGCTGAGAGCCTGAACGTCTGCTAACAGGCAGTTTTCCAGCTCACTGGCACAGGCACAAGTGAAAGCAGCACATTCATTTTGTGCAATTTGCTTTACCTTCCCACATGGAGTTGGTGCATGTAAAAGGCTGTTAAGTACTAAATTATTCCTTATCAAATCACCATCATCTGGAGTCATGATCAACACTAATTAAATTACTTTCACTGAACACGGCTCCAGCCTGCTGCTTCGGCTGCGAGGTACGTTTTATTTTGCTTACTGTACAGTCCTAGCAAGGTACAGGGCACAGTGCTAGAAGGCATCTGTGCTGTAGTTTTAATTAAAGTTTACCTCACCTTCCTCCCAGCTTTATAAGCTAGGGTAAAGTGTATCAAATCAAGTAGGTTAACGCCTTCATTTCATTTAGGGAAAGCATTACAGTCCAAAGTGATTTTATATTAGATCTTTATCTTAACTACGGCTAGAAAGATAATGTAGCTGTAAAACGTAAAGTCTTCCTCAGGCAGTCCCCTGACACAGTCACCATGCTAAGTTTTATCTGTAACTCCTTAAGTGTACACTTTTAGAGGCAGAAAGGAAAAAAGCTTGAGAAAAATACCTACTGCATTTTGGGGGGGCTTTCTTGAAGGCTATTTGACCTTTCAAACCACATCTTAAGTGTGGCTGAAGATGACAGACTTATTCCAACAGTAAAATTTCAAACATTCAAAACAGTTCTCATATTATCACTGAAACCCTCCACCCGTCGCTCTTCATTTTAGTGTGACACTCATTTTATAGCGCTATTAAAACAGATTTTAAACATACACTGTTTTGCTAAGCTGGATTTTATATTATGTTTTCAATCCATTTTCTCTTGAGGAGAGCAAGGTTGCTTATTTATACAATCTAATTTTAGTGCAGCATACCAAGCTACCAACACATCCAAATTAACAAAATGACATTTCAAACAACCAGCTCCTCACCACCTCTTTCTTCCTGATATCAAATTCATTTTACTTAACCCCAGAACAAAGTCCCAACCCTATTAAAGTAACGGGCACTCTGCCTTAATAACGATCTTATTAAGAAGTGACCAAGGGCCAAGATTTCATCCCAAGTGATTACTTACAGATAACTACCTCCAAACTTGAAAGGCAAACAATCTTACAGCATGTATTTAGATGGATGGCTTCAACACCTCATCTCAACTACTGGGGAAAGTCAGGCTTATTGGTGTCAGAATGGACTCAATCCGCAGACCCTGGCTGGAGTTCCTCCGAATCCAACATGCAGATATAAGGCAAGAAGGACTGCTACCATCCATAGCAAACTGATTAAAGTATAATACATTACCGTATGCGTATTCTCTGTGCATAGATATATCTATCTGCAGAGTAAGAGGGCTTGCATGTTATACATAATGTGCTGTTGTACAGACCTAGATTTTATACAAAACAATAGTAATTTCACCACAAAGTAAACTCGCACAGAACATGCGAAAACACAGGGTGAAACCTGCTACCCCTCATTTTGAAGTGCTGTTCTCCTTTGCTATCTGTCAACAGCCTAATGCCCAAACATTTTGCTCATGGTAACACTCAGTTTAAGACCCAAATGCAGAACAATTTTATTCAGACCTCTGAAATTAAAGGAGGGATCGGTTTGTCTTAGAGGAGACTGATTTGTATACTTTCTAGCCTGAGAAACAGGAAATGTACCACCTCTGAACAGATAGAACTGAATCACTTCTTTTGAGAAAGCCCCAGAAATGCACTGCATCAAATATAAAAGCAATGGTTTAAAAAATGGTTTTCAATTCAAGAGATGACTATTCAAGATGAAGAAGAAATGAGGAATATTTTATGTGAAATTGCAAGTCATTTCTCCTTTGAGCAGGAGATTCTCCTTTGAGTTATTTTGCAATTTTCAAACTTCAGATTCCTGCCCAGAACACAAAATAAAATCTAATTTTATTTTCTGAAGAAGAAGAATTGATTTAAACATATTTTTAAAATGCTTGAAATATTACTGGTAATTCAATGATGTTGGCTAACGGCAGGCAATCTTGACTCCACTGACCAAAGAGACAAAGATGTCTTATTATCAACACTTGTAGGGCAAGAGCATTTACTATATGGTATAAAATCAACTGATAGCAGCAACCTTGCTTGTGCTAGTGAACTCCAATGTCTCCTAAGTAACACTACATTCATGTGTATTAAGTTTGAGGACTTTGTGTACCTGCAGGGAAAAGGAAGTAACCAGGCAGTCACAGTAAGTCATGCCCTAAACATTTCTGATGCATGTTTCTGAACTGCTTTTCACATTTATGCTCTCAAATCACCTTCTAAACCCGACTTAGTAAATAAACTCATTCGTTTTTATGATCGATTGAGGCAAAACTGTTAACATGCAATCTTAAGTTGAGAGAGATTTCTTAAACACATTTGAATAGAGGGGATTTGATTTTCTTAACAGCAAGATGAAAAGACAGAAGATGTAAAAATATTTAAGTTAATACCACTGCAATGCCAGGTGCTAGACTGATTGAGGTGACCCAAGTTAGTACTTGGTAAAATTTCAAAAGCAAGAAGAGAAAGCCTCTGTACTGATAAAGCCAATACTGTCACACTTTAAATCTATCTCCCAATACACACAGAAATGCAGCAGGCACTTCAGATACATCAGAGTCTCTCCAAGATTCTTTTCCAGTACATTTACCTCTGCCAAGCCCTCCCCTTCCCCCAACACACAAAAATCCATTACTAAAGGGTCTAATCTCAGCTATCAGCACAGAGTGCCTTTTATGGAGCCATTAAACCATTTCTCTTGTTTACAGTGCCTGAAGAAAGATGTGAATTATGTCTGTGACAAAACAAGCGATAACATTTCTAAACTACTATCAAAATGCAAACTGAAATACACTTAAGGACAGGGACCCTAATTCGTGTTTTTGCAATTTTCCTCACTCACTATAACTTAACAGCACTCACCTGATGATTCAAACAAATTATTTGTGCTGTAAGTACAACAGGTAGGCATTTTAATAAAAAAAAAATCAACTTTCAATAAATGAACAGTTTATTGAACAGTTCATCAGGGAGGGTAAAGTGCTGGTTACTTCTCAGGTAACAGTAATGACCTAGGTGCTCTTATCAATAGACATTTAAAAAAAATCCAAACATAACATTGTGGGTTCATATGAGGCCTGAAATGCTCTATTTCTGCAACAGTTACTTACCATTTGAACCATACATTCAGTATACATATTTGCATATCTGATGCAATGAGCTACAAAATTAAATACTTTCTATATGACCTTCTAAGTGGGAATGACAGGCTTTATACATATTTTCTGAAGAGGTTTCAAAAATGTGTATTTAATTTATGGAACAATAGTCTTCTGCATTCTGGAGGCTATTTATTGATTAATTATTTCTAGATCATTATGATTTGAGCTATAGACCTTTGTAGATAGCTGCACTCTGAATTTCAACAACCATTTAACAGGCATCTGATTAAAGACAACGGGATGCCAAAGCAGGGTGCTCTTTCAGTTTCATTCCACTATACATTAAGATGAGAAATTCTACCAGTAATCTTTGGGAAGCACAGGAGGAATTAGCTGAAGCAGGTACTAGACCCAGCTGACCATTCCTTCATACTCTGAAGGTTACTGCTTCTGCAGCTGAATGTGGCATGCAGCCTAGTATACTAACAAAAACTGAAATAAAAACATGACGTTGGAGAGGTGACAGATGAAGAGAGGCAGGAGGACGGAAAGACAGTAAAAGCTGGTAACCGAGTCTTTCCAGCTAAACTGTTCCCAAAGATTTTGAATTAGAGCCTACAGATACAGACCACTGCAACGGCTGAAGACAGAAGTGACTGCAAGCATGGATGACTGAGGCAAGATCTGCAAATGTTTTCACCCTAGGCAATTGCTTGCCTAGACAATGGCAAAGAAACCCCTTTTGTTTCTGACCACTGCAACAGCTGCAAAGACGAGCAAGACTTGAAGACTGTGGACTGATTTAAAAGTGGCTGAACAGATTACATCTACACAGACTCCACCAAGTTCTTCAACCATCTGATCTATCAAAGTCACCTCTATCAGATCTTAGCTGAGCTCCAGTCAACTGGATTTCATTCAGGTCCTGCTCTCTGCCAGATATTGGAAGAAGCTGGTGACAAACTGGATATCTGACACACAGATGTGTATCATCACTGTGGTTTCAGAGACTATCCTGGCAGTTTATATAAAAATGGAACACAGAAAAGAGACCTGAGCTTTCACTATCTCACAAACGAAAGCTGCTAGAAAAGGCGGGGGGGGAAGGGAACCCAAGCAATCCTGTCAAGTAGGTTTTTTTTTAAGTGGTGCATGATCTTGGTATTATTCTCCATCTTATGGTTCCATCTAGAAAACTAGAACTTGCTTAAGATGCAGAATTCCGCCCTGAAGACAAGTGGCCCCCATCTAGTCCCACTGAGTGGTGACCACTCACCTGAAATAGAGTCTGTGTGTGTATTTGGGTGTTTGTGTGTGTGCACACAGAGTCAAACAGAAGTAAGCACACCAAATGTGCAAGCATGCCTCTGCAATTATACATTACATATGGTCAAAATAAGTGTAATACCTTAAATAAGGGCAGTAAGCTTTTTCCTCTTCAAATGCATACATGTAACTGGGGAGAAAATGGGGAAGCAGCATGCAGAAGAGAGGAACAAGATGTAAATGTGTAAAAACGCATTCAACAAAAAGCTAGTTCTTTCCTACGTGGTGGCCTGGCTCTAAGTCCAGGGAAGGAAATCGGAGGATAGCCGGTATGGCAAATGCTCTGCCACCCTCGTCTCAGTGCTCTTTCCCAGAAAGTGGAACTTCATGACTGGGCAGTACTTGGCAAACCCGTTAGATATGATTCCATCAATTCAGTCTTTGCCTTGGCTTCAGATCAGATCCTTCCAGCCCCTACCAGCTCAATAGATAGAAACAGCATGGGACCTCATTTTTTGGAAGCTAGTTCTGAACGATGAGCCCAAGCACCAGCTTTCAAAGCCAACTGGCAAGAATAGAATACGTGGGCAAGATGGATCTATTTGAGAACCTTGTTTAACAAAAAGAAAATACCAGCTTTGAATCTGTCACCTTTACTGGAAAATATGCAACTACAAATGCACTTTAATAACAGTTAGAACTCACTCTGCAAAATGAAGCAAATTGCTTATTTTCTCTTCCAGCCTAAAGCATACAATACTGTGCATGTCAATTAATGGTCTATTTGAATACTGCATTGCACGAATGCTACATAATAGTATAGTCTTTAAAATCCTCAGGGGGTGGGGAGGGATTCGGGGCCGGGGGGTGGGGTGGGGGGGGAGGGGGGTGAAGAATAAAAGACAGCCCAAAATTGTGCGATTTTGTCCTCAAAGTCTACATGGACTGTTCTCAGATGACATTGTATGAGAAGAAAAAAAATACTGATTCTGAATTTAGATTAGGAAAAAGTAGTGAGCAGGTGAAGATGAACTGCACTGAAAGCTAGAATTTATTCCTGTTTACTACTACAGAGTTTCAAGATGGAAACTAACAGCACATTTTCCTACAACTGATATTGGGAAATTCTGGATCTTAAAATCTGCAGTAATGCATCCGTATTAACAAGCATTGTTTGTTAAAATAACTTTCTCTTGCTTTGGAGTAACAGACTTTTTTTCTTTCCTTTTTTTTTAAAGCAAAAAGAATTACTGATTAATGAGTAAAAGACAAAAACCCAAGTATTCATTAAAATAAATTTTAAATTAATTGGATTACCTGTTCATCTCTAGATTATGTTAATTCTATATATCCACCATAATTTTTCCCTATCTTTACTATGATCTGGGATTAACGTAAAGCCTTTGAGAATAACAACTGAGGCCAAAAAAAAGGTTGAAGTAGAGAAGAGAAATGGGTTCATTGTACCTACAGCACAACAAAGTTGCATCACTATCCATAAAGCAGGTTTATATGAGGGCATTTGTACACAGGGAAATGTGACCAACAAAATCGTCATTATAATGCAGACATATGCCACTTCCCTACAGCACAGCTTATCTGACTCCTAAAAATGATGCTCCTGCCCCTGTTCAGCAAATAAATTTTTCTAGATGCTTCTTCACAAATGGAAATAAATGTCATCGTTTAACTGAAATGTGCTTTTCTAAAGCTTGTGTGCTAAGACACCAAAATTTTTTGCCTGTTTAGCTATTTCTGGGCAGCTAACCCAAGACCCCCCTGCCACAAACGATGCAGCCTTCCTGAGACGGGGAGGGGTTCCTAGCCAGGGTGGAAGAAGGGGCACAATATTAGAGGTTGTAGGTTGCACCCATACAGCTTAATAATTGGTTCAATGCCATAAATCCCCATTTTTAGTGCAAGATACCCCTCATTTGCTTGTCTGTGCAGTTGTGATTTCTGAAATATTCATTAAGAGTTACTGAGAGTACCTGCAGCTTTCTGATGCTGTAAGTGCTGAAGTCACCACTGAGATAATTCAGATATTTGTAGCTCATTTAAAAGGACCTACTTGGCTTCTCATTTAAAAGGACCATGCCGGTTGAAAATTGAAGTCTGCAAGTATGTTCAGTATACCAAAATTAAAAAGCCCACCCAAATGGGTACACCACCTGGCTAGAGAAGAGGCAGGGGGTGAGGGGGGGAGTTTTCAGTAAATATCAATAAAAGTTAACCTACTCCCTAAACCCAAACACTGAGCAATTACAAGGCAAGCTTTTCAAAAGGCTGCCACTAAACACCTTGTTAGGACGCTATAGGTCCTTTGGCCTAAATTGACACTATATTTGGGCAGCTGCTAACTGGCTGAACTGCCACACGGTATTATAAGACTGTCTCTACTCTTCCACCCCCAAGCTAAGGACTGGTTTGACACAATTTGGGTTAGCTGATCCCTCTTCTCCTCCACCCCCAAAAGATTTAAGCTTCCAGTTAAGAATTCTCTGGAAGGTATTTTCATGCAGTGGGAGCTGCAGTTACCGAGACAGTTTCTTAGCCTCCAAAGGCAGCAATCTCACAGAAATGCTGTCACGGGCACTGTTTTATTCTGATTTATGTCTCGTTCATGCAGTGCTCTCCTCTTCCAGACAGCTACCTGTCCAGGCGTATGAGACTCGCAATTGCAGGCAGACAAGGAGAAAGCACTGCCAGAGGGGCCCTGCCTCCCAGCAAGTACCTCCAGGGCAAAAGTTATCCAATGTCCACGGTATTTGTCAGCAGGTTAACTCTGAGAAGAATACAAGGAAATTTGCAGAAAATTGGTGGGAGGGAGAAAGGAAGGATTAAGCTAGGAGGAGCAAACTGGCTTGCTTTGATGTCAGAGGAGAATAGGTGAGGCAGGAGGAAGAGCTCTCCCTCTCCCCCTGCCCCCAAAGTAAACAGAGGCTTAGGGCTCTCTGGAGGAGGAAGCAGTAACCTAATAAAAATTAAACCACTGGATTCTGTAGCAATTGATCTAAAACCCGTGGATAGCATAAGAAGATTGTAGGGGGAGGAAAAAAAAAATAATCTAAAGAATTTTTAATCCCTCTATACTGGATCTGCCACCTCCAGGACCCCACAGAGAAACAGGGTTGCTCTTCAACTGCATTAGCTTTCAGCGTTAAAATCCTGGAGATCAGGGGCATTTGTTCCTACAGTTGCTTATAATGTATGTGGCTCCAAAGGCTCCCAGGCAGGGTGCAAGAAGAGGCAATCCACCTTTAGAGCTGCTGCTAAAGAGAAAGGTCTTAATGTAAAACCAAGGCTGGGAGAAAACTTAAATTGTATTCCTACCTGGGAATTATCAATAAAGTTAAATGCAAAGAGAAGAGCTGGCCACTAAATCAGGGTCTGTGTGCTCTTCTGAGGACAGGATTTCCATTTGCAGCAATTTCCAAAATTTAATTTAAATTGTAAGAGGTAATGGCTAAGTACTGCGTAACTTCCATTACTAAAATATCCAAGTGAGATAGTATCCCAGCATTTTACACACACACACACACACACACACACACTTTCCACTTCAGGTAAATCTGCAGTTTGAGGGTTTCAGGTCTGGATTTTAATAGGTTTTGTAGAACCAGAATTATGAAGAAAACTTTGGAAATTATAACAAGTATTTTTGCCAGAAGTAACAATAAGCTTTAAAATAAACCATTTTGTATTTTTTGTATTTATTGCTTTAAAGGTATCATCAACTTGATATTTAGGAAAGCATGACCACAGCAGAAAACAAACAGGAACTGATTCTGCCTCGTTTCCCTCGTACGGAAAAGTTTCAAGTTACATCAATCTAGTAGTTATTTTTTCGTTGCTCTTTTCTGATGTATTCATGCAAAGAGCTAATAGCTAGCTATAGATGAGAAGGCTGCTGATCTCATACTTGCAGCTGCATAAAATGTGAAAGAAACTGGATTTAATCTCTGGTTCTGCCATTTGTTGTTCACAACCTAAACAACTGGTGTCAGAAGACTGCTTCTAGTTTGAAGTAGTTCAGTCTTAGGAGCCTACCTTCAGAGATTCATAACCAGTGTGTCAGTTTGCTTCCCCATAAAAACAGGAATATCCTCATAATAAAAGAGCATCATAATAAAAGATTATCCTTAAGGATAAACATGCCTGTCTGTCAGTTAGCTACTCAAGAATATGCGAAAGCAACTCTCAATGATAGGCACTAAAAGGAACAAAATTGTATTTTGAGAAGATTATTTTTAATTTGATTTTGCCTTTAAAAATAAAAATATGCATACATTCATAAAGTAAGTATACACTAACTCAGGATAGCTAATGGTATTTTTGTTTACTTTGCTGGAAGAACAAGACTGTCACCACTCTAAATACATGTGTCCCTCAGGCTTCAATGTTAAATTTTCACAAATGCTCACCAGTAAGGCAACTCTAACAGATCTAGTTTATAGTTCATTAAAGAAAGGCTGAAATCTAAATCTTTAGTTCACTACCAAAAACCACTGCAAAAGAACTGCAGTCTCCACTGGAAAAGGTGCGGGCCATTGAATTAAGTCAACAATAAAATTCAGCTCACAAGTTTTATCACTGATTCAACAGGGAAACAAAGAAGCCATTGTCAGAAGTGGTTACGTCTGGGAACATAAAGTCAGGACTTAAATAAGTAGCCCGATATTCAAAGACTCTTAGCAAAGTGCTCTTTCTGGAGTCGGTGGAATTTTGACCACCTGTAACCAGGCTCTGGTTCTCAGCACAGATATTTAAGGCTTCTGCCACCGCTTAAAGCATTCTTACTGTATACGAGACTCGCAAGTGAACATACATTACCAATACACACACTGCACATTTTTTCTGAAGCCAGTTGTTCCTGAAGTTGTATGATTATTTTACATATGCATGCAATCAGTAAGACTGACAATTACATGGCATGTATATTTCTTATATGCATGTATGCTTATATATAAACATACATGTATATACAGAATATGTATATATACCCATTGAGTATACACTGTGTATATACGCATACACTTGTGTAAATCCAGCTCCCAAATTCTAATCCCAAATGGTTGAAAATTTTGGTCTTTACTGAATACTGACACTTTTCAAAGTCTCTTTTGTCTCCATTTATGTTAGTGCTTTTGGTCACGTGAAATTTTATTTACGGATGGGTTAATAAGGAAACATTATTATATAACAGTATCAGCATGAAGACAGAGTATTAAAAAAATTAAACTGTTTATCTTTTTTAGGTATACATTAGAATCAGAAAGAAAACAACATTTCAGCGAAGAGGATCAAATTAGCAAGACTGGGAATTTTTTCTGCACACGTAATTTTTCAAATGTCCTTGATGACGACTCATAATATATAAATTTAAAGACCAAAACCTGGCCAGTCAGTAACCTTCCTATTCAGTGACTGCAGGACTTGGCAGTAAATGTCACTGCTAAAAAATATTTCACTACATTAACTTACTGGCAACCACACTTGCTGAATAAGTTCATAAACAGCCACGGGAAAAAAGACAACCAGAAATAAAGTTGCTAATGATTCACTCTTTTCTAACATGCATAATCCTCAGCTTACAGAACAAATAGATACGGAAGAATAAAGATATCCTTTACCAAGACAGTTCACTTCTCTAGTCACCTCATCAAGGTCAAACTATAATCCAGGAACAGGTAAGAGTAATGTATCGAAGACAAGGAGAACAAGAAGAATAAGTGAAAGGAAAAGAAAATAACCCTTCTCAGGGAAAAGACTGGAGCACATTCCTTGAAAAAGTGATCAGTTTTCCATTTACCAGTTTAGCCTAGGTTTAGATCATTCCTAGAAAAAACACTTAAGACTTCTAAAACTCAAAAAAATGAATAAATATAATCATTTATGCATATTTATCAGCTTATAAATGGCTCCACAGTAATGACTTCCCAGTACTGAAATGCATAGGACCAAAACAAAAGGACACAGAACCTGAAACAAGGGCTATTTTTCCTGTATGCTTACAGAGGGCTAGCAGTACCAGTCCTACATGACATTAATGTCTCCAACATTTAACTGATGTTTTCAGGACTGCCACTCTCCCCTCCCTTTTTTCCCTGCTATACCCTTTGAAAGCTTCACGGCAGTCTGTGGGAGAGCCCGACTCCTGTCTTCAGTTGCTGAGGCAGCAAGCAGAAGAAAAAAGCCAAAAAAATAATACAGACTGAAAATACATTTTACCTGAAAAAACATATGAAATAAACAGAAGTGGATGGACTCAGCCTGCAGACTGCCTCTTTATTTTATATGATCCCAGAGCTTATGGATTTTCAAATCATTATTTAGGCTGCTCTCGGAATACAAAACACATTTTGCAAAAACACTGCATGGAAAGCAGTTTAAGGAGAATGACAGTTTTGTATCAAAATAGAATCACAAAGACCCTTCAATCTGCCTTGTTTGGTTTCTGTGTGAAAATACAGTTGAAAAAAATTTCTGCATACTTTGTTTAATACAACTGGAACTGAACAGATGCTCTAATACATATACATACTCCTGATAAAATTAACTAAATAACTGTTTTAAAACAGAAATAACTGTAGTGTTAAGAAAATACTGCCGTGACTACAAGTTACAATGTGAGGCTTGCCTGTATTTCCACAGATGGGATCTTCACAGAGTCCTTATGGGGAAGGGAGGAGGGGAGGCTTCCTCAGAGAGGAAATAGAAGGTTTTTTCAAAACTGAAAATTCAACATTTTGAATAAAATATGTTTAATGTTTTTGTTTTTATGTAAACAGACCTTAGGAAGTGATCTGACAGCCTTAAGAAATTACCATTTGAAAGAAAAAAGGTCTACATGCTTCACCTTTGATCTACAAGACAGATTTATCACAGGACGGGATGACTGAAGTTTATTCATTAGCTGATAACCTCCACATGCAACCCAAGCCTTTAATCTGCAATAAAACAGCAAATGAGGATGGGGCTCTGAAGAAAGGAACTAACTCAGCTTGGCCAAGCAGGGACATGCCAGTGGAAGGCCACAAGGGAGACAGGGGGACAAAACCCCACAAGAGCCCTGTCCAGCTGCTTGGGCTCCTCCGTGCCCCAGAGAGCTGGAGACCATCAGGTTCACAGCGGCTGTGCAGTTAAACCACATCTGCATAATGTGGCTGCTGTCTCTGCTGGGATGCCCAGAGGTACCTTTTCACTAGCAGTAAAATTCACAACACGGCCATCACGGTGTGCAGGGTGCTCTGAAAGGAATAGCTTCCACTTTAAAAGTTTTAAAATCAAAAGCTATTTACTCAATGGGGTCTTGTCGTTTGTTTCACAATGCTATTGCCACCATCAGTATTTACACAATCTGTGAGCCATTACCACTACTACAATCCAGGAGAACCTAAAGTCCCTGCACCTTCAAAGCTGGAAATTAAGTACAAAAATACAAGGAGAAAAGCAAATAAACAGAAACTGCTTATTAAAATCAAAACAAACCCACAAACTCTCTACTAGTAAGATCACAAGTTAAAGGCATTATGGTTGACAGTCTGCCTCTTGGTAAAACTTTTTCAAGAATTAAATCTTGCAATTATGGAAAAGGTCACGACTATGGCAGATTTAAATATTTCCAAAAGTCCTCTAAAGGAAGGAGGAAAAAACATCCCTATTAGCACAGGCGAACCACAAAATGAGCCCACAAAGTTCTCTGAAAGACACCAATTCCTAATTTATTTTGAATGAGAATTTTAAAAAAAGGAAAAAAAGAGAAAGTTAACAGCTGGTAACAGTTTCAGTCCTGCTTTACACAAAGGAAACAAGTGCTCAGGACACAATGATAGAAGTGAGGCTATCTAAGGCAACTATGAAGGGATATAAGGCGGTCAGCATCGACTCCTCAGTCTGACCTCTCCAGCTCTTACAACAGCAATTGCATTGCACTCTCTTTGTAAAATGCTTTTGAGATCTCTACATAAGTGATCATTAAGAAAGCTGTATATCTCACAGCAGAGTGATACATGCATTTCTGTACCTACTTCAAACTGAGAAACAAAGACGTTAAGCAACATGCCCAAGGTCATGTAAAGCTAAGGGCAGGAACAAACCACAGAGCCCCAACTCTCACGGCCCTTTAGAAAGAACCCGCCACAGTCGGGCATGCACTAAAATAAATAAGTAAATGTCTCTGTATCTGACAACGTCTGACCTATGAAAGGAAGTAGTTTCAAGACAAGTGGCAAGAAACAAAACACAGCTGCAGGAGAAAGCCCTACCAGGGAATAGCTAAGCACCAAGAATAACTAGCACCACCTTGTAGGATATTTGTCAGACTGCCTGCTGCTGTATCACACTTGCAGAGCTACACTTAAAAGAAAAGGTGATTCCAGCCACCCAGACTCTAACAACAACAAAAAAATTTGTAAAAAAAAAAACAAACTGAAAACATGGTGGTGTGTGCAACTTGCCACACACAGAAAGCCAAAACACTACCAACTGCAGTTTCTAGGACATTGTGCACTACCAAGACATGACTACCAGCTGCCTATGTAGTGAATCATCACGTTAAAAAATGTTGTCGTTTTTTTCAGTTCACTAAAATTTTTTCTAGAAGCTGCAAAATTAAACTATTCTGCATCACAAACAAAAACAAACCCCGCACACAGATCTCCTTTTGACTTCAATAGGCCCATCGGAACTTACGTTATCCTGGTGTTTTCTACTTTGTTCTAATCGTGTGGGGTTTTTTTTCTCCAAAATATGTCAAAATAAGTGAAAATTAACCTCTACCAATTGCTCATCAGCTCTTGTTATACTAATGCAAACAGGAAATGCTCTTCTCGTTCTGAAATTCGCTTTTGAAATTTAAGTCAGAGAAAGAAAAAGAAAATAAAACAAACAGAGCATTTTTCACCTGATAGTGCAAAAAAAAAAAATCATGATTTTGTATGCTGATTTTGTATACATGATTTTAGTACCACATGTAACTAAATATTAAAGCTTTTTCTCATTTAAACTGCATTTGGAATATCCTAAGCCATTAGTTAAAATGACAGAAGAATACAGCTACCTGAAGCCTATGTAAAGAATCTCTCTTTAACAGGCTTTTAAAGATTGCAAGCCAGAGCATCTAAAAAGCACATCCCTGAATAATTTAAGGCTCCTGGCATCTACATTGAAAGAGCTCCTTTGCTAAACCTGCAGGAAAAAAACCAGAGGTAAGAGAAGGAATAAAGGTCGTGAAAGATCAGCGACAAAATCACTACTAAAAAAGTATTATTCCTATCTTAAAGTTTAATCAGACATGGAGGAGCACGGATTTTACAGCCAGCCCTTCCCATTTACTGTCAACAGCTGTGGTCTAACATTAACATTTACCCCTTGGCAGTGTTAAGTTAAGGCTGTGATGGTCAGAGAAACGATACAGGAACAAAATGAAAGAGAAGGAAGGAAACCGATCAAGAAGGTGAACCACAGCACAAATCCTCATTAGCAGAAATTCAATAACAAATAAAAAGCAAAAAGCTAGAGTTTATCATGAATTTTAAATGGGTAACCTACATTTTAGGGCAAAAGAAGAAAGAGAAAAAAAAACAAACTCTGGAAGAACAGACTGATGTAAATATATATTACTAAAACAAAACACAACACGATTATGGTATTAAGACACCAGGCAATCTGGTCTGGTGCAGGGTAATCCCCATTTATAACCAGCTGTACCAAGGTCGAATTACAAATCACTGTATTGTTGACAATACCAAGTTTTCTCTGCCAACTACATCCTTTAAACATCAGCAAATCCTACCTACTTCCTCTTGTGTCTGTCATAGAAACCATCGAAACAATGGCAGCAAGCAATCTTCACCTCAACAGCTATTGACTTCGAGCAAACTGAACACTTTATTCATTTTTACTCCTAGATTGGAAAGTCCTTGCTGTTCTACAGTATCTGAAAGCCTCGCCACTGATTACAACCAGTTCAGGATCTGGCTCCTCCTCATATGAAAATGGACTTGAAACAATAGGAAACCTTATCTGAGGAAGTTAACACAGGTCACCCTTCTCTACACATGAATACTGACTTTACACAAACAGAAAAACAGCTTAACTAAGTCTTATGAATTAGATAAGAATTTGGAAAAGTGTCACAGAATGCTGATTTTTAAAAAAAGAAAAAGCATTCACCTTTTTGGAGCAATAGATTTTGCATTTTTGCTTTACACAACTTTTCACGTAATTGCTAAGAGTCATTAGGAAATCACTTGAATATATAGCAAACAGGTCAGCTGAAGTGTAGAAGCAGATTCAGAATGGGACAAAAACAACCTGCCTAACACAGAATTTCCAAGTAAATGCCTGTAAAAGCAATTCCTCCCTCTTTTTGTGGAATTTTATTTCTTATGAAAATGGAAATGAAAGAGTAAGAAAATTACACTATTTCATATGCAACTGCGGTATTTTTCCAGTGTAATTGCAAGCCAAAAAACCTTTTTGATACACATTTTTCTCCCTTAGAACTCAAAAAGTTCAGTCGCTGCAGAAAGCAGAAGGTTACGAGAAACTAAACTGCAATTTGTTTTTCAAATTTCATCCAAACAGGCTAGTTGTTACCTACTCTTCATTCCGCTCACTCTGAGCTGAACTACAAAAGTGTTCTTTCTGATAGGTATTCAAAGTTTAAAAAGTATTTAATAAAAAGGTAGTGCAAGATGGGGCTTTGGACGCTGTGACAAAAAAGAAAGGTTTGGAAGTGCAGACATTTCTAAGATTATTATGGTAGGAAGAACCTCTTTCCAGAAGATGTAGTGGAGTAACAAAATAAATTCAACTTTAAACAGGTAAACTGATGTTTAGAGCATTAAGCAGAAGCTTGACATGCTGGATCCTTAGCTAGTAGAAATATGCGTAATTCCAGTAACGTCAATAATATCACATGAAGTTATGCTAGCTGTTGATCTCACTCATAATATCTAAAGCCCACACCTAAATATAAATATATATATTATGTTTGCTTTTTGAAAACTGATTCAAGTTTAATAGCAACTCATAATTGAAATATTCGTGGTCCCAAACTAGCTTTGAAGTCAAATCCCTAAGTGGATAAAGTGGACTGTATATCTAATCTAAACTAAATGTTTCCCTTAGTTACTAACACCAGTGCAGTTTCACTAGTTAAAATCATTATTACAGAACAGAAATGCAAAACCCACGGCACTTTAAGGGGCATTTAATCCTGCTCAGAGCTAGGACACATCACATATTCTTGGCAGTATCAGTTCCTCTGCTACCTTCCACATCTTTGCTTCAAGAGTTGACTAACTTTGTGATTTCTAGGCAAGAAAGTTTTAACCACAGCTTTCCAGCGCTGCTGCTGTTACTGAAGTTTCCTACAACTCCTTTCAATGTTACCAGTTTCAATTTAAGACCACAAATCTACCTCAGTTTTAAAGCCCATTTCTCAAGCAATGAAGCTAGAAATAAAATGTCACTAATTTTTGTACCTGGACTGCAGACTGTAACTGTTTCAGTGGAGCACTTCAGTTTTCTTTACATATTCTGCAAATCACACACCCCTTACCTATATACAGCTCCATAAATGAAAATTGTGCAGCAAATTTAAATGAGGTGGCTGACCACAGTTTGGTTGCCCCTGAACTAGAAAGTGGCTGTGACCACCTTCACTGGTTTACACTTCTGTCCTTCACCATTAAGTGTATTCACAATTAAGTGCTCAATTAAGTGTATTGAACATTGAACCTATGAAAGCTTGCCCATCCCCTCCCATGTTTAAAAAAAATAAAAATAGTAAAAAAAAAAAAGCCAAGTGCTCCTGCCAGGCTGCTGCCAGTAACAGGGTGAGCACCGTACAGACTTATAGATTATATATAGCAAGTCATTATAATACAGTTTGAAGGCAGGTTTGGATCCTAGAGAAAACAGCCACAATTGTGCTACTTCTGCAGCAGTAATTTCCCCATGGCTTTGGTTATGTTGATCTCTGTTCCCGTTTCACAGAGCCCACAGCTACATACATTATATGCAAGTATATGTCTGAAACTCCATAACCTTTGCCAGAGTAACTCTCCAGGAAGCTCTCCTGACCTTTACTTAAGATAAAGAAACCAACTGAAATGAAGAAATAAATGTTCCTTTGATAATACTGTGTAAGCTGTGGCTAACAGCATTAATACAATAGCCATATTAGGAGAACTTCTTTATCACCAAAAGCAGTGACCAGCTTCAATGGAGCTTTTCATTCACAGCTCACAAATTATTTTCCAAGAATCATTGACTTGTTGTGTAACGATAATTGTGGGTTAATAGAAGCCCTAACTGAACTTTGTACTCTTACACAAAGGATGTATGCATACATGACTATATTTGGACACAGCTCCATATGTAGGATAACATATCTGATTTTCAACTTATAGAATAGTTTTGGCTTTTATATAATAATTTAATTTAAAAAAAAAGTTTTTGAAGCCAGAGGTGTTAAAAAAAAAAAACAACAAAAACCACCTGTTACAAAGGGCAACTTTGAAAGTTTAAAAGTGACCATGATTGTTGCTTGGTGTATGTACAGGAACTTCTAGAGAAAAACAAAGATAAATTGTTGCTGTACAGGTATACTATAAGAGTCCAGGGGACAAAAAACACTTTTTTTTTTTCTTTTTCCCCCACAAAAAGTTATGAATACTCTTAATAAATTCTTCTTAAAACAGTTTCTAAATAACTGGAAAAAATCCTCTAAAAGATTCGTAAGAAAACTCAACAAGTCTGAATGTGTTTTTTGGGTTAAAGACTATTTTTATGCAATTCTTTCTTTCTAATCTCACTAATTTTAATCCTAACATTTCAGTACATGAATGCTGTATTTAACAGCTATCTGGTTTAGTGAACTGCACTAATTCACTCTGATAGGATAAATTATTTAAGTTATTTAGCAAAATGTAAAAGCTACCATCCGCTCTGCTGCAATCAGCGGACACCATTTAAAAGAGACCTCTGATGTCGGAGAGAAGCCCTGCCATAAGGAAGAAAGATGCATAAAGAAGCTCCAAGAAGTCTGTGACTTTGCCAGCTAATGTTTCACATGCCATTTCTTTACTATGCCCTTGCAACCACCCAAAACCACAGAACAGCAGGTACAGCGAAGAGGAGCCAGCGTTTAACAGAATAGTAGCACTTTAGCAGGTAAAGGCAAGATTTGAGGGGTACAAGCTAAAAATCCAAAAATAATAAAATAAGTTTGGGCACGTGTTAAGTAAAGTAGCAAACAGTGCAAAGCATCCAGCTTAACATAACTCCTGCTTCCTCCCATTAATTCAAAGGGAAATTTTGTTTGAGCAACAAAATGCCACATGCTAAGACGACTTAAAAATGCTTCAGCAGTGGCTGTATTTGATTGATTATGTGGAGAATTTTATTTATTTATTTATACACAAACCATGCTGAGCAGCCCGATTTCTGCTCAGCAGAGCTGCCTCCTATGTCCCACAGTATCTGACCCGTACCAGCTCAACACGCTCCTCTCCTCACTCTTCGGACAGAGACACTCCCTCCACCTCCACAACATGAGTTTTTCCTTGCTTCCCTGGGGCTGGGGGGTGGGAATTACAGGAGAGGGCCCCCTGCTAAAGGTTATACCTTCAGCCCAAACAACTTCTGGTTGCAAGTCAAAACGCCACTTGCTTTATCTATTCATCGCGCTGATGTCACCGACCAGCGAAAGGAGCTATCACATGACCGCAGATGACAATAAATAACAAATATGGAGACCCAAATATAAATATACAAATACATATTTTTAAGAAAGTGATGATTCATACTATACTTACAACTTTCAGCCTGATAGTCTGGCACAAACTGCTCGTCATTGTCAGGTACCTGAGCTGAAGAAAGGAAAACAAAAACAAAAAACAAACAAACAAAAACAAGGAAAGAATTAAAAGAAGCCATTAAAGCATAAATAAAGACTCTTGTGCTTAATTTGAAGCACAGCCAAGATTAAAACTTGGATTTTTTTTTTTTCATTGTTGGGTATGAAAATCAGGCAAGCGTATCATTTTAATATCAGATAAACCCTGGGGTGAAGCTGTGCAGTGCAGTGCGAGTCCAGAGCAGCCCCGGTACAGAGCGATGGGGATAGGAGGACGTGAAGGCTGACACTGGCACTGGCCCTGCCTCACTCCCTGCACAAGGGTCTGGACCTACCATGCCACTGGTGAAACCCGTCAGTGCTCATTTTCAAAATACCTGCACGGAAAGTCTGCATAAAACCAAATCCTAGTGTTTAACACTTACGCATCTTTAACCCCAAACTACACCTTCCGCTTACTTAAAAGCGATTCCAATTTTTTATTGCAGTCAGCCAACACAGTAGGGGGATTTTGCTATTGTTTTAAATACTCAGAAAGAACTATTTTACCAGACCACAGAATTCCTGGTTCATTGACAAAATCTCAGACATTGAAAAAAAAGATTTACTTAAAGCAAGAATCATTATTAACATCCATTCACCTTGTGTAAGATCATCTTCGCTTTTAGGAAACTTTCATCATTGAGCCATAAAATACAATCGTTTCACGGTCTGCTGATACATAATTTTGCATCTGTGGTACCGCAGTTCCTTTTCACTGTATATCTAAGACATTAGCCATCTCTCATACTGTGTTGTAAGCTCATTTAAACCATTTAAGCTGAAATACCACTGAATGTATATTACAGGTGAATACATTCGAATAACTGCAGAACATTACGCTGAGAAGCGGCATCCTCGGAGAACGACTGGTTCTGGGTACATCCCAAGAGAGATCCAGCTTACTGTCTCTGAATTTTGTCATCTTGTCCTCAACATACACTAACTAGAATCATCACAGCAAAGCTGCATAAAATTATCCGTTTGAAAAATATTTCAATTTACACAGTTCTTATCTAAACACGAGCAAATAATTCATATGATCTTAATTAAAAATTAACATCTGCCATGATCTGGTTACCCAACAAGATTTGAGAGGTAATACTGGTTATATAATCATTTATCGAAACAGTGACTATCACACCATTAAATACGTTAAATGATAAAATGTAACTTTAATGCCATTCAGTACACTTTCTAAGTTTATGAAGTGCACATTCCCCTTTATATATGTGCAATTGCTACTAGTTTTAACAGAACTTGTTTGAATTAAAAATACATATTTAATTATAATTACTCACAATTATTTTCAATGTGCACTACAGTACTCTTTACGGACCCAATCTCCACTCCTTACTCATGAAATATTTCTTATAACTTAACTGAGAGTTTTTTCCCTGGGTAAAGAGTTCAGAATCAGGCTCATTATACCGAAAAATTATTTGCTCCAGGTTTTAAAAATAAATGTTTAAAGTCCTACTGTCTTAATTGCAGCAAATACCCCTTAAGAACAAATGACCTTGGAAAATCTGCAAACACAGGTTTGAAAAGAAGTGTAAGATAACTACACGAAGTGTATTTAGCATTACTCTGGAAAAAGCATGGCTATTTTTGCTTTGTTGTTTGCTTTTTTTAATAACCTATCCTTTTAGAAGAAACCAGTACCTCTGAGGACATGTTAGCTCCTCAAAGTTTGAAGCTGTATAAGACATGTATTTTACCAAACCAAACACTCCCAGTATTTTTGATGCATTAAATTTCTCTTTCCTCTAGAGAAACCACAGGTCTTTTACCAGAAACTAACTCAGGGACAATATGAGCCCAAATACTAACACTCTGCAATTTCTGACATTTCATGCAATTCACTGCATGCGAATGTTAAGCATTTTCCTTACAAAAATGTCAAATATTTGACTGTCACAGAAGAATCCAATTATGAAATAAAGGTATCCTACTTACAAATCAGTTCCTAAGGGTTTCTTACATTTCCAATTGTTTTTGAAGAGTTTGTGAGTACATTCAGAGTTAAAGTAATTGTATCAAGTAATTTCTTGTTCATAGAAGACACATCCCACACATTTTTCTTAAGCCAGCTATCATTTTTAAATGCATCAAGGAGGCTAGTATGACTCTAATTTTTTATACACACACATGCATTTTTTATACATACATATATATATATATATATTTATGTTAACTTCTGAATCCGGGATACCTGAAAAAAGCTAAAAGAAAACAAAACCCGTCCTGTTGAAATCAGGAGGCTACATTTAGTGATTGCAGAACTGGGACGCAATCTTATATAACTTTCTAGAGCGTACTCTGCACACCAGACTGCTTTACTGATGCTTTATTCTGGTTTTATCAGTTTAATTTGACTTACTCCAGAACAAATCTGTTGTAGAAATATATGTATATATCAGTAAATGAGGTCCTTCTTTTTCCAGCCAAAGAGTAAGAAAAAAAAATACATCTGGTTGAATTGTCACTGAAAACAATTATATTACTTTAGAGATACTGTCATTACCCCTGATTTGGTCTGGAGTAAACAAGGAAAGATACTTCATTCGTGGATCCCCCAAAATTATGAAGGCATATTTAATAGAGATCAAGGTGCATCACTTCATCACTACTCTAGAAATAGGTGAAGACTACGCTGTCAAAATGTATTTTAAATACAATATTGACATAGCCTTAAAAGCCTCTGTAGGAAAAGGAATACAGCAAGTTAAGAAGTGTTTAAAACCCTGCCAAACGTAAATGAAACAAATAACAACATCCAAAATGTTTAACCCAGGAGCATACATTTCCTACTAGAATCTAATTTTAATAGCATCAGTACCTTAGAAATGAGCCCACAAGCCTATACCAAAAAATTAAAAGGACTCACTAACTGTTGGAAATGAGAACTTAAATTATTCCTTTGTTTAATCTGATATTATTTTTAAGCTAGCAGAACTGAAACTCGCACATGATCATACTGCAGAAACGCAAGCAACCATCATCAGCACAATACATAGACTTCTTCCACTAACATCTTCCTGTGAGAGGGCAAATCGTTGGGATACATCATCCCATTACTCAAAGGGAAGAGGACTTTCGTACCTTGAGTTTGGATAATTACAGGCAGACTTTGTAGCAAATTAAAAAGACAGGTAAAGACACTTCAACCTGAATGTCCAAAAGGAAAATGTAACTTGCAGTGTTGCAACTGTCTGCACATTTATACACGTATGCCATTCATTTCCTCTTTTCTTTTATTCACAAATACTGCAATTTAGCAAGGCTGCCATAAAATCTTCATTGGTCTTCTGTTAACATACTCAACACAAGACACAATGCATAAATCACCAAAACTATTTCTTTTTACTTTGCAATTCAGAGGAAAATTGAAAAAGATATCTGAAATTATCATCTACCTGAATGAGAATATTTCCCTGAGCTACTTAATTATGGGGGTTTGAGAAGGCAAGTATATTCCAAAAGACTAATAAAAGGTTTTGAAGGATATTAAGCACGTGGCTTTTACTGCTAATAGCAGAAGCAGCTACATTAGTTCATTCCACATTCAGAGCCATCAAGTCGCAAACTCCTGAAGTAGACAATATCTGCAGCATAAGCTATCCAGCTCAGTCTAGATTATTACCAAAAGTTTTCTTTTTCTTCTGATTATAGCTATAATGTCTCAAGAGGATTTGGGAAGTGTACAGAAATGTCAATGATGATCTTGAGGATGTTATCAGTTTAGGTTTTACAGTTTCACTACCTACTGAGTTAAAATGTTTGCCAAAAGCAAACATTCACAGCACAAAAATACTTAATACTTGTTTGTAGTTTTTAGAGCTTTAAAAAGCCTTTGAAAAGCTGAACTGACAGCTCATTTTGCAAAGGGAAAGCAATTTGAAAAAAAAAAAAAAAACGTTTAAAACTAGGGCCCGTTAGCTTGCTTTCATTGCAAGTAAACAAAAATAAAAAGTCCCCATTAACAAGCATCCAGGACAAAAGGAGTTAATATTTAATTAAAACCAGCTCTATCCACTGTAACAATGACCTGGAGCCAAACAAGGCAGAAGATGTATGAGTCATTCTTTCTGCCAGTGAATGAGACAGCTGATCTCCGAAGCAATTCCTCAAGACAAGCAGTCAGAACTGGAGTTCTGCCTCCATTCACAAAAACACAGTCCAGCATGAACCATGTGGCCCCAACCACAAGCTTTTCATGTCACACCCTTCCAGAAAGCTACAGCAAAGTAAACTTGAACTTTAGGCATAAACACTCTGATTTCACTGCTTTGTCTCAAGATGCAGCACAGACCTGCTGAGGAACGTATTTAATAAATGAAAAGTTAAGCGAACTATAAAGGGCTTAAATTTAACTCTTCCTTCTCCCGATCACAAACTGCTTCCAAAAGCTCAGCTGCACTCCAGGGAAAGGTGTTCCTGTTAAAAAACAGAAACTTCCCAGAAAAACAAGAAGCTGCAAACCTCCTTGCTTCACTTAAAACTTTATTTTGGGTAGCCGAACACTTCCTGCGGTACTGTGTTCTCTGACCTCAAGCTTCACTTTTAGAGCTAAGAGCAATTCATTTTAAAATATCAATGATTTATTCAAAATGACAAAAGAAATTGAAATTGACAGAGAATTATATATGAACAGTCGTATTTTGGCTTTGGCTAAAATAAGACTTCAGAGTTTACTGAGTTTTCTTTGATTCACTGTTACTTCTGAATATCTGAAAGATCGTATAAATTTTAAGTATTCCTGAAGGAGCTGGGGGGAGGATGGGGGGACGGGACACGGACAGACGGGTGTTTTGGTGGTTTGGTTTTTTGTTTTTTTTTCCACGGGAACAACTGTTTCTAACAAAGGAGCATTCAGAAGGCAAAACAGTGACAAATTTAAAGATGGTCAAAAATATTATTTCCCATAAGCACTGGATTTGCTGTCAAAATAACCCAAAACCCTTTTTACATAAAGTGAGATGCTCTGACTAGTAAACTTAAATGCAGTTCAAAACTAGCTCCAGATCTCAAAATTCTTCCTTATGTGAATAATCCCTAGGAATATGAAGATGGGTTTGTAGAGTCTGCTCTTCATTTGCTGCTATACTAAAAATGAGAAAAAAGTGAGCTTAAAAGGAACATTACCATTTAACATTTCGCTACATCCCGCATGGTTCACAAACCCCAGTATGCCTTTGAAAAGGCAAAGTAAAAGGCATTTACTTTCCAGCAAGCAAGAAAAACATTTAAAAGTTTATTACTACACAGACTTTCAGACTTGTAGATTTCTGGTGGGTTTATTTCTTTTGGATTTCTTTTTAAAAGAGCACCCCTTCCCTCCCCTCCTATTTTGCCTAATCTAACTTTTCTCCTTTTTTTGTGCACAGGTATTTAAGATCAAGAGTTATGAGTATCTGAAAGCCAAATCTGTCAGATCACTAGAATCCCCCCCCCAAAAAAAAAAAAAAAGGCGGCAGCTATTCTTTGTATTACAAATTCCAAAATGAAAATCTTTTCACTGCTTTTGAATGTCTGTCCCCATCAGACAGGTTTCAGCCATGGAGGTATTAAATAATCATTTCTTGATTATTTTTGCTCCTATAAAAATGTGGATAGTTCTTGAATATGGCTACATATCATTTGCCTTACACTGGATAAATTTTACAACTTGTTGGCAGAAGAAAGCTAGTTAGCCAGAGTAATCTGCTACACATCTTCACTGATTTAAATGAAGTCACTTTAACTAGACTAGTATTTGAAGATCTACTACTATCTTTAATTAAAAATGATCCTTTGAAAACTAGAAACTACTCATTTCCACACCTCCTTATTTAAGAAATAAACTAGAAGTCAACACTAGCTTAGACATCACTGTGATGCTGGTGCATCCTTCATGATAGGAGAACAGAGGGCAGAAACTTCTTTCCTAAAGTGCATTCCAAATTTGGTTTTTAATTATTTGAGAGAAATAACTTACTTTCAGATACCAAGAACTGGCTTGTAAATACTGGTAGCTTGTAGTAGCCATCCACTCAACTTAGCTGCAGTAGAGGCATGAACCCGTTACCTGTAGCTATTATTTCAAATCACTTACTGTTCACTTAATCTTTTTGTATTTTTTCAAGTGGCCCAAAGAACGTTATATTTTATTTTTCAGTTTATTACCATCTGAGAAGCGTATTATCTGTTGCTCTGAGAAGCAGATCTAGCGCATAAATTCATTATTTGTCTTTGCTTGGGATGCCTTTTACGTATCTTTAACAAGCTCTAGGAGAAACTAGTATCTGAAAGAGTAATTTTAAATAAAAATCTGGGGTTTTTGTTAATCTATTATTCCCCCAAAACCAAATGCTTTCACAATGGAAACGATACTTTTACTCACTAAGAATTTGTTCTTTCTCTTCTTTGTATTCCAGAATAAGAAGTAACAGCTACCATGATGAGATAACATTAGATTAATATTTTAACCATTTTTTTCAAGTCACCGAACAATTGCTATCTGCCAAAACCAATCTGATTCCAAACATACAGAATCAATAAAGTCATTTCATAATATTATCATGACAAAATGTTGCCATCAAGTTATTTAAATATAAAACAAAAGATAATTTCTGAATAATATTTGCCTTGGTTAGCAATAGGCAATTTTAACTATTTCCTTTCAAGTCTGAAGGTTGAAACAATTATTAAAGGCTTCCCACTTTCAATTTCTGGCATCAGGAAACAGTTATAATCTATCTTCTGTCCTGAAAAACAATTGACATGAGGGAAACTTATTCAGAGTAAGTTTTACATTAAAATAATTTAGATTCTTTCCTACATATTTAATACTACACAGGGTAAGAAGCAAAACTCATTTCCATAAAAATCTAGTATGCAGCTAGTGGAATACATTTGTAAGTTTTCTGTAAGGAGTATTCAGCTTGTTAATTATGGAGTAATAAAATATTAAAGAGGTTACTGAATTGTTTACATTTTGGATTACCTCTTTAATACATGTGAACCTCCCACCATTTTCAATCTGAAAAGGACACATTTCTTTTGTGTTTACTTGTTTACGACCAACTTGTCACAGGTGACACTAACTGTAAAAATTTCCAGGTTAAATATGCGATGTAGTAAGGACAGCTTCAGGAAAAGCAAACCAAAAAAAATCCACAAGCATTTTTTGTGTGTCATAGAATGCAACTCACTTTCTTCTACTAACTAATAAGTAGATTTTTGACCTGGTTACTCCCCAGTGGGGATCTGAACTCATGGGAGAAACCTGGTCAGCTGCCACTGCTTTTCTTAAAAAAGGGTCAAGATGTTTTAAAATTTCATGGTCATTTCCCTGGCTCCAGAGCATTATGAAAAGAAATATGTAAACATTACTGATGCTGCCAAATTGGCAGACTTCTAGCCTGTGAAGGTCCAGAAGAACATAAATGGACACATCTAGCAATGGGTAAACAAGCCTAATTTCAAAATCTGTTTCCTGGCTAAGCTCAATCATGTAGACATTTGAGCAGAGCTACAATATCCTCAAACACTAGTATATTATAAAGACTACCAAAAGGTGGTCTGGGTGGGGTTTTTTAATAAAAATTTGGGATCAAGTTAATAGCTCAATATTTGATTTTCTCATCTTGACTTTTTATTTCAGTTTTAGTTTAGCCTTTAGAAAAGCTGTGCAAAGTTTGTGTTTTATGGAACAGCTAAAACCATGGCATGGCCTGAAGCACAAAGATTTCTTAAAATATTTCTAGAACACTGAAAAATCTGTAATATTTATTTGTAATATGCCATGGAAAAATATAATTATAACATTATTTAGCTTTATTATCCCCTGCTACATGAAAAGGCAACTTTTTTTCTTTTCATTTTTAAATACTTACCAGATGATGCTATCTGCTTTTACAAAGGTTCCTCAACCTAGTGACACAGGACTAGACACCTTTCTCTCTCAAAACCTACCTAAATTTATTAAGTGAAATAGACTCAGCTAAAGAGAAAAAAAGGCTTTCAAACAATTCATTCTAGTCTAAAATAAGCAGTGCCTCCAGAATAAAAATTGCCATTACAGTAATTTATGTACCTACAGAAATGATTAAATCAGTTTTACATTCCATATTATTTTTCAAACTTACATTATTATCTGCACATGCATTATGAATCTGCCTGTATTTTTCTGACTTATGATCAAAGAAATGTAATCATTTTCAGAAACAAAAACATCCATGCCAGTGAAAAATCAAACTAAAAGTTCTCCTCTCCATCAAAAAATAGTATCTTTTGAGTAGTGTTTTAACATACTTCTGGCTTGTTAGAATGAATGAGATGATACAAAATAAAGAGATCCTTAGGAAAATTACCACAGGGAGACAGTTACAGTTGTATCTGATCATTATACTACAAAAAATGATCTTAGTACAGGACATCCTGTTTTCAATGATTAGGAAAAAAACATATTAATTCATAAAAATATATGCTCTGATCCATTAATTTAAAGAGGACTTTCTGATAATATACAGAATAGCCACGTGCTAAAAATAATGCTAGGAGAATAAAAATGTCAGCAAAATAAACAATACCCCACAACTTACTTGTAGGTTACGAACTTGACTAACTCTAAAGCTGTTAAAATCAGTATGTAGGCAAGTAGTCATCAGCAGTATTTCTCTCTTTCTATGAAACCCAGCAGCAAGCAGTTCACCTCAACATTCCTCCTTTCCCAAAAAATCATAACATCTATTCTATAAACAACTGTGCATAGCCCAGTACATGATAAAAATTAAACATATGTGAATACTCACATTCATTTAAATCAGGATAAATTTGGAGAGATTATGTTAACTTGCATCAAAATCATGTTTCTTTCAGATGCAGAAGTTTACATAAAAATTTCAACCAGAAATATTAAGAATAGACAATGCATAAAAATCATTACTCTTGAAATAAACAGTATTGTAAATATCAAAGAAAAAAATCAGAAAATATTGCTGAAGAGAACAAATACACTTCAACAAGCAGAAAGCTACCCTGCATTTTGTTAAAGTTCTCTTAACGCAGCAGCTCATTTTTTGTTATTGTTAAATGAATCTCTCAACAGCTACTCTAAATTCAGATTTCTACATTACTGTTCTTAAACCTTTTCTCTTCAGTAGAATGTGCTCTGCAAGATTATTTGAAATACTTAAAAGCACAAGCAGGTATAAAACAGACCGATGCCAGTTTTCTAATCACCCAGTACACAATCTCACAACTACAAATATGAAGATAAAAATAACATGCAAAATATTTAAAGGTTTCTGGAAAAAAAAAAAAAAAAAAAAAAAAAGAAATAGTACTTTTTAAGTATTCCATACACACCTAATGTTCTGTGTTGTGAACAAGGTGGAAAGAAGACACTTGCACTTAAATCTTGAAGCATCCCGTCCCGATGAACCCAGAGAAACTAATTTCTGCCATCAGAAAAGTACTCCACCAGAACACCAAATAATTATATGTGCTGCTTTAAAGGAAACAGCAAGCCCAGTTCTGGCTGTATGTAGTCTCTCGAGGTACAATAATATAAACCTGATCAATTGCAATTAAAATCTGAACAGAGGCTTAGAACTTGAAGTCTTGGTGCATTAGTTCTTGCCAAAAGCAGATGTGATTGTGAGCTGGAAGCAATTTCTCCTGGTAATTTGTGATGACACTGGGTAGAGCAGCCCCAGAGTCCCCAAAGACAAACTCATCAGAGGCTCTAATGTATGCATGACACATGAGGTGGCTCTTTTAGAGCTCAATTAATTGGGCTGAACATTAAGACAGCAAGTTCAGGACTTTTTTTTTTTTCCTTCTTTCCCCTCCAGAGTTGTTTTTCCTCTTTTTACAAGCAGTTTTTTCCCTTACCTTCTGCAAGCCATGTCTCCTGTAATTGGCTCAGATCTTGAAAGAGTTCTGCAAAAAGATGAAAACATGGATAAAAGCTCACACCTTTAATCTCTTCATAAGATTAAAATATGTTTTAAAATATATTTTTCTCGAAGAACAATGTACGTGAATTCTATTTTGGCAGTCAAACGTACAGACAAAGTAGGTATTTTCAGGTTACAGTTAATGATTTTTCTACACCTATTAATAAAAAAGAAGTACTTACTATATTATTTTATCAACTCTTGAAACAATAGCCAGAATCTTAACCAAGCTCTATAGTATAAAAGGCTCATTCAGCAATACACAGAAAAGTTATAAATTATAATCTTTCTTACAGGTGAACTATTTCTCCTTATACAATTCAGGCCTCCTCCTGCAGTATCTGCCCCAGATAAAGCTCTCTCGGACTTCAGCGGGAGTTCTGCCTGAGCAATGACTGGGTATTTTTATTAGTAGGGTTGTAACTATCATATAAAAATTGTGAAGCAAAGATCTGAGATGCTGCAATAGCAAACAGAAGTGGGAAATCTTTTGTACTTCCCCTTATGTTTTACTTTGTATGACAAGAGAATCACCACTATTTCCTCTGTGCTGTACTCACTGTACTTCTTTAAAGTGAAACCACTTTCTCCATGGACTGAGTTTTGCAGCAGCTTATCTTTTTCTGCAATTCACTGAAATCAATTGCTTGTAATGGGTGTAAACCAGAGCAGCATTCAGCTTACTTGCAAAGCTCAGAAACTCAGTTATGAAAATTCCATTTGCTAGACTAAGTAGGATATTTGAACTGACAAATGGTTTATTTTTAATTTACTGTATTTTGAGAGAGACTTCCTCTTTTATGAATGCTGACAGATAACTATTTACATACACTTAAATGACAGAGGCTATTCATTTATCCTGTGGACTGATACCTCATGTTCATGTTGGGAAATCATTTAACTGAAAATCAGAAAGTTGTTTTCTTTTCGATCTACCCTAGAATAAACTTTTCCAAACAAGTAAGTAGGGATTTTGAAAAGTGTATCAATGTGTCCTTACCCTGATAAGATTTATATAGAGGTAAGTTGTGGGCCCCTATATACCTTCCTATATGTCTTACATACTTACAGGGGTGTAGGCGTAGCATCTATACTGACCTTGTAACCTAAAGAAGTGTTAACAGCTATTGCTAGACTACAGTTCTCAAGCTACAATCATGTGAGTGGCTACTGATGGGACTAAGTTACAAATCTTTGGCCCTCCAAAACACCATCTGCTCTAGACTTAACCAAATTTCCCAGGATTTTTAACCCTACCAGCGTTACACAGCAATAGAAACAGGCTACCAGACACTAGGAGCCTGACTACTAGCTCTACAGTAAAGCTAGAGTAAAAACCAACAGTCTCTACACCAGCATTCTCGCTCCTGCTACCACCAGTGAACACACACCAGTGAAAAGGATATTAAAAGATGGGAGGAATAAGGAAAGCCCTGAATCTCAAGAGGCCTGAAGGTGAAAAAGCCAGGTGCCATGACTTGTGTCAGATGCTGCAAAGGCTTGGCCTCAGTGCATAACATCCATGTGCCACATGTGCAGCAGCACCTAAAATGCAACAGGGTAAGTCAAGGAAAGAATATCAACTTTATCAGTTTATTGCCTTTGCCAGTTTGTTTTGCAGTAGTAAATGCAATGTTCTTGTCTTGTTTATTCAGATTGATCTTGATATATTTATCTCCAAAATAAATAAATAAATAGCTCTCAAAAAGCTTCTCTACATTAGTAAGGGGGGGGGGGGGGGGCAGGGGGAACAAGCCCTCACCTTCTGAATCATGAGCCAGGTCTCTGTTAATGAATTTTCTTTTCCTGACATTTGTCGGTCTCTCATTACAGTTTCTCCCACGCGGATTCTATAAACAGGAAAGATCAGTTACTTCAGAAATCTGAGGGTTTTGGTTTGTTGTTTTTTTTTTTTTCATTTAATCAAGAATACTCAAAGCTGACATGAATTCTTCACATTTTCAAACAGGGAAATGATTGGCTTGCAGCCTCCAATTTCTAGCAAAAGATATTGCTGAGCACCTAACATCCTCCAAAAGATTCCTGTGTCTAAATGCAACACATTTCTATCTATTTATGTAGACATCTATTTGTACAGATACATATATAATGTGTTCAAGCAGCAACACAATACCAACCATGTATTTTTAGCATCTAAAGTACACAAACCTACACAATAGAACATAAATCCCCTCTGCATAAGCTACGCAGAACCCAGATATGAGATTATAACAGACTGCTTTGTTTCCCTGTGTTACTTATAACATTGTTTGCACAGTCCTGAAAGAAAAAAAAAAAAAAAAAATGTTAACGTTTGCCTCAACTTCATTCTTCTGAGCATTGCAGGCAAACGCAGCCAGAAACTTTGAATGCAGCTGTTGCTGCTCTTGCCTCTCTCATCCGCTAATCATATGCATGATTTTTTAATCATCCCAAAACTGTCTTTAAAAGAACATGATGCTTTATTGAAATAACTAAGAAGATAGGCTCATCTTGCAGGCAAAGCTCCCAGATGAAGAGTCGCCCTTACAGCGGTAACAAAGCCGATACTCTGGCTGCAAAACTCCCCCACAGAAATAAGTCGGAGTCAAGTTTATAAACACCAACTTTGAACTGATCACTCACATTGGTGACCATGTAAGGCACTTGCTGGTCATAAAATCCATCCATTCTGCAGCTCTTCCACAAGTCTTTGCTCAGTCTTTTATTTACTGGGCATTTGATCTGGAGATTTCCTCGGGATCTGGACTCCAATCAGCCTAGAGGGGAATACAAGATGGCTTTTAGATTTAAAAAAAAAAAAAAAAAAAAAATCATGAATGAACTACTTGAATTTGCATAGCTAATTAACCTCAAAGAGTCCCATTCATAAAAACAACCCTCCCTTCTCTGCCTTCACCTGGGCTACACGCTTCTGCCAGGAAAACACGGAGCAAAAGCACTTCCAGGCAGCAGCAGAAAGCAAGGCGAGAGGCAGGGTTTTATTTACACTCCCCGCCGTATCCCCCGGGCGATCCGCGCAAGTGGCAGCCCCGACTCTCGCAAACGTGTGCTCAACTCGTAATGGCGAACGGCGGGGCTCGCCGCGCACCTCACGGCAGCGGCGGCGGCGGCAGCGCCCGCCAGCCACAGCCACGCACACACACACACACACACACACACACGCGCACGCACCCACCCCACCCCCCACACCCCCACACCACACGCACCGAGCCACCTTCTCCCCCCAGGACCGGTTTGGCAGCCCACCACCACGCAATCCTGCGGAGCGGCGGACAAAGTTGCGGGGAAGACCCACCTGAAGGCCACGCGCGGCGATCGGCTGCAAAAAATTCCCTCCAAATTTAATAAAAACATTAATTATTCCCCGGCACTTCCCCCTTGGAAGCAGCGAGCGCCACTGACAGAGCTCAGTCCCGTGGTTTTTCCTCTCCTCCTCCTCCAGGGGCCCCCGAGCCGCGCCGGCGGATCCCCGCCGCCCATTGGCTCCCCGCGCCCCCCGCCGGATCGCCGCGCCGCCCGCCCGCCCCGGCCCCGGCCCCGGCGCCCCCCGCCCCGGCCCCGCTGCCGACGCGGGGGGCGAGTCTCCGCTCTCCCCTCGGCTCCTCTGCCGGGGGTGGGGGGGACCGGGAACCGCAACTCGGATGCGCGGCGGTGCCGCCACGCTGATCCCGGGATCCTGCTGCGGGCACACCATGTCCCCTACACCCCCCGTGTGGCAGGGCAACCCCCCCCCCTCCCCCATAATTTGATTTAAAAAATGAAAAAGTTTAGCCTCGCTGACTCCGAAAAGCAAAGCAACACACACGCGCCTTTTCTGATGGCAGAGCAGTCCCGCAAAACTTCGCGGGAGCCCAGAGGTGAGGAAGAGGTGAGCGCGGCGAGAGGCTCACGCCACATCGGCGGAGACTTTGCACCGCTCCGTCAGGATCTGGTGGCATCCCAGGATGGTTGCTTTTTTTTTTTTAGCTGAATCATAGAAAGCGATTGTTATTTCTACTATGATGACATAATTTCTAGGTTTTGTGGACAGAATTTGGCAGCATCGAGGCACCGGATCTAGTTTTTTTTTTGGTGCAGTGGTGCCAGGACCTATCAAGCTCAGGATTTCTGAGGACTTCTCAAAGAAAGTGAGCTTTCTTTTCTCTGTATAGAGTGGCTGTTGGAGGGCTGTGTCCAAAAACTCTGCTTTTTCTGAACTGCCAAAATGCACCAGAGCGGATTGTGTGGTTTCATATAGCAGCTATATTTGTCCTCTCTTTGAGCACTGAATTCCAGGTATCGCAGGAATCAGGTGGTAAATTTAGGTATTCATGACACTGTCTTGCTGCGAGATACGAAGTTTCAGATTTTTATGATCTGATGTAGTTCAACAATTAACAGGCAGAGCCCCAAGCTAGCAAGTCCAACTTTACCCTCAGCCCTTTCTGAGGGTTTTCTTTATAGCTAAGGGTGTAAAGGCAACTGAAGAAACCTGCTTTTGCATAAATTGCCTGCAGCGGTATTAACAATATTCAAGTTACTTCTTCCATACTACTTTGTTTTGAAAATTACAGTTGTTTCACTACACTCTATTTTGGAGCATATTACCTTCTGCCACAACCTTTTTTTTTTTTTTTTTTTTTTTTAAGATTTCTCCTCCTTTCTGATCTCACTATTCATACTCACTTGCTACTTGTCCTGTCCAGCCAAGGAAGAGGGAAGCACCATGTTTCTGCCACTTCTGTCCCTCCCAGACTGCCATGCCAGGGAAAATGTCCACCAGCAGCAGCTTGTTTTCTGTGTTCTTGCTGCTTCTGTTTCCACACATGCACCCCAGCACACCTGGAATTACAAGAAAGTAATGATATTCTAAATGTTGTATAAACCTATAATCATTTTATTGTGTTCTTGGCCAAGTCTCTGACTTGCTGCTCCTGTAAGCTGCTTCTGTTATATAATAGGGGGATAAAACTCTACCAAATGCTCCAGGTATAAAAATGAAATTTCCTGGATAATGAGGCCATCATTTTCTTATTTATACCCATACCCAGAATAGAGCAGCTGCCAAGCCAGGGATGAGGGCCTTGTGGGAAGGCTATGACTACAGGTCTGTCCCTGGGGAGCATGTGGCCACTTTAACCCATGGACCAGCAGAACTGATGAAGCTACTGTCTCCAGTCATCCATCCCACCCTGCTGACCAGCTCGTCAACCAGCTCCTGAAGCGCCAGAGTTCACTGTGTACTCTTTCTAAACCAAAATCTGTGATGGATTGGCCCAACTAAAAATTGTTGGTGTGTCAGTCTGACAAGCTAATTAAACCAGCCCCAACTGAAGTTTCTGAGGGACCTCAGACCCATCAGTCATTAGGTACCCGCTATGAAATTTGCACCGCTGGATCCCATCTTGTGCTTCCCTACACCATAGCCTGCACCTCACAGGCTGCTGGCACACCACCATGGCCGCCTTCCAGCACACACACCGCCATGGCCACAGGTTTGGCACCCTGGTTTACCGAGACAGAGGAGGTCAGCACCCTGCAACAGCTGAGCTCTCCGTGCTCCCAGTTGGGCTGTAACTCCAAGAGAAGCCGTGCATTAAAGGTGTCCTGGCAGGAGACAGGCTTTATTGCTTGCTGTTACTCCTCACACCACATGCCTCTTCCTTCCCCTCCTCCCCCTTTCTGGCCCTTTCACACATGCTGGGGAGGAAAGGAAGAGTAAAGCTATTTTGAAGCCCTCTTTATCCTCCTCTCTGTTCATCCACTGTGCTGAGTGGTACTCAGGGAAACTTCATTAACTATTAAGAGGTAGATGCTTACAGGGAGAGGGGAAAAAAAACAAACCCACACCAACCCACATATCTACTGGCAACCCACTCCAAGGTCTGTGTGCAGAAATGCAGTCTTGTACCGTCACCGGTCATACCTGGCTTACATGTAAACTGGTGCAGCCACAGTAATTATTTTGTAATTTTTGCATGTTTGTCCAAAATTCATGCGACTTTGTTTTGTTGGTTTGGGGTTTTTTTTAATGACTTTTTGTGTTTTAACTACTATTTTCAGAAAATAGTACTCAAGTATCTTTTTTTAAAAATAATCCTTTTAGAAAACTAAAAAGTAACCTCAAAATCACTTTTTTTAGTTGAAAAGACTGAACAGTTTTTACCAAAGTGAAAATATTCTAAAAAAAAATCTGCTGAATTTATTTTACTAGAAAAAAATGCTTAAAAAATTCAGCTTTTCAAATGGCAATGCTTTAGAGGCAAGATACTTGTTTTCTTTTAGAAACAGACATGTTCAATTACACTATAAAGCTTCACTATATATTGAAAATTATATATTATTTCCATTTCATAATGGCAATATATACTTCACACACTTATCTGAAAGAGGACAATGAAATATATATTTCTTGCATGATTTGACACACTATGGAGCTACAAATAATTGCTGCAACATAAAAAATAGAAGTAAATCCAGACAGACAGAGCAAAGAGAAGATTTGATAAACACTGATTTCTCCTGGAAAATGTGAGAGGAATTTAACCACATTTTCAAATAAATAAATAAACCATCATAATCCAGTATGACAAAATCTAAATTCAATATATAAAAAAAAATGAACTGACTTGATAGCAAGACAGAGAATTACACTCAAAAATGCTTTATGCTGAAAAAATAAACCTTGTGGACACCTTCATAAAATTATGCTTACACCAAAGAAAATCCTTCAGAAAAACGATAGTCACAATTGAAATATAATCGGCAAGTCAATTTGAAAATGACATTAAGTTAAAAAAAATCCCACTTGTTTTTCTGAAATGGTTTAACCTAACCATTCCTTCAAGGCATTTCCCCAGTAAAGTTGATGTACTTATGGGCCTGATATACAACAAAAGGGATGCCATCAATCCAAGCAACTGTTGCGCAGCAACTTTTAAAACATAGCCTATAGCAGACTCAATAAAATAACAACTAAGTATGTGACTGACTACAGCAAAACCATGAAAACCTAATGAGATTTCTGTCTGGTAAATTAACCCTTGACCACATTTTAACCTCCTGATGCTGACTCTTTCAGCAGGTTAACAGTGCTTATTTTATCATGACGCTACTGGCATACAACAAAGTAGTAAATAATAGCAAAATTAAAAAGTAAAAAAACGGGTAAATGAATAGGGCAGATACTTGCCCAACAGCATGGCTTTTTCTAAAGCCTTTGATTCATATGCAGCATCCAAGACCGAACCTTAAATTAGGAAAAATGAAAGTATCAGTAGGAAGAAAACGCATGATGATTATATCCATATGCTAAACTATCAGATGTGGAATTAAAAGTACATGCAAACAAGTATCTTCAAAGAAAGAACGAAAGAAAACAAAGAAGTAATCCCAGTTTGACTGTTTTTAACATATGGATTAATAACACATTGCATACATCATTGTAATTTAGAACCAGCATTGCACAAACATAGAGGCCTCCATAAGTAACTGCATTTAAATGCCCGTTTACCTGATAATGCAATGCAAGGCAATTTTCAGTAAACATTTCTGTACTAGAAAATTAAGCTATCCAGGAAAACTAAAATTAAGATATTCCACAAACAATGCAAGACACCAAAAGGCCAAACAAGTCTTTTATTGCAGAAAGGTGAAAAGTAAATTTACTTTAATAGTATTTTCAGCCTTCATCGTAACTAAGACTTCAAACTTAGGGTTGACTATAAAAACTTTAGAAAGGAGAAGGCCTGGCAACTCTCTTAGAGCACTGGCCCATTCATTGGAGCAAAGTAACCTCAGTATTGTTCTGGCTCTACTAGTAGTCTTCTGGATAGTCCCTCCACAGGCAACCCCTGTCATCTCACCAAGATGTCTATCTCATGGAGATGTGCCTATAAAGTGAGACAGTGATACTTTCTTCACTTGAGAATTACTGTTGAAAATAATATAAAGTCTATTACTATTGATTGTGGAGATCCTGGCTGCACCTAGCTCCTTGGGTTGTCCTAATTTAGCTCCCTCTGAATCGGTGAAGGGCAAAAATCATGCTACACATACGTAGTAATTTCAATAACAGTTGCTACAAAACAGGAGTGGATCATCTAGACCTGTGAATTGATGCTCAGGAAAGAATGCTCAGCTCTGCATACTATCACAATCAAAGCAGTAAGCAGTCCCCTACCACAAACTACCAAAAAACAAGTTAAATGACAGTTTGATTGACTCATGTAAATCATCACTATCCCATCTCAACAATGCTCATTTCCTGACCAACTGAGCAAATCAAAATAAAATAAAAAAAAAATCAGTAGCCCAGGACCTAATATAGCAATATATGAGTCACTGGAAGAACAAACCAAATAAAAACATGTAAATGTAAATTGTAATAGGTTCTTGCAGGGTCAGTGAAGTTCCCAGCTTGCTCTCCTTGCAATTAGACTCATGAAATGGCCAGCCATGATTAAGTGGTAATGAAGTAGCCTAGAAGTCATTTGGATATCAGGCCAGTCAAAGAATTTGTGCACAACCCCTAATCTCACAGATGGCTTTAATTTTCATGTCCTCCCTTATGAATACCAAGAGAGAATCATGCAAACACTTCAGAATCCTTCACATACTTTATGTGAGATTTCTGCCCCACTATAGTTCATAGGGGTTGTAGAAAACCTCAAATCTCCTGATGGAGTTATAGTCTAAGACAAACATGAAGGAAGGAAAAGGAAGAAAAGTGCTTGAAGATTTGTTTACTAAGTTTGCTGGAAAATCTGTCGTTTAGAAGTTGTTCAGTACACATTAAATGGCTTTGGTCATGATTTAAGCCCTCCTGACAGCCTGAAATCCAGAAGACACAAAGATGACACAAAGTGCCCCTTCGGAATTACAGACTCTCACTCCAGATCACTATTGGACATGCTCAGAGCTTGAGCACAGATATTAACATAGCAGCAAGAGGTCTGTAGGAAAAAGCAATGCCATTTATTAAATGAGTGGCTATAATGACCAAAAAAACAAACAAGTTTTTGGACCCAAAGAGCCACCTTAAGTTTATCTGTTCTTTTTTAGTAACTGCATTGACTGGGCTAGTAAAAAATATGACCTCTCTCTGCGAATGTTCATTTATGAATTTTGGCAGTTACAGCGATGATCAAAACTATTACTATTAGCAGGCAATGGCTATATTGATACTACATAATATTATTGTCATTATCATACCTGCACTATTAATATGTTAACTATCTGTGACTCTCTCCTCTTTATAATCCTAGTCTTTCCATCTGGAACTACACATACACTTGTGAAATCATGAACACCTATAACCATTAAGACCTAACCATCCGTTTTCACATGCCTACCATCCTTAAACCCAGATGTCTGAATACAACATCTGAGTATTCCAAGAGAAATAATAGATTCAAAGAAAGAGGAAAAAATCTAAGCCCAGCTCCAAACACATAAAATAACAAGACACTGAAAAGCAGATATAGATTACTTATAGAAAGAAAAAAAATCAAAAGACAGTGAATAGTATTTCTTAATGTTTTTCTAAGTACTAAAGACCTGTCTTAATAGCAGAAACAAATAATGAAGACCTAGGTAAACCATGACATTAGTTGAAGAGCATATTTATTGTAAATGCTGTTTCAGAGACAAACCCTGCCCCAATCTCCAGATAATTAGGAAGCTGCTTTTCTGGCAAGAGGGCGAGAGGTATGTGTTGCCATTTGCGTTCCGGTGAGGAATTAATTTTTTGTGTCTATTAGCAGTAGGGAGCATGTATGTGTTACGGAGCGGCTAATGTAGGGGAAAAGGGCTGTGTTAACTTCTGTGAGGATAATCAGATCATTTACATTATGTTCTCAATTTTGCCATATATTATATGTTCTGTAATTTTCAGTTGCTGAGAATGCCAGCCTTGCAGCAGGGCTCTTGTGCCTGTGAAGGTACTGAATAAAGATGCCAGTCTCCGCCCTAGAGAGCATAGGTATTTGTTCATCAAACAGAAATGAAAAGGTGTCCTCCCTCCTTCCCCCAAACCTGGTATCCTTGAGAGGCAGAGGTAATGAAATAGGCAGTAGCAAGTTATGGTTTCTATCTGTGCCAGGAAAAAGCTTTTTAAATCAGAGGTTTTAAGGCAGCATTTGAAAGAACACAGCGTATGAGATTCCTGAGCTTTCCATGGGAACTTTTCCCATACAAAGCAGAAAGTAAGTAGCAAATGTGGGGTACTGCAGGCTTTCATTAGTGCTTGTATGCCTCTTACAGCTATTAGACAGCTACCTAGAGCAGAGAATATCACAGTTAGGGTAAACCACATTGCAAAGAGCCAAAGGCAGAATGCTTCTATGAAAGACGGTTGAGGACAGCATGGAAACCGGGGAGGATGGCAATACAGACAAGGAGCTACTCCTTGGTAGCACTACATGGCGTGTGCAGGCAGAGGTCCCAAAAGAGAAACTGAAGTTCAGAGATAAAGAAATTGCAGGTAGGCAGTGACTGGAAAAAGCTAATATTTTCTTGAAAGCAAGGTTTAGATTGAGGACTAAACAACTATTTTAACCATGTGGTAAATTCCTCATTGGAAAGAAATTCCAGGTGGGAAGAAATCACCTAAAAATGGAGCCTGAAATTATATGTACGGATGGGAGTAGGATGTACAGGAACTACAGGCAAGAGTCACCCAAAATGAGTTGTGCAAGCCTTCACTGAAATAATAAATGTCACAGAGGATATACGAACACAATAACATTTGAACCCTTAGAATTATAAAACATAACAGGCACAGAACATTTAGAAGCAGGAAGTGATCTTTTCATTCAGTGAATTTAATGTGCTTAAAAACTTTCATTTGCACCTCCCAAAATCTGTTAGCAAGACAGGAAAGCATAATTACCCCTGTTTTTCACAAAAAGGAAAATTAGGCTCTTGCAAGTATACCAAGGATCAATAAGAGGGACAAATGTTGCATGCTGGGAGGATTTCAGTCATATTGAAGGACTTCATTGCTTCTCTGACCTAGCTATATTGGGTCACCAAACTCAGCTCTGATTTTAGAGGCTTCTTCCACATAGAGTGCACAAGGTTACCATCATTCGCAACTTTGCAATTCATTAGTTTTCAGTATTTGAAAAAGGGGAGAATGGAAGAACACGCAATCTTTGAATGTTAGGAATTTCATTTTTAAAGTATCATGTTTTAATAAGGAATTATTTTCTATAAATTACTGGTTTGTATTGGATTTCATTTTGGCCTAAAGATTTTTTTGTCTGTTTTGAAGAATAAATTATATTTTAAAATCCCCTGCATTCAAAGAAACAAACAAAAAAAAGGAACTGGAAAGCAGGAGGTGGAATTGAAGCTCCATTTTATGCGACAAGGGCCAAACAGCGCAAATATAGTCTGGCCCCACCTACTACTACTGCTGTTACACCTACAGGTTCACCATAGGGAAGTAAACAAGATGACTGCAGCTTAAAGGAAGCTGCCCAGAAAAGGAGCATCTTTCTCTCTGAAATATATTGCTATTGATCCATACAGTTTTAGGCTTTTCAGGTCTGCACAACTGTAGAAGGATTCACCGGTGACTTTCCATTATTGTATATTAAAAAAATTGGTTTTATAACTAAAATAGTACAACTTCTGAGAACTGCCTGGTGCCTTAATAAGCAAACAGCGTGTGTACCATCCACAAAGAGCGAGAAGGATTCTTGTAGCATAGTGACAATTCATGGTCTTATGTTTCTTTCTAACACATTGCAGGCTGGAGAAATTACTCTACTGTAAATGTGAAAAGCCTTTTTTATGTAAGAAATTCCTCATAAGCCATTCTGCTCCATCTATTTCCTTGTGCATATTATTCTACCTATTCATTTTTATAATTAAAAAAAAGTGTAACTGAGTAGTAGGGCAGAGATTTTGAAGCCAGACTCGGTACAACCTCCTGTTTTGTTTTAAAGGAGGAGGAGGGGGTAGAGATTTTAACAAATTTTCCACTGATCTTATTTACTCTTTACTGTAGCTTTTTATTTGGTCTTTGTATTTCTTAGGTTGGCATGGTGTTAAATTGGGTGGTACCTGCTCTACATGCGGGTTTGGAAACACCGTAGAGGAAGACTTACAAGTAACTGAAGGTTTTTTGTGAGGGGTTTTCAGAGCGTCTGCACGGAAAAATGTACTATTGTGAAAAAGATCCGCAGAAGCAGCTGCTCTTAAAATGTCATGCATAGACACAGCAAGGGTTGCACAAAGTTTCCACTACTTTTGAAAAAGAGTGTTAAAATAAAATAATAATAATAATAATAAAAAAAAATCAGTTCAACAAATGCCAGTCAGTCTGAATGGAAATTTTCAGTTTGGCAGAATTTCAGAAATGGAATGGCAGAATAGAGGCAGAAGGATTTGACATTTATTTGCTTGTGTTTCGAAATCACATCTTGGTTGAGAAAGAGGGAAGGAGAAGAAAAACATCTCTAAGAAAAACAGCAATATAAGAGATACAGTTTATGTTTGATAGGACTCAGATTATGTAATTACATTATGATGTTCATATGATCCATTTTATTTCTTAACCTAAGATTTTAAATACAGTAATCATATTTGGCTTTTGAACATAATAAGCTTCACTGGCATTCATTTTTTCAATTTTGGTTTGGGTTCATCTTTATTTATTGTAATTTTAGTTTCAAGTGCTAAGTTTAGCTCTCTTTCAATGTTAATTGCAATGTTTATTTTTCTTTTTAATTTTAGAGGCCTGCAGTACAGTTTGAACTGGAGATTAATTAAATTCCTGGTAAATCACATTCTAACAGGAAATGTTGGAATCCCATTGTGAACAGGGCCAGGCTATATTTAAAAAAAACCAAAACCCAACTTCTCATTCAGTTAGAATCCAGTGCAAATAAGAACAGAAGCTCAGAACAACATGAAAGTCCTCAGATTGTAGATTTGCCTCAGGAAAACCATAAGAATGTAAGACTTCTTATATCTAAGGTTACAATCTCTGAAATCTGGTACTTTATTCAGGATGTTCCTGTTACAAACTCTGTTGACTCTTTCTATTATCATCACTATGCTTTCGATGATGATGGCCTAAGGAAGAATGCTGGCTTCTATTCACATCTTACAAAGGAAAGCTCACATTTAGTGAGCACAGTCCCTTGAGTCATTGTGATTTTTATTTTTTTTCCCCTCGCACAGGGAAGATACAAAGGAAAACATACCTGAATTATGGAACTTTCTTGCTTGCTTTCTCTTAATGTTGATTTGTTTTATTAGCTCTGATTACTAAATTACATTTTGTAAATGTAATTCATGGCAAAAACATGTACCAAGCGTTTGAGGGCTAGCACTGGACTACAAGTCAAAGAAAAACCTTCCAAGGAGGACTTTCAATCTTCTAAGTTGATACAATGATTTTGTTGCCTCATTCTCTGGACTGGATGTCATTCTTTACTGTCAAGTTCTCTTCATAGGGCGTCAAAAATATTAATTTCAAAACCCAAAAGATATAGGATGAAAATTATCCTTGCCTCCCAGGGGAGGTTCATGTCATCATTATAAAGATGCCATCTTTGGTAAAAGTTCCTTGGATGACACAGATACAAAGGAGCGGTAATATACAGAAAGAAGCACCTATACACACAAACACACCTAAAATTATTCAAAACCTAAATATTCTATTCACAATTCTACCTTTAGGATAATAAAAATGGTGTACTTGACAGATACTGGTCAGTTAGGACATTTTTGGACAATGCTCAAAAGCTTAAGTAGTGAGTAAATTGTTAGAGCCACACATAATGCAACTCAGCTCAAACTACTGACAACAAGGATGCCACAGTTGTATACATAAAGTCAAATTAGTTCAAAAAGCCATCAACAAATTATAATGGTAAAATGACAAAATATCTAAGTGTTTTGGCTGAATCACACAGTAAAAATATGGATGCCCATAAAGTACCTATCCATATTCCAGAGTTAAATATTGAATCCAGACCAGCAAAAGCAGAGACAGAGTAAACCAAGCCTTGAAGCTGAGAGCTTGAAAAATTAAAGAAAGCAAAAGTCACCTCTTAAAGACAACCAATGTCAGATAAATGATTGTTACAAAAGCAGGGGAAAATGCCTTTTGCGTCTGTGTCCCCCCCCCAGTTTAACATCGTCCCAGATTTATTCATACAGGAATGTATTAACACCTTTTTATTATTAAAAGGAGCTGAAAGTTTCCCATAAAGAACTAGAATAAATATATCTACAATTAAGATTTCTGGATTTATACTCTATATTTCTTTATAGAATAAAAGAGGGAAAAGGCGGCCAACCTTAAAAAACAGGGAAACAAGTGTTTGGAAATTCTGGATGTTCAAAACTGGAGAACAATTTAAGAACATTTCTATTTCAAAAGTACCATTGAAAATTAAAAAAAAAAAAAAAAGAAAAAGGAGACACACCACCCTGTTGTTTAGGCTCAAGAAAACATCTTCCATAGGTCATATCATTTGAGACATAAAAATACTTTGTTCCCTCAAAGATACCAGTCAGCAACCTTATGATACATACCATGAGATTTATTTATTTTGTTAGATTCTGTAAAAGCAATTTTCCAACTTTCTAAGGTCTGCTTATAAAAACCATAATTAAAAAGGACTGTTTTCTCCTTTTTTTCCACCATCCCACAAACCTGTAGCAAAATGTTACTGACAGTCATCATGATTCATTATGAGGTAATTCAAATTTCAATTTATCATTTATGTCATTTATTCTGATCAAAGCATCTTACCTTGATCAAAAGCAAGATCAATCCACTGTCTGCCAAAAGTCTGCATTTGAGTAAGTCAAAAATGCCTTCATCATCCAAAGAGTAATTATTTAAGCCAGATATTGATAACTAAGCACCAGCTCAGTGTCCTCTTTAAAGAAACTTCTGCTACACGAACTTTTTACACATACACAAATGAAATGTTTTCTATTCACCTACTTGTTATCTCCTAGGTGCTTGAGATCTCCATGTGTTTGTGCTCATTTTCACTGACATGAATATGGAAAGATTTGCCTCTGCTTAAAGCCCTTTGCACTAACTGGTTAAAAACATATTTCCTCTCACAGTCTAAAGAGGATCATGAGAGAATCTGTTGGTCTACAGGAGTAATCATTCTATGCATATAATCTCTTTCATAGGGAATTTAGCCTAGATTTGCTTTCTGAACTATGATTTCTGACTCAGCTTGAAGACTGCTTCTCCAAAGAGATCAGAGAATTAAGACTGAATTTCAAAAAAGGCATTTATAAATAAAATTATTCCTTAAAAGGGCTACATCAGGATCCTAGAAGATCCTCCTGAGTTTAAAAATGAGACTAGAAATCTCCCCCTTCCTCCTTCTGTCTTGTACCAGTACATAGAAGCCAAAGACTTACAGGTTTGCCAAGGCATTCTCCTTCCACCATTCGTTTATTAGGATTATGCACATACAGTCTTATTTCCTCATCCAGAGGAAATAAGAAAAATATGAAAAAAGATATGGCAAGCTGAGAAATCAATATGGCTTCCTTTTATTTTCTTCCTTTTTTATATAAAAAAAGGCATTTGGAAGTTCACAGAAAGTAGAGAACTTTCCAGATGTTTAAAGGTGTTTTGTTTGGTGGTATAAATGTTGCAAATTTCCCCAAGCTTTATTTTTGTTGTGCTGTCTAGTTTTTCCGGATCTGTTCTCCTTATCTCTAGCCTTTTGGTTCTGTAATAGATCATGGAAAGAGGAGTGCTTGGTTTCTTACTGTGGGCACCTCCATGATTGGAACCTGTTAGAAGCTGTTGTGAATTGCCTTGCAGACCATTTACTTGGCCCTGAATTTTACCAGTTACTGAAAAAATTGGATAGATTATCCAAGTATGATGCTAAACATTGAGAAATGTGTCACTATCTCATTTGCTTGAATAGTTTAACCAGGACTGTTTAGCATCTCTAATCTTGAATTGTCTTACCTGTTGGGTGTGAGGCAGCCCCTCAGCACAAACGAAATACATTGAGACCTTGGCTCATACATATCACTTCTTCTATTACTGCTTTAGTGCAGTTTTTTATTAGTTCGATTCATTCTCTGTATCATTGTATATTGTATACTGTGGAGACCTGGGGGGCATTAAAGCTACTCAGTCCATGGGCTCTAAATATGATCCTCTCTCTTCTCTAATAGTAATTAATCTGTGAAATTCTCATAGTTACCATCATGACTTTAAAACCATTCCACAGCCATTAAGCAGATATATTTGTTGTTGTTTGTAAATCATCCCCCACAAAATTGTACATTTCCTGTGTGCTGTTGCATATTTGATAATAAGTAAACCAATGGAAAATGTTGGATGGATGATTGACCTGCAGCTCCACTTTTAAAGGTGGTAGATTGGATACTGGACGTAGCAGACATTCTGGTGCTTTCCACATCAAGTTTTTCTAGTTTCACTAGAAGTATTTTGCTATACTGGTTCGCAATTAAATTTATTAGATCTAGTATCACTAATTTGTTTTTCAAGTATTCCTGATTTCCTCCCATTAAAAAACCCACAACCAAACAAAAAAGCCCACCACCCAAGTCTGAACAAATCAAAACATTTTTGTTTTGACACTTAAAAAAATACTAGGTTTCTTTTATAAATGTCCTCTAAAAATGTTTGAAAATAGTAGATAGAAATATTTCAAGTTACCCTAAACAATAGGTTTTAAGTTTATAGATATTTTTGATGACTGAATTTTAAAAAATATTTTACCTGTTCTGAAACAAATACACCTTTCAAGTTTTTGGAACTGCCCCAAGAAAAGTGAATTATTCACATAGTTTTAATCTGGAATGACCAGCAGCTACAAAGAGGGATGCTGGCATAATTTCCAGTATATGTACAGTAATGAAGGATGACTGAACTAGTGCTTCTGTAATTGTTTTAGCTTTCCTCCTTACTAGAAAAGAGCAACTGTAGACTGCACTGATTTCTTCAGAGCTGAAGAAAGGACTTGATCTCATGTCACAAAAGACTGAGCCAGTGTTTGTAAAATTCCTTCAACAGCTTTAGAAAAGGGATGTGTTTTCACCATTTTCCAACTAATGGTTGCTTCCTAGTGGCTTTTGATTCTCCAGAAGGCACCTGATGATACAGAAGGAGTTTCTGCATAAACTAGCTTAGGCTCTTCAATAGTCTTTCCATGCCACTTTGCTGCAACAGCATCATAAGTCAAGACTATTAGAGATAATTTATTATAACTTCCAAATATTTCTTAGTTATTCTGCGGCTCATTTTAGCAATAGGTCTTTTATTGCATGTGAGGCAGTCAGCTAAGTGTAGCTTACAAGGTTATGCAGCCTATGAAATTTTGCAAGCTCACTCAGAAAGCCCTTATCAGAGCTTAAATTTAGAGTTTTCTCCTGAAAGCACAAGCACCTCCCTGCTCAGAGCTAAGAGAGACCAAATACTTCTGGCATTTACTTAAAAAAAAACAAAACAAAAAAAACAACAACTACAACAAAACCACCACCAACCAAACAAAAAAACCCAACAATGAAAACACATCGTCTTGTAGGGAACTGAGCACTTTGGGAAAATGCTGGAATGGCAACTCAAAGAAGTATCCACATTGTGCATTTAAAAAGTAGCAGTTTTATATTAGGATTAATATAGCAGAGGAATCTGTGCTGCCAGTACTGTCTGACAAACATCCCTCAGCTTTTCCAAGGGGAACACTTCTAAGGCAAGAGTGCAGTTGAGTCTTGATGAGCATTTAGGCTTAGGCTTCTGAGCAAAGACTGTCAACAAGTAAAATATTCTTGCCAACTGTAGCAGTGCTTTTGCAAGACCACTAAACACAATTTATTTTTTCTGTCTGAATATAGCATTTCTTATATTTGTCATGCTTTCCATATGGATATCATCTGCTGGTCTGAATGTTTAATGGTACAATATAAGTATATAGAAACATGTTCAGAAGCCTTCTCTTCTCTGTACAAACATCTCCAGAATCAACTATTACAAAAATATTACACATAGCTTTAGAGTGAAACACTAAACATAACTCACCTCAGCATGAATACAAAACCACAGTCATCCTATTTATCACTGTTAAGATAAATTAGTAAATATTAGAATGACAAGTACAAAAAAAAATGTAGCTTGCTTACTTAGACTGATGATGATAGTGTCATATGCTGTTTATTAATAGCAGTGGTTTTTTTAAGTAGTGGTATAGTAACTGTTATAGTAAAAGAGAAAGAGCTATCAAAAATGTTAAATATCAAACGAGCCACATCTAGCAAACCTAAAGAGATTTGGAAAACTGCAAGGGCTGACCAATTCACTCCATAGGCATCAGCTGCATGACTTTTGGCATGACCTGAAAGGACCATCTCAGTTGTTTGTTTGTTTGTTTTAAAGGAAAAAAAAAAAGACTAAGAATGTTGTTGCTTTAAGTGGTCAAATTTTGTGAATCACCCTTGGAGCAGAGCACATTTCACTAATTCCAAACCAAAATTTGCTTTGCTAGTACAAATTTGATACAATAGTTTTTATTTTCATTTTAATTATTGATACTAGTCTGCTTTTCTAACCTAACTCATATTAATTTTCTTGTTCCGACTAAAATTTCCATAGAGATGGCAGTTATGCAGAATGAGCTCAGGACTTTTTTGTCTAGTATGACTAGAGGGCTGTCCTTGGTAATGCCCAGTGTAACTAATCCTAGTGGGGTCTAGAGATCTTGAGATGGGACTAGGAAAGCACATACTTGTCATATGCAATTATTTAGTTTTGTACCAAAGGAAAGAAGGGAAATCTTTAAGTTTTCTATAGCCTTTATGTTCACTGAAACCAGGAACAGGAAGAACATTGTCCTGAAAGGGGCAGCAGGTGTGGATATGTAGAATATCACCTGAGGATTTACAGGAATTACATTTGTTTTCCCCAGGGAGATGGGCAAAACAAAGAGCACATGCAGTAAAAAATAATGTAATCACATCAACACCAGACAGTCAGATGGAATGGGCATAGCCAAAATAACAGGTACTTGACATTTTTACAGCCCGAAATTTTGCTTAAGACTTCCATATATACTTCAGAATTTCAGTTAAAAGTTTTGAAAAATGTTGATGGAGATGACAGAAAAAACTTACTTTCACATTTCAAGTCAAAATTAATTTTGATGTTAGATAGCTCACACACACCACACACTACTGACGAGGTGGTAGCAATGACCATATTTAGAGTTGAGCTCGGTTTGGCTTGGGAAGCTGTGTTAATTGTATGTTCCAGTTCACCTAATTTGCCTAGCATTTGGAGTAAATGAATTCCTTAAAGTGAAAAGAGAATGCAATTCAAATGTTTGTGAGGTTTTTATGCAATATGGTGTATTTTCCTTTTATTGTATTTGAACAGAACAAGTGTGTGGGAAGAAACAAAGAGACAAAAAGCAGAGTGCATTGTATTTCTCTTGACCATATCAAACCAAAGAGACTCCCAGAACTTTCCCATGCTTCCCAGAAACATCACCCACACAAAGAACACAGCCCAGCATGCCGAGGGACTGAAGTCAGGACCTCATCCCCACAAGTAGGAGTCCTCATAGATTCACAGTTTAAGTTCTTCTGAGAACATAGCTTAGCTCTTTCGCGTACCACAAGTATGCAGCCGTTTTGTTAAAAAGTCCCAGCTGTATAGTAATCAGCACACATTTTAATCCATCCGTTCTCTGCTATGAAACTGCAATAGAATGGAATAGATAATTTTAACAAATATCCACTGCATTCAGTTATAATCTTCACTTGAGCCAGTACTTCATTTCTGCAGGTGATAAACCAGTATACAACACAGAGATTCAACAAGACTGTAAGTCTTGGATCTCTGATACAGATTAGAGAGGGATTTAGTGCAGACAGATGACATAAAAGTAGGAGGGTGATAAGGATGTCACCAATGCCCGACAATACTATTCAGAATTATTATACGACAAGAAAAATGTGTAAGACAACAGTTAGGGTGCTACATAGCACACCTCCCTCTGCCCTCCAACACTGCAGCCATGTCCATCCCTAAGAACAGAGATCAACCCTTGGTAGCATCATACAGACATTCAATCTGCACTGTTTGCAACTGAATGTGTGTGTGGGTGGTTGTTGGGATTTTTGGTTTGGTTTTTGGTTTTTTAAGTCAATAGAAAAACCTGTGAAAAGGTTTCAGTAAGATCTACTTTTTAAAGTACTATCCTAAGCAGTAGAGCAATTTTTTAGAGCACAGCCAACTCTAAAGTGGTATCTGACAAAATGGTTTGTTATTTATCAGCACAATGACACCCCAAGTTTGCCAATATCTTAAGGGCAACTTCCTGCAACTTCTCATTGAAGTGAGTGCTCTTCATTTCTCCTCTTTAAAAATGAAAAGCTTTACATTTCTAGAGGTGGATTTTTTTGGAATAATAATATTCTTTAAAGTGAGCACCTTAACTACTCCATGCTGCACCCCAGAAGGTTATGCATGATCACTTGCTCCTGGGAAAGGTCTAATCTCCCTTTTCATCTGGAAGGTTTCCCTGCCCAGTATCCAGCAGCCATGCCAAAGCACACAAGCATCCCTTTTCCAAATTACATGGCTTTTAACAGACTGCAACATAGAGGCTGCAAAGAAACAAGGCACATAAAGAGCCTGCAAGGGGAAGTTCTCAGTCATCAAATCACACATATGGCTGTTTTTTTCCCCTGAAATCACTGGAGAAACATTCAGTTTTATACATATATGGATTTGAAATTGACCGTTCTGTCTGGACATGTAAAACCAGATTAACTGCCCTTGAGCTATCGTCTTTATTCACCTGGATATATTGTGCAACCCCATCCTCTGCCATAAAGAAGAAATGCAGAAACAATTATGTACAGAAATATTTATAAAAATATTAGTATAGTTCACTGATGAAAATGGACAATTGTGACTTTAAAAATATTCTAACAGAAGTAGCAGATTTTATAACAATAATAAACTTAAAGTTAGCCTATGATTTGGGTTTTATAGTAACCTGCAGAACTGTTGTCATAATTTTGAAATTCTCATTGATCACAAAAAAATCAAAGTGGTGAGTAAAAGATTTCACTTCAGTCCTGTCTGTGAACAATTGTGTTTCTCACATCAAAAATTACAGTTCACTATTTAAAATTCTATTAGAGACTAGATTGTTAACTAAGAAATAGAAAAGTATTAAAATATTTCTGATAGCATACTACAAACAGAAACTGAAAATAGCATTAATAAGTAGACCTCATTTGTAGTTGCATATAAATTATAGGTTTTTAAAATTTCATCACAAAATATAAATTAATAAAAGTTTATTATTTCTAGAATTTCTCTAAATTTCAGTCTAAAAATGAAGCTGAGAAGTACTTTAAAATTAGTTGAGAAAATTATTTAGATCTATATTGACTTACTATATTTACAAATAAATTTTTAGTTTAGAGCATTCATTCTTATGACTCATTAACAAATTGATTTGATCCCTATGTTTTTGAAAGGAAATACTTTGTATTCAGAGAGTTAAAACTATGGTTTTGACAGATATAAAGGTGTCTAAAGACAGATGGATATGTAGCTCCTAACCAATACTGAAATCAATAGGGGCTATGCATTACCAACATATTCAGAAGCCTAAAGACAAATATAAATCTAGTCCTAAATGTCAACAGTTTGGAAGAAAACATTATTATCAATGTATGTGAATGAGATTGTGTTCCCTGTTTGGAAAATTTAATCCACATCTGCTCAAGCAAGTAAAAAAGGCACTCCTTCCTATGGATTTTCCAATAGACCACATACAAACTTCAGCTCATCTTAAACTGCAGCACTACTACCTCCTTGAAAAAGTGCTGTATATTAAGTTCCTTAATGCAAGGAAAAAAAAAAAAAGCCCTAAAAAACCCCACCCCAAAAACCACCACTACCACCACCACTTCACAGTATACTACAGGCTAAACACCTTTTTCTGGTTTGACATCTGTCTACATGGATGAGTGAAAGGGAAGTGTCTGTCAAAATTTCTAAGGATTTTGAGAAACATTTTAAGAAAGAACTTACATGGAAAGAAGAGTGCTATTTATGCTTCACGTTGTCATGTCTATTGGGTTTTAGAAACTGATGTTTTTAGATACTGTTAATTATTGCTAAAGCATTTCACTCTTTTCTATTCTTTTGATTTTACTGCACTTCAACTATAGGAGTACTTCCTTGGGAGGTCATGTGTGACATACAACCATAAATATCTGGCATCTTTTCCAAAGCATGAGCTGTGGTGCATCTTCTAAACTATACAAGCATATAAACTGCATCTTGAGAATCTGAAAAGTGCTTAAAAATCAATAATTGAGTGTTTTGTATGAGCATCATCAACTCTCTAGTGATGGCTTAAGAGGACTTTAAAAAAAGGTCATTGTGTAATACTTGAGAAAGTGTAACTCCTCTCACCTTCAGCATTAAAACACCTCTTCATCTTAAAAATAATTGCATAATAATTGCATATGAAGCAAATAGTTTACTTGCATGTATAGATATTGCATACCAAAATAGTGTTCCTTGTAGGATGACTAATATTTCATTGTAGCTACTACATACACAGACGCATGGAATATTTAGGTATATTGCTTTGGAGACAATATAATCCCCATGTATTTCAAGTCTAATTCTATAAAAGACTAAGGTTTGCAAAAATTAGTGTAATTCATTACACTGTATCGACACGTGGCCTTCAAACTGCAAACTGGTCCACTTCAGATCATTATAACTTGTTTTAATCTTAGTGCCATAGCTTTTTAGACCCATGCAGGTGAAGTCACATGATGGGTTTGTTTGTGCCAACACATGGGACATAACCAGCTGTAACAAGCAGTGGTGCAGACATGACTCCTACCTCTCCAGAAAAGGTTTACTGGACTGATTGTGTGTTTCTACTTTGGCAGAAAAACATAGTTTCTGGATGCCAGTTAAGCTTTGTTGCACAGTGACTCTTCACCTACTCTGTCCTTTCAATTCTACACATTCACTGATACCTAATTCTGGGTAACTTCAAAATAAGAAGGAAAGAAGATGCCTATTCTGTTGACTTCCTCTAGAGAAACAGACCAGAGAGAAATAGGAATTTGTAATTTTCAACTTCGGCAACAAATCTACCTACACCCACTGAGTTACCAAGTTTATTTGATCTGTCCCTTAGATCTTCATATAAAGCAATATTAAGTTCGTGGAAACATTTCTGTTATCAAACTCTTCTGAAGTTCACAATGAAAAGAAACCTTCATACATTCCATTTTTTCTCCCTTCCAGTACATCTTCTCTAAGGAATATTTACCCTAATGTCACATATAAAATGTTTATATATACGTCATACACTTTACTGCTATGTTAACTTTTGTGAAGGAATTAGAGTAAAACTTGCCTTTGTAAGTGAATTTTAAATTTGTAGTATTGTGTAGGTGAAGGTGGCGAGCTGCTTGTTTTAAATTTAATTTGAATGGAAGGTATATTCCCTGAGAATATTTAGCTCTAACAGTAGATTCACGATCTGGCATAAAGGATCATTCATTTAAGTTTCACACTGTGCTTAATTTGTCTTCCCCCCCCCCCCCAAAAAAAAAAATAAAATTGTAAGCCAAAGACAAGAGCATAAGCATTAGCTTTGAATATTCAACTACCTCGGCTTTTGTATATTACATATACAATTACATAAACATGCTTCCAGTAATTGTTAACACTTAACATAAACTAGTCACAATAAGAAGCTTGTTACTGTTTCACTGAGGATGCACACTGTGACAGAGGCATTTTCATGCTAAGAATCCATTTTAGTACTGTTTCTGCAGAGGACAGAGCTAAAATGAAGGGATGCCAGGCAATTTTGTGAAGTTTTTGCTCGGAAGATGCTCTCAGACTGGCTTCAAAGCCCTGTGGCCCTCTGTTTCACTGGGCAAGTCCATAGTAAATTGCTGAGGATATGCAAAGTGAATTGGATTCCATTGCAAAACTAATGTGGTGTCATGAAAATGGCATAGATGTTAGACATATATTCCTATCTCAGGGGTGTCTTGTCATGTTGCAAATTAATAATCACTAAAGATTATACCATGTCAATACACTTCAATGTAAATTTCAATACCTCTACTCTCAATGTTCCATTTTTCTGCTTTGCATCAGTTATTCCAAAGGAAAGCCTTCAAGAAATACACAGTATAGTGGCACAGAGGTAAACAAAATAGAGTTGATTTTTGTATAGATATAGTACACACTAATGAATGGCTCTATAGAAATGTGCCATAGTAATTTTTAAAGCAAAGCTGCCTTATTAGTTAACTTTTGAACTTTCAGTAATTCAATTCAGAATAACAAGTTTTCCTAGGAGGTTATGCTGTATTAGAACAATCAAATGCCTGTAAAATACCTGTTTGGGGTAATACGACTTGCTAATTGTAAATAACAAATCCACAAGAATTTCTTTAATTCTTTACAGGATCTGTAATAGGGTGCACTCAGTTTTCAGGTGCATGACTGGCTGATGGTAATGTTGGGCTTCTACAGTCTCCACACCTTGCAAAAATAAACTCTTACCCACTGAAATTTTATTGCTAATGCAGATATTACTAGTGTAATTACATACTACTATTGTAAACATATGATGCAAGTTGTGCCTAGTTCAGGCAAAAACTTAAAATATATCTGACTTTCTAATGGGAGGAACACATAACTCTTTGTGCTTGAATTTGGTTTCAGGACTGAAGGTGCCAATCTTAGAGAACAGATGCTCAAACTGTAAGAGACAAGAAGGACAAGAAATGCCAAACAAAATAATGTCATAAAATTCTGATAAGTTTTTATTCAATTGTCTTTTAAATTAATGTTTCTCTTTTCAGAACAGAATTTGCTTCCATCCTTTTAGTGTAAAATGCTTATCACAGCTTCCATGTAGGAAAAAAAAAGATATAAGGGATCCTTAAGAAATGCTCTTCAAATCACTGATTTATAAAATCTAAAGCAGATTTCAATTGAGACTTTTCTTCTATTTTCAAGTTTTTGTAGCTAGCCGAGACAAATTGTTCTTGGCTTTGTCTCCCTTTCCAGTTTTCATAGGGCTACTATACAGTATAATATTTCTGTTTTTAAGAAATTTATATTAACATTACAGATAGCAGATGACTGTGTGATTAAAAGGACTAAAACTTCTGATATTGTAAGGGCCTCAAGTGTAGCTAAATCAAAGCACCTCCTCTCAGGGGTGGTGGAGGTTTTGTAAATGCTGTCAAGGGTATCTAATGTCAACTGCATGCCACAAGTCCTCCATACTGTGAGATTTGAGGAGTTACTCAGGCCAACAAAGAAGCACTGACTAGACCACCGAAAATGCTGAATGGATCCATCAACACAAAACCACGATAGGTATGGAAGGGCATGCTACAGGTGCCAGTTACCTTTTTTTGTTGCTCTGTGGACTGAAGAAGATGACTACTTTTTCTTCTTACCCAGTCAAATTTAAGTAACAAAGGAATCAATACGTAAACACTTAGGAGAGAAATAGATGGTGAATGATAAATGACAAGGATCAATTTAATAAAACCTATCAGGCCACAATAAACATAAGCCATCTCTGAAAAAATTAAAAGAGATGGTTTGCTGGGTAAAGTGATTGTAATTGTTTTAATAGATTTCAGTAAGGTTTTTCATGCAATCTGTCCTGGAAGCTTTACAGAAGAAATGGAAAAATAGGGCTGGAATACAGCTCACTAGGCCATCTAGTCCATCCCCAGACCCAAGCCACACATGGAACAAACCCCACTCCTAACACATTTGTCTAACCAGTTCCTAAAAAACACCAGCAACAGAGACTCCACAATCTCCCTAAGCAAACTACTCCCGTACTTCACTGTCCTTTACAGTAAGATTGTTGTTCTTAATGGTCAGACTAATCACATCACTTCTTGCCCTATCCACAGGCAAAGAGCTTATTCTTTCCCTTTTAGCATCAACTTTTTTACATATTGAAGCCCTAACATTTCTCTGGAATCTTCTGTGTTCTATACTAAACAACTTCAATTCTTCCATCTCTGCACACAACTCTAGCCCTCAGAGTAAAGGTAACTGGGTAAAACACGAGGGGAGATACTGCAGATAGAAATATAAAATAGTACTCATTCCAATATTACCAATAGTCTACAGTCATGTATTGAGAATAATAATGAAAGGAAACCGTAATTATGTAGGCATAGATTTTTACATGAAGGCAAATGCAAACTTATCTAGTGGTCTTACAACCTTCACCATATTTTCTTACCGTTTATTATGCAGGTATCTCCTTACTACAGAAATGGAAGTTAAAAATCAGGTATAATGAGAGTAGCTTTTTTCACATATAGGTATTTATAGCTATCTGCATTCAAATGAAGAACAGCATTAGCTGCATATGGGATTTTAAATAACGTAGCACATAGATAAAAGCTACATTCTTAACTTTTTTTTTAGAACAAAATATTTGAGATGTAATAATGTAAAATAAATTAAAGAGGTTATTGCAGTTGCGAACTATATAAAAGAAACTACAACTTGAAGTCACAAATTAATATTTACTAGAAGAAGCTCCTTAACAGTACATGTAATTAGATATTCCATGGGATTTTTGTGTCATCAGCATTACCCTCATCATCTTCTACAGAGGTTTTGTTTTCATATGGCAGTTGCTTTAAATTCCAAGAAGCCAAAATCTGATATGATAATTGTTAGCCAAAAATAGGATTTTCTTCTAATTACAATTGTTTTCTACTGAGATCTTTCCAACTGTAGAGCAGTCAAATGCAGTATTATGTTTACTCTGAGCCAGCTTCTTAAAAATATAAAATAAACACACTTTTTCTTTTCTCACTTCATTTCTTCATCTTTTAGCCATACAGAGTAACCGTTGGTTACTGTCCTCAAGATTTGATCTTGCACTATGTCAGTGGCTTTACTCATGTGAATAGTCTAGTTAAGGTCCACAGCACTCTTCATGCAACTGAACTTATTAAGATAAAGTTCTGTAACAGGTACAAAATATACATATTGTAAAAAGTGAGCATTTTAAAGAAAGCTAATGTGTATGCACTGTAGATATTTCTGTGGCCTTTTATACATTATATGATTTAATTGTCAGACATGCAGTAATGATTCAAAATGACATAGGATCAAGTCTATCCATAGATGTATTCCATACATGTCAATGAGTATATCTTACACTTCTGAAAAGTAACTTTTAAACTTCTACAGAGGATGCCAATTGCAGAGTTCATATACTTCCATTGATATTGTAATAGATCTCTGTCTCCTATACTTCCTTTGACTTCTCAACCATTATGATGTCAATGAAAAAGTCTATACATAATTTGGCTACTTGAAAGGAAAGGAAAATGACAAACAGAATTTTTAACATCTTCTTTGAAATTTAAAATGTAAATATTCAGCATATTTAGATGATAGGCTAGTGACATAGCCTATCTAAACAACAGAAATGGAGAAGTTCAGTATGAAAACTCTTTATATTTCCAATGTATTCTATCAGTTATGAACAGATAGCTGGTGACAATTTTTTTTTTTCCAGAAAGAGGGCTTTTTTTGCTTCTGTAGTAGAAATGCTGAGTGATATATTGTGATTTGGATTACACACACACACAAAAATTACACAAAGAAAAGAAAGAAGGTAAGTAAGAACTTCCTTTTGCACTCCACAGTAGCTTCCTACATATTTGTTAGGATTTTCCAAAAGTAAAGGGGGAGAGAGAACTTCACAACTGTTATCTCACCCATCCAAATAGAGAGAAACAGCGAATCTGTTTGCTGCTCCCAGAATACCATACATAATGAATCTCAGCCAATATGGAGTTAGCATACAAACTCTTTGCAAGTGATGTAAATTTAATTTGGCCAAAAGAGAAGAAATTCTGCTTAAGGCACAAACCCATTCAAAGCTTTTACAATGTCAAAGGCCAAGCTAGCCATAACTGATCTTATGTAAGAGCTGCAGGTTACCTTTGAAATAATGAAATACCATGCGGCAAATTAAGTCTGAAACTCTTCACCTTCTTTGGCTTAAGTGAGACCTTTAATTTAATTCTACTTCAGGGTGTTTTGCTAGTTAATTAAATGCAATGTGGTAATGCAGAGCCCAATGGACATCTTTTGTGAGTACTATTCTTCAGATAGAGCACCTGTCTCTCAGATGCTAATAGCTTCTTCAGTATGCAGCAGCCTCCAGCATTTGGGGGTGATGTGACAACATACATGGAGACAGAGGTATGACTGTAACCTGAACCTTGGTATAGATCTGTCTGCTTCCTACCTTACGGTTAGTTTTCATGTCTCTTCACTGCATGCTGTATCTCACTTGACTTTCTTTATATTGATGCAGACTTTGAAAGCCAAAAACCACTGTAAGGGCAGGAAATGCAAAGTGTGGTCACTTTCTGCAACCTGTTATAAAATAAAATTGCTCAGTATCCTTTGTGTAACATGAGGTTTCATTTATTGATTCAGAGTAGCATCATCATACCAGAAAATTCTGTAATATATTGCTACCTTTCAACAACACAAAGGAAAAGAAATAAGAGGGAGAAAAAGAAGAGAAAGAGAGAGAAACATAGCCTTGTTCTCTATTTTCTGTAAAAGTCTTATCTACCCCACATAGGATACATCTGCAACTGTAAATAGCCATGAACTTCTCTTTATCAAGCAGACATCATCTTCTTGTGGATGGACTCCAGAATGATACCTCTAGCAGCTTCATCATTTTTATGTGCTGAAATGTGGGTATTCCTATGTTTCCTACACTACCCTTTAAGGTAGATACCTCTACTTATATCTTTGTAAGGTAATCCTGCACATTCAAGAAAAGAAGCATGAATATATTTCATTGAACTATCTGTAGGCCCAAGTAAAAAAGAGGTACAGAAACAACTGGTTGATAACAGTTGATAAGGATGTGCAAAACAGATAAAGGCCACCTCATCGTATTCTTAAATGGCCCATTCCAAATGGTAGAAATACTTGCCTTTTAACACAACAGTTATCTTCTCTCTAAATTGCCTTCCTCTCTAGGCTTTTCCCCCCCGCCCCCAAGAGACACTTTCTGTCCCCTGAAGATTATGCAAACAGAGAATGGTAATGAATAGGACTCCATTTAGTCATATTTATGAAGACATCAGTAATTAATGACTAAATGATATTTGGATATTCTAATTATGCAGGTTCAGGGAATATTCAGATTTATAAACACACTCCTTTTCTACTAAAAAAGTGAGTATACGCTTTTTTTTCCTCCACTCCTAGGGACGACATCTTATATCTTAGGGATCCTGGTGCCTATCAGTAAGGATCATTATAATTTTTAATGGAGAAGGTAATTAAAGAAATCTACAACATGGATTTCAGTTATACATTTTACAGGACCTGAATTAAAGTTTTATCTTGGTGCTGGTGTACAAGCAGGTTTCAGAACCTTCCTACACTTGAAAATACTATTTTACACAAGTCATTCACAACTTCCTGACAGAACTGTAAAGGGCACAAGTCAAGAAGGCTGCTCAGGCAAAACCAACACTAATTTGTATCTGTTATCCACAACTCACTGAGAAGGAAGTCAAAACAGGTGAGCAATGAGAATTTTCTGAAAACATTTCAGAGATGGACAGAAAGGCTGTTCTGCAGTAGATTATTTGTTGTGCTGCTAACTTTCCAGGACAAACATAGATGAGTTCTAGACAATGGAACATTTGGTACCCATGGCAGACAGAGGATAAATAAGGATTCTCTAATACTCTTGACAGCCAGATCAAATGGCTGCAAACCCAAAAGGAGGAAAACACCCAAACAAACAAACCAACCCCCACAAAACCCAAAGAGTATGATCACAGAGCTCTCAATTCTGACTTTATACTGCAGGAGGATAAATTAGAAATTCTTTTTCTTGCCTAGATTTTCAAACATAAGTTTAGAATTTTTTTTTATTGTCTAACTTGCACTCAGCTCTACAAAGAAATGGATAATCTGCCTGTTAGGTGCCATGAAGAAAAAAAAATTATCTTTACTGTATGTCCACTACTATAAATAGAGGAAAAAACGTTTTAAGTTTAAAGCACAGAATTAGAAACAAGGGGTTCTAACATGGTCTAAGCCCACCTCAGAAAGTGACTTCTGCTGTTACCCTACTTCCTTACGTACTACGTTCACATTCTGTTAAAGCATGGCTTGGCACATTATATATATAGCTGTAAGGTACCATGTGTAACATTAGGAATTTTTAAAAGAAACTTCCTCCAGTGCAAGGTGTAATTCATTATAAATGTCTAGCAAACAAACATCTATCGTGCTTTTCAGTAGGACTAACAAGTAAAAATAAAATTGTATATACAACTAAGCAAGAATTCTTAGGACAAGATAATGCTGTTGACATAACTGTTCTTTAACATTTCTAAGAGTTACTTGGCATTTTAGTATTGAGTTTCCCACTGGGGTAAGCAACTACCTGATTTCCAGTGAATGACTTGGCTCTAATCTCTACGGAATGCTTAAAAACCTTCTCTTTAGCCTTCAGAGTTTTCTGTTGTCTTTACCACCAACCTATAAATTTATCAAGACATTCATTGTAGCCTTACCTAATATTCAACCATTATTGACCGTCTGCCTGAGGTTTTATTGATGAGCAGTATTTATTCACTGAAAAGTATGGTGATGAAGCAATAGTTATGAACCTCTGCAAGTTCTGTTCCTGCCTCTAGCAGAGGGAAAATGTACATATGTCCTTCTGGAAAAAAACTCAAGCTTTATTCTTTCCCACTTTAATGATAAGAAAAAAAAGCTGCTTTAAAAGCAACTGCTTTTATTTTCAAAGTTGGGTATATTGTTATTATTCACGTAGCTTAAATAGTAACTTCAAGATTATGACTCCTGAGCTTGTTAATTGGAACTGCACACCTAATTTCCCCTACCTCTTTTCCCCAATGCACGGAGAATGAGAGAACAAGTACTGCATTATGCATATCTGTCCATATTTAAGTATAAATTGTGTATAGGTGTGAAATAAAAATTTGAACTTTGCTCATATAACACACACATTGAAAGGAGTAGTGTTGTGAAGAATGTAAAGGACCAGCAGAAAATAAGACAACATATTTAATACTATAACAAAGACATTAAAAGGTCCTGAGCAGCAGGCCCAAGGAGTTCTTTCCACTTGGATGGTAATCTGTGTTAGGTCAGTTGTCTTTTCTAAGCAGAGGGCATTTGACCCTTACAGTGAATAGAGTTTGCTAAATTGCTTCCTGTTTCAGAATCTGTGAAACCACAGGGTGAACATCCTCAAGAAACCTGTGTAGGCTGAATATGGCCAAAGTGGATGCTTCAGGAGCTGCTTGTACTGGAGGAAACTCGATTTGCAGCAGAATGAAGGTTGAAAGATCGAAGATCATGAAATATAGACAAAATAACAGTGCAGGCGATGATTCTTCTCCTTTATAAGTCACAAAACCCGTAAGAACAAGAAGGTACCACTTCTGTTTCACAGTGGAAAAAAAAAATATTCGAGTAGAAAATTATTCTCTTTGAACGAAAAGCATTAAAAGAAATAAAAAGCAAAAAACAATCATGCTAGCTTCTTGCTAATTTTCTAACTCAACAAGATAAATCTTGCACAAGTAGTGAAATAAGTCGTACATGCACAAGTGGTGAAGTTTAAAAGATAAGGAGGAAAAAAAGAATAGGCCTTTTTGAAACTGAAGTTTCATATAGTGCATATATTCTGAGGTTTGAGCACTTTCTATCTCTGTTTTGAGGTACCAAATGCGAACCATTAGGTGATAACAATCAAAACATACAGGGAGTTCAAAACCAGAGTTGAAGTATGGGTCACAGTCTGCTGGCAAGTAAATTAAACGTTTGCCCTTTCATTGCAACTACATAGGCTCTGTTGACCACATCCCCCAGTCCTGCACAGGCATCCCACTGCTGAATAGTGCCAAACTCCACAAAAACATTGACAACATAACGAAGTGCTGTAGACAGACACATGTAGTTGTTAGGTATTCTCTTTTAAGTGTTTAAATTTAAATTTCACTTAGATCTTGTTTAAATGTTTAGATGCATTGTTAGACATTTGAAATATTAGGTGAAACTGTACTTCTAAACTGGAATACTTGTAGACATAGTTAGTTTAATTTTAGGTTGGCAATTGCCTGTACCAACAGTTATGCATATCACATTACATAAGTACTCAATCGTTCTTTACTCATTCACGTTCAAACTAATTTTCTTAGCTTATTATAGAGAAGCAAGATCTGAGACAGTTCCCAGTCACTGAGCACAAGTACATAGAAGAATATCTAAGAGTAAAAAAAGATTTTTTTTTTTTCCTTCTCTTCCTTATCTAGTAAGATAGCATAATTTTAAATTTTTTCTCCAAGGGTTTGGGGTTTTTTTTTTTGTTACTTTAGAAGCTCAGATTTTATTACATTTTTATGTCTTTTCTGGCAATATTAACATGGGGTTTGACATGCTTAATATTCAGTTATTAGTGGCCAGTTTGTACCCAAGACCAACAACTTGAACTGAAGTAGTACCCATAACTATTGTGCCTGCTCTGGGACTAAACATTTTGCCAAATGCTGTCAAAAACTTTAAGGCAGTCACTGTTATGTCCATGAAGTTTCTGGGTCCATTGTGCTGTATGAGTAGGAATGACACATGTATGTGGCACTTTTATAATGAGAACAACATAACTCATTTTTAATAAGTACAGTTTTGTAACATAATTAACTTTCTTGGCAATACCATAGTTCAGCTAGAAATCTTGTGGCTGAAATTTTCATTGAAGTCTATCTATAGTTCAGCACATTGCAAGAGAAATCTCAGGAAAGCACGTTTGCCTTTCCAAAAAGAAATCTCCCTTTCCCTGTGTTGCTGGCAACACAAGCTCTTCTCCAAAATTCTCCAGAGACAAACAAAGTAAGTGATATTCTGCTTTACGGAACAGTTTCCTCAGCTGGTTTATATATTATATTTAACCAACACTAGCGGCAGATTCACTGGCATAAGAAATGGAACTGAACTGTTTGAAAATGGTGCTTACTATGCTGAGACACATACAGACTTCTGTGTATCCAGAGAACTTGCATCCCCATTCCCACTAGTGCTGTTATCTTTTCCTCACTATTAGGTGACCCACTATAGCAGATACTAGAGTCAACTATGCTGTCCAAGGGCACATTCTTACCCTCTTTCAGGGAGCTGACAGAAGATACATTAATGTAGTGCTCCTCTAGTCTCAGAAATATTAGTCTTGTTGGTAAAATTCCTTAAGTAAAGCAGACTACAACAGATCTTACTAGGCTATCGTCCAGTCTATGTACAGCAAGGAATATGTGAACTGTATCTGTGGAGTCTACTAATTGTACAGGAGATCTAGATGTCCAGCAGAAAGTGTTTATTCTGCAGACTGAGGAAGTGCTCTTCCTTGTGCTTCTTTCAAAACAAGGAACTCGCTAGACCTAACTTATCCCCAAGTAAAAATAATGTTTATCTTCCCAGTGACTTCAGGAAATGTTTAACTCAGTATATTCGGGATACTTAGGATTCACACACCTCAAATACAAAAGCTATAGGTTGGGTGATCTTTCTTCCTTCTGACCTACAAAGTAGCAGCTATCATCTTAGTATGGCTGTTGTTCTCAGCAGGATGACAAATCTCACCCTAAATTGAGGGAATCTATATTTAAAGTCTGAAATGTAAGGATTCTGAAGTTCTCAATGAGAAGTTCTTTTCTGTGTAGTACTTTGCACATCAAATGTACTTGACTCAAAGAAAATAGATTCCACAGGGTCAGCCAGGAATCCAAAAGTCAAACTATTTCCCCCTTGGTTATCACCATCACCAAAAAAGGGAAGTAATAATTAAATTTGGCTAACGGTTCTATTGATGTAGAAAGCAGGAAGGAAGCCAGTTGATGCCACTACAAAGTGATAAATACAGTAAAGCAGTCCCTACTGATGAAATGAGTAGGTACATTCTTAGTAAATAAAAATGTACAGTACACCTGTTGAATTGGAAAAGAGCATTCATACATTGTGCAAAACTGCTTTAGAAGCTTAACTATGCACCGTGTAGTTATAAATGCTCTAAAAAAAAAAAAGAGAGAGAACTGTTAGCATAGTAGAATCTACTAAAAAAATCTGAAAACAGGTATTGGAAGTTATCATTAAAGAACATAACCTTTTGGAATGGTTTAATTCAAAAGAGACCTATAACTGCAGAAGTTCCCCATGCTTATTTTAAGCAAGGGTATATGCTCTCAAACTAGAAGTTAAATGGTGATCATTAAACTGTTTGAAGGAGTAAAACACTTTAGGAATAGTTCTAGTCAGCTGCTGATAAACACCAATTTATTTCCTATTTGTAGACAAATCATTTAGGTGGATACTGCAATGTACTGCAGAATTTAGGAACGTGAGAGGTTTAGTTAGATTGCAAAGCAATAGGGGGTCTAAAACCAGCCTAACTGGTATTGCATTCTAATTTTGTTTAAAGGTAAAATACTTGGATCCTTTTATCAGTGTTGTCATCAACTTATTATCCACCATTAAATCCAGGTTGTTCTCTATAAAGATTCGCTGCCTTCTCTTACAATTTCTTACCACTTCCTACTCTTATACAGTAGGTTGCACTATTAGCTCTCTGGGTGCATATATCGGAGTGCAATAAACACACACACAGGCATTTCTCTCTCTTTCTCTAGTAAAAGCCAGAAAAACCTAAAAAAAAAAAAAAGCTAAGCTGCCAGAAATACAGTATTTGTATTAGAACTAGAAATAGCTTCTTGAAGACAAAAAGATCTCAAGGTGAAAACTGTCTATTAGAAGTAGCACAACAGGGAATTTTTAAAGAATCAGTAATCAATGATCTTTTCCTGAACTGCTGAATGCAATTAAACCAGATGAATTTAGATCAGTTGGCTGGCATGAAAATAAATGCCAATTGCTTTTGACAGGTAAGTCTTTCTTATAAATATGAGTCAAGTATGTTAGTTTGCCTCAGTCAAATTAGCCCTCATTTGTATATCTGATGTCCACAAGCAAGATAAAGGGAAAACCTTAGAAATATCCCAACAGTTAACTCTTAAATGGTATGCAATAGAATGAGAGTTCCCATTGTTGCTTATGAGTATCTGCTTTATGGATTGTCAGAAACCTTCACTTTCACAGGCTGGTCTAGTTGTCACTTTTCACAAGCCCTAAATGCATACAGAGAAGATGACGGAAAACAAACAGTATCACAATATGATGTGTTTTAAGTCTTCAGAACAAAACATGCCACTTACAGGCAGATGTAAAAAAAAAAAAAGAAAAAAGAAAAATAACAAAGAAAAAAAGATAACAACATGCTCATTTTTCTAAGTAAAGAAAAGGAACAAACCAACATCAAAAGTACACTGTGTTCTAAATTAAGACAGAGATGAGTGAAAATGTGTTTTTCTTATGTGCTAAATGCATTGAAGAAAAAGTTTGCGAAAGAATGGAGATCAGATTTGGAAACTGGAAATGCAATAACAGATGTTAGATTAGATTGAGTAACAAAATGTCTAAAGCATTGAAGTATTAAAAAAACCCCACCACACACAAAAACCCCACAAACCAAACAACCAAGAAATCTAATACAAATTATTTGCTACTCATAACATAACGCAAGGTGAATAGATAAGCCCATTCTGCTGGAATGCCAGAAAATGTATTAGTAAACGCCACCTGGTTGAGCGTATCTGTCTCTATTATCGCAGCCACGCTGTGACAGCGGCAGTCACTGCTGCTCCCACAACGTCCGTGTCTGTCCTCTCCCCAAGCCTGTGATGTGACCAGTCAAACTTCTAATTATTCACTGAGAGAAAAGCTGCCTTTATGATTCCTCCCTCCCCAAAAAAGACCCCTCACACACACTTCAAAGGTAAATAGCATGAGTATCAGAGTATCTCAAGGAACAAATAGTGAACAGAGTACTGTTTTTATTTTACACCCTATCGAAGTCCTATTTATGCTCCTGACCTGACAGAAGCTCAGGTCAAAACCCAAGTTCTTTGTTTCCACAGGTTGTTTTCCTGTCCTTCCCAGATTCTCGTTGACTAATTACAAATGCAAAGGAGGACAAGTCCACTGACTCTTTATAAAAGAGAGGGAGATTGTAATTGCTTTTATTATGTTATCCAGGAAAATAGCGCTCCCCTCCCTCAGAAGCATTGGATTTGTGACTCCAGTGACAAAAAGCTGGGAAAGGACCAAATGAAGTAAAGAAAAGGAACGACTTTGGCTTCACTTCTCCTCACTGCCTGGAGTAGCGGGCCAAGTACATCAGAGAGAAATCTGTTTGCACAAAGACGCAACGTAATGTTTTCCTTCCTCATTGGATGAGGGAGTAGGAAGAAAAATGATGGGCTGCAATTTGTTGTCTAATTTGCTGTGAGCTAAAATGCTCCTTATGCTGGTCAAATTGTAATTTGTATCTACAAAAGAGATTTTAAAGAAAAAAAAACAAACCACCCAACCCCCAACCTTATACTAAAGAGAATCAAATCCCACAGATCCTCAATCTATTCTATGCCAGAAGTCCATCAGTTCCCTCAGAACACTGCTCCTTTTTAGGATTTATCTCCTGTTTGTGGAGCATATAGCGTACAGAATGGTGAGACAGCAGCTGGACTGCACTACAGGGCTTAGTTCTCTTCCAGTGACCAAAGAAAACTGCTAAAATTCAGAGCAGAAACAATACTGAGTCATATAATAAACAAGCTAATCAACACAGTTCTTAAAAATTTGCTTGAGAAAAAAAAAGTATTCTGCAGCTGATTCTGAAATAAAAGGGATGAAATAAGTAACAGATAATTCTAAGGATGACTGTTCCTATTCAGTAGTGCTAGGGATCTATCTTAAGAAGTAGAGAACATACTCCCCTCCCCCAACAGTTTCCAAAATTGTAATACTTTTAAAGGAGTGTTAAATTTTAAAAAATAAAAACATTGGGTCAAAGATTGCCCATAAATCTTCAGGAAGATTTTTTTTTCTTATTAGAAAACAGCTATTTATTCACATTGCATTTTTTCTAGATTTATATTCTCAAATCATTTCAACTTCTTTTGAAACTGTAAAGCTTCATATATTAATCGACAAAATTAAATAATATTCTAAAGAAACACAAAGCATGACTCATTTTACTGGATCCATAAGCAACTAATATAGTTTTGTATGAAGAAAAGAGATATCTTTGATGAACAAAAATCAGAATAATTAAATGTTACCACCAATCAATTGGGGGGCAAGAGATAAAATGAACATTTTTATAGGAACAAATACAATACACTGTAACAAAATTGCTGAGGTGCACTTATTCCAGAAAGATATTCTTAACCTGAGCAGTGAAGATTACAACACCTGGAACTCATTTGCAGTGATTAAATATCTGTGTTGTTACACAAAAGTGAAATCCAATTCCATGAACTTTTGCAAAAATTTTCAAAAAGTCTTAGATTTATTCTTGGAAAGACAAGGAAGCAGAGCATTCAAAGACTTACAGACTGAAAGTGATGAAAACATGAAAGGTAATCTCCAAGTTTTATTGCCAGATGTTTGTGAATTAAAGGGTTCCAGACAGAATGCCAGACAAGCAGTTATAGAAATGAGAACAGAAATAGTAGAGTAGTTTGTTGCTATCCTTACAAAGTCTAAGCATCAGAGAGAAAACTGAGCTTTGCCTTATTGTTTTGGTAAGTTGCTTATTTATTTTTTTTAATGATATGGGCTTCCAAACAACTCAGAAATTCTCCTTGAGGTCTCTTGTGCACCTTCTGAGGGGCTTTTCTTCCAGTTTTCGCACTATTCAGTTTTGCTTCAGTTTTCAGAAAACTAAAAAAACCCCCTTCATTATATACTCCAAAATTTGTTGCATGTTGCCTGCATTTCTGATTGATCCAACATGCATTCCAGTTCAAAGTCAGAAATAGGCTGGAAGAAGTCATCACTGCCATCAAAGAGCTAGTAAATGGAAGACCTAGGTCAAAGACATAGCATTGAGGTAAGAACATTAAATTAGTCTAATGATTAACTTCTTTTCCCCCCTAGCAGTTATTTATAAAGATATAAACATCCGGGGTCCCAGCTTCATTTGATTGATGCTAGATGAATTTAACCTGTCTTTCCTATCTATGTCTAATAAGCCCATTTGATCTGCCTTAACAGAAACTAGCTCGTCTGCTCAGCCAGTAAGCGTGTATTCCTATTCATGCTGTGTACCTAACCCATGGAGATAAAGGCTAGAAGGATTAAAAAAAAAAAAAAAAAGTTTTTTGTCTCTGTTGAAATGCAAGGAACTTTATTTCCAAACGAAGCCCTGAGAGAATCCTTTAAATCTCTAAAGCCAGAGACAAAATTAACCTAAGCAACAATTTACCAATACATATGTTCCTAGACATCAAAATCTGTCTTGAGACGTTGATAGAGGGGTATCATTTGATGATGATGAAGTTTACTAGACTTGCTGTCTTGGATGGATCTAACTTCCGCATGGATGGTAACTACTCTCTCATGCCTACAAGCAAGCAAATAAAAATAGCTAATTGAGCTATTTCCTCTACAGAAGGGAAAGAAAGAATTATTGCTATTTTTATCTGTAGTAGCTGAGTACCTTTTGATTACTTACAAAAATTTGGGTCATGAAATTTATCTAAAAAGAAGAACCCCATTACAGCAAAATACCTAGAAACATATTGAACTTTAAGAATGCTGATAGACCCATTGTCTTCAATGAAAGCATTCACATACTTAAATGCTCCTTTTAAATAATCTACCAAGCTACTATCTCCATAGCTAGTAACCAGCTTGCACTAATTTTAGCAAGCTGAGGAAATATTTAACATTTTATTTGAAGTATTTAAGAGAAAAGACAATCACAACAAAGGGGAGTTTGCTCAAAAAGCAGCAGAATTTTCCACTCAGTGCAGACAAGTGACAAGGATACTGTTGTGTCAGGACTGTTTCCAGAGTTCAAGAATCCACTGTAAATATCATCTAGGAGGTCTGTATATTTAGAGGCTCACAAGTGAATCGTACACTCGTTAAGATTTGTAGAGTCAACTCTTGCCCTTAGACTGCTGCCGGTCTTTGCAATGTAATTGAATAACTACCTTTTTGCTACTCCAAGAGATCACTCAGGTTTTTCTAGATGTTCAGCAACTGCTAGGTGAAAGCTTTGAGCAACAGAATAGGTAAGAGGAACATAAACACAGGACTATGAAACTGCCATTTGTTGGTTTCTTCAAAATTCAGTTATTTTGCTGTGAACTCGTGTATGAAAGTGTTTTGGTTCCTTCAAGACAGAACCAACATTTTTGTCTTATTTTGTTTTGTGAAACATAACCTGGAGTATTTGTTTTTTTATTTCACCGTGAAGATGAAGAACAAATTCCAGTCAAAAGATTATCTGTACATTTTAAGTTTTCAGGACATAAGGCAGGATATTATTTTTCAAGACATAATATAGTCATACCTTATAAAACGCAAAAGCTTTACCTGCATAGTATAATTTGGTGACTGGAACACAAGATAACACATGCTAGCCTGGTGCAAAAGCCCAACTGCAATGCTGTATCCTGGTTCCTATATTGACATTATCCCTGTGCTCACCCATAAACCTGGTGTATCTTGTGGTTCTCCAAGATAAGACATTGTTGTATTCTTCCTCAGTTTCACATCAATTATGTATAGGTCCTTTCGGGGAGAGCTAGAGAGTCACTAGAGAATTCTCAGCATTCAGAAAATTTAGACTGCATCCTACTACAAACTCAGGGCATTCAGACCATAGAAAAAAATGTTTTAACCTGCATCCCAGACAGCAAGGTTTTAAACATTGAAATGCAAAGATTTTAATGTTTAAAGCAAGGCCCAATCTGAGTAAGCTGTTTTTGAGAGAGGGTGAGGAAGGTAAACAAACAAACAAACAGGTAAATAAATAAATTGTGCAGAGTGAACCTGCTCTACATTTCAGTGACAAAGAAAAAGTTATGGAGATAGTAAAAGATTACACTTTGACATGGCAGATGATGACACCATGACAGGAAGACTGCAATGGATGGAGGACAGACCATTTGGAGAAAAGGAAGCAGACGAAGCCTTCTTGAAAAACCTGGAAGAAGCCTTATAACTGCACACCCTGTTCATCAAGGATTACTTTAGCCACACTGATATCTGCTGGAATGGGGACATCTCAGGACACAAGGAATCCACAAGATTTATGGAGTATGCTGGGGACAATTTTTTGACACAGGCGCTGAAGATACAGGGAGGGTATGCCTTCCTGGCATAGCTGATACTCACAAATAAGAAAGAACTGGTTGGGAATGTGGTAGCCAAGGGTAACCTTGGCAGAACTGAGCAGGAGACAGTAGAGTTTAAGATCCTGAGACACATGAGGAAGTCAAATAAAATTTGTAGGCATAATCACATGGGAAACTGCCTTGAAGGACAAAGGGGTCCGGAACAGCTGGTTGACCTTCAACAACAGTCTCCTTAAAGTACAAGAATTGTCCATTCCAATGTGCAAAAAGTCAAGCACACCCAGCTTAGCTGAATGGGGAACTCCTGACTGAGCTCAAATGCAAAAAGGAAGTGGAAAGAAAGTGGAAGCAATATTGGGCTACCCAAAAACATTTCCTGGGCATTCAGTAGTAAAATTAGAAAAGCCAAAGCTCAGATGGCAGGAGATGCAAGAGGCCATAAGAACCTGTTGTTATCTTGGAATGAAAAGAAAGACTAAGTGTGGGCCTGTTGCTGAATGGGGCAGAGAAGTTAATGACAGAAGACAAGAAAAGAATGAGGTACATGATGTCTTCTTTGCTTTGCTTTAATTTGTAAAGGTTGCTTTCAGGTCTGCCTCCTATGTCCTGGGGAACAAGATTGGGAAATGTATTATGTGTGTTAAAATGAAGAATGAAAGGCTCAAAACAAATTTGACATACAATCCATGGGACCAGACTGAATGATCTCAGAGGCTCTTAAGGGAACCAGCAAGTTTCATTCAGACACACTCTTCTGCAATCTCTGAATGGACTAGCATATGGGGGAGCTCTCTGAGGACTGGAGACAGGCAGAGGTCACACCTGTTTTTAGGAAGGGCAGATCTAGGGAAACACAGGCTGATCAGTTTAACCCATGGAGCAGAGAAGAGTCAATGGACATAATTTGCAGGAAGGGAATTTCCACTTAGACGCTAGGAAGAGATCTTCCCAAAGGAGGCAGTCAGACACTGCAATACAAACATAGTAGAATCTCTGTCCTTGGAGATATTCAAAACTCAACTGGATGAGGCCTTGGTCTAAACTCAAAGATTTTAGGCTTGCAGGCCTGTTTTAAGCAGGAGGCTGAGACCAGATGATCTCCAGAGGTATCTATCTAAATTATTTTATGATTCTAATTTGTGATTTTGTGCAAGAATATATCATAAAAATTGGCAAGAACTACATTACTAATAAAAAATGGAAGTGGAAGCTGCTTATGAAAGCATTGCAACGAGCAATTTCTTTTTGAGAAGATCAGAAGTCCTAAAAATGTTCTGGGGGAAATCTTTTGAATAAATTTAAAATAATTTAGGACAGGAAAAGATTGAACTACAGTCCTACTACCTTTTAAAAAATTGTATGTATTCCCTTTGCTGTAGTATGATTCTCATGGCATTCAATATGTTGATGAACTAGACAAAAAACCTGTCAGTTAATAAGAGTAACCCAAACCTCTCAGAAACTGAGGATACTCTGCTCTTTTCCTTTAACAAGTCAGTTACTGATGGCTTTCACCCCAACAATTTGTGTATCTAGGAAAAAAAAATATTTGGAGCTCTCATGTGATGGTACAAAGGAATTTGAGATTTGGATACCAACTCATTTGGGTGCCTTTGAAAACATGACTGTTTTTTCAAGCTTTTTTTGTTGTTGTTGTTGGGTTGGTTTGTTGGGGTTTTTTTGGTTTTTTTTGTTTTTTTTTTGTTTTTTTGCCAGTACCAAAGGGCATTTCACAAGGGGGAAAAAAGTATCCTGAATTCTGTAGCCAAACTGTTGCAAGTGACTCCTTCATCTGTCATTTGCTCTATCAGTTGGCATTCCTGCAGATAAAAGGAGTCTTAGTGCCATGAGATGAGTAAGAAATTGGGTCCAATATAGTATGCTAGCAGACTGATTTTTCTCTCTCACACGCCTTCGTATCGAGTGGGATGTGACTGCCAAACCAAATCCAGAAGAAACAGTGGATTTGCATGTTAGCAGAGATGGGGGGTGGGGAAAAGAAATTAACATTATCATTAAAGCTGCCTGCAGTTCTAACTACATTTCAGGTTATGAATATACAGCGCAAGGATTTCTGGCATTTTACACCCTCCACCTCTTTTTTTTTTTTTTTTTTTTTTTTAAGAGGAATGCTTTGCATCCTTAGTTATGAAGACAATATCGATACAGTAAAGATTATTTTAAAGTGAGGAAAAATTGGATTTAAAGACCAGTCCCATAGTTCTATTCATTGAGACTGCACCTCTTAATTAGTTGTTACATTTAAACTTATAACTACTACATTTATAGGAGTTTTCAGTTCATAAATACACATATATAGAATGCTATATATGTCATAAGATATTATTCTTTTGCTAAAAGCTATCAGCCAAAATAAGGACCAGATTCAATAATCTTCAAGTCTTTTGTGAAATGCTGACAAATAACTACTCATTTAAAAAGTTGAAGAAACTAAATGTTTCACAACCAATACTTCCCCACTTCACAGACTGCAACTTCTGTTATTAAACTAAGGTATTATGAAGGACAATGGCATCAAATACACTTGAGAAAACTTAGAATTTATCAATTTCTATATCAAATATACTACTTAAGAATCTCATTCTATGCATGAGGGTACTTTAGCTACAGCTGAGCACTTGCAGCCTAAGTGTCCAATGTGCCAGAGCCATTTTGCTCCTCTCCTGCACCCCTGTGCACTCTTGCCTGACCATCCTGGAGGGAACGGAGGCCCTGGGAGGTGAGGCTGGGGACTTGATACGAAGCACCTTCTTAGCCTGCCACAAATTAATAAGTTCCTCATTTCTTCAGCTGTCAATCACAACTTCTGTGAAACCCATCAATTCAGAGAGAAATTCAAGTCCTTGCCCTGAGGCATTTATTCCCCATGAATCCCCATGAAATAGTCATTCTATTTACTAATTCCTTCCCCAAAAAACACACTCTAGGCTTGCTCCAAAGTATATTTAAAGTGCAACTTTGAAAGGAAAGGATACTGTCCACCCCAGTATGTCAGGCCTTGTGACAGAGAGCTCTCATAGAAACTGGAGGGTGAGGGCACAAGTCCCTTCAGGCAGAGAGGGTTTGAGGCTGACTCTCACTATGGAAGTGCCCTTAGCTCCATCCCACTTGATAGAAGGGTTGCACAGGCAACCTTGTCCTTACAGTTTTATTTACCAAAAATCTTGTCTTTTTCTTTCCCCCTCCCTTCCCTGAGTTGAATTCTTTCTCCAAATTTGCCAATCGTTTCAGGCATCAGAAAATGGACCGCTTGCCAAATCACATAGACACACAAAACCTCCACTCAGGCCTGTTTAAAAGGCCCACCCCATTTGTATTCACTGAGAATAGTACACGTCCTTTCACAGGGGCTGGGACATTGTCGGTCTAGCGCTAGTCTTTCAGCTGGTAATAAATCAACTCTACTGACTCTGAGGCAACTACTCCTATTTACCTCAGCTAAGAACCTGTCCCCAGTGCCGAAATGTCGATCTGATGAGTTAGTATCTATTTCCCTAAAATTCCTTCTGGGCATTGATTGTTTTCCCCTTCCCCCTTCACACTACCGTGTGAAGTTGTTAGGCAACGTTAAACACTGGAGACTAATTTTAACAGTGAATGTAGCAATCCTTTATATCAACTTTGGTGGGCAAAGTAAACGTCGATCATTCAGAATGAAAAGATCACATATAATGACAGGTAATAAATACACCTGATCGATCAAGTTTTTCATAAGTCAGTGTGAGTAATGCTAAGACAATTTTGTTAGAATAAACTGAATATAGAGAGTTCCTTAACAACATCTTCCCTCTCTGTACAAAAATTTGCAGATATTTGATTTTTTTTCCATATTTGATACTATAGTATCAAAATTATATATAATTATATATAATTTCAAATATTAGATATCTCTATTTACAAATATAGCTCATATCTTATTTCAGCTGAAACGTGATGTCCCTTAGAGTGATTTGTTTGGTCTGTGTGTATGGGACAGAATTTATATTTATCTTTTTACCAAAAAATGAGGGGTGGGGTTTGATCTCCTTTAGCAAATCTTCCGATGAGGTCACTTATCTTGAGATGGGATAATTACTATACAGTTACTAAATTCAATTTTTTTTTAAGAGTAAGCTTTCTATATTCTTTTTTAATTTATGTTTTTGCTTTTTGTCCCCAAGATTAATGGTGGTTTTTTTTTCTTCCACCTCCCTCTATACCAGTAACATTTGGGATGTTTAGCTTCAAAAAGACCTACGCATTAAAACTTATAAGTCTTTATTTTACAGCTAAAGTAGTGGAAGTGTTCAACTAGTCACTGCTTCTAGCATATCCCTTAACTTAGCTTAGACTATGTAACAGTAACAACAACAGCAAGAGTTTAAAGTCCATGTGCCTAACTGCATATCAGTGACAAAACTTTTGATTTCCGTGGCATTTTTTTTCTTCAAGTATTTGTGATTATGATTTCATTTTGCAAGTCATGTGTGCTACTTCTGCCTGTTACAAGCAAATCACAGTACGTCCAACTAAAATGAAATCATTATTCTCTAGGATTAGCTTTCAGAGTTATTCCCACTGTGAGACTCCCCAAAGCAATAAAACAATGCACTTGCGAGATAACAAGTTTTGCATGCTAAAAGCTTAACCCTGGTGTCCTTAGTCAGGTAAAATGCTCTGTGCTTGGGGTTAGAATTTTACCATAGTAGGGACTGCAAGACTGAACAACTAATACCTCTCCTTAACCTACTGTTCTAAGAGTCCTTTTTAAGTTTCTGTGCTAATCTAATAGCTCTTTTGTTAAACTGTAGAGCAATAAGAGGTTCTTTTTCTACTTTGTGTTATATTGTGAAAACATTAGCAAATGAAATAAATGTGAATTTGGCTTTCTAGCACTTAGAAGTATTCACTTTGAACTGTAAATTATTTATGATACACAAAGAGATGCTTTGTAAATAACAGGAAAGCATCAGAAATCAAATGCAGGTTGTGGTATTTAGTCTTGTCTTGCCATCGTTAACTATTTCAGTTCCGCAACACGGTTCAATAAATCAAGCATGTATTTTAGACATCTCTCCTAAAGGAATTAGAAATCAGCAGAAATAAATGAAGCTGTCTACAAGTGACAGCTACAAAGGGAAACCCAGAGAAGGGGGGGGGGGGGGGGGGGGAGAAGGTGCTCCTGTGAGCAGATGATAAAGCAGATGCTGTAAAACAACAGGGGGATTGCACCATTTCTTCTCCAGAATTGACGATCGTTTGATAAACAGCTAGTCATGCTCCTGGAAAATCCTGTCCATCAGTGCATATCAGTACAAATTAATGATGACATGTCCTGATTAAACTTGCTGTGCTGTGAAATGCAATGCATTATCTGCATGGCAGTAAATGAACAAATGCTCACAGAGAGTGAAAGAACAAGCAAAGCCACACATCTCAGGTTAGGTCCCAAGTCCTAGCTGCCTGTGGTGAAGTAGGTGTTTAATTGGCAAAATCAGTCGTGTCTTGTGGGTTTTGCAGGCTATAGCTTTTTGTTCTGTTCATTACAAAGAGTTGTCTTGATAATGCCCTTTCTGTAAAACTGTAATAAGTCAAATTTCAAAATCTTCAATCAAGTTTTTGTATCTCTTCCTCAAGCAAACCTTGAATAAGCTTGCACCCTGTGTACATCAACAAGAAGTCCCTCTTTGAAATAAACTGAATACTACAAAAGTAGTAGTGGTGAGATCACATCACCGAACAGGAACTTTGCCTGAGTAAGAACTAAGCAATTTCTCAATGAGAATTTGAGAGGTCTCCCAAAAGTTGATTTTCTAGAGTCAAAGGCAAACAGTTTTATACTTTTAATGTAATTTTAAGAAAAAAGAAAAAAAGTTGCTTAAGTTTGTTTCAAAGACTCTAATACCAGAAGTTTCATTTGGCTTTTCTCCTCCCCAACATACAGGATAAAAACCATTTTGCAAGAGCTAGCTATTTTTCTTATTTTAAAAAACACAAGTCATGTATTTAACACAGTTTCACTTTACTAAAGCATTTCTGCTATAACTGATAAATAATTCTCTATGCAGTTGAACAAGCATTGCTTCGTAAGGAGAAGACAGGTCTGCTGAACAAAAGGTCTCTTCTAAAACAGGTAGGTTACATTGGGGATGGGAGCTGGACTTTGCAACTCATACTACTGCTGAAAGGAAGGACCACTCAAGGCAGTAAGAACACCATTACCGGTACAGCTATCAGAATCTGGAATTTCTTCTCACATCTGCAAAACACATTGATGGTGGTAGACTCAATCCAGATGGCTAGATGTAGTCTGAAATATTTTTCAGAACAATTCTTTATCCTGCTCTTACTTTACTTAACTAACATTCCAGGTCAGACTCCAATCTCATGTAAAATCTAGAACAATTTAGCTGATTGCTGTGGACTTATATTACAGCGAATGAGATTCCAGTCCAAATGTTATAATTTCTGTAAAGGAAATGCATAAGGCAGCAATAGTGACATTTCCTCTATACTTTCATTCAGGGAATAGACAGCAACAAGTAAAAAGTTATCTTGGGAATCTCTGGAGAAGTAAAATATTTAACCCTTTTAGTACTTAGCTTCCTCTGTGCATACTACCTGGTCAGCAAATGAGTGGAAGGTGAAACATGTCCATTTCCCTGCCCAAAAACATATGGTAAAGAAATACTGTACAAGAAGTTCTTCTCTGAAGTTTTAGTTCCTATGTTAAGAGGGTCTAAGAGGAGAAGAATTAGCTATGCAGGAAAAAGTAAAGAAGCAAGGACTGCAGCTACATACAGTGATGCAAAACACCCTTAAAGTCTTTTGTCTAAGAAAGCACGAAATACCAAGAGCAACCCTTAAGCTATTCTTAAATACTTTCCCTAAGTTTTAATAAAAGATGTCAGGCAGGAGAGGACATTAGAGAGGGGGATGGAGTAATCAGTACTATGTAGATTTAAGATAGTGCTTCTTTCATAAAGCAGGCTGAGAAAGTTGCAGAAACCTAGGCTATTATGTAGGCAGCCAATTCAGGAGGCTATAGCCAGCCAGCGTTCCCTTCACCTGGCTGCAGAGCCTGTGATGTACCAGGCACAGCCTGGCACAAAGAGTGCCTTCAGCTTGTAGGCAGTCTCTAAAACAGAAAAATGCAAGACAATGCAACTTTTTTCCCCTCCTTTCTTTCATGTGGACTTCAACCCACTTCTTTTATTTCTGAAATAAAGGTTTTAATTAAAGCTACCTTCTATACAATGCACTGCACTTCAGCTCGGTTGCAAATAACACATTAATTTCCCCTGACTCCAAGTAATCTTACTTTCTCTCTTTTATCCCTGAACACATCTTGCCTGGGCGAACACCAATGGGAAATAACAGGTGGGGGCAACAAAACTGAGGTAGCTTACTGGAAGTTATGACAAACTCTGCATTTTGTTATTTCTCTTTATTTTTAAAATATATACTTTATTCTTGCAGACTTCCCCCACTAAAGTTATGGAATGAGCCTTAACAATGCAGCTTCTCACTGGAGGAATGGAAACAAAGCAGTCACAGAAGGGAAAACAGTAGATAAAGCATACTGAAAGAGAGGAGTATATGCTCCGTTCCAGAAATCACCACTAATATGCCACCCTGTAGGCTATAGGGAGGCACTCTAAGCCATGAATCTCTCTTTGTGACCTCAGGTAGTCATATTTGGCCTTCAAGCTCTAATCTTGCATGCCCATATAACAGTTAGGGTAAAAGGCCTTGTATTTTTACCTGAAAACTCAAGTCAAAATCCAGACTGTAAGATTTTTTGCGTCTTTCTTTCTGATCCTGGATCAGGTCACTGGTAAAAAAATTAAATGTCAAAAAATTTCACAAGGCCAGCTTCCCTGTGAAAGGATAGATGTGATCTTGGTCTATTCAGCATCTCTCTGAAAGCCTCCAAGGTTGCTGGATCTGGAATTGGGGTGTTCTGCCGCCCCCCCACCTTTTTTTTTTGGCGGGGGGGGGGGGGATTTTAAAGCAGCACATCCACAGGGCCCTTGTGGGACAAAGGTCTTACAGTTCCTTCTACTAGTCGGGAGAATGCAGTAGGAAGAAGAGAAATCCCACTGTATGTCACAGTTGTTTTGGCCAACAGAAAAGGGAATGAATGAAAAAGTTTGAGAACAGAAAGCTGAAACTTTGACAAAGTAAATCCTCTAGCTGGGTCCATGTTCCCTGCAGATCATGTGCAGGTGGGACATGCAATGTAATCATCAGCGGGCTATAAATGCATCTGCCAACATAAAATTACGTGGATATATCTCTGTTGCTCTAACATTTAAACAACGTAGATGTGGACCAGAACTCCTATTGTGCTAGATGCTCTAACACCACAGAACATGGAGCTCCCTTCCTCCCACCTCTAGAAGAAAGCTTGTAATTTAAAAACAGTTAAGAACAGATATGTGGGAATATGAAAGAAAACAGGTTCCGATTTCTGTGGGAATAGCTGAAACGTGGTCTTTTTGTAGATAGCTGAAGGAAGGCTTTGAAAGAAGGTAATGGAATAGCTTTGTAGATGTTTCCAGAGGAATTTCAATCAAATATAAGATCACTATGTGCTAAAACCCCTAAAATCTTTGCTTTAAAATCTAAAACTACACATTACAGAATGTCATAATAGCTTGATTAGATATAGATCATACGAATAGGTACTTGCCTTTGTATCGAACAGATTATACACAATGAGAGCTCTAAACATAGAATGATTTTAGGTATAGACATAAAAATACCTTTTGTTAAGGTAGGCATAAGCCACTAAAGGCCTCATAAGTGAAGACAAATAGCCTGTGCCTAATGTAACCAGAAGAGAAGGGGGGGAGAGGGCAGGCAGGGAGAGGAGGAAAAAAAAAAAAAAAAAAAAAAAAAAAAAGTCTGAGGACAATTCCTGAGAGAAGATAAAATTGTGAACTGACAGACCAGGAATCCTTTAGAGGTGCACTCTGAATGGATCTGAATAGGAAAGAAAATTTACAAGGGCTGTGACTGAGATCAAAACAACAAGTACTTTAATTAGAAATGTATGAACAAAGCAAAGAAAGCAAACTAGCAGAGGGAAACCAAAGTGATGGAAAAATAAACAAAAACTTCAAAGATTGAGGAGAATGCAGACAATCAGTTATTTTATGACTGAGGGTAAAGATACAACAGTGATGAGCCAGAAGTCAGAGAAATACTAAGTAGCAGTCCAACCTAATGACATGCATGGGAATAGCTGAATGGAACTAAACAGTGATGGAAGGCAAATAAATGAGGCCAAAAAACTTGTTCCTTCTCTAAATTCAGGATGGCCATGTGACAAGTAAAACCGTTACTTTAAATAAGTATTCTCAGTTCTCCTTTACCACTGGATTAGAGCAACGAGTTAACTTTAAAAAAAAATAATCATAATTCCACATGCAACATTTTTCTAAGGAATAAGACCAGTAGTTTTTAGGAAGGTTTTTGGTTTTTTTTGTCTCATGGCAAGTAACCACTGTTCTTCCTCAGATTATAGTGGTGGAGAAAAAAATGCCACAAAATATGTTTTGTTGTTATGTTTTACTATGTTGCTTTACTCTCACTGTTAATTAACAATCTAATAACACTGAAACAAATAAACTGTGAGATTGGCTTTATACCTTAGAACAGCACAAGCTTGAAGGTGCACAATGGCTGCCAGAAGTGACGAAACAGCAGTCAGAGTACACAGACATTAAATGATACTGCAAACAAAAAGCTGTATGTAAATGCAAGAGATTGAATAGGTACACTTTGTACACAATTTGCATACCTGTGACATATCACATGCTAATCAAGGTTTGCACACATGCCTGCCTTTTTTTTTTTTTAATGTTTTTATATAGCACCTAGCACTGGATATTTAAGCACTGGCAAAGGCCTGACTCACTTATGCTTAAAACAGCAGTGACGCAGTAAAGACAAGAAATCCAACAGCAGCAGCTACTCTAGGCAGAAATAATTAGGAGTGGGTTGTGTTATGCTGTACATAGACGTGGTTTTGCAGCACTGTGTCGGGGCCTCTTAAGGCAGCAGTACAGAATTTGATACCAAGTCAATATTCTGTTGAATACGCAAGTCCTAAGAGCTGGGTTCAAAGCAACAATTTATTCGTACTCAAGTTTGGTGTTACATTATCCCAGCAGGGTGATTCAAAGCACTAAGGGTAGATTTTTAAGGCTATGAATAGTGAGAGGAGAGGCACATTTACACACAGAATCCATAAAATTTACATGTGAATTGGCAAATGCAAAATAAAACACTATGTGTGAACTCCACCTAGTTGGAGCCTCAACATTCTCATGCCTTTGAGATTCAGAGGGTGGAGTTTAAGGACAGGTCCTTAACTGAGCAGGACTCACTTATAACATTGGTTATAGCAGTTACAGAGTTTGCCGGAAAGTTGAAGTCTTTGATTTCCTCCTTAATCCGAGAAATTTCAAATTTGCATTTCTCACCATAATGCTTAACCACCAACCAATAGAACTGTGTAGGTGAAAACATATTCCAGTACAGCATGTTGAAGCTAAGGCTTTCGGAGACAGAAATACAAGATTGCTAAGGACACAGGAGAAGAGGAAGACATGAGTACTCGGCTGAAAGACACCTGATGACATGGTTTCCAGGCCAACAGTGTAGGGAAACTTTGCAGGTGCAAGCATTCAGTAGGTTTTTACAGATATGCAAATGCACAAAACTTCTAAATCTCTTTCTTGGACTTCTTTACAGACATTTCACTTGAGGCAGGAAAGATGTTCTGAGCCCTACCACAAGATAGCAGGGATAAAGCCCTGGCTCTGTGACTGCAATGGCAAACCAATGATCTCAGTGGAGTTGGGACTTGACTTCCACATCCCTACTTCACTTTAACATTGTCTCAAACAAGGCTGTATTTCAATCATAATCTCCAAATCTATGATTTAAAGTCCTAATGTAGAATGTGACACTAAATGCTCTTAAGGGGATCCACATCCGTGTAGCAGTAGTATGACACACAAATTATCTATATTGTATGCTGCCATCTCCTATACAAGTCATTCTTCAATGTTGATTATTCTTGCAGAAAAATATTCACAGTAGCCATTGCAGAGTTGTGCTAAAAAAAAAAAGTACTAATGTTTTAGCACCTTAAAGGAACCAAGTAATTAAACAAATAGTGACTACCTCTGTGTTTCTGTACCTTGCAAGTAGGCTAATCAAGGAAAATTTACAGAAGAGGTTCTGTTTGTAAGGGGAGCCAGATCTGGCGAAATATTCTCAATCACCCCTTACACTGTTGTGGCTGCATATTCTGATGAGGTTCATATCATAACAACTCTCCAAATTCATTTATAAACAAGTTAGAAAGAAAGAATAAATGAGGTTGTAATTTGGCCAGAACTCCCCTCTTTTGCAAACTTTTACTGAGACGAGATGGAAATGGAATTATGTGATTTTTCCTGCAAATCCCTTTGCTGTCCTGTGGTGTTGGACCAGAAGGTACCTCAGGTTCCCTAAAACATTATTTTATTGCACTTGTTAAAAATCTGCTTTTATATGTTATGCTATTGCACTGTGTTTTGTGGAGGAAGCACATAGTAGAAATAGTTAAAAATTACCATTTGTGCTATATTTGAGATAAGAAAATAGCACAAATATTACGCAGATGACAGTGTTATCAGTGGTAAGTTACAGACGTATTTATTACCTACTTGTACTCTTACATTTTTAGACATCGCTCTGGAAATGAGTAAATTAAGTTTAACCCTTTTCTGAACTTCTAACAGTTTGTTTCAACTTCTGCCTCTGTGAGTCTGACCCCAGGTATTCTGCTCTGCTGTCAGCTGTCTACACAACCGTTCTGGTTGTATTTGAATGCTTTGACTAGCTCTCATGGAAGTACATATTTCTACACACAGACCATCAGGGAACAATTGGCATCTGCCATAAGATTTATTTTTTGTCCAAGATTCAGCAGGCAAGCCAAGGAAAAACTATAAATCATTTCACACAGACTAATATCTCAACTCTTTGGCAGAGAAAGCCATTATATCTGGTAAAGTGACAGGATTCCCATCAGAAGAAGAGAACCTTATCTTGTGCTGAAGGAACGTAACATTTTCTTAAAGCCCCATTAACCTCATGCGAGCCCATTCACCTCTTGTCCCAAGACCATAAAAATAAAACTGATGATTGCTACAGCAAGGATTTTAGCATGATATCAATTGGGTTAGACATTCTAACATTATTTAGTGATTAAAGGTAGAGTGACCAAAAGAGGAATAGCAAAACTTCAGACAGCGTACATGTTTTGGGTAACTGTGAGGTGAAAAGTGTTTACAGATTAGCTATCACACAGTATTAGCTGATAATTCACCCAAAAGATTGAGAGACATATTAAGGACGGCAGGATTTTGTGAATTACAGTGACGTACAAATGCCTTATCAATGGGATTGAATGATTATTGTCAATTGAGTGTACTCAGTACCTTAGAAGAAACACTTACAAGCATTATATCTGCCTTGTCAATAATTTACTTTACAATACCTAGTCTAAAATATTCTTCTGTTATTCACTTATGTTATAATAATTAGGATAACTTAATAATGGGATTTCTCTTCTTTAACTGTCTGCCCATTCTATTTTTAGTGAAAACCAGAGTCCACTACTGTTTTTTTGAGAGAACTATCAAGATATTGGGTAAACTTTTAGGCTATGTGAAATAATTTTTTGGCGACCAATAATTTTGGTTTTTCTTTGGCGACAAGATAGACCTGTACTGACAAATTAATCTGAAACAGGAGGAACTGTGAAACAAAAATCTACTCCTTGAAAATAACTCTTAGGAGTTGTGCAGCTATTGGAATAACAAAAATGCAGAAATGTAACATAAAGACTAGAATTCAATGTGCAGGCTCTTAGTTCAGTGACAATTGCAGCAGTGCAAAGGTTGAAAGTTTCATTTCAGGATCTTGAACAAATACTAAGAATTTTAAAGTTCTCCTACAGGAAATAAGAATTATGTTCATATTGTAATGAAATAAGAGTATCATTTAATTCACTTTTTGATTTTTAAAGCAAATATATACTTTATACAAATATATTTTGCTTTTTAAAGCAAAAAGTCTAATACTACAATATTTATCACTACATTAATGAAACAGAATTAATGAATGAAACAAATTTAAACCTTACATTTCCTTTTGACATTCAAGCACAAAACATTTTGACATTTAAAAAGGTAAATCTGATTTTGCTCCGAAATGGGAATCCAGTGAAAAAAATAGATCGACCAGGGAAGGTAGGTTCCTCCCCACAATTTTGTATATTTTGATGAAAGAAAGCCTAAGGAATTTTTGACTAGCACTAGTGACAAAGTATGAAGGCCTCAATTTGCATCTCAATGCAAGGCTTGACTTTGTAGAATAGACAGTTGGACCAAATGTTTCAAAACTTCTTCTTGTAAACTAATTATATTGAAACATTAAGAGAGAGATTAAGCTGGTTTTCAAAAAAATCACTGTTCAGAATATAGCCACAGAAAACAGTGACTGATGTAAATGAGGTGAAAATTCCTTAATCTACATGTATATATTGTTGTAAAAAGATCATACTACTCAGGAGAAAAACGCAACACACCCAATTTTCCCCCAAATCCTCCCAAGCTACCTAAAATTAACAAGTTGTTGTTTTTTCCTTCAGTAATAGGGCTGAATTTAAACATATGGAAGTAAAGTTCAGCTCAAATGGAATAGATCTTCCTGCATTTGCTTGCTTGCTTACTTATGTGTACACCATAAACATATAACATATGTGTCTGTATAGAAGTTCTAGTCCTTATAATTCTGGGGTAAAAGGAGAGGTTTGGAACTCACTTATATTTACTAAAAAACCCATCAAAACAACAAACCATCATGCTCAAAAACCCCACACCACACCCTTTGCAACAGCCAAACTCATGGCTGGGCAGAAAGTACAGGCTGATGCTCATTTTGCAAAGTCCGATTGCCTCACTGAGGGATATACAAATCACCACTATCTTTCTGCAGATACAAATAATTTAGAGAAGAATTGTTATTATGTGGGGGTTTTCTGTATTTAATGTAAATAGACTGACAGGCCTGAAGATTGGCAACTTGTATTTTCTTATTGGTAGGCAGAACATGGCCCATACGTATGAGTTTTGCCAGACAGTAAGAATTGTTCACTTCCCTGTCCAGAAAAGCTACTTATTAATGCAAATTGCTATGGGCCTTCACAACATCCGAGTTCAGCCCTAGGTAAAAACAAACAAAACTTTATTTCAAATAGGCCAATCGGCAGCTAAGTATTTTCAGTCATTATCAACCTTAGACTAAAAATTGACCTGAAAATTCAAAATCTTTGCTTCTCACTTGGTTAGACCCAGCAAATACTTTTCCACGTTTATTAGAAATGAGCACCTCGCTATGAAACTGCTACTTTACCATCAACACAGCTACCACCCTTCTATAAATAACAAAGCCTGATGATTATCACTTACTCTTTGTATGACTCATATTTAAAGAGAGCCCTGAGGTGCTTCTCAGGTAGTCTCTTTGAGTCATGAATCAGAAAGGAAAAAAGCAGCCTCTGAAATATCACCATGCCCAGATTCTAGATACTTAGAACATACCGTTACCTATTTATAATTTCGAGCTGTCAGGCAGTTTCATATAAAGGAAGTCAACGGTCATAGAGAAGTTTCTCTGCTTCTGCTATATTCGTAAAATTAACAGAACCTGATAATGGGAAAACTCCATCCGTATCCATGCCACAGACACACAAATCAAAACAGGAAAGGTCAAACCTCCTTATTTCAAAAACAACTGAAAATCCACAGTCTGAGCATAAATAGGGTATAAGAGCCAGGAGGCTCACCACGGCAAAAGCCCAGATTGGGCAGACACCAGCAAATCTCGACAGACCTGAAAAGAGTTTGTACCATCAGTCATTGCTGCACAGCACACCCTCAGAGCCTCGCATGCTGCGGATTTTAACCTATTAGTTTATATCTCATTAACAGATTCAGCTTCCAGATCTCACCTATGTTTTATTTATTTTCCAGTCAGGGCTACAGTAAGGCTTTTACTCACCTCAGCAGGACCACAAGAAGTTTCCTTCCTTATGGACAGAGGAGAGAAAACAAAATGCTTTCAGACCTGACGGAGCTAGAGACAGGCAGCAATTATCTGACAAGAGGCTGACATGTTCTTCACCGCTCTTGCATAAAACATTGAGCAGTGCTTCTCAGGCCCACCTCAGCTTTCTGGTTTATTTATTTATTTTTGTGCTAACTGCTTAGCAGTTTAGCAAACTGCTATTTAACAGCAAGGGAAAATGTCTTCTTTTTTTCAGGCTATGAAAGTACTCAGAAATAAATAAAGTCCTGGCAAGTCTTCTACCTTCCTTTGACCATCCGTCAGTTCTCCTTTGCTCACAAGTCCTCCCTTCGCATGAAGTGCTCAGTTGTTTCTCTTCTTGGGCCTCACTCCTCTCAGACAATCTTTCTCCCCATGAAGGGAAGAAACACTACGCAAGTCCTTAAGCCCTAAATGGAAGGGGTCTCCAGATTAATCTAATTAATTCACTTCCTTGGTGCATTGATGCTTGTTAACCCTGACTGCCTTCATCTGGCCTCCCAGGCCCCATGCCGCCATTTTTGTGGGCTGCCTTGGAGTGACCCAGCGCTTTCATACATCACTTTGAGCATCTGTTTTGCCATTCCTTAGCAGAGTTCTCTGATCTTCTTATGCTTCCTTGTCTAAAGGTAATTATTTCTGACTTTTTTTTCAGTTTTGTAGCAATTCTCTCCAGTCACTCTTCCAGAGAGGTGAGGGACAACACTTCTTTAAAGTAATTCCTTCCCAGAAAGCCTTGGTCTGGCTATGATCCACCTCAGAATGACAAGCCCCAGAAGCCAGCTAGGGTTGTTACAGAATAGCACTAGTACTCTAAATCGCTAATAATCACAGAATAGCTATGGTCTCAGCAAACAAATATTAACCTAGAGATTAAAAAAAAAAAAAAGTATTTTTCTCCCTTTCTTACAATAATTATATAAAACCCACACATTCTTTGACTATATTACTTCTTACACTGATATTTTGAAACACATTGAAATCTGTGACTTTATTTGCCTTCAATAATTTTGGATATTAGCTAATCATTGTTGCGATTTACATGCAATAGTACAGAGTTGATAAGAGTGAGGAAATGTTATAGAACACCTGCTTCTGCTTCAGAAACTAAGTGCCTCCTAGCTCACCAGAGTCCTAAGCGTATCAGCACGTTACCTGATCTAGCATGCACATAGACGTACACACACCAATAAGCCTAAATCATGAGGTCTAACCCCCTAGCTTTAAATAATCGTGATGATATGCATACAAATATCTTGCAAGTACTGGAAGTAGTAATTCTGTATTTGTCTCTGCAACAAATTCTGCTTCCATCTCCTTTTAACAGGAACTCATGCAAAGTGAGAGTGATGCTAACCAATTTCAGAAGTTAAGTTTTCTTCCTGAGACGTCATGTTCTTTCCTCAGCACGTTGCCCAGCTGCAACGCTCTAGCAGGGAGAAGAAAAATTTGCAAATCCAGTGTCAGATATCATTCCTACATATTTGTAATTTCCATTTATATTGTAAATGTCATTAATGAGGCCTTAAAGAATGCCTCATTGGAAACAGTGGAAGGTTTACAGCTACTACTCTTCGGTCAATGTAAGAACAGTGCATCTATTTCAGCTGTATGAAGATACATGCACATATTCTTTGTTTCCCTTCATACACCAATGTATAATTTCATGATGTTAATTCTACGCATACTGAAGTGAAAAACAAAAAAAAAAGGAACCCCCCCGAAGTTCTCTTTTGTAAAATCAAGCATTTTCCTTTCATACTATGTTTTGCATACTCTAAGATTTTCTCTTCATTATCAATACTTTCTACCTGAGCATGTTTTTAAATTATTAGAGGCCATGCTAAAAAAACAACCAAACAAGATTAATAGACAGAAAGTCACTGCTACGATAAGTGCCAATATAGTAAAATGTCTGCTCCATTGTATTTTGCCACAGTGAGAATTTGATACATATTGACCAACAGATCTGATTTACCTTTTATATGTCTAGTCAGAATTGTATGTAGTTGTGATTACATGAACCCATCTATCCCTCTTTATATGAAAAAGTGTGTTGTGAACAATTTGCTATCACAGACTGGCACGTTTAAAATTGCATACATTATTAAATAATAGCTTATGTATAATTTTATTTGTTTTCAGAGTTACAGTGTTCATGAGATAATCATAGAGAGCACATTATATATTATCGTTAAACACATTTTTGCCACAAAAAGTTGAGAGCATTAGTAGAAAATCCTCTGTCAAGTTATGTGAAAATATTTATCACCTGTAACCATAATTTCATAAAACCAAAGTACACTGAATGTAATATTATGCCAGCAAGTTCCTTCTTTTTGCAAATATCTTTTGCTCTATACTTATGTATGTTTGCAGCTAAGGAGTGCATCTAATGCTTCTGTGTGTGTTTGCAATGCACAGGAAAAATATTAGTTTACTCCTACGGTAACTGTAATTGTCAACACCACTGGACCCAAGAATGGGGAATTACAAGATCTTAATTTTAACAAATAATTGCCCTCATATTTTTCTACCTAATGCTGAACATAACATTAATTGGTATTTACCTCCTAATGTTTATAGAACACAAACTGTATATTTCAAAGACATAATCTTTACCAACTATATACTGACTTTTATTTCAGCGTCTATTATATAAATTAGGACTCTGTTGAATTCTTATACTGAGGAACAAATGATAGTAACTTTATTTAAATACATGCACAGTACCGTGCACTACAGAAGGATGAAATACTATTTTTAAATGGATGAATGAATCAATAGAAAAATAGATTTAATAAATCATTAACATTTTAAAGTCTAGATAAAAATGAAAAATCATGCATTTCAAGCAAAGTTTCATTTCTTCCTTGTTTGTTTTTTGATGAAATCTCTGAGAACTTAAGACATGCAGAGCTCAGAAGCAGCTCACTCTGAACAATGTTAAGACTGCACAAAAAATTTTGATTGAGACTGTTTATATGCAGGACTGAAAAAAGTTGCCATTCTTGGACTTCCCTTCAACATTAGACAGTGCTGTGCAAACCTCAGACAAATCCCTGTATTATGATTTCTAAGCTGTTAGGAAGTCTCTCAGAGGGCTAAGAAAGTAAAAACCTGAGCAACTGCCTCCCCAGAATTTATGACAAGAAATGTTTTGATTACAGACAGCAGACTACAAAAGAGGAATAGATAACACTTTATCCTTTCCTTAAGAAATTAATTTAGGGCATGAGTAAATTATGGATGGCATAAATTTATAAATAATAACGACAACAAAATTAGATATTAGTTGAATTTTCCAATATTTAGAATATGCATCTATGTCTCAATATTTAGAGTATGTGTCTGTATCTATCAACTTATGAAACAAATGAAAAGTGAGTATTTACTTGCAATTAATTTAGTGTTTTTTCCTACCCCAACATTTGTCTGGACATTGCCAATGTAATCAGAAGAACTGTAAATTTTCAGAAGTGAGTCTACTCCAGTGAGCTTGATTAATTATGCATTAACCCATTTCTCTGAAGCATCCTTCACTAAATCTTTGGTGGGAAATGCACTTTATTAGGCATGAGCTTTGGTTATTTGTGTGCATACGCACTATACTATCAGTCAATATGCAGAATGATTTAGTTTGCCATGTTACAGAGATGTATTGCTCATTAAAATAATTCTAGTTTTTCAACAAACAACACTGATGGCTAGTTTTGCAAGTATTATTATCTTCACTCTTACCATGATCTCCACAGCCGTATAGATTTTGCTCAGACTTGCATTGACTTCCAATCTTACAAAAGCTTACACAAGAGTAATCATGATCATTTGAATACTGCACGCATTCTTAGAAGTTTTCAGCAGGTACAGTTACTCACATACATAGGAGTTACCAGAATAAGATAAAGATTTTAATGCTTAGCTGAATAAAAATATTCTCAGGGTAGAAAGAAATGATAAACTAAAAGTACAGGTTAATGAGACCTGTAATAAACTTTACTCTGAAACAGGTCTAATTGACTATTGATGTGAAGATGTTTGATTCAAAAGATACTATTGAACCTATATGATCATTGTAGTAGAAAAAGTTGAAATGGAAAAGAGAGAAAATCAAATTACCCATGGCATTCTCTTCCCATATTCCATGGCAGAATTAGCCCATAGATTAGTAAATGGTAACGCATGCAACAAAAAATATGCTGTATCACTTTATGTAAACATCTGCTTTCATCATGCAAAATGCCTACAAAACTGTGACAATATTTTTTTCTAATAGCATAGTTTTACATTAGCTCGGTTACAGAAACTGTTAAACCAAAATCCATGATTTTGCAAGTAGAAGATACTCTAAAATTCTTGAAAGATTTCCAGCATAAATATTCCAAAGCCCAACAAAGCTAATTGGTTTTCTAAAAACTAAACTACATAGGCTTATTCCTTGCTGTGGTTCCTTGTTCTTTTGATGATAGAAGAGAAAAGACCGGTTTTTGGAGGAGGTCCCATCAACATGGGGGCTTGGTTCTTATGAGTAATTTTTATCTGGGGGAAGAAAGAAGAAAAACAGAGTTATCCCTTGAGCTAGCTCAATTCCAAGTGTCTGAGATGCCTGAATTATCTTTATATGTGACTTCCAAACCTTCTTAATTTAATCAAAGATGAAAGGAAAATACCTGTATTTTTTATGAACAATATCACATATGCAGTAAACCAATCTATGTGTAATCATTGTTTCCACAAATACTTGAAATTATACTTGCAATCAATATTAAAAATCATATGCAATAAAATAAATGCCAATATGTGATCTTACTTTTTGAGTGTGGGATTTATTGCTTGCTGTTGAATATTTTGCATATCTACAAGATGAATAAGAATTTAAAAGTTGGAAAGGACACACATGCTGACAGACCAAGCTGTTGCCCATTATTAACATATAAGCTATGTCTTTGTATGCTTTATTTATACATCTAATCAAGCTGTACTTCTCTTTTAACACATGACACTGCTTAATTTCAAAATAACCATTATGAACGAAAGTCAAAAGTTAATACACAAAAAAGGTCAAAAAAGATGAACTAGCATTCTAATTTGTTAATTAATTGTTAATAGAATAGACTCAAATATTGAAAAGCCTATTTAAAACACTTTGTAAGACTGCTCTAAAGCTACCCGTTTTGATTTCTTTGATATAAAACTACGAATCACCTTAAATGAGACAACCTTAAAGTAGATTATGTCTGCAATTTTCTCTAATTCAAGTCTAAATTAGAGAAGACATTTTATGAATGTATGCTATGCTCAAAGCTAATTGAAAGCAATTATCAAAGTGGCATTTTGTCTGTGACTTTAAGATACATTGTAAGATAATAAATGATTCTCATTATGTAATAAAAAGGTCACATCTTGCCTTTGGGCTAGTGACGCTAAGAGTTTTTCAAAAGCAATCCGAGACATTTTCTTTAGTGAACTACGACTAATACAAGAACCATCACTTATTAAATATCAGTTGTCACCTGCATAGTACCCACATCAGAGATGGGTATTTCTTTCAAAAAGAAACACCACCTCATTAAAAACTGGAAAAAATATATCTCTTAAAGTGCATACCTGACATTTTCAAGTTAAAATGAATATCCTTCACTTGTCATTCACTAATAGTAATGAAACAAAAAATGTATGTCACGTGGAGAGGCTCATTAAAATATAGATCAGGACATTTCTTGGGGTGGAAATTTACTTTACAATATAAGGAGACAGAAACATAAAAAACTCAACAGAATGAGTGGGTTGGTTTAACTCTATTAGAGCCTTTACTTTATTCTCCAAATGCTTATTTCCATGCTACCTTAGTTCATTAGTCTCAAATTTCATACATGACCTGTTTTTGTCAACATTGTTCATTAGTATCAAATTTAGCATACGGGGTTTTTTTGGCAACCTAGATTAATTTCACATGGTTAATAACTCTTGCTTTCAAAGACTGGCACAAACATATTTTCTCGCAAGAAATTCTGCTTCAGGCACCACTTTGGAGGCTAAATCTGTAGTTGGGGTAAATTGGCATTATTCCACTGATGTCACTTTATACCAGCTGATGATCTGGTCCTGGAAAATCACTTCAAGTATTTGTGTAACTTTCACATGCTTCATAAGACATATTTTGGGGCTCAGGAACAGTGATGACATCAACCTGGTCCTGAGGATCAATACACGAAGTAATCTGCAGCTGCTGTGAGTGAATTCTTTGAGAGTCATAAGGGTTCAGCTTATTGCAAGATTTGGCCATGATGTGGCAGTAGGAATGGTCTCAGGGTTTCCTTTCAGAGGTAAATCATAGTAATTCCATCTTAAAATGAATAAAAGAGCAAAGCTCAAACGATGGCTTTAGTATGAAGAGGTGAGGTAATCCTGAGACCTCATACAGATTGCATGTTGGATTGGGGCTGTTCAATGCTGCTGAGGATGAATGCAATTACATATTGAGAAAATGTTTTATCATTTGTAATGTTCTTTTTTGGCTTGAGCCATCTGTTTCAGAGACCATGAGTCTTCAGTATGTTGTATCCTATCAGCTGAGATCAGCTAAGATGCATGAACATGATTAACCACTCATGTGCGTGGCGATGGAGTCCTATATGCATTTCTCTAAGACATATTTTCCACTGTTATAAATTGGCACGATTCCAGTGGTGTAAAATATATTTTACACTGTGAAAATACAAAAATAAAGTGTAAACTTAAAGTATATTTGCTTACTTATGCATGGTAGTGTATGTTAACATTACATTGGTTAACAATGATAACCATTTATTCCTTATTTTCCTGCTGAAAAAAAAAAAAGATTAAAAAAAATCTTATCTTTGGGTGATAAAAAAAGATCAGTATGTTTGTAATACATGCTGGACCATTGTACTACCTTGCCTGACATAGGATAATTTTGTTTTTCTCAAGACTTTGAGGCACTGTATTTCTGGCCTGGACTCTCACTTCTGCTTCTGTTTTCATACTGGCAGCACTGCCAGAGTTGGTGCTGTGAGTTTGGGTGACAAGTGACAGTATACACTTTGAGATGGGAAGCAGCACTAAGGATCTCAGAGAAATAGTGTTGTAGGTCAAAGTAGGACTGAACACTGAAAGTGCTGTATGGGAGACTGAAATGGACCAAAAAAAAAAAAAAAGAGAAAAATCTTTAATTACAAACAACCAAGATTTAGTTTAGTTAAAAATAAAGAAATCGCTACTTATAGCTGTATATAGATTCTGTGTGCGTGCACATGGAGTGTCTAAAGACTAACTTTTACCATACAGTTTCTCTTTCATTCAGCAAGCAACTTCATGTCTTTTTTAGTAGAAGCACAATTATAAAAGCTTTAAATAAAACCTATTATTTTTTTGTTTTTCATTTTTCCTAGGTGAATCTGTGATTTACGCACACATACACGAGAAAGGGCTTGCTCAGACAAAAATCCCAGAAGCTCAAACCCTAACCTAACATATTTTTAGGAACTGATGATACCTTGACAAATATACTCCTACAAATTACTATGGAATTCTGGAAAATAATTTTTGAGATAATTTACTCAGTTTTATTGAAAATATATAACTTACAGAAAATATGGAGGACATTTTAAACATAAATTAGGGGACTGCCTGAAGTGCTGCTGGAGAAAAAAACCCTTCTATTTGGCGTATTTGGCACAAATTTATATTTAAAAATAGGCAAAATGAGGAAATAACAAAATTTCATTTACAGGGAAGTAAATAGCCACATGAATTGCTAGGATATAATGGATTTTTGTTCTAAGCCTGATACACAACATTATACGTTAAACTCAAACTGTTCAAGCCAATGGCAAAACTCTCATTCACTAACTGAAGCCAAGATTTTATCCTATGAGTTCATGATCACAGAAATTTAAAGGGCTGGTATATCTAGTAAATAGGTTTAGCAGAAAAATACTGCATTTGCAATTTCGAAATCACCTTTCCAGTATTAGAAAGTGTGTCCAATGACCTATTCATGGGAAGGAACACCAGATCTAATTAAAAAAGAGCATAATCCTTAAAAGAAGAGATGGTAATTTCTCCCTATTTGTCGATAGCAAGTTTTCTGATAAAGGAGAAGCCTGAATTTGTGATACTAAGGATATTTATAAATGAATAAACCAGACATTTATTTGTTTCAGGAGCAGGTCAGAGTTTCAAAATATGCCTCAAAGCTACATTAATACAATGCATCCACTAAATGAAATGCAGTGAGCATAAATAATTTTAGCGTGGTAACTATATCTTTTAGGTCAGTCAGTTTTGCCTTCATGTTCCTTTTTCTACAATATGTGCTGGTTACCTTTGTGTTCCTGACTTCAGAGAATGCCTAAATATTTACTATGAACACAGAACAGTGCTATAAATACAGGTACTAACCACAATGCTAAATGACAATAGAAAACTGGAAACAGAGATAATCAGCTCTGCTTATAATATTTCAATTAATGTTAAAGAAAGAAACCCTATATTTTAAGGACAAAGGGAAAAAACTGACAGAAAAAACTTATCAAGTTGGATCTGTTAGTTTATGGTCACTTTTTTCCATGCTATCAGCAGTGTTTGGATGTTGCTAGTTTTGAGGGTAGGAGGGTTTTCCCACGGTCTACACGCCCGTATGCTGCTCCCCTTGCAGGAAATGGCGGAATGCTACACCGCTGCATCACAGAAGTACCAAATACTTTTATCTTCCCGTAGCTGATCAAGAGCTGTACTGGGTATCATGATATGATTAAGGCCTATAGAATGTAGTCAGTGCTAAACAATATGAACCTGTGACTTGCATTATGTGGTATTTTGGTCAAAATCTCTTCAGATCTAGACCAGTTGTTTTAAATATAGCGTTATGCAACACATCTTTTAAACAAATTTCTTAACAATATTATTGTGCAAGGTGCAATCAAATCTAATCAGTTTGGCATTAATTAAGCTCTAATAATATACTCTAGTCTCTCTCCTAAGTAGTGTGATCCGTTTCCCCTTCACACAGGTAGATTGGAAAACATTACTATGTCATCATAATTTTTAAACATACCGAGAAAATGACAGAGCTGCAAAATTAAAATAAATGATTAATGGCATTTTTTTCATGTTTTGTACTAATAGGTATCACCGAGGTTTTAAATTAATAGAGCTGTCAAGCTCAGGGTTGTTACAGATCCAGTGCAGAACTAAAATGGAAATTATGTATTCCACAGACACCTAAAGATGACACTTTGGAATATTTTAAATTTTAATTAGTAGGTGCAATTGTTTTCCCCCCCTCCTCCCTAAAACCACTGCAAATTAATTGGCAATTAGTCACAACTAATTCTTTTCTTAGCAATCTGAACTGAAAAGAAAGGTGCACTACATGTTAGAGTATTTGTCTGGGGTGCAGAAAGCACACATGCAGTAAATTGCTTTGTCAATTACAAAAACTACTGTTGTGAAATTAAGAAAAAATATGCATAGGTAAACAAAACTAATTAACGTGCAGTGTACCTGTGAGCACAAAAAATAATGCCCAGCTGCAATAAAGTGTTAGAAACTCAATAAATCACTCTGGCCTTGAAACAGAAATGTATGCACATTGTTGCTCAGAAGGAAAAATGCAGCATTTTAGTATAACACCAGAAACTTTTTCTAGAGATTGACTTCCATTTATGGGTTACCTATGTAATAATTGTCTAATATTCTAGTAAAATCAGCGACCATACCTAGGACCCAGTTCCTCTTTGCTCTAAAGAAGCAGACACAAAAGTTAAAATTCTCCCATTATAAACAACTGATAAGAAAATATTACTACATTCAGTGACATGGAAAGAAGATACTTTACAGACAGTCTAGAACACAGCTGCAGCTTCTTCATGCGATCTATGGGGTGTTGGAGCCAATGGATCTACATGAAAGCAAATCGGTGACTCTCTTCCAGTTTTCTCACCCGGCCCTGGCATAATAGTGATTATTAGTAAAAGCTTTTTTTTGTTTTTAGTTCTTATTTCTCTCTGGATTTAACTACAAAGGTAAGACTTCAATAGGACCTCTCTTCTCAGGCATCACATCTCTTGGGACTAAAGGAAAGGCTAGAGAGAAACCATTCATTCATTCATTCAAACCTTATTTTTAAGGTGCATTCAAATTATAATATTTTGAAATATTATTTCTGAGTTTCATTTTTAAATGGGGAGGCTTACTACAAGTATTCCTATCAGTGAATAATTCTTAAAATACTATATGTTTCAGATCTCTATGAAACTATATTTCTGGCAATCCATTAGGTGGGCTCTGACTATGGATTTTCATTTAGGCAATATTCTTGCATTTTCTATAGACATTTCTGTCTTCTACTTTTAATCTAATGTTGCTAGCAGCTCGACACTCTTTCAGATAAGATGCCAAGCAAGTCAGGAATAGATGAAAGAACTGAAATCATAGTTATTTCTAATTAAGATGGAATATTCTTATGGATTTTTTCAAAACAATGCTAATAATTTATGTAGCTAAATTGAAAGATTACTTTTCTTAAAAAAAATCCTGATGGCTAAAGCTAGAAGTTTATTGAATTAACTTGAGAGTCTTTGAAGTTTCATTACTATTAATGACCTGTTTGGAGATCAGGTGAAACCATGGATATCTTTCATGTTGCTATATTTGTCTGGGAGAGCTCTGATAGAATTTCCTCCTCAGCTAATCAGACAAGATGTTTAACATAACATTATCATCTTTCCTTCTCCCAAAGACTCCTCTATAAAAACACAGTGGAAACAACACAGTTTGATGCTCAGATTCTGCATCTTATTATACCAGAGCAGAGCGACTTTGTTGGACACTGCAGTCTGCATGTGTTCAACACAGTGAATAATGCTGGATGACAGATCTTTAGACCAAGCCACTCACATTTTTAAGTATGTACAGGATCTACAGGAACGCATTCCTGCTCTCGTCTAGGGATGCTAGGTGCATTTGCAATAGAAGATCATAAAGATGTTAAAAGAAGCACACGACAACTTCTTTAGTCCTAAAATTGATAGCGGGAATGCAAAATCACAGATCACAGGTTCTAGGGAATACCTGCATTGTCTATTGCATCCCACAGTATTTTCTCAGAGCCCACACTGTCATTTTGGGGGAACATGATCTCTATATGCATGAGAAGGGACAGCTGTCAGCAACTTGTGCTACTTGTATAAAAGTTTTTTCCAGTCAGAAAGCAGAAGTAGCAAAGATAAACTTGTTGATTCCTTCAACAGGAAATAAACTTCCAAGCCTGCTTGTGCAGCCTGCATCCCACACATAACAGGGACTTGATGCAGAACTTGTTTTCCTTAATATGCATAACAGAATAGCAGGAGAATTTTGATCAGGTTGAACTCAGTTTCTTGAAAAATCATTTGCAAAATACTCTTATTTGTACTAAAATCTGAAGCAGAAACAGAAGAGGACTTCTGAGCTTAACCACTTGCACCTTGGGCCAGGGCTGATTCGATACCTGCTGATCGTATGGATTTCTTTCTCACTTAGTCTCTGTAATTCTTATAGGTCAGTCCATAAAACTACTGAACTTAGATGACACTGAAGTTCCTGAGATGACCATACTAAAATAAAACGTGTTATTTCAACTTTCTAAAGGACAGTTGGAGAGGGAGGGATAGCAGTCTTTTTTTTTAACAATAGCTTTCTGGCAGGAGCACCAAAGAATCAAAAACCTGAGGCTCAGCTGCTGTGTCTAACTGGTGTACATGATCTGTGCAACAGAACAAGGTGCAGGGGTCTCTCCCCTAGAACTAGTGAGATGGTATATCCAAGCAGGCCTGTACTGTGTGGAGACAGTAGCTTCTGTCCTTAAAGCCATATAGCTGGTAAACTAATAAGCACCTTCCCTCAGCAACCTAATGTGAAACAAGAAGTAGCATGGGAATGTCCCTCCACGTCTCAGTGCATGATGTAGGAGTGCCAACATCTTTGTATATGAGCCTCAGTTCCTTGTGAGAGCTAGGGAAAGAAATTTCCTAAGAGGGGAAATAAAAGGAAAAGCACACTCTCACACGTTTCCTAAGGAACTAAACTCATTGATTTCTCTATCTGATCATCACATTTTTTTTCCATTTAAAAACTGGTCATTAATCATTTGCTTTCAGGTAATTTTGGGAGAAAACTGCAGTTTTGCCTCTAGAGAAGACAAAAGCTCATGATTCTTATATTGGTGTCCTCATATTTTTTTCCTGAAATTTGAGCTCTTGCAGGTTCAAATAATTGGCTACATAGTTGGCTACACATAAGAATTTATTCTGAATTTATGTTTTTTTTCAGAGTCTGGTTTTGGATACACATCACTGAGAGATCATCCTGATACTTATGTAATCAAATACATTTTGGCTTCCAAACAAAGACCCCTCTGAAGCACACACTTAGAAATCAAATCTTAAACTTTGGTTGAGAGAAAGCTAACATCCATCTTTGTCATTGTCTCAGGAGGAATTCCTAGCTACTTTGCAGAGACCTTCAAGGAAAAACTGTAGTGTAGTTAGAATTAGTGGGGAGGGGAGAGGTTAGACCATACATGTTTTTTCCTTTGTAAGATGTAGAAAACAGAGTGGAGTACATGTACAATAATGCAAGGAGCAATTGCAATAAATACGTTAAGCTTCCCAGTAGAAAAAAAACCACCATTTCCTGAAAAATGAATAATATAACATAAAATAATAATTCTATATATAAATTCATAGAGGTGCAGTAGTCTAGACAAATAGTTCATGTATTTTCTTCTCAGAGGAAATAAATACATTCAGCATTATGGTTTTCTTATGTAACACAAAGTCTATTCTCTTAACAGTGGTGTAGCAAAAAGGATGGGTTCCACAGAAAATTATATGGCATTTCTATCCCCTTTAAAATGGTACTTCAACTGGATAGCAGTAATTATCAGCAATAATTTACTGTTTCCTCAAGGCAGTAATTGAAATGTAAGAACTGTCCCTTTTTCCAGGTTTGTTCTCAATCGTACAGGCAGCTTCTGCTAGCATTATCAATCAGATAGCAGGGATTTTGCACAGAGCAAGCAATCAAGACTAAAAAAGCACATGTTACTGCCAGCATCCTTCCATAAGTTCTCTTCTGTAATCTGGCAACTGAAAAATTACATGTCTTTTTCTTGAACAAGTAACTGCTGTGTTCAGTACTGTTGCTCTGCACTGAGCCATCGCTGTAGAAGAGGTAAAGATAATGATATCTCTCAACTCCAAAAGGTTTCCTGGAATAAATCTCATAAAATCCCCACTGTTCTGCCTTCACACAGTGTGTGTTCACATGGTTCTCCTCTCATTGCAGCATCTGAGCACTTACCATAGAGAATTAGAGTTCAGGAACCCTTCCTGCTGTTCAGCTGTACACTACGGTGTATCTGGTAAACATGAACTATCACAACCCTTTTCTGTCATCCTAACACATACACTATCAGCTGCCACACCTGTTAGCATCTTACTGAAGGTGTTCCCTTTTACTTTTTTGTGTAGCTTTAATTCTGCTACAGAAATAAAGCTCATGAAAGTGATACAGTACCCTGGTTTGGAGAATTACTCCCATCTGTAGTGGGATTTCTTCCTTATCACATTACTGTTTTGTCATACAAGCTACAAGGCATCAGCAATTCATCTACTTAAAAACACAGGTCATCTTTAGGGAAACATAATTAGTAAAATTGTATATTAAAACATGTTACTAAGACTATATTCAACAATAAAGACCTTAAATTTCTTCAACATCATCTCCAAATGCTTGGTTCGCCTCTATAATTTATTGGAGAGAGATTCTTAGAGATACACCTTTCTTGTGTTTTCTGTAAACAGTTACTCAAAGAACCTCTTCTGAGCAAGCTCCTCCCTATCCTATCCTACCCTATCCTATCCGGATTGCTGTTTACCTTCCCTCACTTCATATGTGTGGGCACTGAAACAAAAGATGAAATAATTTCTTTCGTGTCTCCCTTAAACTGTAAGGATTTTTGAAATATGAGTTCTATTGTATAATTCAATCAGCACAGTCAAGACTTCAGCTTTAAATGAAACCTCCATGATATGAACTCTCAAAAGCACAACGGAAAATCTTCCTAAATTTTTAAAGAATAATTAGTTACTTTATACATTTTAGCATCAGAACGAACATTGGTTTTAGCAATAGAGACTATAAATCTGATACGTCATCATAAATAAATGATCACACTGGGTAAAGGGATTCTGGGACTGCACCTTTTCAGTATTTTCCAAACTTTTGAAATAAATGCCTTTTTATTCCTAACTTGTGGGGAAAAAACCAGCATGATAAATTGAAAATGCAGTGGGTGTTGAACTATATAATAACAGTGTGTGAAGATGTTACGTAAGTAAATTGAGTTAATGCTGATGACAACGGTTGTCTTTTAAACCGAAAGAGTCTCTTTCTGTCATTGAAGAAATGAAAGTAAATAAATCAGTTAATATTTCTGACTATTCTAATTTTTGTTACTCATTTAAAAAAGTTCCCAATTTTTTTTGTTCAGCTCTCTTCCCAGTGCTAACAGTATCCTTACCGTGCAAGGAGTTTGCATCCAAGGTTCCCCATCTATCTGCATAGGCAGAGACTTGCTGGTCCTAAAGGGATATATTTCATACTATAAGAAAAAGTAACTAGACAAAATTGATAAATATATTTATTAAGGAGGCATATATGTGATGGCACACACATATAATCCTGATTTACCCCAAGCTTCTATGTAATCTCCAGTATGACCGAACATGCTTACAAAAGTAACCTAGTCACTTAGTAGGCTTAGTTTGATTTTCAACACACAAAGCAAAAACATTGCAAACATTTACACATCTTGCTACTAATGTGTTACTCTCTCATGGCAGAATAGTCTGTAATTTGTGAAATAAAGAGTGAATTACACAAGAACTTCAGGAATAAACCTTATTAACTGAAAAGACAAAGGAACCTCTGCTATTTTTTATAATTTAGACTGACTACTATAAAGGAAATAAGAAATAAATTTTAGCTCTATCATCACCATTTATTAGAACTATAAAAGATGTTTTTACGCTTGTGTCTAACTCTGGGTTAGACAGAGCACTCACATAACATGACAGTTGTACTATATTCAGAGGCTTTAACATACCATGTTATAAATTTGAGTTGTTAGTAAAGGGGCACTGTTTTTAACATAAAGCTACAGCCAGTATTCCCTGTCTAGTTTTGGATACCACTTTAAGAAAAGTATAGACAAATAAGAAAGAAAATAAAAAAAAGGATGATCTTTTTGGGTCTTTTCCAACCCTATATTTCTGCATTATAATAGTTTGCATACAAGACTATTAGAAATAACATGGAGTAGATAAATCTAATAATGGAAAAATGAGTCAACTGAGCACTCATGTTGATCCATGGAAATTCTGGCTTGGACATTATTTGAAAAAGACTAACAGTTCATGGGATTATCCACTGTTATCTATGGCCATAAGTGAAGGAAGGGAAGAATGTTCAATGACCTCTCACTTTATTGGTCTGGAAGAGTTCTGAATCCTTTGCAGTTGTGGTCCTGCTGACATGGGATTATAAAAATTATCTTTTGGTATCCAGAGAAGGTTGGAATGCCTCTGTGATCTTATTTTTCTTCCTCATCCACATGACAGAGTACTTTTGAAGTCAACATCACCCAGTCCTTGAGGAGAATCTCAAAAATACACGAAGCACTTTGGCAAATCCTACTTATTTTCTTAAAGTTTTTATTGCTGCTCTTCTGTTTTATGCTCATTTTAGGCTTTTGGGGCTTATAATTGTATCGCTTATGATTTTATTAAGATTTTGGAAAATTCTTCCTGAGAAATTCTTCACTGAGGAAGAGTTGACCATCTCTCTCTTTTCCAGTCCTTATCTAATCCAAAAGTTAGAATAATTATTTTCTCCTTGAGTCCTAATCCAAGTTTCCTCTATTGTGAATATTCTGGTCACTTTTAGCATAGTTAACGATAAAAAACCCAACTAAATTAGCGTGCTCCACCATTAGAGGCTTACACATACCAAAACATTTATTAATAGTGACTTGTCAGTGTTGAGTAAATAGCAAATAAATTAAAAACAGAGCACTTTGACTACCACAGATCAAAAAAGTGCTTTACAAATACTAATCACATGCTACTACTCCCTGGTGAGGTATGCATTATAAATGGGTTAAAATGTGTCAAAGTAATGGTAAATGACTTTTTGCTCAAAATTGCATGGAGTGTATGTCAATAATAAAACCCAAGATGTCCATGCCTTACTCCTTCTGCTCCAACTACTTGACAATATTTCTTCATAGAATGAAATGATAGTTGAATACAACATGTGAAGACTGACTGTAAACATCCTTTTTCTAGTTTTTTGACACATTTAAAGAAAGGAAGATGTATGGGCATAGAATATGGATGGAATAGATATATTTCATATATAAAAATGATACTTTCACAAGCAATAACTACAGTAATTATGACTCTTAAACTACCAAAGAGAGTGAACTGATAATATATGAAACTTTACTGTTTCATTACAAGAGTGTAGTGCAAATTAAAGCTGCCGATACCTGATGACAACAGACGAGCACTGGGCAAGTCGTCTTCCAGCACTTTTCAGTCCTGTGTATATCTGTCCCATCTCCATGGCTCCTTCCAGACCAACCACTTCCATAAGCTGGTCACTTAGATCTGCAAAAGTTGAAAAAACACATTTTGTCTAGACAGCATTTTGACAGTGGTTATCCTGACTAGCAAGAATTGTCAAAAGACCAGCTGATAATAAAAGATGCGGAGAACAGAACTGGCAAAAATGATGATTCCTAAGAAGTGATTGCAGCTTTAAGGTTGGACACATCTGGGCCTGTTGCCACACCATTCTAAAATATCCCGACCAAAATGATTCTAAAATACAATAATAATCTCCATGGTATATTTTAATACATACATACTGAACAAATAATCTTATTATATGAGAAAATAGGAGAGACTCCTTCATTTAGGTTACCTGACACTCATAGAATGAGATTATTGAAGTTTAGAAATTTATGCTGTCCATTGTTTCAACAGGTATGTAAAATCTGGTAAAGGAAAAGTCAGTGCTCCAGACCCTATTGGATTCTCTTCCATACAATCCTTTCCAGACGATGCGTACAACTCTAATTCAGCCTTTGTGTGCATGCATGATTCTAGTCTTTAATTATGAGACCACATGTTATTTTTTACACTGGATCTTTGTCTCAATTAGTGCACAGATTCAATGCAAAAAGGGCAGAAAAAACCCTTATATCAGCAACTATTCATCTAGCTTTCCTGAACTTCGTAGTGCTTGTTTGCACCCAGTTATATATTTTTATTTCACACTGCTTTTTGATTACATAGCATTTTGGCATTAAACTTTTTTAAAAAATTAAATAAATATTGTTTCTGGTAAAATAAATATTAGTTTGCTTGAATTCAAGAAGCAAGGACAAATTCTGTCTAGAATTGCAGATACAAACAGAGATACAACCAGGAACCTGAACATTAATATAGCAGTCCGGTTTGAGAAGCAACCAAGCAAGGTAATGAAATATTATCCAGAATCAACTAGGGTGTCTTGTATGAAATGTTTTATATGTTCCTGTTTAAATACATGTTGCCAAGACCAGATGGACAAGAAAAAGAAACATTTTTTTTTTTTAGCTGTATATTATGTGTGTTTTATAGATTGGCTGTTAATATCCATGTTTCCAAAAGGTACACTGTTCAGTGAAGCCCAGCAATAAGCTAAAATGTTAGAGTCTATCATCACATTGAAAAAACAAAGAAAGGAGAGCACATTACTCTTTGTATATTTTAAACCCTTCAACCTTTAATGAAGGTAGAATTTCATGCTAATTATCATATCTGTGAAGCTAGTCCAAAGTTTCAAAGGGAGTCTTTTCTGTTCACTGCTTTGGGCTTTGAATGAAGGTAATTAACTGAAAGAAGTACTGTGATAGGGGGGAAAAAAAAAAGTATTAAAAGCAATAGGATTTATGGTCTGGATTATTCTGCTTCCAACCAGAAAATCTGATACTATCAAAGCCTTCATTTTTCTTCTTATACTTTCTTAATATTCTTTGTTATTTTCATTTTCTCATCACAGTGAAATCAGTTCCATACAATATGAATGAAGCAAAACCAAACCCTATTCTTTCCTATTAAGGAAAAACAATAAGATGGACGAAAGATTAAAATATACAATATGATTAATTTTAACTATACATTTTTGTAGTTTTCATCCCTGTAACACTTGTAAACCCAATTTTGTATGTCTGGCTTTCTGCTGAATTGGTTTTATCTTAAAATGTTTTCCTTAAGTTACTCACTTAAAAACTGAACTCAGATTTAAACAAATTCTGCTTTTCTTAATAGCCATAAGGATTTAAATGGGCAAGTCCTACTCATTTGCAAAAGCTATTATATTATAAAAGCACACAGAACTTTATAGATGTACTAAATCATTAAAATGTTTCCAGCCAAAGAAAACATCAAATTCCTATTCATTGGGTTATTAGAAAATTATTATTTTTTAAATGGGAGAATAATTAAGAACAGATTTTTATTACTGACAGCTCAGGCAACATATGCAAGATTCAGAATAGTGACATTTGCAGTGATATAAATTTGATGCATCATTTTTCAATAGCTGTGAGATTAGTGTCAGTAACAGCAGGTAACTAAGGGCCAAATCCTGCCCTTTGATCTGTACCACACATCTCAAAAAATGTGGTATATTAAACATTGGAAGATGGAACTGAACAATACTGTTATCTACCTAAAAAGTGAAGCTTTTTCAAAATCTTCACATTTGCAGTGGCACATTCCCAAAGTGGGGTTATTTTAGGCCAAATAGGAATATTTTTAGAATCAAGCTTAAATTAGACATAACCTTCCTTCAGAAGCAGTAAAAACTAAAGCAAATGTAACATGCAATTATTGACTTAGGGTTAGTTCACCCTAATTGTTGCTAATATATTTGACCTGATGGTTTTGCATAGTCATATCCATTTCAACAAATCCTTGAGCTATATTGACTTTGATAAGAACTCAGAGTGAGCAGAAGTGGAAAAGGGAGTGTGTATATTTTAGTCCCATTCTTCAGAGATGTTACATGGCTATAGGTACACTGGTTGAATATAAAGGGTCAAGACATCAATGAATGGATTACATTTGTTCTTAAAAGGTCCCCACCAAAGACTCTGAAAGAGACTAAGCTCTATTAAAAGAGATCAGGTCTTCTATTAAATTGAAAGATAGGAAAGAGGAAGTAATTCTTCATTCTGCCAGAAGGTTATCACTGATTTCTCAGAAAGATCTGTGCTGGCCTCTGTACTGCTCAACATATTCCCCTAAATAATCTGGAAATAGAAGTAGATAGTGAGCTACTGAGGATTCAATGAAGTAAAGACAAAAGCCAATTATAAAAAAAGTTTTGGAATTTTACAGTACTGAGTAATGGGGCAATACGAAGGCAGAAAATTCAATACATGTAACTTAATGCCCATGAGGAGAAACAGAGCTAACTACATAGAGCTAACTATATATATATATAGACTGTTATATGCATATATATTATATTTGAAAATAAATATGGGGGGTGTGTGTGTGTATGTCCATATATACATGTATATTTATTTTGCTGGGCTACAATTAATACTGTCATGCTGGAATTAGGATTATGGAGTTACTGTGGCTACTTCTATGAAAATATCAGCTCAATGCTCAATAGTGATCAAATATCATCAAATATTATGACTGGTATATCCATACAGCATGGAGTTTGTAGTTCCAGTCCACTCAGCACTGCACAGGAAGATGTATAATAACTGCAAATGACAGAGCAACACACATGGTAACAAATATGGAACAGCTTCTCTATGAAAATAAATTAGACTAGGACCCTTCAGGAAGTAAGGAGATGAATGGAGGAAAGATGATATAGGCAGAGAAAATAATGAGTGTCATGGAGTAGGTGAAGACAGTACTGTAATTCAGTATTTCTCAAAATGTAAGAACTAAGGAGTTTCATAGCACTTCTAGAACAAGCAGGAAATCATTTTTATGTAATATTTTGTTATATCATGATGCCATACTAGACTTTGAAATTCCCTAAATCACAAATTGATACAAATTTGGTAGGGTATCTTAACAGAAGAATCACTGTAAGTTTGCCCTCTTATGCTTTATCTCTAATCATACAATACAGGTTGGTGTTAGAGGTCAGATACAGAGCTACACGAACTTGTGGTTGACCTAGTATCATTGTTTGTGTTGTCTTCTTATACATCTCATAAATTGTAGACCAGAATAATGAATGCTGCTGTTCACTAAACATCATTCATCACTTAAAACAGCTTATAATGTGGACTTTTCCATGACATGTATCCAACTGTGTTTGAGACCTAATTCAGAAAGTCACTTCTTTTCAATCCTCAAATTATATTCTAAAGCTACACACTTGTGTGCACATCTGTGTGTGTCTCTACCAACTATAGAACAAAAAATGTATCTCTTTTTAGGCATGTTGTATTTCTTCTGCATTCTACAGATTTTATTCTAAAGAGAAAATAACCAATAGGTGACTCTACTGATAAAATTCTCCAATGCATGCTTCACCTATTATAACCAGTTTTAGGATGTTTAGGTTTAGGAAACTGAAGGTTAGATTTTCAAAAAGAATTTAGCAGCTAACGGCAAACAACAGCAACTACCAGATACTGAGCAGCTTTTCAATCTAGCCAGGTCATTTAGTTGCCTAAATGAGAGCTGAAGTCTCATAGGTAAGCTATCATGTAGAGCATCTCAGTATTAGTGCATTATGAAAGTGTTTTTTGACTGGTGCCTTGGGGTTCTTGAGTCCATTTGTTCTACTTTGAGCTCTGTGAAAGAGCTGAAGGCTCTCACTTGTTTTCTATGTGAATGAGCTATTAGAGTGTGTGGGAATGTTTTCACAGCACCATGCCTCTCCTGCCCTCTTCCACAAACCAAAGTACTTCACGTGTCTCCTCACATTAGCCCTGTCAGTAAACAAAGCCAGCTCTCCCAGGGGAGCGCTGCTGTCAGCAGATGGTGGCTAGCACGCAGAGGGGCATCTGACCCCTTGCACTCATTCCTGATGAGGAGATAAAGTCACTAGGGAGATGGCTGCCCATTTCTTCCCATCAGGCAGCAGGAGAAAGAGAAGTCAACAAACTTGAACAAGTGTCAGACAAAACACTGTACGTGAATATAAGCCCTTTATAGCACTTCCCCAAGGCATGAAGAAACACACTTGGAGACTTTAAAGTCTCCTGGTGAGGAGTTTACGTTATCCATTAGCTTGGCATTAGCTGAATGCTTCAATATTCAAAGTGAACACACAGGAGAAAAACACATTTGGAATTCATCTATGAAGATAAAGCAAGGAAAGCAAAATGGGGTAGGGGGTGGGAAGAAGCATGGTGTGATTAGAAATACTGATTTACACAGACACCTTTCCCTCTGTAATGGAACTGGTTTTGATATCCAATTTATCTTCGCAATATATAAATATTGCTGTCCTGGCAAGAGATTGAATGACTCTATTATAACTTGGGGTTACTGCACTCACTCAGGCACATTTGCATAAAAACACTGTTGGTCAGTGGTAAATCTGTCTCTGGCAGCAGTTTGTCTTCCAAGAGAAGGGGCTCCATGGCTTACTAAATGTAATCAAACCCTAGTAATCATCACTCTGGAAATTTTTTGGTTCCAGTTAAAATACTGGATAAGAATTTGAAAACTGGTATGATGCCAGAGGATCCTTGAAAAACTCCTGAGCTCAATGCTCTGCACCACATGAATGCTTCACTATCTTCCTAGAACACGGCATGTATTAAATCCACAGTAACCCATTATGCAGGAATGTGGGGTTCCTTCCATATGCAGGGATAGGGACTGCTGTTGTATAAAATGCTAAAAATGTGTTTAACGTCACAGTATTCTCCTGATTTCAAATGAACGGCTTTTTCTAGACTCCTGGTTACAAGAAATCAGTAAATCAAGAGCAATCTGTACATCCTGGTTTTTGTTATGCTTTGCTTTAAAGAAGCTACCTGAAGTAACATGCCTCAACATTTGTAATTGTTTATATCCAAGTTGTACCTGGAGGTCCAGATGATGTCAAGGCCTGTTTTGTTAATGATTCACAGACATATAACAAAAGACAGCCCTTGTCCCCAATAATTTATAATATAGACAAATAAAACAGACAAAGCATTGGGGAAAAATAATATCATTATGTCAATTTTACACAGTGAAAATTATACACAGACAAGTTTAGGTCCTGCAAAAGGTTTGTTCTCATACTCAGCTGGATATATTGTGTGTAGACCCACAAGAGTCATAATATTTTTTCTACCACGTAAAGTTAAGCACATGAGTTTGCAGAACTGACCTGGCCAAGATGACACATAAGTTTGTGGCAGAGACAGGAAATAAATCAGCAGCTCCTGAATTTCAACCCTCTGCTTTTAAAAGTCTATTCTCCCTCTTAATGTTGACTTCAAGGATATATATCAAGTCCTACATCTATAGTATTTGACCCAGTTTTGAGTATTTTGCATTGCTGAGTTTGCTTGTAAACATTAAAAATCTCAGGTGGCTCCATACATCTATTTCATGCCAGTATTGATTCTCAACTCAAGTCTTTATTCTTGTCTTCATATTTTTTCCTGTTTTTAAAACAAAGCAAAACAAAACAAGCTAAGCCTGCCTTTTAGTGTGAAGAAAGGAAGATACATCACTGCTGTAATTTTCACCCTGGTGAGATACTCAGATACGGTGATAATAAATTAAGCAGATATTTTATATATATAAACACACGCAAAAATGCACACACATTTTATACCTATGTGGACATACACACATATGATATATACCCATATTTATGCATATGTGAGAAATTCAGTACATTTTTGCTCTACCATCTGAATTGATGATGCGCTAAATAGCTTTAATGGGGTAAGAATGCAAGGGTGCTATTTTTGACACTTAAAATGAATGCAATCAATAAAATCCTGTCTCTGCCGAATTCAGTGGCAAAACTCTTACTAACTTCAGCAGGGCCCAGATTTCACCCAGCAACTTGTGTCTTGCATCAGTCTAGCACAGAGACTCTGTCCTCAGATGGAATCATTTAACAGATATAGCTCAGCCTACTACTGTGTAATGGATTTTTTTTTGTGTATATAATCACCTCCTGACTCTCATTAATCATTGAATGACAAGTTTCCCCAAAAAACAGGAGGGCAAACAAGGAAGAATCAGTCCTTATAATTAAATATTTTATGAAACTTTTTAATGTGCACAGAAGGCCTTTGTATAACTTTTCCTTAAGTGAACTTCCCCCCCCCCCCCCTCCAGTTTACCAGGGGGAAGGAGAGGAGAGTTCTTAATAGAAACTTTTTTGATTAATAGTAAAAGAAGAAAAATAATAAACCCCCCCCAACCCATCCCAGAGCATTCAAATTAAATCGCTTCCACCCAAAAACTACTCCCAAATACCAACGTTCAGATGTTCAATGTTTGAAACAAGAGGCTTCATCTTCCAGTTCAGGAGATCATTATGGATAAGTCTTTTATGGTAAAGCTTGGCAGACAAAACGTATTCTTTTTTTATAGATTTATTCTTTTAATAGTTTGAGGTACAATTGCATTGAACATGCTGCTGCACCAAAAAGCCCCCTATTATTTTAATCTGTATTCTTTTAAAAGTTATTTGTTCAAAAGGATTTCACTGTGTTACTCTTATACCCCCTTCATCCAACAGAACAAAAGCCGTTCTATGAAAGGAGTCTAAACTTGGACAAACCGTAAAAAAAAAAAAGCAAAGTTCCTCTCTGTTTTTATCAAATTTGATTGCTGCAGCTGTTCCCAGTTTCTGTATTTTAAAAATAGCCTTATTCAGTGCCTTGTTGGCTAAAGGCCAGAGTACCATTAGAACATGCTGTACGGAAAACCTCTATTCAGTTACAGATACAGAAATATATTTAAGATCAGTGGGGGTCATCTGCAGCAAACACTTGTATGGGGGAAAATGGAATTTTAATGTGCTTGGACTGCTCACCACTTTTAACAGATATTTAAGAACTTCAAACCGGATATCTTTCTATTTGTATTGGTACTATCATATTACTGAGCATCAGGTACAATACGAGGAAGTCAAGATCATTTCAACTAACAAAAATAGATCTAATTCTCAAATTACTCCTTAGTAGTTCTGGCATTCACTTTAAATGGCTCCTAGTAATATTGGATATTTGATTAGCCTATAAAAATGCCACAGCCTAGAAAAGAAAAATACAGTAATATTGATGGAAATGTAGAAATCTGATCAATGAAAACCAGCTTTGATTTGTACATTTCTAAGAGGACTAGTACTAACAGGGGATAAATGTTCCCTTTCTGCAGGGCAGCAAACTCTAATAATGGCATTATCTCTATATTTGTCCACTAAAGAGTTTTTTTAGTTATTGGCCAGAAAGAAATCTTCATTCCATTTACATGAGTATTAAAACTCCTTTTGATTAAAGTGGTAGCAATTTGGTCCAGGAGCTCAGAAACCCCCCAAAGATGATCTCCATTCCTCTTTCTCTTCATGAGAACCAATTCCATTTGCTTCCTCTACCTTGCTAGTATTCCATGGTGTGCGGAGATGACAGTATACAGAATGGACACTGGTTTGAACAATAGCAATTTTTAGTTATTAACCAAGAGCCTAACCCCAGGAAAGTATTCTGAAAATCAATGAGATGTATCATAGATCACTTTTAGCCATTTCTGATGGTCTAGAATGCCTGCATTAAAGTATTCAAGGTTATATATTTCTACTGTAGCTGGGGGAGGAGTCTTCAGCATGGTAGAGATATCCAAGGTCATTATTTGGGTAGGTGGTAACAGGAAAGAAAACACAGCAGTGATGGCATGAATATAGTCTAGATGAGCTTGCTGAGACTCCAAATTCTTAGTGGCTGGTTGGCCTCCTAAGTTTCTGTGCCCACACTCTCTGTAGCCGGGTTAATTTAATTAAATAAATGCTACAATCACACTTGGGATTGCAGTTTCAATTACAAACATTGTCCACACCTTTTTGTACAGAAGGAGCATCAGGCAATTGAATGAAGTCAAATCCAGTGAACTCTGGGGCAGGTATTTGTATCATCTAAGTAAATCAATCTTCCTAGACTTCCTGCAGTCAGTGAAAGTAAAGAAGCTTTGATTTAGTTTCCCACTAAACTAAATGTGTTTGGTGTTGGCTGAAGTGGCCTAGGATTTCCAGGACATTCACAAAGGGCTGACGAGCCTGACAAAGGAGCAACAGAAGAAGCAGATGAAAGGATGGTATCTTGAGAGGCACTCTGATGGTGTTAGGAACTTCTATATGGAGAACTGAAGAAAGCTCAGAGTTTCCTTCAGTGATTCAGAGGAAGAGTCTAAAAGGGCTGGTTTTCTGGAGGATCATGGTTTTTTTTCTCTTGTCACCAAGAGGAATCTTGGGAGACAAGCTAGCATGCTTCGTCAACTTAGCAGTGTGTCTAAAGCTAACTTTCTGCTAAATCTAGCACCCCAGCATTACCATATGTGTTGGCTCCTTTGTGGAGGCTAAGGCCTGTAGAAGTGATACATCCTCTACTTACTCATTGTTTGATGCGGACACAAGTGTGCTTGCTACCTCCAGGACTGAGCTCCAAGTATGTGAGCAGATTTTCCCAATGCTTACTTTCCTTGAATTTGTTCTGTTCTGATAATTTGTCATTGTGGGGTTTGGTCTCTGCTCTAGTTACATACAAGCAATTGCAGATATTTTTCTTCCTACCTGAACTACACACATTGCTAAAAATTCAGTATTATTTGTACTATTACTGGTTTACAAGAAGACAGTTCTGGGATATGCAGAAACCTTTGTTATTGGAGAAACCAAAGGGGAAAGTTACCTCTATTAGTGCTGCAAGAAAAACAAATGTCTGCTTTGATGTGCTTTACATGGATTCAAAGGATCACAAAAGGATCACATTTCAAAGGATCACAAAGAAAGCAAAAATAAATTTATTATTATACCTTTCAATATTTTAAGTATTAATTATTGATATCAAGCTATTTTTCAATAGCTTAAGAAAAGGTATTTCCATAACCATGATGAAGACAACTACAGAACAGTTCCAAACCTCTTCTCAAGGACAAAAAGACCAGAGTCAGCTAAAAGTATCACAGTAGTGACTCAAGTTATTTTTAGTGCTCTGGTCCTGAACAGTATCAAATATAAAAAACAAACTTTATTTCATTCCAGACAAGAAAAAGATGACTTAAAAACAAAACTGGATCTGGTTATAATTTATTTGGTTATGGTGTTCTGCCACAAAATGAAAGCCACAATCTTTTACTAAAAATGATCTGAACACTCACTATTCAGCTATAACACCACTCACGATGTTTCAGGTATCAGAGAAATACAGAAGCAAAGTCCTTGCCCAGAGCTAACTCATCCTGAGATCCTGAGCTGAAAATCTATACTGAAATGTGGAGCCTTACTGAATTTGTCTTTAAAGAGATTTGACATGGCAAGAAAAATATATCCTCATGGAGTTTAATGCAAAATAATTCAAGTTTAGAACAATCATTCTGCGTTTGTTTTCATTTTACTAATCAATTACACACTGGAAAGTAAGGGTCGGAGGATTGCTTTTTGGTTACATATGGAAATTAATCTGGAAGGACAGAAGATTGGTCATGAATATTTTGGAATTTTCACCTTCCAGGTTACTTTCAGCAAATGGCTGAGACAAATTTTTAAAGGGCCTGAATTTTGTTCTCTGCCCAACAAATCATTTAAGCATGGATATTCAGTGTTATCAGATGGACTACATGTATGTTTCAAGCATGGCTGTTAAGTGCTCTGTTTATTCAGGCCTATCTCTATGGTAACTACTTTATGGTACATGATTTCAGAATACTAATTATAAAGCAATATAAATAAGGTTGTCTACAACAAACAGGTTTGCATCTACATATTTGAGGCATCTGAAAATTCAGCCTTACTTGTATAATATAATGTGTGATTGATTTTGAAAAAATATTTTTCATCATTGTAATTCATGCATGGTAATAGCAGCTGAATTTTCTTTTCCATAACACTACTTTGCACTAGGATCAGCAGCACAAGGGGACTGCAATATACTAAGGGAATTAAAGAAAGCAGAAGATGCAGGTGCACTAATAAATGGTCGCCTTTGGATTACAGTATTTATGTGTGTATGCCGAGCTAAACAGAAACCTAACTGTTACACATAAGAAGTGGTACAACAAGAACATCTGTGTTGGGGGACTGAACTGGCATGGCTAACACCTCCAGTGCCAGGTGCAAAGGAAATTTCAGTACAGCTTGAGTAATTTTGACTGCTAGCATCTGTATATATCGGATTATCTCTCCTCTTCCCTCCATATTCCACTAGAGTATTTGTATTATACATCTGGCTTTAGATTCTAGCATAGCAAAAGACAGGTTGTAATCCTTCCATTCCTGGATCTTAGCCTCACTTTTTTTTTTATTTGGGTCTTGCTTTTCATAGAAGCATAAGGCCAGAGCTACTAGTATTTTCTAAATGTATGGTTAAGGAAAATGAGCGTTTTTCCCTCGGAAAGAAAGAAACATTAAAGGAAGAATCATACCTTTGATCTATTTAAAGCTGATCAAAATGCCTGTAGAGAAAGCTTTTCCTCTCTAAGATACTAAACTTGAACTATAACTTCACATTTCTCTGAGAACGTCCACTCTTCTGAGAAATTCTAGATTTTCATGTAAAGTCACTTTTTAAAGTCAACCTTCAAAATAAAATGAAAATTTTCATTTCAAGTTCAAGTGACATACCTTATTCATAGAAATATTGATGATATTTGGTAGAAGACTTAAAATACTTGAAAGAACGAGACAGCTGGCTGAAATGATTGTTAGGACATGCAAAAGCAGTCACTTGTGATGCACTCATGGAAGTCCAATCCTATTAATCTTTGAAATATGTTAAATTCTGACAGACTCCATTGAGACCATGACCTACTGTATTAAGTGGCTCAGGCTCAATCTTTTATTTCTTAATTAGGCAAAGATTTCAGGAATCAATTGTTGTATAAGGCTGAAAACTTACAAAAACTACCAGTGATCATGTTAGTTCAGGTGGAAGTCAATGGCCTGATCACCATTACCATGACACCAACGAAAGCTGAAGCTGTTCCCAAGAAAGGATTGGGAAGGGGGGGGTGGAGAAAGAAAAAAAAAAAAAGGAAAGAAGAAGAAGAAAAAAAAAAAAGAAATATGGAAATAAAAGAATAGTGCTTGTATTCTGCGACAACAAAATCTACTCATGTTAGTGCACTGTTAACCTGTCTGAACCACAGCTCTCCATGTTTTATTTGTCCAGCACTTTTAACAAGACCTACAATTCTATTCAAGACAGGAACAAAATGTCATGAACAGTACAACTGGACATATTGAGCTTTGAAGGAATTTCTTCAGAAATGTCTGTGGAAAACTATGTCTTTCTCTTGGCAATTTCAAATCACCTCCTTCCATCCCCAGCTACTGATTAAACCTCTTGAATATGTCTAATAAATAATCTAAACAAGGAAAGGACAAATTATTTTAAGTCTACACTTCTCTGGGAATTGGGAGTTTGTTTCACCACATTGTAAATTATCTGTGCTAACTTCTAACAAGGTGCGACAAAAATGTAATAAATACAAATAAGTCCACAGGGAAGAGACTCAAAAAACATTACAAAAGCTTGACTTTAGAGAAAAAAAATGCTATAACAAATTTGCAATCCCAAGTTACTCCTCTTTTCTTGTTAGTTCAGTTCTAACGCCAAATTTCTTCATTATTTTTTGACCTGATATGAAACACCATCTGGCAAAAGCATGTTGCAATTCTACATAAATGAAATAATTGGATGATTGCTTAAAAATATATTTCATAAATAAGTATTATTATACATTAGCAAAACTCACTTCATTCCATTTCTGAGCTCTGTTGCTGAGCTATGACTTTTTGTGTGCCTAGAAGACCTGGGATTCCTAGACAGTCATGAGGCTCATGCGTTTCCACAGTTATACAGTATCAGATGCATATGTCCATACGTGTCATTTGTATTTACTGTATGCATTTTTATTATTGCTACTACTGTTAGACAAGGGTAGCACCACAGACTCATCAGAATCATTGCCCTGTAGGAAGAGATCACAGCCTAAAGGTCCTGGTGGATCTGCGGCAACAGATTACAAACCATATGGCTGACGTGGTGTCCTGGTTTCAGCTGAGGTTGAGTTAATTTTCTTTAGAGTGGCTGGTATGGGGCTATGTTTTGGATTTGTGCTGAAAACAGTGTTGATAATACAGAGATGTTTTAGTTGTTGCTGCACTAGCCAAGGACTTTTCAGCTTCCCATGCTCTGCCAGGTGCAGAAGAAGCTGGGAGGGGACACAGCCAGGATAGTTGATCCAAACTGACCAAAGGGCTATTCCATACCACATGACATCATGCTCAGTATATAAAGCTGGGGAAGAAGAAGGAAGGGGGGACATTTGGAGTGATGGCGTTTGTCTTCCCAAGTAACCATTACGCATGATGGAGCCCTGCTTTCCTGGAGATGGCTGAACACCTGCCTGCCCATGGGAAGTAGTGAATGAATTCCTTGCTTTGCTTTGCTTGCGTGCGCGGCTTTTGCTTTACCTATTAAACTGTCTTTATCTCAACCCACGAGTTTTCTTACTTTTGCTCTTCCGATTCTCTCCCCCATCCCACCAGGGGGGAGTGAGCGAGCGGCTGCGTGGTGCTTAGTTGCTGGCTGGGGCTAAACCACGACACGTGGTTATCTTATAATAGGCCAAATGGCTGTGGTTATTCAGGAGCCATTTCAAAAGTGGATCAGGTGTCCCTGTCATGAGATATCTCAATCACACTTCAAAACATCTTTAGAATAATTTTGTCCAGCCAATTACTTTCAATCTACTACTGCAAAGCTGTCAAGATCTGAGGAGATCATACTATTGCTGGAGTCCTACAGATGGACTTCTGTGTCTGCACAGTCTCATTTGCTAGTCTGGGAGATCTTCCGCAGTGTGCACACCTCCCTAGGCATACATCACGGGAGGAATCAGGTCAGAAGAGACAAAGCAGTCATTGATTAATTGGATACATGTTACAACGTTGCTCCTCAACAAGTTATGACAAGCATGGAGTAATAGTGAAAAACAAAATATTTGCTAGTGATGAAAAGCGGTATACAAAACAGCAGTTGGTCGTGAGCAAACATTTTGCAGCTATAAAGACCCAGCTGCTTTGGCTGACTAAAATGAAAAGGAACAATGCTTTAGGGGTTGTGAAAGAAGATCTCACAACTGATGGATTATATGGAAAAAAAGACTTCCTTATAAAGCATGAATACTCATAGTCCTCTTTTCATCTGTTTATAACATATCTAATTTTGTTGAGTTGAGAGTCCTAGGTAAATGCGCCATGCACTAAAATGAAAACCTGTTCACAGCTGTTGAAACCAGTTTATTCTGTATGCCTGATTTTGTCTTTCATTAAATATTCATTTATTGATATTAGACTTATGAAAAATGTAGCATAATTTTAATCCTCCCCTGTATGAATAGGAGAAATTAAAGGAAAAAGGACTTCATCCAGGTTTATAGGTACGTGTGATGCAGCTTGTGGTATTTCCAGAAAATGACAATATCAGGAATCAATGAGAAATAATGTCTTGTGCAGCACCTAAATATTTAACTACAATATCAGCTTATGTTAATCATATTTCAAGAGTTGGGTTGAACATGCTGTAATTGTGCCATCAACCCGCATGAATCAAAGCTTTATTTAATAACTGTAAAAGCTGCCATTTGCTACTTTTAAAATATCTAATTTCTCACGGCCTTTACTCGATAATGGTCACTAGAGTTACAAAATGCTAAAAATATCAATGTTCTTGAAAATCTTATTGGAGTTCTTACTGCAGAAGCTGAAACAATTGTAACAGTGTATGGCAGTTATCAGCTTCTTGTAATTTCTGGCAATGTTCAGTTAAAAAGTGCAAGTAAAAACATTAGTGTTTTGACTACTTGTAAGAAACTGTTTTGTATACAATTAATATAAAGGAAACTGCCAAGTCAATCTGAGCTCAAAATTCAGGGGTTTGTGTTATTTTTATTTTATTTGTTTTTGAATTCGTAAAAAAACAGAAACAAAACCCCAAGCTGTTGCAAAACCTAACAAACACCAATCTTATATTCCAGGTATTTTATTTTAATTATAATAGAAACATATTGTTAAATTCAACAGGTACACAAAATAATAAACAAGCAAGAGCAGAAACATCCCTATGCAGTTAATATCTGAAAAAACCAACTAAGATTCCTCATCCTGATTTATGCAAGGAAAAAATCAAACAAAATCAAACTCTAAGAACAAGTGTTCTCTCAATAGCAAGCACAGAGAAAGTTCAACAAAAGTTTGACTCAACTCATATTCAGATATAATGAGAACTGGACCCAGTCCTAAATCTGTAGAATAAATGGAAAAGTATCCTCTCAGAATAAAATAAAATTAATCAATGCTATTTTGCTTATAGCATGAAAAACAATCAAACAAAAACAAAGAGGAAGATAAAAGGAGAGCAGTGAGGGAAAACAGAGTTAATTGCTAAGTTTTGAGATCTTTTTTTCCATCATATGTTTTCTTCCAAAATATCCTGGAATATGACATTGCCAATGCTAATTCCCAGTGCTTAAACAGTTCTTTATATCATCAAAGCACAATATACACACTGAAGTTCATGGCACTTACCATGGAAAATACAATGTACAACACTATACGGAGTCCAGAAAACTGTGGTCTTCACAAGCGGACTGAATTAAACTTAGACTGTCTGAATATTGGCACTTCCTATGTTTTGAGTTCTAACTCTGGAGCCTTAAGATTGTTCTTTTAACTTACTTTTTATGGTCAGTGTACATAAAACACTTCATAAAGTAAATTTACAGAATTTTCCACATGCATATACAATACACATTTCATATACATTTTATGTTTATCTAATCCTACTACTTGTCATTTCTTTTCAATTACATTTTTAATCTTTTATTTGGCAAAAGATGGTGGTTAAAAATTTACTTAAAGCTTTATCAAACTGAAATTACTTTTTGCTTAGCCTGCATCACACACAGATTTTCTTGCTATAACACTTCAGCTGTAAAGGCTAAGACAAAGACTGCCTATTGCTTTTCCTGTTTCACAAAATAGGACCATATTTTGAGGTTGTATCATAGGAATCATGACTACTGCTAATAATATGAAGTACAGATCTTTATTTGGGATCTGCTCCAAAGCCTGACAGTTCTGTGGGAATAAAATAACCACCATGTGTTTGCTATCTTAACTTCCTAAATGGATGTAGTATCAGATTAGTTGTGTAAGAAATTATCACTTAAACACTTTCATTTTATTTTTATCTAAATATTAATCACAGAGTGACAAAGACACAGGGAGAGAAGTCAGGGGTTTTGAATTCCATTCAGCTCAACCATATAACTGCTATGTAACTTCAGGAAAGCCACCATATCCCATTTACGACCCTGGTCCAACTGTACCTATTGAATTAATAGAACTGTTTAGACTTGCTATAGGTCTGGATTCTTCTGGATCTCATGGGAATGGGGAAACCTTAATTTATATACATTCCCACAAAGTTTTCCAATAGCTCTGGTTTCACACGTGAAATCAATGATCAGCCGTGATCATCAACAAAGCACTAAGCAGACTGCGAGCTCTCCAGGGCATGGATTGCTTTTTTTGTTTGTGCAGTACTCTGTTCCTTGCAACTCTGCTATCTGATTAGGCTCCTTAGGAGGTACTGGAATATACATAAATAATAAGCAAGAGGAGACAATTAAAAAAAAAATAATTGGTACTATTAATCTAAGAGATTAAGATGTAAACTACACACTTTGTATTGCACTGCTGACTCCCAAGGGAGGTTTGTCAAAGAGAACATGCACACATGTGCACACTAGGCAGTGTCACTGAACAGTGCTCCCTCCCCAGTTCAGCAGAAATTCCACCCCAGTGCAGACTGATGATTTACTTTGTATTTTCCTTGGCTGACTTGTGAAGTGTTCCTCACTTCAGCTCAGTCACTCAGCCTTCTTGCAAATGCCAGCTTATTTTTCACAACTATTTTTTCCATCCGTGGGGATTTTAATAGGCATGAATGAGTGAATGAGGACAGTTATGAAGGAAATTCATGATATAAAGGAAACCCCTGAAATTCAGTTATTAATTGGGCACCCAGGCTTCACATCTTTTTCAAGCTGACTAGTCCTTGCTCATTTGGACAATGCCAATGATCTCTTTCTAGGCTGACCATCATAAAGCCACTTGTATACAGTAGCATGGCTTTTCTCTGAGCTTGTGAGTGTGCCTGCAGCTCAATAGGACTATTCATATGAACAGATGTTACTCAATGTGAATACTGGTTGCAGAATTAAGCCTGTCCTTGCTCTTCCTCTTGCTACAAACATCAGCTGCTCAGACATCCAGGCTCTTTTTTTTTTTTTGTGGCTTTTTGCCATACACAAAGCATGTACATGACAACTTTTGTAATTTTTTTTTAAAAATCTCCTATCTTCCATTAGCACTTATATAAACCAATGTTTATATACTCCTCCATATAGTTTCTTGTATGAATGATGATAAAAAATTAAAGTCCAGTTAGCTGTTTGGCATGATATTTTGCGGCTTTCACAGATAAAAAGAAACCTCTATCTGGTCATTTTCAAGTATGTACTTGAATGGACATGGAAGCATATTGGACCAACATTTAATTTTTATTTTCATAGCATGCAACAAAAGCTGATAAATCTACAGATTATGTTTGGCTTGATACATTTTATTTTCATCCCAACATGATTTTTGTCTATACCAAATTAAATATATAATTTAAAAGTATGTGAAACAGTCTTAACCATTGAAAAAACCCTAAGAATTATTAGAAAGATACTTAATTGTAATATTTATCAAATTTTAATATTTAATATCTCATAATATTTCCTTATCTAACTATCTTCCTCAGTTTTAACCAAATTGTGACTGTTACAATCTGAATTCACATTTGGTGTAAGACACTCCAATTTATGACCTGAAATTATAAGTGTTATGCTTGCTTGTAGAAATAGATTAAACATCGTGTTTGAAAATGAACAGTAATAATAATACTTCCCATACTTATTGCCCTGTTATTTGAAAACTGAAGGCATTTTATTTAGCATTCCACTTTTAGGTGATGGCCAAAACCGACCGTTGATATTGGTATCTTTTTGACCATTTATATTTTTAAATCTCTCCAACTTGATTCTGTACTGAAAGCACAGCTGAGGCTCAGAAATAAGTTAGAAAAGGTTTAAAAAGATCCTTTGAAAATGAAAAAGAAAAATACCTGAAGAGAGTGAGCTTCACAAGTAGCAACTATACAAGCAGGTTTAAAGACCCAATCAGGCTTGTGGGGCTTGTTTTTGTTTGTGTATTCTTTCCTTTTCTGCGTTATATAAAAGCTTTCAGTTATTTCTCTTTGTTACAAACTGTGAACCCAGTAGCCTAGGAATAAAGATCTGGGAGGAAAACTTTAAGGGAAATACATTTCAGATACAGCTGGACCAGGTGGTCCAATCTGCCAGTTTACAACTAATTGGCAAACCATTTGCTCTTCTTCAGACCTGTGGTACATCACCTGTTCTTAATGACTTGTCAGAATTGTGGAGAGTGGATCCACAATTTATTCTGACAGTTCTTTAAGAACCCTTGACTGAACATCATCTGGCCCTGCTGATTTATGTATATATTTAGTTTTTCTAGGTATTCTTTTACTTCCTTATCACTCATTCCAGATGATTCTCATTAAACGTTAACTCACTGTTCTTCCATGTTTTCATACTGAAAAAGAAAACAAACCTGAACACAGGGTGAGGAAGATGGAGAAGAAAAAAATCCCTGCAAAACCCTCAAAACAAATCTTCATTAATATTTCCAAAAAACTGCAAGTTCCCTGCTTCTTCTTGGTTAGTACCAAAACATGCTAAATGGATGCAGATGCATGGATATGCCATCTAACAGAGAAAAGTGAGTATTGCTGTTTAGCAGGTACAGCCACGCTTGCCAACAAATGAGGGAATTTGGAGCATTCACTATCCCCTTCCCTTCTCCTTCCAAGCCCACAAATTACTCTCAAGGGAAATAATCTGGAAATAGTACTGATAGTTTCTTAAGTACCAGACATACAACTTTAGCCATAATTTACACAGCAAAAAACAGGGTAAGAAGATTCAGAATGACCAACTAACTTCTCCCAACCCAAACCCTTAATAGCAATGACCATTTCTTATGGTAAAGCATGCATTACCTTTTTTATAGTCTACTATTTATGTCAGATTTTTTATATCACTGTCTTTCACTTCCTCTGGAAAGTGCCAGTATTTTCTGGTCTAGTATTTTCTGTTAGCAAAATTCATAACATATACTTACTGGTCTTTTCCTTTTTTTCTTATTTCATATTAATTCCTTCGTTCTCTCTGCTTACGGAGAACCATGCCGGTACTCCTAGTACCAGAACTGCCATCTGCTGTGCCTTTATTATTGTATCATTCATTCTATGCCATCTTCCATGTCCTGTCACCTCTTACTAACACTGCTTACTGGTTCCTGGCACACTGATTCTTTTAATGTCACAGTATCTTCTTTTAAAATGCAGTATATTTTGATTTCGTTTAAACTTAACTGGTTTATTCACTATTACAACAGATTGTGATCCACTGCATCTAAATTCTAGCACCTTGTTCAGGGGGCACTGGAGGAGGAAGGAGCTGAGGAGATGAGCATATCCAACCCTTCTACAAACACACAACAAAGTTCCCTGTCTCATCAACAGTGGGAGATCTACCTCAATTAAGACTCAAGAAGATGCCCAAGTTAGGTCGGTCTCTCTCTTCATTGGCTGCATAGGGAAGTAGCAAGTGTCAAACAGTCCCTTCCACTTAGGATCTGATTCTTCCAGCCACGTTACAAGGTGGGCACTGGTGGATCAAGGTTGCCTTTTATTAGGAAAGAGAATTATAGCCACAGCAGCAGTACTTACTGATTAACTCCTGGTACTAGGTGATACCCTCAGGGTTTAAACCATAGAGAAGAGTGCCCAGCATTTTCCACAGCATGTTGGGGGACTGTCAATGTGTAACCACAAAGATAATTGTCATGGGATTAGGAGGAAAGCATGAAAAAGTATTCCTGAAAACAGGAAACATGGATTCAGCTACACGCATCTATCTAATAATACTAATATTTTGATTTTAAAATTTACTTCACAAAACTGACTGGATGACTTCCTCCCACAGATCTTACCAAATGTCAGGAGCCATAATGAAACATTATGCCACATACTAAGTAATCTGAATGCCCCATGCCCAAGAATTATGACTTTAACTTCTTGAAAGTCAAAGTTTATCTTGAAAAGGAAACAGTTCCTAAATTAAATACAATCAAACTATCAAAGTTTGATATGTGCTTATTATACTTTTACAAATTGAACACTAGGATGTGATTTAAAATATGTTGTTTGTCCTTGAAACTCCTCGAATGTCATGTTTTGGCCTGGAGAATTTCTGTAGCTGGATTATAAACTCCTGGTAGAGTGATGAAAACACTGAATTATTGTGTAATAGACAGTGACAGTATAATACTCTACTGATCTGAAATAACACTGCACCTTATGGTGCAAACAAAACCACTCCTTCAGCAAATACTGAATGAAAACAATAAATGATACTGATCCGAGGGACACAGAGAATCATGCTGGAAAACTATCCCGTGGCAGTGGGCAGCGAATTGTTTTTTATCTGATTTCAAAGTAGTAACATAAAAATGACGTTTTATGCTGCTCCCCTGTATAATATATACTGTTTGCTAATACTGTGCTTTGGGCCCAATAAGGACTAAGGAAGTTCTACCTCAGTATATGCTATGCTAGTCTGTTACATATAGTATCAAATTTTTCTCTCCCCAAATTAATCTCCATCATGTGCTCAGAAGAAAAAGCATGTGTAAATCCATACACAGAATGCCTATCAAAAATAAATTTAAAAAAATAAAATCAGTAAGATCAGAGTGACGCGTTCCAAACTACAGTATACAGACCTCTATTTTTAAAGAGCAGACATTTTACAGTGATGGAAACCTGGTCAAAGGCAGCTTTTGCAGTAGAGTGTATAGTTTCACAGGGGAAAGAATTGGAGAAATTTTCCCCCAAAGAAAAGTAACGTAAAAGAGGGGCAGAGAGGAAGTAAAAGCATAAATACTCGTATTACACTTGCATAAAAAAAAGCATTTGAGAAAAATAAATAAACAAGCTCTGATCTCTTGACTGATCCGGGAAACAATTCAATTAAAATAATCAACATGCCAGATCTCCCTTCCTGATTTGCTTAAGTAAGTTTGCATTTGCAATTGTAGAATTAGATTGTGTATATATATGCGAGTGCTTCCCTCCACCTCTTCTCCCCCAGGGAAAATCAAACTTACAAGGGGTCATTTAGCAAATGTCACAGTGGATTAAAGGACCTCAGGTTCCCAGAATTTTGGCTACATTAACTACAGGATTTGTATGCATTAAAGGAAAAATCTGGCTCAGATTTAACTCAGCTATCTTTTTGCTAACCAAACTTCAGTTCGGTCATGTGTGGTTTTGGTCAGGAACTCTGCATTTGCTCCGCAGTGGCTGTAATTTTTATTAGTTTCTATTCTACCCAAACTAAAAAGTTGAAACATGCATTTTATTGTATCACCTTTTGAAATATCTGCACAAATCAGATATGCATATAACTAAAAAAAAAAAAATCTAAAATAACTAACCTGGCTAGGAGAATGAAATATGGCATGATGTTATCTTTACCGCTTTGAAACACAAATCCCGGACCCCAGTCAAACAGTTCTTAAAGTGTGATAAAATGTTAAATGTCTGTAACATAACCAAAGGTTATATTCATGGTAAAAGATACATTTCCAGACAGACAGAGTAGGTTATGTCTTTAGAAATGGGAAAAGAACCTGCTTCTTAGCGCTGCAACAAAAGAAGATACAGGAATAGCAGTGATGGTTATAGCAGAGCACATTGATAATGACGAGAGCGTTCTCTGATGCTCTCTAAGACTTTCCCCACACAGAGTACAGCACTTTGCTGAACAGACCCACAGTCCGTAGACTCAGCAGGAATAAAGTACCAGTAATATTATTGTATGCTACATTGAATTCCATCTACAATAAATTCATAAGATAGCGTAATGATGTGTCTCAAGGAATAACATGCAAAAGGCTAAAAGGACTTATATACTGATAACTACACAAGTGATGGTAACCGCCACATTTCTGGATTATGTAGTTTTTGTTTTTCACAGGATTCACACTGCTTGTATTTATAACTTTCCTACACAACAGTATTTTTTGGTAGTTAACACTTTTCTGAAAACATTACGAAAATTGTCTTCACATTTATTGAAACTTGATCTTTGAAATAACTTCCCTCAATTCTCTAGTTTTCACATTATAGTATTATAATTTCTACAAAGTTTTCAATAGACTATTCGACAATTATTAATTTGTAATGATATTTTCACTCCCCTTTCCCCCCCCAAAGAAGAAGTCCTTTTCCATGAGACTTACTAATTTTAAGGGAACACAATTTGAACTAAAAAAAAAAATTGTAAGTATTTAAGAATAGCTACTTATATACGTTTCTCTATCCCATTTTTCACACACCACTAACATTCAGAACTATTTGGCCTTTATATTGATGATTTCCAACGTCAATATCTGAACCAAGATGAATCGAATCATGGTGAATTAACTCATGAACCTTCACATAGCATTTTTTATTTTTAACAATTTATAATTTTAGATTGCTTCTAACGTGACACTGAAACCATGCAGCAGCAAGGACAAGCAAAGATTTCAGCAAAGAACAAGCCATTAAAACTCAGTATGAGCCATATCAGTCATAAATAAACTCACAGTTTAGAAATGTACTGCAACAGTCATTTGCAACAGCAGTAGAGGATACTGTTAGTTCTACCTGAAAAAAAAAAATCACTGGATTTTCACTTTCAGATCACTGAAAATCATTTTCAAAAAGAGCTGAATATTGCCATTTCATCTGCGTATCTCTTGAGTTATGAATAAGTACCTATTTACTCAATAAAAAACCAGAAAACACCAGAGTTCACGTGGTTTCACTTTGTACAGGCACGGGCAGGATTCATGGTTCCCCACCTGGTGTAGATCTGAGTTTCCCGAGCAGCATTACAGAGCATTGCTAGGAGAGGGGAAGTACATTCAGAACAGCTATTATAGCATAGATTTCTCTCTTCTTTCTGTCAGAGAAGAGTGGCATAAATGACCATGAAAGCTGTTCTGTGAGGTCTGGCAGAGGAACAATGAAGCATGCAGTTCAGATTTCTTGGATTTGGGAATGCTATTGCTTTTAAAATTCTTTGTAAAATAAAAATAAAATATTCTTTTAAAATACTATCCTAATTAAGGATCAAATTTGTAATTTTAGATAGCAATCCATCTCAGACAGAATTGTTTTGGAAAACAAATGAAATGTAAGAAAATTTATATTGAGCACATAGGGAAGGAGCATACTCCCTCTCATGAAACTACTTTAATGAAGAGAGATAAGCCATCAATTCACCTCTCCTTCAATGTGCTGAACTTAACCATACCTTAACAGCTAGGTGATCTTGGCTACCTCTTTGCCTCTATTGGAAGTTCTGGGAACCTCCATCAAAACCTATTTTGGCATTATCTTTTAAGTATTATAACCAGGAAGAAGTCATTTTTATGACTACCCTCATAAGTATAGCACCTTAATTTCCAGGTGAGCAGCACAACATTAAAAAGAAAAAAAAATCTCAAAAAATTAAGTTGAATGTCTCAAAGGAAGGTAAGTGGTCCCAGGTTAGCATAATTAATACTGAGTTTATAGAACTGCCATTTCAAAATCCTTAGAACTATTCGTGTCTGAATAGAACAGGTGGGTAAGTATCTGTATTCATATATGGTCTAAGTTACAGTGACTTAGTTCCATAATGGACTAGCATACGTATCCTGTCATGCAACTCTGCTTTGGAGGTCCATATCTAGAAGTCTACATTTGGAAAGCCAGTATCCAAATACTTCCCCTTTATACCTCATCTAAAGCTATGGACATCCTTTTAAAGTTGTAAAAAATAAATCCCCCCAAACCCCAAAAGAAAACAAAAAAGCCCACCCAAACAAACTTTCAAATATTATGTAAATTAGCTTGATAGAGCAAAAATGCGTAAATATGGGTATGTGTATGCATATGTGGGTATAGGTTCATTTTGCATGAAGGGAGAAAGAAGGCAGAGAGGTATAAGGACTTACCTAGCTCTCAGTGCAGAGTTTCTATTTTAAAAGCTTAGAGACTGTATTATGTCATAAGTCTCTGGGCTTCACTAATTCCATGACTGCAGGCTTCTTTGTGATTTTGATTTTGCAATTGAAACTGATTGGCTGGCAGACAAAGGGACAGAAACAGCTGCAGCTGGTATTATTGATTATTTCCTCAATTTAAAGGAAGTAAAGCAGGAGGCTAACAACATTGAAGGACAAAGGCTAAGTTGTTGCTCTACATCTCTGGCAAAGCCAGTCACTGTCCACTGCAGCATGCTCTGAATTAATTCATAAAATGTAGCTATTATCATTTTAATACCATAGATTGCTGTAGGAGTCATAGGGACCTGCCTGTTATGATGGTGAGTTTTTAATCTCATTATTGTTTTAGTAAAAACTGAAATCTCTAATATGGGAAGACACTAAATCCAATATAAACATTCTGGAAACTGCTTTTGGGCTGTTATCAAGAACATGAATAACTTTCTAGCAATACACTGAGCTTATGATAGCTAATGCCTACCCTAAGAGGTCCTGCCCTCTGAATGAGAATTGTGTCTTCCTAGAGAAAACAGAAGATAACTCTTGAAAACCAGAAGATACATTAGCGATCCACGATGGGAAAAAAAAAAAAGAAAAAGAAAAAATCAAATTAGAGCAGGAAATGTGTAAATTTAGAAAACAAATGATACAAATGTTATTTGTTTTGCCCCTCTTCTTTACCCCCTTCAATGCATTGACTTGACATTAGCCACTCTTTTCTTGTGTAGGGCTTCAATTTGAAGGAAGTAAAGCAGAAGAATTTAATAGAGCCTATCTCCATTAAAGAAATGTATGTTAATGTAGATGCATGGTATAAACAGCAGCATGGATATACCCCCTTGGTATAAAATTAGGTTTGTATTCACACAGCTTCCTCTGGTGAGCTACTGGATGGAGGCCTCTCATGCTACACAACTGTACCAATTTACCTTAGGTAGTGGGTGTTGTGCTGTTTTAAGATGCAGTTTTTGAGCAACAGCAGCAGGAAGAATCAGATGCTCCCTTGCAACCAACACTTTTAGAGTAAATCTTAAAAATGACCAACACAGGATTTTGTAAAGAAACACAGACTTTTGTAAAGAACCACAGACAAAAAAAGCAGAGACTTGCAGGAGCCCCTTACCTATGCCACTCAGCCATTCTCACAGCCTTGCTGTGACACAAACTCCCCTGCCTCCCCAAGCAGCCTATTCCAGTTCCTCGCTCTCATTACCAGTACAAAGTTTTTCTAGTCTAGCTGAATCTCTTGACAGAATTTAAGCCCGTTACTCGTTGTTCTGTTCTCCATGTACATACAGAACAGATGATCCCCTTCTGCTTTAAGGAGTTGGAAGCCATCCTTGTGTTCGCTCTGTCTTTCCAAACTGTGCGGGGATCTTTTAAAGAAATGCCCTTTAGGATCTGAGATCATGCTTAGGTGATCATTAAGACTGGATCTATGCATTAGTGGATCATCTCAGAATAAATATTATCTGCACAAGCAGATCTCAACATTTCTGTTGAGAACACCCAGTATGATGCCTCGTACACCCACGGATCGACCGCCTGTGTTCTCCATCTGCATTTTGTCTTACCCTCCTCTTGCCTTCCAGTCGAAGTATTCTGTCTGTAATACTAAACTAAACAGGGTCAGGTTTTCTGACCCTGAGGCTAACTGGCACAGAATGTCTTCCTTCCATACAGTTAAACTCTCTCGTCCCAGATAACAGTATAGCTTTGTCAGTACTGCCTACTGGGAACAGTCCCTGGCCTGTGCCCAGACATTATCTAGGAAAGTTCGTTTCCACTGGGGAGTATTCTTGCTAATGAGCATGTGCCAGGGCTTGAGGCTTTTCCCCATTTAATTTACAGCCATAAATGTAGCCAAGGATGTTGACCCTATCACGTTAGAGGAGAAGTTTATGGCTGCTAACCCTTTGGGATATGGTGTTTAGTTCCCAAGATTAGCTACCACCTTAGAAAAAGTCTCCAGAAAAAGGACTATGCCACTTCCAGACTGCTAGTTTTACTTCATAAATATGACAACACCAGGCTACTTACATCTCCCCACTTCCTAGGCATGATTTTCAGGCTTGCCTAAGTAGCAAGCTGTATATGGGTCCACAGCCATGCAAAGTCCCCTTGATAGACACACCGTGAGAGAATGTGAACCCTTTGCTCAGATGCTGAGAAACCACCACAGCTGAGGTGCTGCTGGTTCCTGTTACCAACTGTTGGAAAGTTCTTGGTGTCTGTGGATGGCTAACAGAGAAAGTAAAGGTAGGCTCTGCTGATGTGAATCTTCTGACAGCATCAGGATTTTCTAACTAACTACATCAGAAGGGCTTTGACTTTTCTGACCTCTCCCAGTTCCTGAGAGGTAGAAAGGCATACTTCCCAAATGTGCTGAGGCTCTTGTGGAAGTTGGTCTTATCCAGAGAATAGGCTGTAAAGACTGGACAGGCAGGAGCTGAACAGCTCCAGATACTGAAGAAGCTGCAACTTGTGGTTATCTCTTGACTCTAGAAACTAATGTCAGCACTGAGGGCAAGTCATCTCCTGTACCTGCCCTACCACTTCTATGTGGTACAACTGTAGTACAATTTAGTAAGACATTTGTCTTAAAGATTTCTTCAGCCAGCTAAGCTGTAATTGTTTACACTGTCTTGTACGCGTGACTATTCCCACTAGTTTAATTTCTTATGCTAATGTTTGTCACCCATCAACATTACCAGAGATTCAACTCTTGACCAATGCTCATCTTAGGCATTTCACTTCATACTCTATTTGTATTAAAAGCAAATTGGTGCACTATCTTGGCTTGAACTTACTTTCTTAAAATTGCCTCCATCAGGTTCAAGAGTGATCTTCCTTTGGTAAGGAGTTCCGTAAGTTTGCTAACTATTGTGTAAAAAAAACTTCCTTTGATTTGTTTTGAACAAACAAAACTCTTTTATTTTAAAATGAGTACCTCACTTCTGCCAGCTTTGTTTGATAGCTCCTCGTTTCTCTACGAGGAGAGAGAAGGAACAGGCAATTCCCATTCATCCTCTGCAAGTATCTCATGATCCTACAGGCTTCTATCATAATCCCTAAACCTTTTGCAGACTCAAAAGGCCTATTCATCTTTTTCTCAAATAATCCATTCCATACTGTGGCCTTGATGTTTTTTTATTATTATTACGTTTTAAGTATTCTAAAATAAGATTTAACATTGCATTTGATCACAGTTTACTGTACTCCAGATGATTTTGATAGTACTTTTTTGTAATATCCAGCAGTCAAATTCAGTTTTCAGTTAAACTTGTGCAACCATACTGGTGGCTGTACTATGCACTGAATTTGGTAATTAAGTCAGCAAGGACACATTTTTTTAGTGTATGTATCCACTAATACAGTATTTTATCACAAAGTTCTAATGAATTAATTCTGAAATTTGTACAGAAGTGTTTTTGGGGAGTGGATAGAGATAACTGTGAACATATGGGAATATGGGATCCGAAATGATCCAAGCACAAATTAGGCACATTAAAGGAAAAGGATATGATTAAATGTGGGCAATAGGTAACTCTGTATAAGACGGGAAGCTTAGCTGTCACTTTTGCGCACAACAGGTACAATAGGAACAACCCCAGGCACCAGTACATGTGGGGGCTGCCCAGCTGGAAAGCAGCTTGGCAGAAAAGGAGCTGGGGGTCCTGGTGGACACCAAGTTGAACATGAGCCAGCAGTGTGCCCTTGCTGCAAAGGCAGCCAATGGTATCCTGGGCTGCATTAGACAAAATATCACCAGCAGGTGCCAAGGGCTGATCCTTCCCTGCTACTCAGCACTGCAGAGGCCATATCTGGAGTGCTGGCTCCAGGTCTGGGCTCCTCAGTGCGAGAGAGACATGGACATGGAGAGAATCAAGCGAAGGGCCATGAAGATGATTATGGAACTGGAGCATCTCTCCTATGAGGAAAGGCTGAGAGAGCTGAGACTATTTAGCCTGGAGAAGAGAAGGCTTGGGGGGGGCTCTTATTAATGCATATAAATACCTGAAGGGAGGGTGCAAAGAGGATGGAGCCAGGCTCTTTTCAGAGACTGGATATGTGTTTTAGCCCAAATTTGTGCAAATCTCTTTCCCCAACACACAAGATGAATTCATACCGTCAAACTGTGAGTCCAGAAAACAGTAATTATTTAGCTACTGTGAAGTGACCCATTTGCCATTCTTTTTTTCTCACTCTGGGGTAACATTTTGAGAAATATATGAAAGACTTGAGAATGCAAATCTTTTTTTCTTTCACGCTGAAAAATTCTCAGAAAGTCAGATCACAAAGCCAGATTCTGAACAGAGTATCCCTTGTCTGTCTCTGCACAGTTCATATTATAACATTACCTTCCTTTTCTGTTTCATGCCACAACATTTCAGAATTTTTATGCCATTGTAAAAGAGCTGTATAATTTCCATAGTAAGTCAAATTGTTATAATTACCAGAAAATACTGAGAAAGCATAAGACACCTGGGGAATTTCTGATTCAAATTTTGCATTTTGTTTGTAATCTCAGGAGAGGTTTTTTTGTGTTTGAGAAAAATAATCAAAGGAAAGCCACTGTCTGAAAGAGAATACATAACTGCTGGTCAGTTATCAGGAAAGGCACTAAACTCACCTCTGTAACAAAATACTGGCATGTGGGGAGAGCTCCCAGGTAGCTGAAGCCCCAGTGCTCCCTTCTAACTCCTCTGAATGGCATATCTCTTAGCAGCATGCTCAAGTTGGAATGGGAAGCAGGATGCATGTTCATAAATTTGTGGTTAATAACTTGTATACTGTCCCACTAAGAAAGGTGAAGGAAACTACTGAAAGGTATTGGCAACTCAGTCATTCTATTGATGGGCAGAACCAAGATGCTAAAAATCAGAGTGAGCCTGAAAACAGATTTAATATTAGCCTGCTTAGTTTATCCTAGTTCTGTGAATCTTCACTGTTGAAATGTCAAAACCAAAGACAGCACAAGGCTGAGCTTCCCTGTCCTCTGTTAGTCTGGGGTTGTATGTGATCACATAGGAATCATGCAGCTAGGCTAAGCTAGGTCAGCTAGCAAGGCAAGTTCTACTAATTTATGTTGCGGAGAAAACAGTGATCCCCAAGACAAAGTAATTCAAAATTCTAGAGAAAATTTGTGAAGATTTGTGAGGGCTGTGCCATAAAAGTAGCAAGGGACATGCTATGCTAGCCCAGCATGACCATGCAAATGGAGGAAAAATGGTGAGAGGTTGTTGCAGAGATGCAACCAGATGGAGAATGGCAAAGAGGCACCCAGCAGCAATTAACAACCTGGTTACTGCAGAACCCACTCCCAAATTTTTCCAGATAGACAAGTTTCCTATCCAAAGAGTAGAAAGAGTTTGATAAATCCTAATGTTGCATTAAGCAGCAGCAGTAGTAATGATGTCCTTGCACTTCTGTTTACAAAAGTACATGCTGTGTTCATGCAAAGTGCATATATCCCCAGAATCACTCCTCTGAGACACAGGAAGCAATCCAAGCTTAATGAACATGACTTTTGGTTATTTGTTGAGTAGAAATACTATGAGACAATGGCGTTTAAAAACACTACAAAACTCTGTATGGCTTACACCATCCTGTATGATCCTCTGTTACTATGAACAGTCTAAAGGAAAGGGCACACAAGCCATATTTACTCCACCAATTCTCACATGAGTGTATAATCCTTTTGAAAGCACACATAATGGTGCAATAGGACAGATGACAGAGGATGTTCTCCCAGCTCATACAGAGACTAAAGAAGAGGCCAGAAGAGCTATAGATTTATTGTGCCCAGCTGACTGCACATGTCCTCCTGCTGCTCCCTCTATGCCTTCTGGAAGTACTGGGAGAGTCCAGCCCAGCACTAACAAGTATCCTCAGTCTTCACTGACATCCTATCTGTTTGTACTCTTGTTACAAGTAAGAAGGTCCATAACAAGATAAAACTGGATGACTGAAGAAGTGATATAGATGGTAGTTCTGATTCAGCACCTACTTTGGACAACAGCAAAATCTCCACTGGTTAAACTGGGAACAGTATGGGATGGTTATGTGCATGTGTGACTGTAGATTCCTTTGTCTAATGCTGCTCTCACCTCTCCTGAAAAGACCTAATCTATTCTTGCATACTTAAAGAGGTATTTATTAATGTTTAGCTTCCTGTAGATAATTTGGCTGCTCTATGCAGGCATAAAATTTTATGACAGTAAACATGAGAGATGTGCCTAAATTGCACAGAAATGTTTCTAGACTGCCTGTTTTATTTTTCTTCTATAGTGTCAGTCCCATTAAATTTACATTGGTACTAATTTTATGAAAACTTTGTGTCAAAATTATTAAGGTGACAAATATGCTGAGTCGATTAATTTTAGCTATGGCCCCTGAATGACTGCATACAGTACTTTTCAGTCTGAAACACACATATGTGGAAACTCTACAGCAAATGCTGCTATGCTTATCCAACTCCTGCAGTTGTCAGAGGGACCAGTGATGACAGCAAGAGATCATTAAAATGGAATTTTAATCATTCAAATCTCAACATGTCCATCAGAGCACAATGCCTTTCAAAATATAAAAAAAAGATGCTTATTCCTTAACATTTTGAAAAATCTACAGTGAGGGCAAAAGAGAAATATATAGTTATTTAATAATATTGTTTACTATTAAAAATAGCTGGATATTATACTACTGAGGTCAGATGATACATCAGCTGCTAGACCTTCCCAGGTATGAAAGCAGAGAACTCATGTGATTTACAGAAAGAGCTACAAACCATTCCAGAAGTAACACGGCACAGACTTCTATAAAGACTGTGGAGAGAAGATTAAGACTATGAAGAACAGATACAGAACAGTATATCTTTTGATGAGGGAACATTTCTGTAGAACCATGCTCAGTGCCTACTTAGATGAACTTTCCCAGCCTGGAAGTCCTCACCTGAAAGAAACAATATAAAGGCTTAAAAGTTTGTACAAGTCAAAGCACTTTTTCTTTACACTGAAATGACTTCAAGCAAGATATTTCTTCTTGCTCCATCTTACCCTTGTGTTAGGGGTTAGTATGACTTTCCATCCCATCTGCCTGAGATAGATAGTCACAAAATGACATGCAGGTCAGTAACTTAATCTCTCCTGAATCCTAGCTAACTCAAAACGCTGCAAGTGAGCCCTATCAGTTTGTTTATAGTCAACATTAACAAAACTAGCATGATTGAAATAACACACCCCTCAGTTCTTCAATACTGGAATGTTACTTTTCTGCATATTTTCTCTGTAAGTATTTTCCCTTTGCCTACCTTCCATTCCATGTCTTCCCTCTGTTTTCCTTCATGTTTTAGTGGTGGTACTAAATTCGAGTTAAACAATGTTTTAGTTATAAAATCATAAGATAATGGTTTTCAGTTTCTCTACAGACATGATTCTTGTCAGATATTTTTATTTGTCTGAGAAAAATATTTTTATTTGTCTGAGTTCACAAAGCAGAACCTTGTTTGGTCTAGTAATAACCTAGAACTACATTCTAGGTCATAGCTCACTTTGAATCCCAGCAAAAAATGTTCAGCAAGTACATATGTAGATTTTCTCCTTTTTTTAAAATGTATGTCTAAGGCAGACAGATACTTCCGAATTTCTGATTATACCACAGTGAATAGACAGATCTGCCATGCCACTGGCATGGTATTTTCCCAGCAAAAGGATTAAATATTCCCAACTACTATTTTCCTAACTCCTCTTTCTGTTTGTTTCCTCTTTCATCTTTGGCTTGCATCTGTTTACACACTAGTCTATTATTCATCTACAGTGTAACGGTGCAGCAGCCACTGCATCCTTTTCATATCATTTTTGCAGCTTTTGTTTCCAACTTGTTGTTTTTTTAAACTGGTATAAGCAATCAAGCCAAGAAAGGGTATGAACCCATAAAACAAAGTGTAGTTTGAACATCAGGCTTTTACAACTTAGGCAAGTTATTGCTGATTTCAGAGAACAGTAACGTTAAAAATTGTCCGCTAGAAAGTTTAAGGCTCAAAGCCATGATAAATGAGAAATACTAGGGATCCAAGATATAGGAATCGTAACAGATTTCTGATGTCAAGGAATATGAAATACTTTACAGGCTATCTGGCTTTGCGGTGTAAAGGCAACAAAACAGAGCTCCTCCAAACAAGACAACAAACTCTTTGAGCATCACCTTACAGAGACTATTGCTCTTTACCTACAATTTTGCATGGGAAAAAGTTGATTGAAGGGAAGTTTATGTAAGTATCACTAAGCCCAAAAGACATCCTTCAGCCTCTCCATTATAAATCTTTGTATGAACATCAGCATCCTATTGTCCTATTTTCTCTGTCATAATCAGTTCTGATCTTAGCTTTTCCTCTAAATCCAGGACTTCATGGCTTCCTACCTAGGCTGAGGTACTCTTTTATAATGCAAGAAAATGGAAACACTCAAAGACAACTAAAAGAAAACAAAATTAAAAAATTAAAAAACCACCAGCTTTCTTATGAAATAAACTATTGAACCCACAGCAGAAAATACTACTGGAGGAGTGAGTAAAGGAGGATTCTGAAACAAATTTAAATAAATAAAATAAATAGAAATATTAATTGAGCTATGATTACAGTTTCAGGGGGAATAGAGACTTTGTGCCTCAAGACGTAAAGCAACCATAATTTGCTTGAGGTAAGGAAGTAACTTCCTTTTCAGGTATTCATCCTTATCTGTTGTGGGAATTCTTTCCATCTCTGTTAAGCAGCCAACATAGGTATTCAGAGAAAGATGAACTGGATTAATGAGTCAGTGACATAGTTTGATTATATAGCAGTTACTCTTCTAAGATTCTTGTGCTTTCCATATTAAAAAATTTCACTACTTCTGTGCTAAAAAGCTTCTAGAAAAAATATTTTTGAGCTGCACGTGGATATATTTATTTACTGAATTGGAGACCCTATTGCATAAGCCAATTCTCTAGTCTCAGAAAACATTAAAGGAAAAATAAACCCACTAATTGTCTGAGAAAACTACTATGACCACATGGCATCACACATACATAACTTAGAAAGGATGAGAAGTCTAAAGCATATATTTGAGAAAGAGAGTGTCAAATGCCCTTCTTCAAGAGGACTATAAAAAGTAAGGAAAAAAAGGAAATAAAAATAAAATACAGCAGAGTATTTTACTAGAAGCAGCTGTAATATAACTAGACAGAAAAATATAACAAATTGCAGTGGATTATTGAACAGTTGTAATTTGTACATTTCCACACACATTTACATAAGAGCCCAAGTGCAAGGCAAATCTACATTCTTCAGCTCAGAATATGCAAGAAACTAAATAGATTTCATTTAACTCAGTCAATGGCCTGCCTGCAGGCTGACATAATTTTCCTTCACTATTACTACTCTCTGGTGGATCCAATTTTGACTTCATCTTCTACAAAATGATGTTTCTGTAAATTACTGAGCAATCCAGATTTGGACATTAGGCCAAATAAATCATCCAAGCCAAAACAGTTGTAAGAAACAGTCCTTACACTGCCCTAGCAGTGATCTCTAGACTGACTATGTTAGAGGAGAGAGAATTCGGGCTACATGCTCAGTCTGTTCATCCTTCCACTGCACAGATTATTGGCCACAATGTCTGGCTGCATTTGCAGTGTCGGATGCTGTCCCTACAGAGCCAATGGTAAAATCCACAGTGGCCAGGTTTTCTGTTTAGGTGTGGGTTATTATTTCAAACAAGGCAGAGACCTATCAAGCTTGCATCTTAGGCAATCTAGGTCAGGCTTTCACCAGAATCCCAGAACCATCAATGTCTTAAAGTGTGAAATAAACCTTTAAGAAGTTACTTATGACTATTTATAACTTACTTCAGTAACAGAACGGAGGAAAACTATTCTCCATAAAATGTAATTGGTAACCTCAGAAGAGTGCTAATACCTAAAATATAACTACCCCTCTTATGACTTCCCAAATCAATAATAATAATGTTTGAATATGAAGTTAGACCTTCTAAATTCAATAGAAATGTCAGTGACAGTAAATTTTAAGGAGACTTCATACCCAAAGACATGAAAGCTCTTCAATAAACAGAAGAAAAAGTCTTCTGGCTCTGTCCCAAGAACACCTAATGTATCTTGAGTGTAGAAGAGGCATCCTCAGTTGTTCAAGAAATCATCCGTCTGCCCCCTCAGAATGAGACTTTCTTAAAAACACAAACACACAGCTTGGAGGAAGAGTCCTTTTATTCAGGTTTAGGTGCTGATGAAAGAAGTATTTCCAAGTGTTCCTTTGCGCTCACAGAGGCTAAAAATGTTCTTTTATGTTTCAGGGCTTTTTTTGTTGTTTTGGTTTTCTTTTTTTTTAATAAAATGAAAGATATTCTTACTGCGTCACATGATTCCATGATCTGGGGACTGAAGAAAAACACCAAATGTCTTGAGAGCTGGCAGCTCTGAGAGTGTTACAAAACAAGCCCCTGAGCCAACTAGACTGAGAGATGTTGGCCTCGCACAGTTGCTATAGCATAATGATAAATGTTTAAGTTAAACGTCTATAGCACAAGGAAGCTGCCTCTGACTTCAAATGTTTATGTAGACACTCGATTAGGATAATAGCAGATGCCATGGTATACAGAGCTCTGATGAGAAAACACACTCCACGGTTCCCCCAAAGGGGACCCAGCGGAGCTCTGGCTCTGCTGGCCCACAGCCTTCTGTGTCAACCAGCAGCACATCTGGGCAAGCAGAAAGGTGAAGGCAGAAGGCATGTGTTATCCTTACAAATATGTAGCAACCCTGGTGCAATAAGCACTGCCACTATCTCAGGAGAGCACGTTTGAATCCAGTTGGGGCAGAGCAGCTCTGTTCCCATCTAAATGATGAATTGTACTGAACCGGTGCAACCGTGCTGCATGCTGCACTGAGTTTTGTTTCAGTGGTTGCTAGATATATGACATGGAATCATTCCTTAAAATTCAAATTGCAGTTCTCTTCCCCCACCAACTTTTTTTTCTCCTCCGAAAAATGGGCAGGAGAATGAAAAAACAAAGGAAAATCAAAATTGCTTAAATAAAAGCTATTTAGTTCCTGTGCTTGCTGGCTTGTCTTTGTTACTCATTGAATAATTGTACTGAAATAAGTAAAAGTACTCACGCCAATTAAGAGAACAGAATTTGGGTCATTCTCTCATTTACTTTGATCTAGAAGATTGCCCTGCTGTGAAAATGTGGTCTCAAAGCATGCTAGCAAAGATAAAAAACCACATTGCTGTCAGCTGAAAGAAATGCAAATTTTACCTGTGTTGAGTCTAAATCCAAACTGAGAAGAGACTGAAAAGCTAGTAGCCAGCTAATAATTCTATTGTGTACGAAAGAATGTTTCCAGCACTTTTGGAATAAAAATTCAAAATGCTGAAATTTTCTTACAATTCTTAGCAAAATTGGTTCTAAACAAATGGAAATATTTTGCTTTAATAACATTGAAACTTTTTATTTTGATGCTGGCAAATCTGTTTTATTATATAAACAATATATATATTCCATGTTATATTTTTAAAAAAATATTGTAGTATAAATATCATAAATACATTTCAACATTATCAAAACATGGTAAGAGAGTCAAAATGATTATATTGATTTTTTTCATTTTAAATCTTATTTAATTCATTTTCATAGTATGTATTTTAAATGAAATTTCAGGTGAAAAAGATATTGCAGAGAAGTTTTTAAATGGAACTCTGATACTACTTCCCTGTACTATTAATTCATAGCTTTTACTAACAAAGGTAGTAGATTTGCTAGTGATGCAGGAAAAAAGCAGCAAATGCTTATTACTTTCTTGCTGATAATCTTGAGCTTTTCTTGTCTTACTTCCCGTGCTGAGATCTGTCAGTGGTGTCCTAATACTGGTGAGATAAGTTCATGTGTTTACTCAAATGAGGATGATAATGGGCTTACCTATCAAAGTATGTATTCCATAACATAAAATGTCTTTTTGCTGTTTTTTTATGTGAACTTGGTCTACCTCTGGTGTTGATTGTATTTCATAGAGCTGTGGGCAGGCAGTCAAGTGAGCCAGCTCTGGTTTGAAACTCTTGGAAAACCCGCAAACAAGTAAGTGAGCAAGCACCCACTACACCTTAGTGCTCTTCCCTGTGATCACAACTTTTTTTGTAAAAAGATCAATAATAAGAGTTAATTACTATTACTTCAGATACAGTGTACTATCAAATGATTCAGTGGACATTAATGCTTTCCTTCCTACCTTTTCTTACTCTGACAAAGATGGATCAACCACCGAGTCACACATTTAAGGACTTTTAAGGGTGTGTGTTTTGCATAAATGTATACATATATAAATTCACGTTTTATGTCAATAGGGGATCTCCTGAACTACAAAGCTTATTCAACATTTAAATTACATTAATGAATTGATGGGGTCTCACAGCCTGAGAAACTGATGCAAGTATTTATGAGAACATTTAGTACCTGGGTCAATCCAGTGAACATAAATTGAAAAGAAAGCGACAGGGGTGTGTTCTTAAAGCTAAGGACACATACAATTATTTAACCAAATCAAGATCTGCATAGTGTTGAATTTGGTTTGAAATTGAAATGAGATCACAAAGGCTTTTATTTAAAAAATGTATTCAGTTGGAGAATATAATTTTGAAAGTACTTTAAGAACTTAGAGGACAACAGCTCTGAGTAATTACGTTAATACGACATATATACATGATTTCAGGAAATTAAACCTGTTAAAGTATGGGGGGGTTGAGAGCGGGCAGGTGGGGAGGAGAAAGGGCACCTTCATTCCAGTCGCTTTTAGGCACTTAACACCTGAAGTCAGTTTGTTTGTCACTCCAGGTCCTCTTTACAACAAATTAAGAGAAATAGGCAGTTCCAGATGGTGACCCTGTATGAGCCTCAAAGTGCTTAAATACTTATGAGTTCTGCCTTCCCAAGCCTTCCCTTAATGATCCTGAAAACACAAGGTACCTGCAGACACATAGGAAACTCATCACACTGTATGAGGAAATAGGCTATCAGTAAAAGACACCACTCATCACACCTCAGTTCAACTTTTATCCTCATACAAAACAAGAAAGAAACGAGAAGGAAAAAAACTCCTGATATTAATTGAAAGAAGATTTATGAAGAAACCACTGCTGAGGGACACACAGATTTTGGAAGCCGGTGTTCAGAAGCACATATTTCCAATCCAAAAGGAATTTTTACTGATCTGTGATTCCAGCATAACCCCTCCTCCCTTTGCATACTGCAATTAACAGCACCAGAAGTGACAGTAAGACCTACAGGATAGTAAACACTTCACATTAATCTAGCAAAAGAATGGCAAAATATTAGCAATCCAGAGACTAATTTTAGTAAAGACAAGAAATGGTTGGAGACTGAATGTGAAAGGCCACTGAATGACAGGTGCATAGCTCTAATAGAAATAAGGTGTGTAACAAGGATGGTTTTTAAAAGTAGTTATAACATTGCCCGTTAGCGCCAATTGTGCTGTGGCAAAATTGGTTTATGTTTGATGACATGGTCATTGTTGCTGCCAAACTAGCCTCTGCAGGTCTCTGAAATAAATGTCAATTACTAGCAAAGGAAGCAGTTTTGGGGGGCCCATAGAAAAGAAAGACAAGGCTCACGTACTAATCATTCACAGGATCAAGGAACAGTGGGCTATCAAATAGAGAAAATATTTGTAGATTCATGATTCAAAGGCAAAATTGAACCTATGCAGATGGAGGTCACTGGGAATTGTTCTAATTAGCAAAGTGCAACAAGATAGATCATCTGTTTCTGCTTCCTCTCCCAAGTGTCCAAATATATCTCATCAAGAACAGCTGTCAGGAAATAAATAAATAAATAAACCACGTGAGATAAAAGTGTCACAAAAACTAGCAAGCACCAACCGCGGCTCCTTTAGAATCTGGAGCTGTGCCTTGCTATGAATTCCTACCAATGACAGTCACGAACGTATCTCTGCACCAAAGTTTCAACATAAATGCATATTGGAAGTGTATTCCTACAGATTTAATCCAGCTGTTGTTAAATTAATGAAAGAATCTATATGTAATGAATACTACAGTGGTATACACAGATCTATAGTCTCATTAAGCCGGTAGAAACTTATGTAAGCAATATACTTCTCCAAGGCACAGTGATAAACCTACAATAGCAACTCCACCATTGCCTTACTCTTTTCCTGAAACTGATGCTACCTGAAGCCAAAGATGCCCATATAAAACAGTATAATTTGACATGTTACAAAATATGCTTCCACAGGAAAAATTGAAACTACTCTCCACTATCTTTATGATGTAATCATTATTCAAAACATCTCACGTTGAATATAAGTTACTGTTACGAATGTGCTGATTTTGAAACTTCACATCACACAGAAACATGGTTTATTATGGAAGAGAGAAAAAAGGAAACCTAGAGTTTACTTGGGAAAAAAATCCTAAATAAATAATTCATACTTGGATGAACTGAATTCTAGTCTTTTAGAAGGTGTCAACAGATGGTTTACATTTATAGAAAGCGCACTTGCTGACTTTGAAACAGAAATTAAAATTCATAAACTATATCATTACTTCTCCTTTGAAGCACCATTATGTTTATGATGAGGATTTGAATTTTCCCAGGTGAACAGTCTTTAACTTTACTAAGGAAAAAGTGCAACATGTTACTTTTTAGCTACTGTTTTATGTTTGTAGGTTTAAAGTTAAACTAATCTAATGATCAGTCACAGGACAAACTGAGAAACATGGAAGCTGGACTAGGCTGATGTTTTCAGCTATTACAAATTTCACAGCAGTTTTAGTTTTCCCATTCCTTAAATGAAGGACATTGTACCTTCAGTCCTCATGTTAGGGGTTCATAAACTGTGACTTCAGTTTATAATATCCTTGCTTGCACTGAACACTGTAACCACTACAATAAGCAGTGAGCTTGCAGCTCATGTAAAAGTGGGCATGTAGTTCTTCTCAGTTAATTTTAGTAACTCCCTAGTGTAAGCACAGCCAATATAATAGCCTGGTGTTATTACAACACTTCATTTTTTAGCTAGACTAAATGTTAGCACCTAACAGGGTTATGATTAAGGCTTACTTTACACCTATAAAATATACAGTGATTAGCTTTCATTAAGTATTGTCATACATCTTTTTCCTTGCTCCATAGCAGATTTACTGTTTAATATCTATTTTTTGATATAGCAGAGTAATACTAAGAGGTATGGAAGAATCCCAGTAGATGGGAGAAGAGTTAGCTGTTGTGCGGTCAGGCGTAGGACAAAGGAATCCTCTTTTTCAGTAGAAGACTGTTGAATTTAAAAACTAATTTAATAAGTGAGTTTTGTCAAAACAAAGTTGACAAAGTAAGAACCATTAAGGAAAGACTGTCTGCATATTTTGTCCAAGCTCATGTGCCTTTATACATCTGGTAGCATTATATATCACTCCATGGTGATGCACCAGTTGAAATCAACAGTCACTTACTTAAGAGTTGTGGGCAGATATGAACAGGCTTCCCATAGTTCGGCACCTAAATGAAGTATCTAAACGAGGAGATGTGCCTCCCTAGGATAATAGAATCAAGTCTGATTTGGGGGGCTTGTCTTCTAAATTTCCTGATATTTTCCTTCCACGTGTTCTGCAAGGCTCCCCCCATGCCAATCCCTATCAGATATCCCATCATATTAAATTAGGTGGAAAATGCAGTTTGGAGAGGAAAAAGGAAGAGAGGTTCCTGAGCAGCAACCCAACAGAAACAGGGAATGGTCACCACCTTTAAATCACCGAATGTTACATATGCGAGAGATATCACACAAGTACTCAGGGTCACAATTCTGTGAATTACCCAGATCATATGGATATATGGAAAATCATTCTGGTTACTGCAGGACTTGATCCGGTTAAAATCAGAGTGCTATGGAGGTACAGTATGTAACACAGCATAGAGACATAAATATATCACTGGTGTCTTATGAATTAATTTGAATGGGAAGGGTGATCAGTGAGTGCTTTGTGACAGGGTGGTTTTTCACCTGATAGTAAGAAACACAACTCACTCTATCAAAGTGCAACCTGAATTTTGCTAATATTTATAGTCACGCTCTATCTACCCTCAGTAGCAAGCCCCAGGAGAGCACTATGTATTACACTCAGATCTGGATTGAGTCCTTCACTCTCCATCCACCCATGCTCTATTCAAACAAACACATTTTCCCTGAAAGGCCTACTCTTACTCTGGAGAAGGAATACAGCTTTTATATAGTATCTGAGAATTAGGGGTTCTATCATTTAAACAACAACAAAGACAAAAATTGACACTGCTTTTACTGTAAATTGCTAAGGTGTGAAAGAAAGTTACTTTATATGACTAGCTTAGAGACCAGTGAAAGTAAAATATATCCTGGAGGAAAGCAGTTTTCTTAAGACTGTGTTTTGGTACCCAAAGCCAAAGGCAATATATTCAATTAGAGGAAACAGTTATTTCCAATATATTTTATAACTACTACTGAATTCAAGCCTGCTATCACTCTCTTGGGGTTTTTATGCACTGGAGTTTTTGTAAACTAATAAAAATGAGATGCTATCATGAAAATGAGACTGGGCTGTGGCCCTTGATGGAAAATAATGGAGAAACTCCCAGCAAACAGTTTGATACAGAACTCATTCACAAGGCCTTCAGGACAACATAATTTTTTTTTGCCTATAAATATCTTCCGTGACTAACAACGTATACAAAACCAACAGTATATACGGTACTGTTCCAGTTACCTGCTCAGTTTAGGGGGTTCTCAAGAATATGTTTTGCACAGAAACAGTCCTTCCCACTTGTCCTTCCTTTTAGTCAGTGAGACACACTGGTCTGAAAACACCTGGAAAGTTAGCTGCCTTGCCTTGTCAGCGGGACTCAGATGTGGAAACAGTTTACTTTGTGGGATACTTGAAAGATTAGGCTGCCATGTGCAGGCTGTCCTGTACATAAGTAATTTAGCTGGACTGTTTGCACAGTGAGATATGCTGTTTCTCTCCTACTGAGGTCAGAATATGAATGCTCCCAAGGCTCTGGAGTATTTCACTGGGTTAGATTCAGGTCCATTATTAATATCTAATTTCCTGACTGATATTAAGAGTCTCATTAATACTCTGAAATTTGACCATTAATATCACATATTGGTTGTTAAAGTACATTTTTTTCCTTAAAATTCAAGACGTATATTTATATATCTGGGATCTAAGTTTCCTGGAACTCAGAGAAAATTAGGTAAACTAAACAAAAGAGTCTATTCATTGTTTGCTTGCAGAGGCTTATTCAAAACAAGAGATAATATATTGATTAGGTTTCTTGAAAAACACCTGTAAATTACTGTGTTGGAAATCTGCCTGTTACTAAAAAGGTTATGAATAGCATAAATCATTTCAGGTGCAATCTGCCTTATGTAGCTGCTTATTATACATCTTCTACTTTTTCACTTAACAAAGGGACAAAATATAGAATGCTGTTGAATGATTCAATTTGCCATCACTTAGATGCAACCTCTTTGTCTCTCCTAGTCCAAACTCTTGAGGGCTCTTGGCTTGCTTGAATGAGTGAGTATAACCTTCCAGATGCAGACAAATAAACTTGCAAATATTTTATTTGCCTGGCAGTAATGATATTCACAAACATATCTCCGCTGGAAAAATAAATAGTCACTTACTTAATGTTATTTCTACTCTGAACTCATTTTTGAATGATGAATGCTTCACAGGTATATTGGGTCTTCTATTTTTAAATATCTCATATGCTAGTTTGCACAAATTATATATTGACACTGCTGTAGAGAAGAGAGGAAGAAACTCGTGCCCGCTTTCAGCTTCACAGGGGCATAATGGTGTTCTCATTACCACAATCAGTCCTAAAGAACATTTCTTTTCCTAAATTATATGAGTATTGCTACATCTATATAGCCATACCTGTAGGAACAATAATCACAGTGACTTTGACTGGATATACCTTGGACATAGTTGCCAATTTCTATTAAAAAAAAAAAAAAAAGTTTTCCAAAGGATCGCAGAGAATTTGTTGCTTTTGGAAACAGAAGAGAATCTCTTGATCTTTCTGCATGAGAAACAGATATCTTTAACAACACGGCCATCAAAAACTTGTAGTCATTACTGAGGAGCTCTGCAGCACGTTGATCCACTGTACAGTGAAGGCGTGAGCAGATGTTCCACCTCGGTCTGGCTACCTCAGCTACAGTTGCTTTGGCCTACACCTGCTCCTTGTGGCCTGTCTTCAATGTAGGGGTGGGTACAAACAGCTGGGAGGGCAGACACTTCTGGGACAGCTGCTGGAAAACTACATGTCTCTCATGGCCTGATTCAACCGAGTCTCTCACCTGGTTTGCATCATATTGACTCCAACACACAGAAATAACTCAGAACGATTTTAGCATCTGGAGGCTTTATTAGCATTCCCTTCAGAGAACAGTCACACAAATGTAAATGAAATATTGACACATTAAGGAAACTGTTAGACAGTAGGAAGAAGGATTACTACAGAAAAGCCTTTCAGGCTTATCTTATGCCCCTTTTAGACTGTCCTGTCACAGCTGCATTGGTGGGCAGGTTATAGGGACATCTTTTGTTTCATCAACTACATCTCTGAAAATATTTCTGAAGGCAATATTCCTGTCAATAATTAATCCAAGTTATTCATGACCATATCTGACTGAATAACAGACATGACTATAATCTCATTCATCTGATCTACTTCAAACATCTATGTCAGGAGCACAAGAGGAACCATGCCCTGGTTAGGCAGACAGCTACTGTCGAAAGGCAGGTGTGATGAACATCACAGCTGATTTCTGTGCCAAGGTTTGCAAGACCTAGACTGTACAACTAAAAAAGTCTACTTGCCTTCTTCAGTTTCCACTGTTACTTTTTTGGGGGTCTTTCTCTACCTAGGTCTTACTCAGAATATGAAGTGTAATTAGGAAGAGATCTTTGCTAGCTCTTGAAGGCAAGTATTCTTACAGTGTGATAGGAAGGAACTGTCAATCACATATAACAAAATAGTCTAGGTATTTACTACTTGCTTTCTAAAAGAACTACATGATTCACTATAAAAATTAATGGAAGTAATTTTTTTTAATTTATTTCTAATAATAAGGTGTGCAGTAATAAGGAGTACCACCAGTGCGAATTAGGAGCTGTTCTTTTTATGTAGGATCTTTAGAAACAGAGATAATTCTATTTCCTTTTTATTTTCTCACTCATTTGTATATTTTGATTTATACACATTTAAGTACATATACACAGAAGATGTTCTGTCTTCAAACATCAGTATCTATTTCTGTACAAAGAGGGGATGATTTCTGAGAAATTCCTAGCTAATGAATTCAAGAGTTTTCATAAGAGTTAAGCATTAACCTGACATTGTATCTTAATTTTGGGTCAAGCTATTAAATGAGTTTTGACCAAGTCTTTCAAACCTCATTAACAAACTCATTTTAAGTGGACTATGCTTGTGGTTAATCATACATGCAGTCAGTAATCCAGCAGAAATTAAGGAGGCTACATAAGGCTGAACAACTCTTTGGCCTTACTGTGGATAAACTTAAAAAAGAAAGAACCAAAAAAATAATTTTAAAACTTATTAGAAATCTCAAACAAGTTTATCCTTACTTTTGTCCAAATAAGAAATAATACAGGCAGCAGGATTTTGCCTGTAGAACAACAGTACATCTGTTTATACACACGATTGGAAAGGAAAGCCTGTTGCAGGACTGCTTCTAAAACATCTTAGAAATTTAAGGCAGATCTTTCTTTCTAATAAAAAGAGGTTATGGGTTTTTCGGTTTTTTTTTTGTTTGTTTGTTTTGGTTTTTTTAAAAGCATTGTCTGTAAGCAAGGTGCAGATATTTTAGATATATATGCAGTTTTCTGAGGAAGCTGCATGTGTTTTCAAACAGTTGTTCAGAGACCTCTTTTCAGTTGCCAGTAAGATTGGCTCTTACCACTGTCATTCCCTTAACTCTGTCTACTGACATTCCACTTTTGTCTTCAAACCAGATGTCATCCATTACAGAGAACATTCTCTCCACAGGTGCATTAGTGTCTCTGCATGCCAAAACAAATTCAGCAAGGAGCAGGAGATTTTAGAATGTATGGGGTTTTTTTTTAAATTATTTACAATCTTCACCCATCTTTCAGTGAGCTTTCTGCACCCAAAACCCCATGACTGAGGGAAGGAAGAGAAACCTCCAGCTGAAGGCAGACTTTCATTTCAGAATGTATAAAGGCTCCATTATTTAAAAATAAAATAAAAATGAATTTACCCTCCCTGTGGTTTTGGGACTATGTTCTGCATGCTGTTAAGAAGACGTAGGATTTTGGTTTAAGAAAAAACTCAGATTTGAATAGCAATGACCTAGTAAACAAATGTTGCAGAGATATGTTTAGTACTGAAGGGGAAAATATACACTTTTGAAGAATAGGCTTGTATAAATCTGTGTAACTAAGTTAGTCCAAGTAACTTGTGATACTAAACTTGCAATATACTGCAATATAGAGGACTTCAGCCTCCATTACAATAACTGAGGCTGCACTGCGCGTCAGAAATAAGTCCACCGAAGCACTCTTACATCAGTGCCTTAACACTGGGCTATCTCCTTAACAAGCATAACCATGGTCATAACGGCATGAAAGTCAGTGGGACTGGGACTGAAATTTTCATGTCAAATAAGATGTGCCCCTGCTTGTGCTGCATTATACTGCTCACACAGCTCCCACCTTCAGTCTTCCACTCACTCTGGTCCTGTCTTCTTGGGAAGGTTAGTGCAGAGTAAGCTGGGATCTGTACTTAAACACCAACTCCCTTTTAGACACTTGTAGTTTATACTAAAAATGCTGTTGTGTGGGATAGCGTTGGAGCACTTCCAGTGCTATTAAATCATACATTCAGCAATTCTTGCCGAGTAGAGGCCTATATATTCAGTGTTAATTACTGCTGACACTGCATGGATGCAGTTGCTGATGGCTGTGATATTAGTATAAACACAGTCCGTAATTAAAAGACCATGGCTCTTCCTATACAAACATTTCTTCCTGAGTATCTCATGCAGTGACACAGATTTCAAAATCTACTCAGTATGTCAGGGAAGAATTGAAAGAAAATCTCAGGTTGAAAGCACAGAGTTTTTAGATGTTCTTAACTTTCAATTTACAACAGTATTTCTAACTTTTGAGTCTGGCAAATTTTAGTAGTAAATAATGTATTGCCTCTCTTCCAAAAACTCAGACAAATACTTAAATTCTGCTTTTGCTATTCTTCCTTATAATGGGCAGCAAAATTGATAGTGCCACTAGTTTCAGGCAGTTAGAACATATGAGTAATATCCCATAGCCACGAGATTTTTTTTTTCTCCAAAGAAATACAATTCTTTATTTATTTCCTTCTAGTTTTTGAGTCTTTAAGTTTCACTCAGGTATTTTTCTGCAACCAGAAGAGCCAAAAGCAGCCCTTCCTTACCAAAATCTGAGCTTTTCAGAAGACCTGGAGATCTCGGTGAAGACTACATGTGGGGCAAAATAAATTAGGTCTTCTGGTCTTCTGTGAAGGGGAGAGGAGGGACAGCGGGCACTTCACCTACTAATTCCTGATAACTACTAAATCATTACATCAGTCTTCCTTGTGGTGTGAAAGAATACTCACTTTTTATTCTTGCTTCCAGGAGACTGAGATGACTTTCAAGGTTTTATTATTGTAGAAAAAAGTGACAATATTTTTGTATTATAAAGGGACACAAATTAAAGTCCTCTTATATGGGGAGTTTATTACATGCCACTCTGATATGCAACTTCTATCCCTGGACTGAGGAAAAATCATGTAAAAAGTTGCAGGAATGTAGTTGGTTCTCAGCAGGGGGAAAAGGTGACAGTGCTCCAAGAGCCTTTCCTGCTTGCAGTCTGTTAGGTTGGAGGGTTATTATTATTCTTAGAGCCAGGGGATGTGGACATCTGTCAGCTTGCTTCCCTCACATGTGCAGCAACTGTGTGTGGTCCTCTAAATGAAACTATTAGCTATGCAGTTCTGTATTCATGTACCAATTCTGAGCAGGCTGAATCCATGCCAATTAGAAAGTATTTTGTATGGGTGGGTGAAATAGGGATACATAAATACTATAAGAAAATAAACAACTGCTTTAAAATAACTTTTTTTTTTCCTTAACCTCCTTTCCAAATTTTAAATTTATTCTTTTAAAATGAAAGTATACACTAAATTAACAGGTCTATTTTTAAAATGCAAGCTTGTTTTAAAGCAGCATGCTCCACTGGATGATAATCGCTGTACAAACAGCTGCTGTGGGAGGTCAGGGAAGTCAAAGAGGAGGAAAAGTAGCCACTGACATAAGTTGGGTGATCTCAAGATGCAGTTGTTTTAATGCACAAAATCTACATTACTAAGAAGATTGCATTAATAAAGACTACTGGGAACCAAAGTTTACATACAAAAGTTGTTACACAACTAAGGATAGGCTACTACACTCGTTAGTAAGTATCCTGTGATTGCACAGGTGTTTATGAAATACTTGTTGGGAGGTTGTCAGCTGATGCACAACAAGCACAAATATGCTACATTCACTGAATTAAGAGATTTACTTTGTTTACGGGTTTAATTAACTTTTCAGATTAGGGCAGCCTTCAAGATTACATTCAAAATGCAGCAACTGTAAACACACATACTTATGGCATAAATCTTGCAGCACCACTATCATCATGCAAAGCCATCACAACAGCAACGTCCAAGCTGTATGTAATGCCTTTTTGGGGTCATAACACACAGCGTGAAGCATTTTCTAATGAGGGGCAGAGACACACACTCATCTGACTTCTTATTCCTGCCAAGATAGCCTAGCTATGCTACTTCACATGCTCTGCCACTTTTTTTTGTTGCTAGATATGTAACAGTGTCATCTACCATGCTGTACAAGTAATATATGTTAGTTAAATGGATTTTTCTTTTTCAATTATCTAGCAACATTTTGTCAATTATCTAGCAGCTCACATTGGCAAGACTTGTCATAAACTTCATAGATCTGTCAGTTTCCTATAATGATGGAACATATGTTAAGAAGACCCCCAAATGCCTTAAAAAAAAAAAAAAAGAAAAAAAAAATCAAACATGTGGCCTAGACCAAAGATATTTAATGCATGTACAATGAAAGGAATCTAGTGATTTTTTGAATTCACTGGTCACAATGTCACTCTCTCTTTCAAGTTGTTGCAAGTAGTTCCTCCACTTTTAAAGCTAAAAGGCCATCTTCTCTCCTATTAGCTTTTGTTTTAACACAGTCCTTTTATTTCCCCAGCAGAACAAATCTTTTTCCATGAGCCAACTGCCAAGTGAAATTTTCTTTAACTACCTATCTCTCAAAGCTACCCAAAGCCTTGATATTACCATCAAGAAACATCTGACAATTTGGGGATTTTTTTCAGATTTTGACAAGACATAGTATTCAACACATTTTTAAAGTTATTCAAAACAGATTTTATAAAATCTTCTAGTTACCCTGTAAAGAAATAACTTTTGAACACCAACGTACTAAACAGACATACTACCAATTTGGTATAGGCAGTCTTAATAGAGTTTTGGAGGATGTTTTAAACAGATAATAAGCCATTAAACATACTTTTTTTCCCCACTAGTTTAATAAAATATCTCTTTTTCTTTTTTTTTTTAGTAACAAAAATAAGAGTCATACTCAGAAATGTGATATACAGCAAGACAAAGATAAAGAATCCATAAATATAGTACTAGTTTTACACCAGTGATATCCTTTGACTCTGGCTGAGTCAAATTAATGTAATAGGGAACTTGATTATGACCTGTAACCTCTAATCATTCAAACAAGCAATCGCCATCCCACCCACAAAACCTCTGCTACACAAAACCAAATGAAACCTTACCTAGATAAACATGGACAAACCCCTTTTGATCTCTGTGTTTTCTGGTACTGCCAACAAATTGCCATGAATTTTCTGACATATGACTACTTCATAATTCAACATAGAATACAACACACAACATGTTAACACAATTTAGCAGAGCAGACAATATTTCATAAAGATGCATTCACATGAGTAGGAAGTGATTTAAAAATTATCACTGGACCAATGCAGTTATGTACATGATGTCAAATTTTCATACTTAGAGTATGTCTAAGGTAGTAAGAACATATCTGAAGAAAGAAAGACCAGCAAAGTTCTGTGTTTCACACAGACCTTAGCAACCAGCCTCAGCAGCTCAGAGCAGAGGGTCAACAGAAGCTGTTTTAGACTCCCTTCCCAAGGAGTTTTAGTGGGGCCAAAGAGAGATGCCCAGGTAAGAAAGCTTTGTCAGTCATTCATCTGCATTCTCTTTTCTCTGTAAGGATAATTTAAAGTATGAGGGGAGTAAAGTGTAAGAAATATAACTGCAGTTCTTTCTAGTTGGGATAAAATATTTGAGATTTTCATATGTTGTACTGCAATCTTTTTTGTTCATTTGTTTTTACTAAACTGACTTTTTCATATACACAAGAACCTTAACTCTAAGACAACCCTGTAGCAACACAATGAAATGCTTTAGTAGGGGTCACCATCCAACACAGTAATCAGCAGATGACCTTAACTTCTAACACTATAAATACATATCTTTTTAAATGATTATCACAGCAAGCAATGTTAGATTTGATGTTCAGTGTTCTTTCCTTCAAGAAGGAGAAATTATTTCATAGAGGTCTCAACAAAGTGAGCTCTTCATTCTTTATATTCAAATAATTATTTTGATACAATGTAAGCAGAAAATTCATATACTTGAAAACCCCAAAAGGACAAAGTAATTTTTTTTTTTTAAATATACATTGCAGGTACATATCGTGATTTCCTCTCTCTCCAGTGGGCTTCTGTAACCTAGAAATTTTTCCTTTACTTTTTATGTTAATATTAGTTTGACTCTTACTTTAAAATACAAGCTACATTTTAAAATACAAGTTACTGCAAAGTCATATAGCAGTATGCTGTCTTACTTTGTTAGTATTTACACTCAGACAGAGCTTAGGTACTCATCAGGCAAAGTTTTACAAACCTGGACACATATATAAACAAACAGAGTGACTACATCACAGCGATATTTGAACTAAGTCTTTGTGCCTCACTACAGAAAAGGGCCTGTAGGCTGAGAATATTTAAAAATAAGCATTATATATATCCTCATGAATTGATATCTAAATAACTAGCTCTATATATTTTGATAATTGAGTTGCAATTTTATAGCTGAAAAGCATTGTCAGTATATTCATATACTAACCATACAGATTTTCACCTGTAGAAAACGATAGTTTCATAAATTGCTTCAGACAGAGCTAGATTAATCAACTCCATCACCCCCAAATTAATTATACAGCAATTATTTTCTGATGTTTTAAATGTCTTCTGATTACGTCTTACTCAGTAATTCTCAAAGTGTCTACATCTTAATATGATTTCCGATGTTATAACAAAAATTGCTGATTGTTTCTTACTAACATTACTTCTTCATGCTCTAAAGACTTAATCATCCATTTTATCAGTCCTTAGGTAATGGTTCTAAACATCCCCAAACTGGCAAAGAATATTTTTAACTGAATAAATTAAAAAAATTGAGTCATTAATAGTTTTTTTCCACACAGCCTAGAGAAAATAGCCACCTATGAGAAACTTTTGACTATCTGTAGAAGGTCATCTAAATATGAGGCCATTTGCACTTCAGGAAGCTTATTACCAGTATTTTTACAGGTCTGTAAGCCTTTTGGGATGCAGAGGTCCTAAACTTTCAACCACTTTCTCAGAAGAAAATAAAACTGAAATCAAAAGAAACATGAAGTTGGAGGTCAAAAAGGAGAAACAGAAAGACATTAGAAGGAAAATTATATTCTCAAGTATATCTATAGTCCAGATAAATGGAGGGGAGGCTTTCTAGAAGATACTATGGGTTTAGGAACACACCTAAGTTCAATTGGCTCTAACTGGATTTAAATGCAAACTTACAATTCAACTTGTGCCTCCACATTGACCATCAATGGATTAACCAGGTCTGTAAGAGAACTGATGAACATACTGGGACTCCACCTGAAGCAGCCAAAAAGGGTTGTTTATAAACTTGAGACAAAATGAAAAGGCAGGGAACGTTGATCAGAAAAAGTAATGAGGATCAATTCCAGTGCACTATTTGCCAGTCGGGGTGACAGTTCCTCTGCGGTTTCACATGACAGTGCCGATTTTGCACACGGGTGGGTATTCCGAGGCCCTTTCCAGAAGGCAAGTCCCCAGGAGAGAACTCTTATTTCTGAGAGAGCAGTAGGAGCCTCTGGGATAAGACTGTTGGGTCAACTAAGTCTATGATCAAGTGAATAAGAAAGATGAAAATAAAACAAATTACATACTGACTGCCTGAATTAGGGTCACATACACACAGTATTAAATTGGACTTCTTAACCTTGCATTCAAGAACCAAACCCTTAGATTTTAGCAAATGAACTTTAGATCATAAATTCTTAGACTCTTTAGAGTGTAAGTTCTAGGCAAGCCCTTGAGCAACCTGATCTAATTAGACCTGCTTTGAGCAGAGAGGGTTGGTCTAGATGACCTTTAGAGGTCCCTTCCAACCTAAATTATCCTTTGGTTCTGTGATTCTTCAAGCAGGAAACGTCCATTTGATCTGTGTTTATAAAGTGTCTAGTGTCCGAGACCTTTGGGTGTTACCACGGAACAAATAAATAATAATCACTAACTGCCAATTTGTTCATACGGTTCATATAAAGTAATACAAGGAATGGTTTGGTCAGCCTCAGATTATTTATTGGGTTCTAAAAAGGCTATCTTTTTTTAAGCATAAAAGTTCTTTTCCTGTATTCAATAGTATATTAGACCCACCCAAAAAAAAAAAAAGGTACACAGACATCATCTGTGATTTATTACAAATCCATGGCTGCTCTAGTCCATATTTTAGAGAAAGTTTTGGTGGCTTCAGCCACCAAAACACATAAGCAAGCCTTTCTGATAAGATGAAGTTATGTAACTAGTAACCAGAGTCTTCATTATAAAATAATGCACACAGAAGGTATTTACAAGTTCCATTGAGGATGTGCAAACCAGAAAAAGAAAATTCAGCTCAAACCCATAATTTTACCATCTCTGCAGTGCTAACAACTATTAAAAGTTATTGTAAGTGTGAAGACATGTGTCTGAATACTGATAAGGAGGATGATGGGACAACTCCTGAGCCTTGCACAATGGACCTTTAAAATTGTTCAATTAGCCTCTTGCAGATTTCTGCAGCATGGAGCGCATTGCCAAGGGGACGACAAAGCCAACACAGTAGCTTTAAACTGTGCCTTCTCAATATCAGGGAAAGAAACACAGCCAGAAAATGTATTGCCTGCAGGAACCACCCACTGGGGCTAGAGATAGGTAGCACAATTTAGTGCTATCAGAAATCACAACATATACAATAAATGGCAAAATCTGTACCTACTTGGATTTTACAATTAAGTATATACCTCTGCTTTACTGCTATTTTTCTTATGTCCAATTTCAAGGACTTCCGATGATAATAAAAAATCCTCCCACTGACACGTATGAAAGATAAGCAGTGTGTTTGTAACCCTGTTGCCTGGAAATAGTAGGTCCAGAAATAGTTGGCGCTAAACTTTAAATAAAATTATAGAACTCTTTCAGCCTTTCTACTCTCACTGTGTAAATGCGAAAGTATTGTAAATCTTGTTGACAGTTATTGCCATATCTATTGGCACACAGTCAGCAGCAGTTTGAAAAGTGTTGTGCAGCATAGCTAGTGCCCATTACCTGTCTCCCTATATTATCTTACAATTTATTTTCACCCCAGCAGGCAGCACCTCACAATGCCATTAATTTGTTGGGCAGCTCATACTTTCCAATACAACCTACTTTACAATGTGCTCTTATAAACAACCTGGTGGTTTACTGGCAATGCTTAACAGTGTCAGGAGGGAGGCTACGATTTAAAGGCAGCAGGTAAAAATAGAGCAGGTCACGGAGATGACGTGGTCTGACTGAACCTCCTCTCCTTTAATTTGACTTATCATCAGCACAAGTGCACAAAATCACCAGACTTACACTTGGTTTCCGTAAATATGTGATTGAAACAATGCTACTACCAAACTGTGCTTTTTGTTGGTGTGGTTGGACACGTGCTTTTGCTACACAGTATTCTGCTAATAGCAGATTTGCTAGCAGATCATGGGATTGTACGAAGAAAACAAGTGGAGAAAGAGGAAAAAAAAAAAAATCTTTAAATTGACTATAACAGCAAGTATGAAAGGAAAAAAAACCAACCCAACTCTCTCCTTGCAGAGTAATTAGGCACTAGTAAAATACTTGCATGATTCCAATATATATTTATAGCTACACATATTAGAATGCTTTGGTTAACACAAGTCTTTGCAGAGCGAGGGGAAAAAAAACCCAGGAGAACAAATTCAGCCTTTTTAATACAACAGACTGAACCTGACATTTTTACTTTAATATAAGCTTCTTTTTCTGCATCTCTCTTTCTGTCTCATACACAAACACTAATTTTCTTCTGTAAATTCCACTTCTACCTCTAGTGAGTAAAGCAAGTGTATATACACTCAACCTGTGGTGTTACTGGGTTCTTCATATCACCAATATTTTTAGAATATTTTACTTATTTTTTTATTAGTAATACTAATGTGTACATTAACTGAAGCTGTCTCTCCTGTTGTTACTCAAAATCAAATTGCTGTCAATCCGACACCTTTTGCAAACACTCAAGGAACTTGAAATTTTCTATTAACAAGTAATAGAAAACTAGAATGGATCAGAGGATATGATTATGTGTTACAGCAGCCAAAAATGATCTGCTAGGCTATTCTGTTTTTATTTCTGTATCTTTAATCTAAAGATTCAGGCACCTGGGGCAGCGTTAAATGAGCAAACAATCTGAGTAATATGCTATCAGACATTCCTAGGGAATACTTGTCTGCCATTAAACAAATTGAATATTGCAGAGTGGTTATTGCAGCTTTTTGTACAAAGGTCACAATATAAAAACATATGTTTGGCATCAGAAAATATTACTGTAAATCTAAACCATATATGCACATATCAAGCCACATTTAGGATTTGGGGGGGTGGGTGGCAATCACCCACAACATTCATGTGTAAAGAGAGCCTGAAGGGGTTAAAACTGTCTCAGTCTTAAATTCATCCAACCTTTCTACTTCATTTTTTACCTTTTTCCATGTGCTTGCAATGTTTTCTAATAGTAGGCCAATTGCATAACTCACATAGGAATCTAAATTACAATAATCATATGCATTCCTTTTCCCAAGAAAGGAAACACCTGTTGTAGGTAGTTAATTGCTGACTTTTGGTAAGCTTTTGGAAGAAAAGTAACATTTACAAATAATTTTTATCTGAAAAACTTCAGAAGCAGAGAAAAACATGAATTATAAAACTGGTATGAAACTCAAAAACTATGTTGAGACAGTAACAGATGTTTTCATTTTGTTAATTAAAGCAAACTCTGTATCAAAGTACCATAATAGGATATGGTTATTTTATAACTAAGATGGGGCTACTTTCTGTTCTCAGATGGGTTTAACACTTCTGCAATAATTGTTACTGAAGCCATATAGCAGTAGGAAATAAAAATTAAGCCCTACAAAAATATGAGAATGTAGGCTTCTGTAAAAAAAAATTATGTAAGTATGTGTACATAAACCGATATACAATGTACATGACATATCCAACAAAGATTTTTTTTTAATTTATTCACTTGTTTGTTATGGAATTCTTGCTGAAGTAGAGGAAAAGGCATGTAGTTATGTGACTACAGAACCCAAAATGTCAATTAAACATATCTGTTTTTTAAATATACACACAGAGTCACTTTTTTTTTTAATCTGAAACTTGTTCATTTTTTCTCATCCACATTTCAATATATAGAAAATGTGAAATTCTGCCCTAAACTATGGTACTTTATTATTCATTTGTATAAATCTGATAATTTCAGTGGAATTACCCCAAAAAGGAGTTATGTCCTGTGCTAATGCTCTTGTACAAATATCCACATGTGATGCATGGCACAGTAAATTTTAAATAACAACTACTCATCTGCTACATTAGCAAACTCCGAGTTCTAGACTGACCACACCATACTGTTGCCACTATGCTGGATGAGCTGCTGAAACATGGTAGCAAAGTTATAGTCAGAGCAAAGACTCAAGGAAAAAGTTCAGGAAAGGCAGACTTTAGCTTCTCCCGTCATGCACAAAAGAGCTAACCATTATAGAGCTTTATATCCTGCAAGGTGTATGTTCAAGTGAAAGTCAAGTCTTTACACAGATAAATACCAGCAAAGCTGTTGTGTTCAGCACTAGAAATTGGGGGGGGGAGGGGAGGGGGAAGGGGGAGGCACGGAATGCTATAATGAAAAATGGTGCTTGTTACTAATTCTGCAGCGAGTAGGGGGAAAAAAAAATCAAAGTCTTTGGATATTCTATTCACATCCCTTATCATTTACCACGTCTTAACTAATGGCTGTCATACAGGTAAGTACTCATTTACCTGGGTTAATAAGGTTCAAGGCTCATGAAGGGCTCCCAGCAAAGCAGAGTTAAGCACTGGGAGTACTGTGGAACAGGTCGTAAGAGCCTTCTGTGCAGACACCTGTGTTGAGGTATGCCATAGGACCTGCACAAGGTGTACATAAGGGCATATCCCTTGTTCCAGGTCAGACAGACCCAGGCTAAATTTACCTTGAACACTGTAGAGGAGCCTGAGCTGCTCTAAGGAGCTGCCTGAATACGAGAAGCTTAGCCACATCAGCAAGGTGATGTTTCCACTGTTCAGCAGCCAAAGCGAGTCCCAGCAGAATACTGCATTAACGCTGCTGGCACAGAACTTGGTTTGATTATTTGCATGCTACATTGTAGGTGTACCTAAAACAATACTTTTTGCTTGCTACTTAACGTGCCATCCCTCCCACCCTCACCTTGTTCTCTGTACAAACCAATTTACTGGGGCTTTTTTTATACACTAGTTGGAGTTAATTTCACCTACTGCATTTAATGTCATAGGAGTTATACGTGTAAATCCCTGTACTTAGAGATAAGATAGTCCTTTATGCCATTTTAATCAATCTTTGTCATGGGTATGTTACTTAATAGCTCTGTCTTCCTATAGAAAATGAGCAACTTAAGGGAAATGAAACTTTTCAAAGATACATTTTCCTTCTGGCAGTCTGTGAAATACACCATAATTATCCTCTTTCGATGAATAACGTTTGAAAGAAAATGAACATTCTGTGCACTAAAAGGTATATAATACAATGACAATCTCAACTGCCTTGTAAATAAAAGGAAATTGTTTTTCTACTATGATCTATATTGCACAGAAACATATATACATGCTTTATAAATATAAAACCAAATCAGACTATCAAGCCATTTTTCAAGGTCCTACTACTTCCTAATAACAATAAAATCAGTATTTCACAGCAACAAGGAATTGTATTTATATTTCTAAAAGATTCAAACTGTGCTATGAATTATGGACTGCATCCCCCAGGCTGATGGGCCTACCTGTATGAATAAGGCTCCTGCTGAACAGAGCACCTCTTGAGGAATAAAGGTATCTAGAGGAAAAGAGGGCACCCTAAAGATTTGCTGTGATGGGGGGGCACGCAAACACGGGGAAAAGGCTTTTTTAATAGCATAATCAAATCATGACTGTCCAGCCCACATTCTCTTACTAGGAAAACTGTGCTATCTTTAACAGCCTGGTAAAATGAACCTTTGCCTTTCAGATCTTACAAACTAATAGGTGCAACGCACAACTTAACTAAGTGGCTAGGACAAAGTACCATTTACCTCGGTCATTCCAGTGAATGTGCACATGCAGTGAAAATAAGGAGCTAAAGGCACACAATCTTCAGGAGCTAATACAGGACAAAGGCATGTGAATATCAACCCATCCCTCGTAAAGTCATGCAAAATCTAGGTTCTGAGTTAGGAAAATTACTAGTGCCATCGCTTTGTCATGTTCAGTACCTCAGCGCCTTTCTCAACTCTACACCGTGTCTAAACTCACAACCCATTGCTTAAAGTAAAAGAAAAGAAGTGGGAATTTGTTAATGTGGAAAAACTGTGACATCCATTTCTTCCTCCCTTCCCCGCCCCGAAATCACTGCTTCCACAGAAGTAAGATACTGCTGATTAGTGGTAACACATCACAGCATGAAGCACACTGCTCCACAGCTTCTAGAGGAATGACCAAAAACTGGGAACTACTCTCTCAATCAGTAGGAGGAACTTCTCCGTTGCGCCCTGCCTTAGGCAAGTTCTGGATTTGCAGGAACAGGTGCTTCCACAGGGGCAAACTGGCAAGGGTTCCTCACCCTTGTTGAATTTGCAACCTCACCACAGCCAGAGATCAACACCTCGCACACTGATGAGCTACACCACGCAGCTGCTCTTGGTGAGACAGCAGCTCCCACTGCCTATTGAGTTCTTGCTCGAGACACGGAGCAAAATGCCCGGCGCGGTGGCCAATTACTGCTGTTCAGCAGATAGAAGAGGCAATGCACAATGGCCGAGTGCTGCAACACAAATGCACACAAAGGAAACGGGATATTCAGCATACCATGAAGATTTTTAAAAGGTAACAAAATAATGCAGTCCAAACTAAAGAGTGGGCAGTATGTAGCACCGCTGAATGCTACTCTATTTCCCAACGCTGCCTATACTATAATCCCCCAAAGAGGTGTTCCCCTGCTCGAGTCCCCAACACCTGGAAGCTATATATACTCCGAGCAGGGTTTGCACACGCTGGAAAGACAGATATTCTGCCATGGTCCTTTCTGCTCAGTAGATTAGTGAGTACAGCATTTACGAAAGACGTGGGACACATCAGCAGCAGATCCGTAGAAGAGAGCACGGTTCAGCTCAACAGGGCTTATCTGGCAGAGTGGTACCTGGTTCCCATCCCTACTCCAAGGACTGTTCAAGTATTTAATGAGCTGTTGCCTCATGCAGCACATACAGAAATTCATCTCACCACCTAGTCAGCTCGAAGTGAGGCATCTAACCCAGCCTAATACTTACACTCCACTTACAATAAATGAAGACAGAGTCACCTCCAGTGAGCATTTTATTCTAGCCTAGCTTAGACCCTTATTTGAGCATGGGACAAACGCTTTTCTTGAGGTGACTATCTACTGGCTATAGGGTTGATTTTTAGACACTAAAGTTAATAGTACCCTAACTTTGACAGTCCTCACAAGAATTTGATTTACTATAAACAACACACACTCACATAACTGTAACAAGAAATTCTCCACAGAAATATGTCAAGTTTACGTTAAAGCTTCAATTTTTGCTTTAAGATGTTTAGAATATGCTTAGACAGGGAAAAAAAAAAAAAGCCTGAATAAATTTAGGACTTTTTTTTCTAATGTTTAAACTTTGAAGAAGTATCTGGATTAGAAGGGTTAACTTTGCTATTTATTTAGGGGATTTCTCTGCCTTCCTAGTTTCAATCAAGGACAGAAAATAAAGTACCAAAACCCATGAAAAATGCTGCTATTTTCAGAGCAATTAAACAAAATTTAGGAAAGAAATGAAAATTTCGTACAAGGATAATTTTGTGTTATTTGCCAAGTAAAGAAATTCAGGTATACAACTAAATGAAGCAGATTTGTGAGGCAAATATTCAAAGTATTTTAGATTCATGTAACACTATAACTCATCATGTGTATGTTTCCTAAATTTACATCCTAGAAATAAGTTCCACATGGGTTTTATAGTAGTTTACATTGAAATAATACTGGACTCTTCTCCTGAACTTCATACACTTAATACTTTAACCCTATACATATATCATCACTGTTGTCCTATTTAATTAGGCAGACAAGGATGCATATGGATCCTCCTTCCTTTTTACCTTTTTTGGGAACTGAGACACACTATCTGCCATAACCCTTTTAAATGTAACTTATTTTACTACTTAAGGAAACTTGGTTTCTTCTTTTTTCTGATCTGTGTGTTAGACAAGGTGCAGCTCTTCTTGGGTTGTTTCCATTAGGAAAAGAACACCAATGTTAGATTTTCATTCTTCACACTTCTTCCTTACCATTACAGACAAAAGATCTTTTTCCTTAAATGTAGAAGACTTGAACAGAAGGCAGTCTCTTTGCTTATCTAACAGTGTTATCGTCAGAATTTGGCTGAGAAAGCTGTCTTTCTCTTCACTTTCTCTAAGAAATGCATCAACAGATTTTCTATTTCTGTGTTCGATGCTTCCTATTTTCCCAGGTTCACTGTTATTTTTCACAGAAATATAAACCTTTATGTATATTACCCAGCAAGGTGTTTCCAACATATATGCCCTGCTTGTATCTTTGTTTTGGATAGAGACATATACCTCCGTTTGTGTAGAGACTTCCTGAAAAAGGACCATAAATGGTTTGCAAGCTGTCTCAAATGCAAGAAGGTCTTTATACAACCCTGTTATTTATTCTAGTGAGTTTGAGCCTAGCTCAGAACAGTGTGTAATTATTATTTCCTTTGAAATTTAACTGATTTAGTCACTGGTTTTCATTAGTTAGACATATTTCTGCTTCCTTGAATTCTGAATACTAAATGTATTACCTCAAGTTCTTAAACAGATATCGTGATGAACTTAAGTTAATTTACCTTTTTCTTTCTTTCTTTCTCTAAAGTAACACAAATAACCTACAACACTGATTACTAAAATTGGTAGAACTTGATTATATCACTACTATTTGCTTTCATCAAACTATATACGTATGTGCACAAAAATACCTAGTTAGGATTGTCGAGGCAGCAATTAAATGATTTTACTTAGCTACTCTGTCTAAACAACATTGTTTCTATAAGTTGAATATCTTAACGTAGACCAGCTATGAAATAGCTATAATTAGTTATTTTTCTCTGTGGTAATGTGTTAATGGCTATGTTGCCCAAAACTGTCTAAACAAGATACATAATAAGGGCTATTACCTTATCTAGACATTACATTATCCATAGCATTTAGTAAAAATATTATTATAGAGAGTTCATTATACAGGCCTTGTATCATGTCATAACTAACCTAAAGTCTACCAATACTGAATATACACTGTGTATATTCAATGTATATAGTATAGGTACTGTGTATACAGAACACAGTTTCTAACTTTTTCAACTTATGAAATTAATTCATATTTAGGCATCTCAAAATTCATAATGTGTCAAAATTCTAAATTTAGAGAATTATAAACAGCAAGGGCAAGTCACCTGACCAGATTGTAGTTTATGAAAGCCCTCCATAAATTAAATTAGCCTGCTAGCCCACAAAGTTTATAAGTTGTTTAGAGAACTCTTGTCAGGAATCTCCTGGCTATAAGGAAGCTTGGAATGAGATTCTGCCCCTCCCCTGTAGCGTGGAATTTGATACCTAATAAGAAAGGTATTTTCCCTCTCTTACTATGTATAGATATTTTGAAGTGTTTTAAGGCCTTCACAGTCTCTGCATGTCCCCTACTTCTAACTGTAGTGAACTGTCTGTATACGCATTATTCTATTTCCAAAACTTCTGCATTTCCATTCAGAAAGTCATAATGCAGTTATTATCAGAGATTTCCACATGGAGTTATTGAATCGTATTGGTAAGCTTGGTTTATGCCTAGGTGCCGTGATATGAATGCACATTGCCTTGAATTAGTCTAGTAGTCTGGCATGCTGCTGAGTAATAGCGCACTGCAGCTCTTTTAACAAACTGCGCAGATCAACTTGATAAATACTTGGTTAAGTATCAGTGTGCCTGGTGATGTAAAAAATAAATAGGAAGAGAGTATTGCACTGAAATATTTACAGTCTAAAGGCTTCACCAATTAATAGTTCGTAGATATTGTCTTCAGGAATGAGTCCATTGAGGTGACTGGAACTACTCGTGCAAAAACAAGTTACGTATATGTTTGCAATAGTCTTAAGAGACTTTAAACTTTAAAAGAGATTCCATTTCAGGACAGAGCTCTAACTGAACTTCAGCAATGAAAGCAAATCAAAGCATAACAACATCCACCCCAAAGGAATCCTACTCCGCTCAGCACAAAGTTTACCAGAGAGATTTTCAAAAGAATTATTTCCTTTTTGTCACAAAAGGTTTGAAAATTTTACTTAGTATCTCTGTGAGGAAGAAAATTTTGCTGTTTAACACAACATAAGTGGTATATATTTCATGTAAGATATGTTGTCATGATTCAACTTATGTTTTGGATGTAATTTCCAAACAAGTAGCTCAGTTATTTACATTTACGTTTCTCAACTCATACTTTAGTTTCTATGCAGTATGTTCATCTTTTTAAAGCACTGGTTTTTGGCATTTATCAGGATCTGTGTATATCCAAACAAAAATCCTCTCCAAATAATGTTCAAGGATAGTTCACAGTTACATCTAAATTCTGTAGAATTTAGTTACATTCTAAATTCTAAATTAAAAAAAAATTGGTTGTGGATAGATATATCAGATATATAGATGAAGATTGCTACCCACAAGAAGATTTTAAAACAAAACAACAAATGGAAACATTGCAAGTGTCAGATTAATAAAGTCAAAATACTAATTAAATCATCTACTTTCATGAATTGTCACATATATCTATAGTTGTATTTTTTCCTAATGCATTGATTTTATACAATAGAAATGATAATGATAAATTAAAATGAAATTAAATTAGAAAAAAAATATCGGATTTTTACCCTAATAACATTGGCTGAAAGACCCTCTATACTTCTGCACAGGACCTGAAATGAAAACTGTAGTATTTTTTTCCATTAATAAAGAATAGGATAATATTTAGTACATTACAGCTAAATAAGGTTTTCTTTCCAATGAGTTCTAAGTTAATCAGACAAATATATTTTCATATATGCTTTATATGAAAATATCAAAAGTCAGTTACTAGTTAGATAGAAATATATGATACACACAGACACACATAGCTATATGCTACCAGTGCCAAATTTTGCTCTTTAGCGTAAATGCACAACTCCTAGTGAGATAAGCAGGGAATATATTTAAATAGGGCACATTTTAAATTGTTACATTTCAAGATATTGTTTTTCAGACTATGTGCATATAATCAGATTGTTTTCCAAGCAGGTGTCCATTTGATTACTTAAAGTCCAAATTGTGGTCTGGCTATTGAGTATGCAGAGGTGGATAATGGGAAGGGCAAAGAAAATACAAGCATTTTTGCATCGACAGGTGACAATAGTAAATAGAGAAAAAAAAGAGGGGAGTAAACTCAGAGGAATATACCTTCTCTGAGTTGTACAGATACATAAGAAAGAAAAAGGATTTGGCAGAACTTTGACCCTTTTTCCTGCAGTGATGATCATGTTGCATGTACATATCTCGTGTTCGGTGATACACACGAGAGCAGCAGGAGGACAGCGGCAGGACCTCACAGAGGTTTCTTCTTTGGAAGTTCTCAAAGTCCTGCCAGGGCTGTTCCAAGAGGAGCAATGCAACATGCTCAGGGACAACAAACTACCCAGAGTGAGGAGACAGCTTTCAGTAGTCCATGCAAGTATCCCATTTAAGGGCTCAGACTTTGAATACTAAACTTCAATTCATGTATTTATGGTCAAGTTATAAAACCATAAAAGCAGAGAGACAACAAGAATACAGATTGATATACAGTTATAAAAACCACAGTTGCACTGCAATTGAAAAAGACTAAAACTAAACATGCATGCCACTCAGAGGTCCCATGAGGAGTAGATATAAAAAAAAAAAAAAAAAGGAAAAAACCAAAACCCAACACCAAAAGCTGATATATATATCCATAAGAAAACATGAGGATGTTTGATTACTGTCTCCTAGAAAGTGCAGTGTTTAGTTGTCAAGTGATTAGGTGCTTTATTTGGACATAAAGGGAACTGAAAGGATATTTATTCAGAATAAGTAAATAAACAAACAGATGTTAACAAGGAGGTATGTCTTTACCATGGTTCTCAATACAGCAATACCTATTTCTGCACTGGGCATTAACATTTTGTAAAATGTTTTCTTCAAACTAAAAAGTACAATCCAAATGTACTTAAGAAAACAATCAGCTAGACAATATGGGGCTCTCGGATATGCTTGTACAAAGCTAGTGAAGGAATCATAGTGCTTTAGAAGTGACAGGCAGTCAGTTATTTCTGCAGTGGGTAGGTTTAGATTTATCAAAACTATTTGAGAAGCTGAGACATAAAATTGATTTAATTCCATTATTCAGCAATAATCTTGAATACTGAGATGAAGAAGCACACTCTAACCTGAGAACCTATTTTAGCTAGCAAAATTAAGTGACTGTTCTTTGTGGTATAACATAGGAGTGGATGTATACAGCAAATCAGTTGGTTCTCAAATGTTCACACCATGTTCATTTTAGAGTTTTACTTTGAGTTGTTTTAACCTGGTTGCATGGACTGAACACACATTTCCAGTCAGAGCATGTGCCCCCTTCCATTTAAAAGGAATCCAGTTTGCATGCTCAAGACTGCTCAATGTTGCAAACTGAAATGCAATAAGCATGGACAACTGGGAAATCCAAGAAGCGTACTCCTTTTAAGCACTAAAATGCTACTGTAGATGCAACCAATAATACTATCCATGTACTCAGTGACGAGATAGAGGTGCTCTAGCTTATGATATTGAGAAATCAATCTCTGCTTTGAAATTGCCTTTTGATTGAAGCTACTTCCATCCACAGTGCATATAAAGTGATTAGAAACTAAGTCATGAGACTAGTTTTTCTAAAGTAAGGTGCTTAATGTCTGCATTATGAACACTTCAACAGATAATGTAGGATCTTCTGTTCAATCTTTAATATTTTTATTATTATTTTATTTTTTCCTGTCCAGAAAAGTGGGAATGGAATGTAGCAATGCCCTTCTAATACACCAAAAATAATCAGTAGGTTGAAATTGCTGTTAGGTATGTATCAAATACATACATAACTTCAATAGTTAAAGAGATTATAACATTTTGTTTCACTACTGTCAAAAGGATGAAATGTCCTGTCTCCCTATGTTCAGAAGCAACACAAAAGGAAAAAATTTTGGTGAGTGCATTACCCAATAGCCTGCCTCCATCTCTTGAACATCAGGACGTAATACAGAAATTGTAGTGTACGCAGAAGCTTAGCAACTTATAAGACTTCAGCTGACAGAGGGTATTGGCAAGTTACTTTGAGATACTGTGAACATATGTCAAATTGCTAACACACAGAAACTTTGAGTCCTAGTACCTATTGCAACCTCCAAGCCATAGAAAACTATTTTATTCCTAAACTTTTGTCATCCAGGTAAGTTAGGTGGATTAAAACTACAACACATATTAATTAAGATATAACCAGTGACTTAAAAATTACTGCTGATGAAATGTAAAAAATAGGATATCCAAAACTAGAAAAAGGATCACAATAACATCAGACAGTTGAAGTCCTGGTCTTTATTCAGTCTGAATAAGGAGGAGAAGCAGAAAGATACTCTGAAGCAGGAGATACTCTTCTCCACAGGATAAAAAGAGGAGAAAAAAAAAGTTTTAAAAGTCTGGTCTTTTCATCCCTTGGTGTGGACAGAATGATGTTTTATGATTACTAGAACTTGTGATCTGCAGTGATGCGTTACAATGCATAGTATTCAGATTCTACAAAGTAGAATAGAGAGTACTATTTACTGTAGGTTTTGTCAAAAGTTATGATTAATAATAAAATTTATGGAGCAAATGCGTCTAATCATCAGGAAAGTATATGAGCCCTGAAAGGACGGATCACGCCCACGCAAGCAAGCTACAGTATATGCATTCAAGGATTGCATACGGTATCACAGTATAGTAACATAAAATGCATAGACAGCTTGCTCTTGCTACCCTGAAGTAATTTTCCACAGCCTCTGGACAAAGTTTGTTGGAAACAGGGCATGATTATCCCCAAGTTATATGCACACTGGCATTAAGAAGCATTATAAATGCTCAGTAAGCATTTTCTGACTCCAAAAACTCCAGGTACTTCTAGACTGAATATCGTAGTAGCAAACAGTGCCACATGGTGTGCTTAGTCTGCTACACAGGTAACACCCGAGGCAGGTTTGCAAGTATATAGACTCTAATTGTCAGCACGTCTTTGTTTATGCCTTTGCTCCAGTGCTTCCCATCAGAAAAGCTAAATGCACAAGAAAAGAAATAGCTAAGAAATGTCCATCCTTCTTCTTGACAAGAGGAAATACAAGGGCAATTATACAACTGAGTTGACTGTATAGACCCAGATAGCCTATATTACTCTGTAAGCTTACCTTGGCATACAAACTTCAATTCCTTGGCATCTGTGACAGTGGTTCTTTTATCTGACCTCTTCTTTTCCGTCCGACGGTGGCTACGTCTTTTCTTTGTCTCTCCCCAAAGATTCGATCCACCATGCATGCTTGGGATGTTCAGAATGGCAATTCCTTCCAGAGAAATATTGGTTAAGTCTAGCTGAATTCCATCACACTGATTAGCGAGGAGAAAAAAGGAAAGGGGAAAAAAAAGAGAGAGAGAAAGCAGTAAGAGAGAAAGAAAAATCAGAATGATCTACCTATCAGATATTTTTCTTTAACAGTTCATCATTCTTAACACTGGTTTATTCAATGTTTACACCTAAGATACATACTTATATCTGGAAAGGAGATACGAGACAGGAACAGATCCTCATTCAGAAGGCAAAACAAGATTCCTATTGAGCTCTTGATTGCTTAAGTGTGGGATCATTTGGTGGAGTCTTGTTATCTGATACCTATTCATTGACCCAAGTGAAATATATTTGTAGCTTCGCTACAGCTATTAGCAGAAAAACGTTTATACTACAAAAATTTCTATACCAATAACTGGAGGTTTTTTGCTGCCTGTTCCAGCTAAATTGCCTGTCTTACAATTTTGCAATGATACTTGTCATTATAACACCCTTCCGCAGGGAACTGAATATAAAAGTCCTTGCATACAGAGCATACACAGCTTCATGGAAAAGGGTCTAAGAGGGCCCCGAGAGCACAGAACACCACACCGATATTAGTTTCAATCCAAAGGCACAACTGGCACATTAGCGTAGGGCTATGCCTAACTAATAACTCCTACTAAGAGGTAAGATTAGTAAAACTGGGTACAGCAAAATGCAGATGCAGCTACAGCACTTCTTATCCCAGAACTTCCATCAGCCAGTTCTCTGAAATATGCACCGTAGCCAAAGGAATACACAGGATATGGAGCTAAAGAAGAGGTGTCAGTGGTCTAAAAGCCTTCCAGGACTTACTGGACAGAAGAAATCTTACTCTGTGGGATAGTCCCTTCAATGATGGAATCATTACTGTGGGGCACCTTGTGTCACTAGCATGTATTTCTCCTGCTTCCTACAGCAACACTGGACATTGAAGCATTTTATAGGTATACATTCCTTTGCTAAATTTGGCTTCAAATTATATCTTATAAAGAGACCATAATTTTCACTTCCAGAAAAATGTCTCAGGGACTTTAACTTACCAGCCTGTTCAGTGACAAACTGCAGCATCTTCTCTGGTGGCAAAAGCCTACAACATTTGCAAACACAGTTCACCTGGCACACGTTGGATGAGATGTACCTAGCTTGATAGGATACACCTAGCCTTCATAGACTATAATTTACTCAGGCTAAGTCCTCCTCCCTACCCACATTGTTTTAAGATCAGGGGAAGCTCCTAACCCATATAAAACATAGCAAAATACTGAAGGAACTCCTTGGAAGAAAAAACGACCCAACTTCAGATAACTACAGTTGAACCTGCAGGTGGAAGGCAAAGCATCCAGTTCTACTTATTAATTCACTGAACCAGCCAAAGTTCCCAGGATTTATATACTTGTACCTTGGCTAGAGATAGATTAGCTTCATGCCTCACAACATAGCTAGAGTGTATAGATATCCTGGCAAGTCATACGCACCTTATAGCGTATAGCAGCATATTTTTAAAACATTAGATCCTACTCCTGCAATGTTCTGCAAGCCAGTAGGGGGTCCAGTCATGCATTTAAAACTGATTAAGGGTCTTATTTTGTAATTCCAATATACAATAATCAGGAAGAAAACTGGAAAAATAATTAACCATGCTTCAGTAATAGCCCTGTGACATCTTGCAGCTTGCTGCTCTGTGGGTCACTGGCACTTTTTCCTCTCTGCCTAAACCTTTATGACAGCTTTGAAGAAGAAAAGGAAAGTACAACTCAAAAATAACTGCGCATAATTATTTACCCTGAAACTTTCTGAGATCAGAAAACAGAACTGTATTGTAACACATACTCTACATCTTCTTAATTCTTCTAAGAAGAGTGTAAATCTGGAGAGAGAACAATTTCAACATTAAGGTTTCCATTTCATATTTGCTCTTCAAGAATTAAATTTTAAACCTGTGGATTATATTCATACAGGGAAACCTTTAAAGTCAAAAGACATATCTGGATGCAAGTTGGCCATTGTGGCAACTACTGTAATTGAAAGTGTAACTTTTAAATCACACTTTTCTTACAAGAAAAAAGGCATGGCTCTTCACTGTTATTTTGGAAGCAAATTCGTGGTTCCCTCCTATATTTTATATGTATTAAATATTAAGATGATTTATTTTACTAAAAATTCTGCTCATGTGTATGCTCACTTACTGCTATACATTCTAGATAAACAGATATTAATTTCATAATTAAAAGTAATCTTGTGTAAATACCCTGCAGGCCTCAATGAATCAAACACATACTGTGTGTCAGGCCTCCCACTGTCTTCAAGTGGAATGTACTGGCTGGATAATTAGATAGTACATATTTTTTAACCTTATTTGCATGCATATTATATCTTTTGCACACTGACAAGCAGCAGTAACAACAAAAGTCAGATTACCACAGGGAATTCCCACAAAGAAGTCTTCATTCCTTATAATTTGCAGCCTAAATTAAAATAATTTGATCTTTGACAAGGATGAAATGTCAAGCAGAAGGGGGTCCTCTACAAGCCACGGCCTGTGGCTTCTGAAATCTGCCTAATTTATGTCAGTCACTTCTTAATACATATTTAAGTATTACACGAGAAAGATGATAAATATGCAATCTGACACCTTTGGTATTTCCCTGCTGTTAATTTATAAAGGTCTGGCGTCCCCCAAACTGACTGGAATTATTTAAATAAAAGAAGAATTGTGAAATAGGATGGCGCAGGGTCTGGCTTCCATTTTCACTCAATATTGAACACAGCAGGTAGTACACTAAGACAATTATTTGACTAGGCCTCAGAATCCCACAGTGACGAGGAACTTTCTGAATTAGTAAAGGAGGATTTCTTTTGTTCACACACAGACAAGAAGTTTGCACTACAGGTAGCTCTGCGTTGTCCTAACACATTCATACTCTACAACAACAAAACACAGATGTGTTCTGCTCCTTTTCTTTTTTTTATTTTTTTTTATTTCAAATAATGCAATGATGCTGCTAAAAATAGAAGCATTCTTTTAAAATGCAGAGCATGCCTACCTAGATTAAAAATAAACACTAGCACTTCTATTTCTTTTTTGCCTTCTTTCCTGGCCTCAGTCCCTTTTCAGGCATTATCTTTTACACTTCATTCATTAGATCAAAATTTTTCAGATCATCTCGAAGTTGAGAACATATCCAGGCCTGAAAACAGATGAGACTAAGGCTTTGCTGTGTAACGAAGTGCAATATCATGAAAGACTACATGATCGTTTCAAGTCCTTTCCCCCACCCATTAATACCAGGTGGTATAGTAGGCTTCCTCTGGTCCCACAATGCTTTTACAGCACTGCAGGTAGGGACCATGCCAGCTCCACTTACACTGGATCTATGCCTACTCTCATTAAATACCCTTCACACACCTTTCTTGTTTTCTGAAGTGGAAATAAAGTGTAAGTGCTCTAAACTGTAAAGTCTTAAGCCTCATTTACTGACACATTATTATTAAAAATAAATACTCAATTTTGCCCTGTGTTTTTTTTTTTTTTCCTTTAGAACCTATGTTTCTCTCCTCAACTTCTTGGATCACAATTTGGAAATAAAAACACATCTTATTCTGGATAACATAAGAATTTAGCGTCCAAACTTTGTTCAGCATCTCCCACAGAAGAAAATATACAGAACATGAGACATGAATATATATCACGAAAGCCAAGCTTAATTAGGTTAGAAATCAAATACAGGGTTTGCCCACAGAACGTTTGATCGCTGTCTCCCAGCTCAGAGATACAGATCCTTAATCTTCACGGGCTTGGTTCATGTAAAATTCGGCTGTAGAGCAAACGCATTCTTTGTGCATTTTATCTGAAGTGAAATGTGGTAGCATACTCCAAGCTCTCATTTACAGCAACATCCCCAAGCAAGGGGCAGCAGGTTAAAAATCAGATGAAAACAGTGCTACTCCCAAGTGTTTATAACATACAAACAAGAAACATTAGATACAAGCATATTGGCAAGCATTGTTCATTTAAATGTAATTTACTCATTGTAAATAAATCTGTAAATAACTACCTCCTAACACTTCTTGTGTAAACATTTTGGAAACTATTTCCCCTATGATTTTTGTTCCTAATTGTAGGACTAATGATAATGACCAGGATAGATGAAGTGAATATTAACAAACATGTTTCAGATACTGGCAATGTAATACTTCATTGGTAATAACAGTGTTATTGATATGAATTGGTAATAATTATACAGCTGGTATCAGCAGCATCACAAACTTGTATGCATACTTGTTTGCTTTGGGATGTGAACATTTCATCACCCTTTCAGTGGTTACAGTTAGATGGTTTAAGATCATCACATCTTACAGGCTATGTAAGACTTTTGCCAGATAGAAATACTTTCTTGGGAAAGCCTGCTCTTCAATTTGTATTTAATCAAAAGGTACATTTAACTTGCAGTATATTTGAATTAAATCAGGTAAGCATTTCTTCCAATAACTAATCAAATATTTTTCAGGCTACATGTACTTAAACCCAAATGTGTGAAGCACTGTCTTGGGAAGCAAGTTTTTTTGTTGTTGTTTGGTTTGTTTTTCCTGGGGTTTTTGTTTGGTTGTTTGGTTTGGTTTTTTAAATTTTTTAATCTAACATGTGCGGAGCATGTTTCCACTTTAAAAAGTAACATAACAGCATAACAGGCAGGTCTGGCACCACAAGTCTTACAGTTTCAGTCTCAGTATTCTTTGTTACTGTTCTGCTACCAGATCCATGGTCCCTTCAGATCATTTCAGACTTTGCCTTTCAGGAGGCTTTGACCAGACTCTCATAGCTCTCACCATACTTCTCCAAGTGCCTTATGCTACTATACAAATACTCCATTGATGTGTGTGGTTTCTCATTACTACGGGAAAGGAAAAGCACCATAATCCTCTTGAGAAATGATTTCATTATTTAACTTAAATTCTTAGGTTTGTACCTTCACTCATTTCACATTTTTCATTTACTTATCGATAAATATCAGCCCCCCAAACAGTTTATGTAATGTAGCCACTTATTCTACCAGCCATCAAAATAGCAGTGGCACTTTATTTTAAATTCCTATTTTGTCTCTAACTATCCTGTGTCTTTTCAGTTAATGTTCAATGTATAATGGAAAGATGACCCCTTGTGCAGAGAGAAAAGCTATTTAATGAAGGGGAATGATTCCAAAAAATATATATTCTTTAACCTTCATTCAGGAAAGTAAGTACAATTTTAGGGAATTGAGTTTTAAAGGTTATAAAAACTTGGGACCTAGAAATAATAAGATTTTTTTTTTATTTTAATCCTGCAGCAGCTCTCACTCCCTCCGACAGTCTTTCATTTTTCCATCTGACCTAGCCACACTCCCTATTGATTTCTAATGTTATATTTCACCTCTTGACCTCGTCTACTGTATTAAGACTTCACTAATCATCAAACTGAACTTTGTTCCAGTGTGCAGGGCTACACTACAAATAGACACGATAAAAATAATATTTTGGAATATAGGGTCGAAAGGATGTGCACTGCTTTGCCTTGTTGGATTCAGGCAGTCTGCACCCTTGCTCCCTGCATTTCAGCCAAACTAGTGACATTTCAAGGAGAAAGGCAACAATTAGTTTCTTACTTCTATTTCTACAGATTCATGCAGCTTCTTACAGGTGGCTGAGAAAGTTTCCGAAGTGCCAAATTCAAAATACCAAAATTTGTTCTTCATTCTGAAACAAGAAAAAAAGAAAAGAAAAAAGAAAGATCTTATTCACTATCAATATGTGACAAAAGTGATCATCCTGTCTTCCGTTATAAGTAATGGCAAAGGCTTGGGAACATGTGACATCCCATTTGAAATAGATGAGCTCATAATTTTCAAAGCTTAAATGTTGGTGTCAAGTTGTATGATATCCCCTAAAGGGATAACAGGAATGTGTTGAACTGACAGGTTCAAATGTACCTTTGACTTTTCTTTTGCAGTGACTATCAGAATATTTTTTGTCACTTAACCAGTGACATGCCTCAGAAAAATGTTATCTATTTTATTTCATGTCTTACACCTACTATACGATTTCTGATTCATGGTTAAAATCTCTATCCCACAGAGTACTAGAATGTGCAGGCAGGGCACTCCCATCATGAAGAAGAGCCAAGACAAAAATGTAGCTTGCCTTAAGTTAGCTAAAGGTAAAGACAAAAGCTTATTTTTCATGATGACAGATGAGATATTCGAAGAAAATAAAAATTTCAGCTCTAACAATCTTCAGATATTTTGCAGTAGGAGAGCTGTATTACCAGGTAATTAACTCATAGACGCATTTTAAATGGGTGATGGGACCTGCATCTTCAAGTTCATTAACAGATTCTACAGAAAAATAAAACTGGATATAAATGCTAGTAAATTGCTTAGTTTATCATGACAGCAGGCAGAAATTACACTTTTTTCTTCTTAAATACATAAAGACTGCACTTCTGTTTTGCCAGATTTATTGCATACTGTTAAGTACAATCAGGACACCAGCAGTACCATTTCAAATAAGTATGTGCAGTTTTGTTTAACTCTCATGAGTAATTATTATTCCGTAACAAAACAAGAAGCTAAACTAAAAAAAAAAAAAGACACTGAATTAGAATTCATTATTCACACAGTTCATCCACTTGTGTAAACTGTCTTCTGACACACACACAGCACAGTGTGCTTGGAACTTGAAAATGACTGGGTTTGCATGAGCTAGAAGTGGAGAAGAGTGAAACACAGACACAGATGACTGTCAAACATGCCAGCAAAAGTACAAATCTTACCCTTGGTATCTATTTCAAATTACACATAAAAGTCTACTTAGTGGCTCTTAAAGTCCACTTAATGGCTCTTAAAGTCACAAAGGGAGAAGGGGCACTACACTACGGGCTATTCCCAGAAACCTGCTGCCATGCAAGCCAGCAGTTCCTGGTGCAGTACCAGAGGGGTGCAAGGATGTCCAACCTGGCAGCCTGCACGGGGTGGGGAACAGGAGAATAAAAAGAGAGAGATCAACACATTTCTGAAGAAAAAGTTACAGGCATTTCCAAAGGTTTTTGCACACAAATCTGAAAATGTTTGGAAACCAGTTTTGAGAACCTGCTCTGGGATAAATGGCATATTCTCAAAAGAACTCCAACCAGAAGGGCTCAGACCAGATTCAGCTTCCAGACTCCAAGAGTCTGTGAGTGGAAGTGATCTGATGTACGTTCCTTCTGCACCTGCAGATTAGTTAGCACACTGACATGCTGACCTGGGATCCACTGCTCTATTTATGCCAATGTATATGAAGAAATGTAGATTTCTTTAATTTCCAAACAAGTGTGATGGAAGTACTGAATTCCTGTTGGGTCCCTTTGGAAAATCCGGATGTAGCTATTTTCCTGCTACTTTCTACACAGGGACAATGAATAATGAAACAATAAAAAAACCTGATATAAGTATTCAGAAAAATACTTTGTCATTTCTTTTGATCCGATTATTGAGTAAGATCAACAAGCCTTTGCATCTTCTCTTTTGAGAGCCTTTCGTCTTGGTGTTCAGTTATTCTTACCTCAAATGAAGCATCTTTTCTTTTTCTTTATTGGAAAGCCTGCTTTAAATTGACTTCTTAGCACTGTATATAATAAACTCTTTGACTTGCACAAGGATAAAATAGCTATATTTTACAGTCATTCAGAATATATTGTGCCAAATTCATGCATTTTGAGTTCAGCAAAACAAAACCCAGCATTGCCAGGACACTCAAGGCAACTAGAGTGCACTAGAACAAGGCAACTGGAACATTTAGATGTATAAATCAAAACCTTGTAGTATTACATGACAGAAGATTAAGTACATTTATCAGGTGAGGTTTTGATCGTAGATGTATTTCTTGTCATTGTAATATACCCTATAAGAGTCTATCAGGCCAAAAAATGTAGGCTTGTGAGCCTGTCCCCCTTTCCCTAGTTTACTATATCTCTGTTTTTAAGGATAGGAAGACAACCTACTTGACAGCTTTTCCAGTACAAAGATGGATGTAGATACAGATAATTTTATTCTTTTTCAAAAGGATTTACCAACTCCCTTTACCAGCCATGACATAGATTAGATTGTATGTTTTTATTCAAATGCACTATATTCTTTATTGAACGGAAAACTGTATTATATCTTTTCTTATATGTACAAAACCAAGTTAAATGTAAATAAATCAAGACAAATTGTACTAAAATTTCCATATGCAAGATCAATCTTATTATTATAGTAAATATTCTAATTTTTCTAATAATAAAATCTCTAAATTAATTTCTTCCACTTGCATTCCTCTTTCAAACAGGTGAAGCTTATCTGCTTATCAAGACAGCAGCAAATAGTAGAAAAGTCCATTTAGAAGATTAATGAACTACTCTTATGGCCATTCTAATTTCTTTCACAATAGTAGAAGTAAATTTTAGACTGGTAAACAAATACATATTTAATGACAATTTTGGAGCATTACAACTGCAAGAAACTGAATCACGGGCTGCTGTCATGTCTATTTTCTCTCTCTCCTGGAGGAGCTGATAATTTAGACTTGTTCCAACTTTTAATAAGAGATGACCAAAATAAAGATGAAGTCTGTTTCAGTAAGGGAAAAAAAAAAAAAAAAGTGTTATACAGTAGCACTTTTCTTTACAACACTGGTTTCGTTTGAATAGGAAAGGGAATAGATTACTTTACAGGAAAGTGTTTCTGTATATGCTTCAAAGTGCATAGCTAAACTCTTAAAGAACTTTGTGTTTGAAAATACAATATAAATAAAACATCAATCACGATTAAAGGCTGACCTATCTAATCCTGCTATTCGATTACAGTATGTCAAAATATATACGGTCTATGGATGTAGGAACAACAAAACTAACTGTACTTCAAGAGCCTAAACACCTTTTATGCTGGCAGTGTTCCACACCCTCAAGTACTGGTCAATTTTCTGATAAGTGGAACAATCTCCTTAAACAGGGATGAAATAAATTGGCAAGACAGCATGGGAAGGCTAATACTGCCATTTCTTACAGTGTTTCTACACTGTGGATAAATATTAGACTTAGAAACTTGGACATGTTTCTCGGAAAAGTTCAGGCTAATATTTGGCAATCAAGGCAAAATGATCAAAATAGTCTGTGATATGGGTTTGCTCCATTATCAGTTAATCAGAAACCCCCCTACTGCTAAAACTATTTTATATAACCTTTCTGATTAAGCAATTACAAGACATGTCATTGAAAAATTGTCCTGTATCTAAATATGGAAATAGTAAATACTTTATTCTACACCTGAAGAGCATCTATACTTCAATGCAGTGTGCACACTGTCACAACGTGCATAACAATAGACCAGCTATAGGGTGCTAATAAAAGGTCACCACAATAAAACAGGAGTATATTTAAACTTAAGAAACAAATTCATATTCTGGTGTTAAAGGTCTACAGTTGGGGCAATCGCTTATTGCTACATTTGTAAGTTTGTCACACTTGCTACCGCATTCTATTAACAATTCTTATATTTACTATTTATATTAATTATATTTATTTCCACTTTATTTTAGTTATGCAGTGTCAAGCTTCAATGACTTGAGCTAAAAATTTCTACATCAGGAAATTCCTGACTGCAATTTTTATAAAATTTCAGCTGAAATACTTTGACCATTTTTGAAAATGACTAGAGAAAAACATGTATATTTGCTTAAATTAAATGTGTTTGATAACATACACTTTGAACTGTTTTAATACAGCTACACTTTCAGAGCAAAGATTTTAAATTTAGCACAAGGATGGCCTTGCATCAAGAATATGCCTCTGGCCATCTGCATTAAAATATATACAGAATTTAACTATCTTATGACCATTTGGAAATACACTCTGGGAAAGATTTATTTTCAATATTGTCATATGGCAGAGAAAGAACAAATTTTTGTCTCTAGTTCTGTCATCTTTTATCCTTTAACCTATACAAAGTATAGATATTTTTACCCATGAAATGACTAGAATTCTTAATTTTTCCAAAGTAAATTCCTTGAGAAGTCCACTGCCAGGAAGCAATCTCTACCAGAAAAGAAAAATTTCTCTCCAAGAAATCTGTGCAAGAATGTTTGCTCATGGACAAGCAGCACTTGGTTTCCTCCATAAACTATACTGTTCCCCAAAATATAATCCCTAAGCACTGCCTTCTGAAAACATGTGGTTTTTTAAAAGCTATTCCAACTATGTTGCAGAAGTACTGTTTGTTTGTCAGTGTCAAGAGTTGGTCTCAGTCTATACCTTAAACTCATACAGTTTCCAGCATAAAGCTCCCATTTTAAGAGCAGCATTCATGAACAACAGTGCACAGAATGTAAAGAATTAAAAAAAAAAAAATTCCATGGCAAAAAAAAAAAAAGTAGGAAAGAAGCCATATAGAGTGGATGCTTATCATCTCATTCACCACATTTCTGGAAGGTGCTCAGAGCCACAGATTCAGGGTAAGTATTTAAAATGAACAGGTCTCTCTGTCTCCCTTTTCCCCCTTGTTCACTCTTTTGTCCTCTACTCCAAGGAAATGTGGAATAATGTGTAGAACCACCTCTGCAGGGAATCAAAAATACCAGAGAAGTGTGCACAAAATGGAGGTGTGAGACAGAGGTGTACATCCACAGAGGAGAAACTGTGAAGAGTCCAAGGGGAGAAAGTGGTTGACAAGTATATGTGAAAAAAAAAAAAGATCATCATCAGGGAAAATAGCGGAATCAAGAAAGAGAAGAATGAGAAAAAGATAGAAACCTAATTTCAAAATGCATTGAAGTTCTGCAATGCTGAAAGAAGAATGATGATAAAATAGAGAAGGGAAGAAAAAGAAAATAATTCTAAAGGAGACCCAAGTAAAACCACATATTTCTGAAGTCTGAAAATAAGGATAATAAGGTCTAAAAATGAAACTGGGAGTATAGGAAATGCCATCCTGGGCAAAAAAGCTGAACATCTGTTCCAATATTCTGTCACTGACAGTGGTTCGTACCAGAGACTTAGGAGAACAGTGTAAAACTCCATGTAGCATACAGCTGGGAATAACCTAGCTCTAAGGAAGGTTTATTATTATGTATGATTCTATCAAATTGAAAGAGGGTACGTTTAGATTAGTCATAAGGAAGAATTTTTTTATGATGAGGGTGGTGAGACACTGGAACAGGTGGCCCAGAGAAGCTGTGGATGCCCCATCACTGGAAGTGTTCAGAATCAGGTTGGACTGGGCTTTGAGAAACCTGATCTAGTAAAAGATGTCCCTGCCCATGGCAGGGGGTTGGACCAGATGATCTTTAAAGGTCCCTTCCAACCCAAACCATTCTGTGATTCTATGATTTTAATTCAGACAGTTTATAGTATGAAGCAATATGAAAAAAAGAAAAAAAAAAAAAGAAAAAAAAGACTAGCCAAATTCATGGGAGCAAATTACTCTTTTAAAAAAAAAACAAACAAACCCAAAAACAAAAAAAAACCCAACTTGTTTATGTTAATCCATGACTGTGTCCTGCTTTATTAGAGATTGGAATTTCATATTGCATTTAAAAAACCACCAATATAGAAGCCCTAATGCTTGTTCTCAATGCATGGAAAAAAAAGTCTGCACCCAGGAACAACTGAAGCAGAAGCAGCTATGGGAGTCTTCCTGCAATTGGGAATAAAAGCGCCTGCAACCTTTACCATCTGATTTTTCTCAGGTCGTGGAAAAGTTTTCTAAGGTGTGTCTGAAGTTGCTGCTTTTGGTTTATTGAGCCCCGGACTGTCAGACATATATTCAAGAGCAAATGAAGTAAAATTTACAGTGGATTGTATGTCACTGTGATTGTACTTTGTATTTCTGCTAATAAAGTGTGCTGATACATTGGATTTTATCTAATTAAATACTAAATATCTCATAAAATAAATAAAACTTGAGTTGCTAAAAAATATTTTAATGCTTCATACAATTCAATGTAAAGAATATTTTTATCAAGTCCTATCACTCTCACAGAAGTTTTCAAGAGACAACATATTTTCTGTCTTTTCTTACTGTTCATAAATCTATTATCTAGGTAATTTTATACTTGGGTAAAAATGATTTCATTGCAGCACATAATATATATTAATAAGAATGTATGACTTTTTCTAATGTTCTTCTTTTCTTTCCACTTCTGTCTTAACAATCATATCATTCCTTTTCTGCTTTATAATGAATCATACGCAAAGGTAAGGAAATAGCCAGTGGAGATGCACATCCATAAGAGATTTATGTGTGACTGGCATGATTTTAATAGAGACATCTTTGTCAATTTTTTCTTTTTCCATTACCAACTGTACTTACGGCAAATCTAAATGTTAATCTCTTATGGCACACAGCATAAGCAGAGATTGTATAGATAAGTGCAGAAAAGTTAAAATCCTGAAAGAACAGTTCCAGTTTTACGCAATAAATGAAATTTTCACATTATCATACAATGATACCACCCGCAGTTGGAAAGCTACCCCATACAAGCTTATACCATTAAGTAACATTGCGAGATCCTCTCTTCCTATCATTTATTAGTTCTACTGCTGCAAAGCTGCATCTGACTCCATTTTCTCTCATACTTTATAGTACTGTTTTGCACTGTAGCTTGCACTTCTGTATGCAGCTGGTCTGCAGTCTCCACTGTCTACCTGCCTGCCCCACTTCTCCAGCTCTCTGCCTGATTTTCTCCAAACTGTCCGCAGTTCATTCCAGCTGTAACTACCATCCTTCCCCCTTGCCCATTCAGTTCTACTCCTGCCTTCAGCTGTGCTCTCATGTCCATCCAGGAACCCACTCCTGGACACCTTGTTCACTCTGATCACTTGCACTAATAAACACAAATCATAAAGAGTTGCAAAAGGGCCTCACAGTACTAAGTGACTGGGGTATAAAAAGGTAGATGACATTTAATGTGGGTAAATATAAAGTGATGCATAGAGGAAAATAAAAAACAATCCTAATTTTACAAACAGTGATGAGTTCTCAGGGACAAAGTCTTGGGTTTACAATAGCTGAACAAAGTGTTGGAGCAGTGCTTAATAGCATTTGCATGAATTGGGTTGTGATGCTGAATACGATGTGCAGTTTTCCTCTCCCCAAAGGGGAAAGAGGAGGGGGAAGAGGGGGGGAAAAAAAAAAAAGAAGAGTATAATAGAACTGGAAAAATATGGAGAACAAAAGTGGGGACAATCAAAATATTGAATACCTTTTGAACTCTTCAGCCTAGAAAGGTGATAAATGGGAGAGATATAAGAGTTCTCTAAAGTCATGTGTGCCATGGGGAGGATGAATAGGGCATGATTACTCACTATCTCTCCCAAGAAAAAGCTAGGACAGATGAGAAGGACTTAGGAGGCAGTAGATACAACAAACAAAAGGTTTCTTTACACAGCATGCAAATAAGATGCTAACAGGATGCTAAAAGTTCACATCAGTACAAAAATGATTGGAGGAGTTCATGGAAGAAATAGCCACTGAAGTCCACATAACAAAAGCAACACAAATATGGAAATACATGACGTTACCCCATTCTTCTCTTCTTAGACTCATTGGCAGACAGCGCTGGAGCAAGAGCACCTGGCTAGACAGACCTTTTGGCTGACACCAGGTGGGTATTTTTATGTTCTTATGTTTCTGGTCCCAAGCACCTTTCCTCTTTTCTCTTACTATCTTTGCTGGATTATCTATTTCTCTTCAATAAATGTCTTGCCACCCATTACCACTTGTTATCTCAGGTTCCAACTATCCATTTGGATTGAAATATTTGTACAGATAGTACCAGTACCAGTCAGTTCACACATTCCAGACAGGTATTGATGTTCCCAAACATCATCTATTATCCGTATATTTGCAGACAAGAGGTGCAACAAATTCACTGGAGGTCTGTGCACTGTTCCCTGATTTTGTTGGGCTACTGATCAGAATGTAATTTGTCTAGGTTTTTGGGAGAAATAGCAGATAGATTGGAAGTGCTCCCTCTGCTAGGGCTACCAGAAAAAAAACACGAGCAAAACCAGGATGATAGTCATATCTAGAAACCACATTCTTCACTAATTAGCTAGGAAACCTGTTCTCATTGGATTAACTATGATGCCTTTCTCACATACCCTCCTTACAGTACAGACTCTGGCGGAGAGAAGCCTACTACTAACATCTATACAGAGGAGAATCTTATCCTAAAATACAAATAAAAATGCCCATATTAAAATATAAACACCACACTCCAATAATTTGAAGAGCCTCAGAGTATGTGCTATGTGCTATAATGCAGGAGGAGCTTGATGACTTTTGAGCTGTGCCTCAGGCTGCATCTGCTCTATGCCAATAGGCAACAGGATGTTCATGAGAAAAAAAGATAATGTATTTCTCCTAGAGGTACAGAAAAGTGGTACACTCAACTGAGACAAATTACAGGAGGTTAACCTACAGCACCTGGTATAAAAATCAGCTATTACAAAACAGTGTGATACCTGACTGATACAGTTTACAAGATATTCCTCCATGTAAGAGGGTACTGTTTCTCATCCGTGATAGAAATATCTGTTTTAAATAAGGAATTCTGACACTTGCTTTTGAATATATTCTGTTTTAACAACAGTTATGAGTAGGACCAAAAACCCCACACAGTTTAGTTTCTCAAAACATTTACTTAAAAAGTATCTTCATTATATCTGTGGTTTTATCTGTCCTTTTGCTCCACTAAATGAACATTTCTGTAACACTTCTTAAATCCTTTGTGTCCATTCCCCATCATGAAGATTTCTGCTCTTAACATTTTACTTATTTTTATCTTCATATTTCCCCTCAGTTTCTTTCCCAAATTCCCCAGTCTTGGGAGCAGATGCTGAGGCACCAATGACTCATTAATCTGAAGAGGTTTTTTATCATGAACAAAAATAAAGCCTATAAACAGTTCCACATTTACCAGCCTTGGTTGTACTAGAGAACCAACAAAGCTTTGTTAAAAAAAAAAAAAAAAAAAAAAAAAGGCCCTCTCTGTATATGTTATAATAGACCTACTATCTCAAAGCAAGGTCATAGACCTTCACATTTCATCTTTAAATTATGTCAGACGAATAAAACAATTTTTCTTCCCCCTACCCACAGATATGACACTGAGTAGTACTTAAATTAATGAGACCATTGTTAAGGCAGTTCAGAAGTTCAGGGACAGGTTTGCAAGGAGCAACTCCTCATTGGCTGCTTCACATGCACAATTGTAGCTGTTTTAGAAAACAAACAAACATATAAACCAGTTTTGTTTCCCTGTAATGCAGGTGATTATATGTAATTAAATAATCTTTTTCTCTACCCAATATTTTAACTCCCACTGAAAAACTGAAGTATCTCAATACTGCTATTCAATTCTTGCCAAAAAATCCTTCCATTCCCTTAAAATACTTGAAACACTATGCTTTATACCATTCCCAAGTAGGACACAATGAGGAGACTAAGGAAAATAAAAAAAAAAAGAAGTAAGCAATCATATGCTGTAAGGGAAACAATGAGCAGCTCTTCTGTGAGCACACAGGAGAAACATCAGACTCTGTGTAGGAGAAAATCTTTGATAAAATCTTTTGTCCTTAGGAAATATTTTGTCCTCCAGAAATATTTAAGCCTGACAGGACTGGCACAGGACTAAACTTCTCTGCCTGTCTGACTGGGATTCACAGGACTTTAAAGTTTCTTTTTTTACTGAAAGAGCAGATTTATGAGTTTAGGAAGCCCCACCCTTTTGAGAAGCCTCACCCTTTAGGAAGCCTCCACCCATATGAGAAGACCACTTCTAACAATGCAAGGGCTTGCCTGAGATTCAGCTTAACACTGTATTTAGCCATGTCAATGCATTTGTCTACCTGTGAACTAGACAGTTGTATTCCCATTGAAGACAAAAGACATCTGCTCCATGGAACTGAAGTTGTGATTCACGAGACCTGAGTAAGCAGAATTGCTCTCCAGGCTTCCCTGAGAGAAATAACTGGCTCTCCACTGACTACAGTGAGAGCACTGACATCTAGTTCATGCGTACACAGACACCTTTAGAAGCCTACATTGAGGTGTCTAATCTCAAACCGAAAATGTGTCTTGTTTCAAAACATTTACACCTAAATAGAAGGCCCCTCTCCCCCCAAACCCTACAAGATAAATGAAGACTCATTATTCCTCATTTTACTTGCTAAAAGATAATTCAAATAACATACCTTTAAAAATACTTAGGTGGGACAAAGCATCTAAGCATCCTTATACCTAAGGCTTTTAGTGACTTATCACAGAAGAACCCAGGAACTGAACCCAGTCCACCTGTGTTCCCTGTAGCACCTTAAATACCAAAGGCAACATAAGCTGTCCCTCCTCTCTAGTCTCATCTTCTAGGAATTTTCAAGTAGGCATATAACCTATCTTTCTCTCCAGGAAATGCATGGACACTGTGCTACCTCTTTTCCTACAGAAGGGTCACAGTACAGCTGCCAGCTCTCAGGTGCAGACTGTTCAGGAGAAAACAGGCAGGTGAAACACCTGGGCCAAGCTTCATTCTCTTTGTGAAACAAAAGTTCACAGTTATTAAATAACAGTACATTCATTCCTACTTTGTAGGGTAGGATGGGATGAACTTTGTTTTTAAAAGGCCACTGATTTTTTAGAAACCTGAAAATATTACAATTAATGCTATATTTGTGAGTCTATATTTTTAGGCAACATTTTTTCCCCTGAAAACTGAACGCAGTCATCAGCTGTGGTTAAAAATGCTGTTCTGTAAATGTGCAGAGACTTCAGAATGCATTTTTAGCGTGGCAGAAGGTCTTTACTTAGTAGAAATCAGGACTTAGCATTGAAAATGCACATGGTAGCTGTATAAATAATAAATTCTACTACTATAACTACTTACCAAATTACCCTTCAAAATACAAATTTAGAAAACTTTCTACACTGAACAGCACCTAAAAGGATGAGGCAGGCTGCCGGGCAGAGAGTAAAGCTGAGAACACTGTAGTGTTTTTGCTCCTCTGTACAAAGCTATGTGACCAAGACTCATTCTACCAAAAAACTTGTTGGATTATCGGCAAATAACTGCTATGCACCCAGCATGGCATTTGTTTCATTTGTTAGAATGCTGTAGTGAAAACACTTATTTTTAATCCCTGTGCTCCATTACAATTTAAAATACATGCAATCAAGAAGAAATCGATATATTGTCAAAAGAATACTTAAAAGAAATCTATAAAATGGTTCCCTCTGTGCCTTCTATGGAATGTGCCAGTGATTATATACATTCCACTTTGGAGAAGTCTATAAATATAGACCCTTTTCACAGGGATATACACAAAGATCACTTCAAGAAATCTTCTGCCCTTCTAATTTTTGGATAATCATATGCTACAGGAACAGTAAATTTAGCACCAATGTCTAGTAGGATTCTTTTCTACAGCCAGAGAATTGGTGAGGGATCAACCTTTATGGGTGATAATTCTAAGCTATCAAGTAAGCCTAGTAATTAGACCTGTGCTTCTGCCTAAATTATATTTGTCTTGTTCAGTGCCTTCAGTTTTACTTCTTATACTACAGCTCCATATTGCATTTCTAATCATTACTTCACCCCAGCTTTTTAAAATCTCTCACAGCTCCATGCTACCAGCTGTTGTTTTCTTTCCTAATGCACTTCACTTGCAAGGAAAAAAAAAAACCAACAAAACCCCCCCCAGATTTAGATTTCTTTGAACCTCATCCTTATTCACTGCTTTTCAGCTCCTGAGACAAATGGAAGCAATCATTCTTTGCTTTAAAGTCAGTAATACTTTAGGACTTAAACTTGATAAGGAAATCAAACATGGTCAATGAGGATACTGTCATTTGGAGGCATTGATCTGATTTCTTCAAATTTGCAGGATTCCAAACACTGGTTGACTTGAAAATTGCACCAGTTTAACCGGTTTTCTAAACTTAAACAAACAAGTACAGATTGTTTGGTGTATGCTATTAAACTAAGAAATAGACATCAAAGGAGCTACTCATATATACAGATAAAATGAAGCACTTCAATGCTTGCAGAATCAGGACTCTATTTCAGTATAAAACTTCATAATTTTAGGTTAGTTAATAATTTTCTAACCGATCTAAACTATGCCAAATTAAGCCACTCTTAAATGAAAGTTAAAATATATCTACTCTATCATTTGTGCCAGTTCAATCATTCTATACACTGAATTTAAAAAGGAACAAAGACAGAACAAACAGACAAACCTTATATTAAACTGGCACAGTCATGTTATTTGACATACAGAAAACAGCAACTGCACTTCTTTTGTTAACATACATGCATAGCTTTTTGTGAACTGTGAACATATCAGTAAGGAAATACAAATTAACAGCACATAAAATGCTGCTTCACAGGGCTCACTGTAGTTACATGAGAACTGCAGGCAACACTTCCACTGACACTCGTAGTTGTATAAAGCTCACAGAATTTAGCTTGCAGGTTTGGCTTTCTTTCAAAAAAACAAATCTTAAGAGTATATTAAAGTATATAAGCCTAGCATCTAAAACAGGTCTTCAAAATGTATTCTGCCATAAACTTTTCAGGGCTGAAGAAAAGTAATAAAAACCATAAAAAATAGTTCTACAATATTACATCTGAGAAAGGGCAAGTGAACTTTTCCAAATCTTAACAAACAAACAAGCTCAGAGAAACCATGTATGAAACAGTCTGTAAAATTTTCTGCTTGGGACTTCACAACAGCATATACTAAATTCTTAAGTAAAAGCTTAGCATGTTGACTACAAAAGACATGCTTTAAAAAAAATAGGGTGTACCAAACTTTTTCAGCTTTTTCAACTGAGAACACACAGTAATCCATCATTTTTCATTTTAATGTTGAGTGAAGAACTAGGATGAAGTATACTCTGAAATTCTTAGTTTTTATGTACCTCTGCATCAGTCTACAAGTACAAAGGGGCAGTACAAATGATTATCGTTGTACAATATATAACAAAGTCCTAATGACTCTTACCTCACAGTACTGCAATTTTTCTGTTGTTTAGGGGCTTGGCCAGCGAAAGGGAAGATTCTGGGATATTTCTTCTTCCCATCAGTTCTCAGCTATGTAGCACGGTGACAAGGCTGAATCAAATGTACCAGCATAGGATTAATGATTTAGCTGGTAGGAGAGGTGGCATAAGACACGTGTAGGATTTGAAATACAACTTTCAGATTGAAAAGATCCATATTTATACGTTCTTGTGTGAGCCCTAGAGCTGACTGTAATTATAGTCTTCAGGTAACAGGTACATGTTTCTGTGTTAAGATATAAGCAGCACATTAGCCAACTATAACTCCCTTCAGGGAAGGGGGTGGAGAGGAGGGAAAAAGGCAAGCCTGTTTAGTGAAAACAGCACTGTTTTCAGTAGACAACAGAGGCTATTATGTTAAGGCTGAACTATGCAACGCATTCTGAAAAAAGGTCTTATCTTTGCAAGTGGATTTAAAAAAAATGTTCCTGCAGAATTCTCCTAAGTAGTAATTATAAACTACGTGTTTGTAATTAATATAAAATAGTGGCTTTATCTCTGCATAGGAATATTATTAACATACCAGCTCTACTTTTGTAAGTTCCATGAGAATATGCCAAAGAATTTTTTCCTTTGGTTTCGGTAACCCATCTTTTACATTCACAGCCCTAATACACCTGACAGTCTTTTGTATAAACCTAAGTCATTTTCCAGACAGGTTATCTCTAGGAAATAATGAACATGTTGTGTTTTCTTTAGCTGTGTGTCTATATAAGGCAGTATGCTCAGCAGCATTTCTTAAAGTTCGTCTAATTTTGCAAATGCTTCATTCCAAAATCTTAGCCTGCTTCTTCTCTGAGTTGTTCCTTACAGCTAGATATTTGCTGTGAGTATGAAGTATCATAGGCAATTGTCACATGATAAATTACTGTTTTCATCCATCAAATATTAAAGCTGCTCGCTACTGACCTTGAGCACCACTTACGCTCCCACAGCCGTGGCCCTTTTCTAAGTCAGCAGGGTACAGCTGGCACAAATTCAGCCGAGCAATCAGATTCAAACCCGTTCGCAAAAGTTGGGACTTTTAAAAGTGCTGTGCCTCACGCAGTACGACCGGAGGCTTGACCACTCTTGAGAAAGGTGTCCAACACCTGACCGTTCCTACCGAGGAGTATTACCTGCTCACATTGATTTGCAGCAAAGTATTTCTCAGTAAGTATTTCCACTTAACATTTACTCTCAGGGAATCTGTGTAGTGGGAGATATTTACGAGTTGCTTTCAGCTTAAAAATAAATCACCTCTAATTCCTCTAAGCGAAATCAATCAAAAGTCTGTAAAAAATGGACTGGTTGTTTGGTCGATTCTGGCAGAAAAGTAAACAGCACTTCAGCTTTTCTCCACCATTAAGGTCTAAATGGCCTAGAAAGTAAATCAATATCTCCAGTCAGCCTTCTGGCTATTGTTTAGCCAGTAGATATGGATTTTCTCTAGCTTACTGCACTCCTTTGGGACTAACCTGTAATCCTCAGAGAGTAATAATAAGTTCGTTATCTAGTTCAGCTCTCTGTTGTACATTTAAATGGACCACATCCATCAGCAGCACTTGTTAAAGGACAATGACATCCCATTCAACCTATTTCATAGTGAAATACTTGCAATACCTGATGGAGAAAATTATTATAAAAATCTTATTTGTTGTCAGGTTATTACAAATGAAATATCACAAATGAGGTAAACAGTAAATAAGGATTTTTCTTATATATGTGACATTGTTTCTTCGTTAATGAGTTAAATTGTGGTGAAGTTTATTTCTGTCATACATCATGCAATCTTTCATTATTCATATCAATCTGTTTCAAATATTTCTGGTTAAATACCGCTGCAAAGCAGGCAGCTGTCAGAACCAATCAGTACTTTTTTTTCATTCCTGAGCTACCAGATGTTTGCTGGACTAAAATGATTTTCCCTCCCTCTACCTAGGAGTGCACAAGAAAGCTCTCTCATTTTTAAACACTGAAGTTTTAGAAGGCTTTACTCTCAGATCACAGAATCTGTGCTGTGCTCTCAGCCAGGAAGAGTTATAGTCTCTGATCTGACCAGTCCGTTTTATTGTGTATACACATTTTGTCTGATAAAGGAATACAGTCCATCACAACATGACAAACATAACATTATTTCTACAGCTTTAGCATCCACTGAACATTTTAAAAAAATAACTACTAAATATTCTCTAGACACTCTGAGCATTTAAAAAAACCCCACCACTTACTACTTACTAGTTGCTGTGACTAGATCCATACTGTAAATTATGCACATGAAGACTGCTGTCTGCTGGGGAATGTGCTGTATTTTATCTACAGCCTCATACTCAGCCCTCACAGGGGTTACACAAATATACATAAGAGCCATAGCCACAACTGCCACACCGCCACAGGTTCTTTTCTCTAATTCAAGAATTATTAGGAAGAATGAAACAGGAAAAGGATGGGGGCTATGGCTCTATTCAGGCAAGTGGTTTGAAGAGCAATAGTTTCTATAATAAGTAACCATTCTTTTTTCTTTCAGAATTGCCTATCTGGATTGCAACCACATTTAGGTGAGTGACAAACAGTCCTCAAATCAAAAGGAGAGTTGACAGAGTCCTAAATAAAGATTAAGAAATTGATCCTTATAATGGATCATCTAAATTCAGAGGTTAAGTCCAAACAGCAATGTGTATGGAAGGACAAATGGAACTTTACGACAGTGGCAATTCCCAAAATGCAGCTTTAGTCCCTGGTGAGCTACTGTTGGTACTGGGATCACCACTAGGTGACAGCTAGAGAGCACCCAGAGTTCCCCCCATCTTCTCATCAACAACTTTGTTCCTAAAGCAATTCACTTGGTTTGGTGAAGTTTTTTCATCACTACACACAGCACTATAATGAAAATCAATAGAACTTAAGTTCCTACATATACGTTGCTTTGAAAATATCTATTAACATTGTGTGAAATAATGCTTATACACCTTAAAAATGGAGCCTTAAAGTCTTCTGAATGTCACTAATCTTTGGCAGACAATGAGGTCTGGTGAAAAGACAAGTCAAAGAAATCAAAGCCACAGAATGGAGCGCCTGAAAAAGCATCACAAAAGGTGTCCTTCCAAAATACTTTGCAAAAATGGTTCTTGTCCTTTCTCTTTTGGTATGCAAGATGTATATTAAAAATAAATCTCTCCTCTACTTTTCCATAGTACTTGGGGGCTCACATCACTGTAAGAAACCAGTGGTGAGACTGATATTCTAGAAGGGGGTATTTGTTTGCTTTTGGTATTCTTATTATGGGATCCTGTTCCCCTTGTTATGTTTGTTCTCAGGGAACTGTGGTGGGAATGACTTGTGAGACAATTCTTTTACCAGTTCATTATCCCTACTGATGAGCATTTCTATTCTTTTCTATTCTATTCTATCTATTCTATCTATCTATCTATCTATCTATCTATCTATCTATCTAACATTTCTATTCTATCAAATCTACCTACTCGCAGCTTCTGTGCCTTGTAATACCTTCATCTACTAAACCAAATAACCTTTTACGATTAAATGACATGTCATGCAGATACTTGGTATGATCATCTCATAATTTAATCTTCTCCTTTTTCTGATGAATGATTAAGATTCAACTGTTTGGTAGCTTTTTCCCAACTTTTAACAATTTTTGCAGCTTTTTCAGAAACCTTTTCAATTTTCAATATTTTTTAAAGGCTGGACACTAGAATTGCATACATCATCATCGCAATGGTCTCATGAACACCACATAAAGTTTAAAGAATCACCTTCCTACATATAAGCGTCATACCCCTGCTCATAAAGTCAAAGATCATATCTGTGCTCCAAGCCACAGAATCACCCTCAAAACCTCCTGTTCAGCTTATTACCAGGCATGACCATTTAGTCCTTTCCAGAGTCAGTGCTCTCTAAAATAAAGCTCTCCTTTCTCCACACAGGATCTACATTTGTGATATCCAAATGTTTGACCCTCCATTTAGCCATTTAAAAAAATACATAGACCAATTCATCCAGACAACGGTGTTATTGACCTTTCTTAATTATTATTTACTGCTCTTCCAGTTTTTATGAGACAAAATCTTTGCTAGCAATGTTTTCTTACAGCTCTCTGACAAAGACATTACGTTATAATATAAGAAATAACTACTTAATTCTGTATAAATATTTTGGACATTGAAATATATAATAATAATTATAACTGGATTAGCTTGTGTAGGCAGTACACTTAGTTTGCATAACATGCTTATAAGAAAGTACTAGAAACAGAATATACAAAAAATGAGATTTGGCTTTCATGTAGCATATTATAGGCTTCTTCTAATCAATATACTTCTAATCTCCTGTTACATTAAAAAAATGCTGAAACCTAAATGCTGTGAAAGAAACTGAAACCTTTAGATATTTCTTTGAAATAATTATATCTTCTGTGTTCAGTTTTACGTCCTTATCTCACTCCTATTTAACAGGAGTAATAGGAGTTAAACTCCTATTTAACTCCTATTTAGCTTTGTGCAGGAACTAAATACTCTTCACAAACTGGATAATTTGATAATTATTTTAGGCATTTGTAACACTTTTATATCCTAATAGCTGGTAAGAGAACTTATACCCTAACTTCTTGTATCTAGAATGAAATCTGACCCTGCTAACTCAAAAGTAAAATTCTCAACAATTTCAATGAGATCAGGATCTCAGTCTTTATCTTTCAAGGCATTAACGTAATGCACTCTTGAAAGTCCAATTTTAGCAGTGTTCTTTACTTTGTATAATGCATATGTTTGTAAAACTTCTTCTCCTTTGGTTTTAGCCAGAGAGCAAATTAAAAAAAAAAAAATCAATTTGGCTATTTTAAAATGTGATTATGTTAAGAAAATTAGCTCTATATAAACAATCTCTGATTTCTTCACTCATCTGCTCCTGCTGTCTCTTGGGTCTAAAGCAGAATGTTGTACCCAAATGCTGGGACTCAGGAAACCAAGTTCTTTTCAGAGCTTTGCTGATGAGGTGTAAAGAGATATCCAAAGTTACCCATAGTTAAGAGTTTAAGGAAGTGATTGAATTTGCAGAGCTGATCACCATTCTCAGTTGATCAATATATGAGCAGAAGTTTCGTGTTACAGATAAAAGAGAAAGTGAGCAGTCTCACCAACGTACATAAGGCACCAAGGCATCAACAAAACAGAAGCATTACAAGTGCTAACAATTATCAGAAGCAGTGGCAACAAATCCTCCTGATGGAAATGGTTTTAAAGTTGAGGTAAATAGACTTTCCCTGGTGCAAAGCCCTCACAGGGAGCCCAATTTCAAGATGCTCCTGTTTTTCTTTGCTGTGCTTAGAGAACGTGAAAGAGTAGAATTTATTCTATGAGACAAGCCATGTGCTCCGAGGGCAGGCACCGTAGGTGCTGGCAGGACAGTCACCCCTCCAGCTAGACTCACACAATGCATCCTGACAGCCTTAAGGCGCTGTGGGAGATGTGGCCAGGATAGGTGATTTAAGCATGGTGGAAAATGGGGCAAAAGCACCTAAACTACAACTCCCTTGAGATATTCAGCAGTTGGGAGCAGGCAAAGAGCTGTTGAACTTGATAGACTTTTTATTTTCTAACATTCCTCTTTTGAAAGAAATTCCCAAGCTCATGTCATGTAATTGAGAAAAAGGAGCTGGTGCCTGTCATGTGGCAGGCTTTTGCTTTCAAGTAACTAAAGAAGTTTTCATAGCTGGGAATATGACTTTTAGCATGGTTTCCTTTGGCACTAGGGCCTCTGCTGAATGTAATGCAGTGTCCTGGCCTCATATTCCCTCTGGGACACTGCGTGTCAAGTTCAATCGACCATGGGCTTCTGGCACAAGGAGTTCTGTTTTAGCTTGTCTGACTGAAGGCTAATCAAAGTAAACACAACGACCTGGTAAGGAGTAATGACAGGCAGAGGAACTAAATAACCTCTGGAAGCAGTTTTGGGGGGACCTAATAGCAGCCTGCTGGTGCCTACAGGGAGGATATTGAGAAGACTAAGCCAGGCTCTTCACAATGGTGTATGGTGTCAGGAAGAAACAGAGGGCATAAATTGAAAGAAGAGAGGAACTGATAGGATATATGAAATTTTTTTCACCAAAGACACCTGAAGGCACAAGAAGACATGAAGGCACTGGAATAGTTTGCCTAGACAGGTTGTGCAGGCTCCATCTGCTCAGATTTTCAAGGTCAGACTGCATAAAGCCCTGAGCAACCTGGGTGCCTCATAGCTGACCCTATTCTGGGCATGGATATGGGAGATACCTGAAGTCCACGATAATATTTGTTGGCTCCGTGAATATGAACAGGAATCAAGAGGGTAAGGGCGTGTGTATATTCCACTAAAAACCAATCCTGATCAGCCAGAGAGAAGGAACTGGACTGGGCCTTCTGTGTTCATCCTTGAGTGAGTGCTGATGATGTTTATGTAGGAGTTGGGAAAGGCACTGTGCTCTGTGTTGGCAGGGTCACTCACCCTGCAAACACCTCTGACATCCTGGAGCTCCCACTCCAGGCATATACTGAAAACTTCTGAAAATGATGTGGGAGAGCGTAGCCTGAGGAAATTTTAGTGAAATTAAGATTGAAATTAAAAGCCTAAGAATCTGACTGAAAAATGTCAGGAATATTCTGTATTTGCTTTTTAAGTCTTTTCAGTCAGTGAAAAGTATTGATGCTTAATGCCTACTTGAGACAGAACAAATGTCTCAGTATTGCCATTTCCTCCCTGAGAGAAGTGCTAGTCTCTCATTAACTAGAACAGGTACTTATGTCTACCTTCGATATTTAAGTATCCTACAGTATCCTATTGCCTTTCATCACCATTTTAACTGAGGCCCTTACAATCTGAATGTACCTAGACTTCCCTTATGTATGGCAATTATATTGCTCTTATTTATAAATAAGGAATTAAGACATAGAAGAATTAATAACACCTGGAAAGTCTGTTCTTAAGAAGGGCTGAATCTACACCTCAAAGTCTATTGCTTTTACCACCACAACACATGTTTTTCCAGAGATTGGCACAGTTTTTAGCCGTGGCAACAGTGAAGTAAATCTCAGGGAACAGTCAGAACCTAAGTTCTCTCTCGTTAAAACCAAAACTGTATTTATTTCTGGCAAAATACCTGACAAGAACCCCCAGAATCTTGTAATGTAAAAAAATGTTGATTAAAAGACACATTAGCAAAATCTACACACATGCCTAAGTGAATCCATCAGTGTTGGACATGAGTAGAATCAACTATTTATGGAAAACAGCATTACCAGGAGGTATCAATGACCTTCAACCTCTTCAAGTCTTGCAACAGGAAAAACTAACGACAAGGGAAACATCCAATATTACAGAAAACAAACTGCTAATCAACGTTATTGATCCCTCGTTTTTGTCAAGGTCATTTACTGTTTTAAAAAATGATCTCACGCTAAATCTTTATAGAAAAAGTGGGCTAATTTGATTTACAAAGTAAAGTGCTATTAATTATGGAAGACAGTCAATAAAAAAGCTGATTCCTCTAAACACAAGGCAGATCTTATGGCCTATGATTTATGGTGATGATTATGATGGCAAAATATTTGCAGTTCTCACTATCATCTAACTTGGGTTAGCTGGAACAAAAGATGCAGGTAAGATACTATCAAGCATAATGCAAAGAGCATTAGGAGACAAAAACCTTTAGAGCAGTAAAGGTAAACATCTGGATTAAGAACAGTATACAAAAAGAATAATGTGGCCTATTGTCTCTTTTCTATTGTAGAGCACACAAACCTCTATTTTTTTAATATCAGAGCCAGACTTCTGTCTTGCTGCTGACGTTTCCTTTTGTATTACAGTCCCTAAATGTCTAAGTTACATAACCAGACATCTCAAGGGCGCACAGCACTCATCTGAAATGATGTACTCATTACAAATTTTCCCATCTGGGATTATTAGTATGTCAATAAAACCCGGCAGCTTCTCTCACAACTAAGGCAAGCCTTGGATTTTACTAAAAACGTCTTGTGGGACTTAAAAATATTCAAAAGACTAATTCCCTTTTAACATAGGAATATTATTAAACCCTTAAGATAAAGACTAGAAACAACATATCAGACATTTTAATTTAAAATATCTAACATTAAGTAAATACTTCATAAACCAGAAATAAAACTATACAAGATAAGCTTAGAAAGAAGTACGGGAAGGCCAAAAATGATTTACAGAAGAAAATAAATTTTAGATTAAAGAGGAAAAAAATGAAGAAATTGGAAAAATCAAATGCATTGTTGCATTGTTTTGTTTTTAGTTTGCAAAGTGAAAATGGGATAATTCACACTTCTTAGAATAATTGTTTCAAGCTGCCCATAGACAAAGACAGAAATAGTATTGGTTATGCCAGGTCATATTTTCCAACTTTTTTCATAACCACAAGATTTAAAGAATGTTTCTGTCACTGATGCAATCAAAGGGCTCCAAAAGCCAACATCCATAGCTTGGGCTTTCAATATATGTGTCTTAATTCAGCCTGGATTTTACAGGCATTTCTTTAACACAGACAAACAGCTACTTATCCTGCATGGCTTAGCGGGAAGAGAAGCCATTTTTGAAAGAACTTATTGAATTTCGGCCTACCAAAATAATCTTCTTCCTTTATGCACAAGGAGTTGTTCAAATAAAGTATCATTAATGTATAGTTGCGAGGCACTGGCAAAACACTGTGCCTATCACTAAAAGCTTTCATCGTGTTTGCTTTGTTTTCATGTGAACAACATGGCACTTAATTTTGACAATCTGTCATTTTTCTAGCATGTTCAGAGAGCGGTCAGACAGAGCAGTACTTTTATGTTTTCCATCAAAAGCCTTACGATGCAGAACTGCTCATCTTCTATTAGAGTCCTTGTCAAACCCAGTGAGGTGTTTAAGCTGAGAGAGGACTGTGTCATGTTGTTTCAAGCTCACGTGTCAGCAAAGAGAGATATAGATCTAGTGGTTTCTATCAGCATTAATGCTTGCTTGTGCATCCATATACATCAGATATCTTTGTTTGCAAGATGCAATTGGATAGTGCTGTAGTGCCAGCATGAGCAATCTATAGAAGCCTCCATCTTTCAAGGTAGGAAGGGGCTGCATGGCATATCCTCCACCAGCCTGCTTCTCCTGGAGTAGCTGTTCACACCTGTGCAAAAACAGTGGCTAGTTGGGGCAAAATATTGACAAGTCCAAGCACTGCAAGTTGATATAGAGTTGACAAATGACTTATGGAACATTATTCATCAGCTCTCATTTTTAAGTCTAATGGAAAGTTGTATTTTTCCATAGATTCAATCTTTTTTCACTCGAGTAATTATAAGAGTATCACATAATTTCTGAGAACTTTCTCAAAAATATATCTGTAAGTTTTTTCCAACTTTATAAAGTGGTAACCCTAAAATAAAGTCTTTCCTTAGGGAAATTACTTTCTAAATCTCTCTAAAGGTCTTAATATTGTTAAAAAAAAAAAAGTCCAAACAAAAAAAATACTCTTTCATTTTTTCTAAGAAAAATATCAACAAAAATCACTTCTTATAGCCTGCGCACAAGACAGACCAAGGACACTCCTGAATATTATTCTATTATTAGCAAGAAATCAAAAAGTACATAATGATTTTGCATTATTTCTCTAAATAAATAAGAAAAGTTATTTTCTGGCAAATATGTAACCTCTTTTGGCTTTCTACCAAAAATAACATTAGTTTGAAATTCATACATCATTATTTCTGGTGTTAAACCTCTGCACACATGATACTTTAAGCTAACTTAAAAACAGAAAGATGACATAACATCTCAATTTAAATCTTTGTGAACTAGAGCTCTGAAGTTACCTACCATTCTTTGATGTCTTCTTCTTTAAGTGCAAAATAATCAATTGAAATTAATTATACAAAATTGCAGAAGATACCATGTTTAAAATGAATTGATGTAACTTACATCAATCAAACTGCCATATGTTCCTAAGATCTAAGTAACTTCTAGCTGCACAGTAGTCTGTGGTTACATCAACAGCACCTCTTGCGTGTAAGCTCAAGCCCATACTTAAGCCCAGACCTGCCCTCCTTCCAAACTGTTATACTAGTACATCTGTGGGACAGCTCAAGGGAAAGCTGTGGTTGTTTCATGTTGCTGGACTCACAGATGAGTCACCTAGATGCCATCTCAGAAGGGTCAAGATTTGACTAAGACTATACTCAGACAGCTTAGAGGAGTATAGAGCACTAGTAGCATGTGTACAGGACACAGTGTAATCTAGCTCATGGCAGGATCTGTGCTCTACAGAGTAGAACAGTGTACCCTAAGATGGCAAGCTGTCACTGTCAGTGCACAATAGTTCCTTAGGACTGGACGGTAAAGCTGTGCACACAGTAGGGTTGTCTGCTACATCTATTGGTCTGTTGCTACATCCTCAAATTATACCAGAAGTTTGAAGTCCTATTCAGATTGGAGCTTTGCTCAGCTGTGCTCTGCACCCCACACTGGAAACATTTTCCTGACTACATAAGTATACACCTTCAAATAAATGCCCTGACTTTGAAGAGAGCTGTCTTAGAGAGACCAGGTACTCCAGGTTCTCTAAGCCTTCAAGTAGGCTTATTTAAAATTATTTATGAGCATAATTTTAAGAACTGATTTTCCAAAATCGAAGTGCAACTGACTAGATGGTCACAACAGCAAAAATTTCTAATTTTTATGGGAACATTTTTGTTGTCATTCTTATTATTTCTACAGCAATGAGAAACCTCTGTCATGGAACAGGACACAATTGTGTCAGAAACACAAACCAGAAGATGGTCTGTGAATCAGAAACCCCTTACATTTAATGGAAATGTGGGTTTTTTCCACATTATTGATCAGATAAGAGGTTTCTATTCTCTGGAAGGATAGAAGATTTCTGAGAGAATGCCAATGTTATTATTTCTTACATAATGGTGTTTTCCGATTTGGAACAGTGGTATTGCCAACTCTTAGTATTAAAAAATCATGCATCAGGCCTCAAAAAACATGTCATTTGGAAAAAAAAATATATTTGGGTACTTTATATTTGTCCTTTGCTACTTTGCCTAAGGGAGTGTTCAAACCATAACTTTAAAATGTTCTCTAACACAATAAAGAAAAATAAACACATTTGCAACTGAAAGCAAGCTTTTCTGATAGTCAGGAATTTAGAATTGAGACCAGAAATATTCAAACACACCAACATTTTTAATAAAAAAATCAATACTGTTTGGCAATACTGGAATCAAAAAGCTTGGGTTCCATGAGTCACTTGTAGCTCAAGGACAGTCTCGCAAAGTCCTTGGGTAAGAATTCCTATTTGCATAGGGAGCTTTTGCAAGGAGCAGGCCAAGGTTCATACAAAAAAAGGGAAGAACACTAAGGACTAAGGATGAGAACAATATTATTCCGTGTTACCTGAGAAGGTAACACTCTCATTCAATTTGCATTTATTTCACATTTATTCCTCAGTTTATTTTTAAATGGTTGGAGTCTATACATCTGACTGAACATGTCGTTTAGAAAAGAGATTTAGGAAGCCAAGGTGAAGGAGGCATGAGAGGATTAGAAAAGAAGTTAAAATGTGGCAACTGGACAGATTCAAACCACATTTGCAAGGAGAAAATGCCAGTCAGGTAATACCTAGACAAAGAAAAGGCAAAGAGGTGGTATTTCTTTTTACTATCAGAGATTAGGTGGTGACATAGCAAGTCAAGACAAAAGCCAATATTAGTTTTCTGTGCCTCATGCCTAGGAACACAGTGGAATGTGTTTCATTATTTGCCTAAATTACCCACAAAAAACAACCTACAGTTCTTTAACATTGATGCCAAAAGTCCCAGAGAGGGAACACATCTGGGCTGTCAGCCAAACATCCCAGCATTTTAGCCAGAAATGATCTATGGCCACTAACACCCATGTCTGAAGCTCCACTCATCCCAGTAGAAGGAAGGAAGGAAGGAAGGAAGGAGGGAAGGAAGGAAGGAAGGAAGGAAGGAAGGAAGGAAGGAAGGAAGGAAATGTTCTGAGGCCTTTTGCTATATCTAACGTCTCAAGTTATTTTTATTTCTTTTTTACATCAGTTTTATCAGTAAAAAGATTATTTTGTAGATAGGGCTAATCTTAATTAACAATGATCTATTATTATATTATAACCACAGAATGGAGAGAATTTTGACTTGGTGAACCAGCTTCAAAAAACAGCCAGGTTTTGAAAGTACAATACATGAGATTCTGCTCCATTAGATATTTCTAAATATTATGATTTGATGTACAGTTTCTTTGAGGGGAAAAATTAACACCATCAGATTACAGCAAGGATCTGTGGTTGAAAATAAGAACAGATCCAACAGCTACCACAGCAAATAAAAAAAGAAGCATGTTATGATGTTATGCCACATGCACTGCCTGGCATTCAGTCAGCTCACTGTAGCTGAAAAATAGCTGTGAGCGTCTATGTTCCATTAACACTATGTTAATTATTATCATTGTCTCATCAGTAGTTTGTTTACGACAGCTCTGGGTGACAAGGATACTGAGATGCTCTGTCAAAGCCATCACCTGATGAGATTTTTATTGGCATAAGATCTTTCTTTCCCTTAGTTAGCTACATTACAAAAATCACTGTTTCATTAAATGCAAATACTATTGCCTGCCTTTGGCTTTTTATAAGATTCATATGACTGATATAATAACCCTGATCTGGCATTGCATTAACCGGTTTCTTCTCTAAGTGAGGATAAGCTAATCTGTATCTCTTCTGAAGAAATTCACGCTATAATAGTAAAACATCAAATGGACATGCTGAAGCTTGCTTAATAAATCTTTTATTTCTGAGTCTCCCATGTAGGAAAGATATAAAATGAACTGCTATTGTCTAACTAAAAGTAATTTCCCTAGAAAGGTTAGCACTAAAACAGAAAGATAGCAAATGCTTAATTATTCTTCATAAATAACATTTACTTACAGTTGCATGACTGAATCCTTAGGCATTCAGTTTAGATTATGGCTTTGCTAATGAAAATATTCTGGAGCTCTTCCCTAGTTTCCTTCCTTAATTGGCCATGCTAACAAGGATGGCCCTTCCAAAGCAAAGTATGTTCTAGCCAGGTAAATGGTCCAGGCCAAATGAATACAAGGGACTAATCCTTTGGTTTCGCTGAATGTTTTGGTAAGTGCCATGGATATTACTGAGACCTTTTATATTTACCTAAAATCTATTTATGCAGATCTTACACATGCTAATTCTAGAAAGATTCAGACCACCTCCCATGAATTACTGGGCACTATATACTTCTTAAGCACTGAGACAACTGTACCAGAGTAGATAACCTGAATGTACTTCTATCTTTAGCTTCACTTCTCCTCTTTGGCAGACACAAACTATGACAGATCTAAAATAATTGCTCCTTCTTCCTTCTTCTCCCACCATTTTTTGAAGTGGGAAACTTGATACCTTTAGTAAAAATTAATTCAATTAGTACTTGAGGTTGTGAATAACAACATGAAACAAATGCTGTTTCAGTAAATTGTATTGTACTAACTACTGGGCTATTTCCATACTTCATCTTATTATCTTTCACATTTATCTAACAGTTTTTCTTCTGGCAATTTTAATTATCTTTGTTATTAAATAGTTACATTATGTTACGCTGAACTGTGAACTGGCATTACTATGGGAAAAACATCATCTAACTCTACTTAACAAACAACCCCTTCTTCATCAAATGTTCATCCAACCTGATGATTTTTATTTCTCATTTGTGGTATCTGTCTTCATAGAATCATAGAATCATCTAGATTGGAAAAGACCTTTAAGATCATTGAGTCCAGCCATTAACCTAACACTGCCAAGTCCACCACTAAACCATGTCCGTAAGTGCCACATCTACATGGCTTTTAAATGCCTCCAGGGACGGTGACTCAACCACTTCCCTGGGCAGCCTGTTCCAATGCTTGACAACCCTTTCAGTGAAGAAATTTTTCCTAATATCCAATCTAAACCTCTCCTGGTGCAACTTGAGGCTATTTCCTCTTGTCCTATCGCTTGTTACTTGGGAGAAGAGACCGACCCCCACCTCGCTACAACCTCCTTTCAGGTAGCTGTAGAGAGCGACAAGGTCTCCCCTTTTTTCCAGACTAAACAACCCCAGTTTCCTCAGACGCTCCTCATAAGACTTGTGCTCTAGACCCCTCACCAGCTTCGTTGCCCTTCTCTGGACATGCTCCAGCACCTCAATGTCCTTCTTGTAGTGAGGGGCCCAAAACTGAACACAGTATTCGAGGTGCGGCCTCACCAGTGCCGAGTACAGGGGGACAACCACTTCCCTACTCCTGCTGGCCACGCTATTCCAGATACAAGCCAGGATGCTATTGGCCTTCTTGGCCACCTGGGCACACTGCTGGCTCATATTCAGCCGCCTATCAACCAACACCCCCAGGTCGTTTTCTGCCAGGCAGCTTTCCAGCCACTTTTCCCCAAGCCTGTAGCGTTGCATGGGATGTTATGACCCAAATGCAGGACCTTGCACTTAGCCTTGTTGAACCTCATACAATTGGCCTCGGCCCGTCGATCCAGCCTGTCCAGATCCCTCTGTAGAGCCTTCCTACCCTCAAGCAGATCAACAGTCCCGCCCAACTTGGTGTCGTCTGCAAACTTACTGAGGGTGCACTCAATCCCCTCGTCCAGATCATTCTTCTGCTAGATTCATAATCAGAGATGTAGTTATAAGAATGAAAAGCCACATTCTGATTCTGGTATGAACCTCATTTTAACAGTGCTTAGCTATGATTTTAAATCATCATATGTCGTAATTCATCCAAAGATGTATTTCATTTCATATCTCTTGGACTAGCATTTCAAATGTGCATAATGCCAATCCGGTCTATCTGATGCTATAGCTGATAGTCTTGCTTATCATCACCAAAACGTTGGCCTCAACAAGTCTTTCTATAGGGGAACTGCTTGAGAAACTACCTAAGAGATTAAACAATAATGTCCTTTGTATCAAACAAGAGTTTCCTTTGTACTTACCTTTCTAATGTTCACGCATGATTCACCATCAAAGGAAGTTCTCATATTAAGTACTGCAGAAGCCTTATTTTTTGAAAATACACTGTGATTATCAGATCAGTCCTTACCACATAGTCACAAGTAGATCAGCCATCATAAACAAAAGGATCATAAGAAGAAGTCTGAAACTACCAGAGTCCGTTTCATGCAACTGATTTTAATATGCCTTAAACATAGAACATCCTTTAAATGGTCATGGACCATTCGCAATATACATGGAGGTTACTAAGAAACAATAAGTGAAAAACATCTAGAAATTCAGAGTAATAATGTTTGAAATTTTAGACTTAAAAACAGTGAATGAAGATATGGAGTAATTACATCTTAAAAAAAAAAAAAAAAAAAAAAAAAAAGAGACACATCCCGATGAAGCTGAATTTATAACAGAATTACTTGCCTTCTCCACATGCAAGTTTCCAGACATTGGGCTTTGAGACTAACAGTACTCAGGTCAACCACTTACAAAGCAGGAGCCAGATAAACACCTTATCTTCAGCTTACTCCATATATTACTCTTTTTACTCACATTAGTGATGCTTCAAATTCAACTTCATCATTATTTAATTCTAAGTGATTTGTCTCTATTTATGACCTAAGTAGTTTGGTAACTGAATCTAAAAAATTATTCCAGACCATTGCCTCAAGGACTTTTGTCACAGCTTGCTTGGCTTATTTATGACTAAACTTAATTGAGTTATTTGGTAGTTGCTTGCTAGAATCATGTCTGAAGAGTTCAAAGCAGCACCAGTGATGTGCTTTTGCACCTCTCCTCCACTGATTTTCAGTGAATGCAAGATCACACCTAAGGAAAACAGTCCATGTAAGAATAGCCAGTGATTTATTAAAAGAATTCACAAATGCTTGAAAATAGCATGTATTTTTCACCTTTGCATCCAGAACTAAAAGAACCAAACAAAGACAAATAAATTTTTGATATTGACATTCCACAGGGTGTGGCCTATGCTGCCATTTTGTACGTAACAAAACTCACCATCATAAATTTTCTCAACTGGGTTACAAGGCTTTTGTGTTGTGAACACGTATTTTTGTTTCATTTACTTTTGCAAATCTATATTTTACTAGTAAGGCAGATACTAAGACTCTAGATTTTCATGAAATTCATATGACTACAACTTTTAATGAGCTAGAACTAGGAAGGAAGCAATAAAGTGACATGCAAGGTTTGAAGATACATTGGGCCAAGAATTAGAACAAGAATTGTTGAAGTTCTGGGAGAGGTCTTATGACCTCCAGGCTTCCTCTGCTGATGGAGCCAGATCCTCATAGAAGTTCACTCCCCCTGAATTATCTCCCTTTACTTTGGGATGGAATTGGAAAAGTATCTCCTGAATCCATAAGTACACTTTTCAAAGAAGAAATTCTGCTTATCTTTGAACTATGATTAAAGGGTACAAGTCAAATGGACAATGGGGTGATATTTTGTGTGTGTTTTGGTGTGCTTGTACTGAAAACATACCTTTCCATCATCCTTTAATCTATTTATTACTTACCCAAAGGACTTTCCTAGCCTTTTATGATGTCAAGTTTCAGCAAGGAATGACTTTTTATGACCCTATTATAAACCCATAAAAATGAAGGTTTACAATGGAAAAACTAACAGATGTTTATTTCTAGCTTTAAAAGAGGGAGCTTTGGACTCCAGAGTGAACGTTGCTTTTATTTAAAAATAGTCAGTCTTCACAGCTATTTGGCATTTTGTCCTGGAACTCTATATTCTGTTTCCTACAGTTTCTTCAGCTAGATCTATCACTCTTACAACAGTACTATTTGTCCAGATACACTACAGTCTGCCTTTTCTGTATCAATAAATTCTTATTCTTAGCTCTTAAAAATATGTTCTACATTTAAACTTGCCACTAGAAGTTGGGCTAGGGATGAGTTTGTTTACAAAACTTAATAATGAAAAATACGTATCTATTTTTGAGTTTTCAATAAAACACAGGAATGAATGACTTAAAGCTTAAAAAATTGATTTTTAAATGGGTTTTTAGAGGCAAATAATTTGTAAATGGTACTAATTGATTTGTTATTTTGGAAAAAAAAACAGAACAAGTCACTTCTTAAAAATAGGTCAGAGTGTTTTCAATGACAATTTCATAAGATAATCTGTAGGAATAGTTAGTCTCTCTGTTGCATTAATAAGCTAGTGCCTGTAGAAACAAAGATTGAAAGATCATCTTACTGTGAAAGTAAGTGAGCAACATTATTGTTACTTAATATCTCAAAAACTAAGCAACTATTTCTATATATTACATCATTATTAATTCTAAACTAAATCCTTAATTTGGTCGAATTTCCAGGACTTTCCAAGACATATTTTCCCCACAGTAAACAATGAACTTGGGCTCTAAGCAATGATAAATGAAACAATATACATACACCTATAGAGTCAGTATTTTTCCTATTAAATCAAGTTCAAAACACATGTCTTGAATTCTGGTTATATGATGCTGTGATGTCTGGTAATAGAGGAACACGTTTAAAACTGTAAAAAGATGACACACAAATGCACAGTGTAGCATATCTGTAGTATACAATACTAGGAAAATTGATGGGGTATTGCAACACAAGCCCAGCATTACTCATTTGCAGATGTATTTTAAACAGTCATTTCCTATAATCTCTCTGTATTTCCTCCCCTGCTTTTGCTGACTTTCCCTATAATGACTAGATTAAAAGGAATGTACTTTGTCAACAGCAAAGAAAATGGGCCTAATTCATTCTCTACAAATGCAAAAGCTTCTCACAATTTTGCAAAAGCCTTTTTCTATAGGTTTTTTTGGATACACTGTAAAATGCCTCTATAACAAGAATCTGAAATTATTATGCCTGCTCAAAACAGAATGATTAGGTCTAATCACAATTATGAAACTTCACACAGAAAACAATCATAGTTTTACTATTGTACAACCCTGACATATAATATCTGACATGTTCTGTTCTAGTTAAATCAGTATTATTCAGAGTTTGGTTTCCCTTATATAAGCTTTCTCAGAATGGAGTCTCCCCAATTTTGGTGATACTCTCTTGAAAATTAGAAAGGTCACTCAAAATATACACTGTTGCAGGAAAGGAGGAGAACAGAGGATATTGCAAAACTACACAGAATTCTTATTTTGATAAACAAATGCTATCCACATCCAGCTACTCAACTGTACTGAAGTAAAACATTATATAGTGGAGTGTACATATAATGAGGAAAACAAAATATTACAAATTAAATTACATGAAATACAACTGAAACAAAACTTTCTGATAGTCACTGTCATTGTAATCAGAATTTCCCTGAGTGCAGTGAATATTTGAATCTTCAAAGTATGAAATAGAATTTTAAGTTCTCTCACTGCACCAGTGCATGAACTCATACTCTTGTATATATGTAATTCATATGCATTTCTATAGATTACATAAATAGCATAAAATAATATCACTGAAACAGAAATTTTTCAGGGCAGCCACACAATTTGTTCAGTTAGGTTTTATCAAACTAGTCGATGATAAGCTGGTAACTCCACAAGAACAGGTCCAATCAAAGAGAAAAGATGATACTGTTTACTCAGGTAGTTGCCCACAGAACACCAACCAAATGTTCAACCACTTCTTGTTATCTGGAAACAGTTAATTTACAAGTGCTCCTTCACAGGAACATACTAACAAAACTTGTTAAATCTGAACAAGTAGTACCGAGCTCATATTATTTAATTTAGTAGGTGATTTTATTTTACTAAGTTTTAATTCCTGAATAATATGTTGTTCCATAGCAGAATATAAAAAGGCCAAAGAATGAGGGAGGCTGCTTCAGTCCTAATGACAGTATAGCAAAGCTGATTTACGACTGCTCACTTCATATGACATAACTATGATACTAGTTATCTTAGTATCCAATACTTCTCATCATGGACTAAGTGTCACTGGGCTAGACTCTGTACTAATATGGAAAAAAAGACTACTCCTGTCTAAAGATAATAGATCACAAATGGATATGGACTCTCAGAAACATGAAAAAAACCCACAACAAACAAATGGGAAATATGGGTCTATAAGGTAAATAGTAGCATCAGAAGCAGCAAAACTGCTACAGAATATTTTTGTAGACTTAAAGAGGAGCACCAATGGTGGCATTATAACGACTTAGCAATTAAAACAGGAATGATCTGAATTGGAGTTCGTAACTGAAGTAAACTTAAGGTAGTTTATTGTTCCCTAGAGTCATAGGAAGATTACAAATTACCTTGGCTGCTTTTGTTTTCTACCTTACATTGGCCAGCTTAAATCTGGGACACTGCCTCTTTTGATCACAGGATAAAAGGGTCCAAATTATTTATGGTGACAGATGTCAAAGGAAACAAGAAATAACTTAGGAAATCACTGAAATCTTTCAGTTAGGACATTAAATATACTTAGGACGAAAAGAGGTATGTCATAAGACAGTGTCTTATAAAATGGTTAGTAAATGAAATTAGGACTAAAACCAATCAAATTGACAGAAATTCTATTTTATATCATAGGATGTTAAGATTATTTCTTCCTTCTCTTCCAGGCAATGTTATTTCCTATTTAATGTACCCATGAATCTACTGATTAAGTTTTATAAAAGTTCTAAGAGCCCCCATGTTCAGGAGAGTACTTCAAGTTAAATGCACAGTACAGAGATGTCCTCATGTATGCTCACATGTGAGGTTCAGTAAGTATGTTTGGTACAAGGAAGCATTACAAGCAACACACAGTTCACAAGCAGATGTACATTGATATAGACACGTAGGACTATAGGCATAGACACAAATGTGGGCTTAAGAAGACCACAAACAAGATTTTAAGAAGTAGCAGAAGTTGCTTGCCCAGTCAATTACGATACACTTTAGGTGAATGATTCATTGATGAAGTTTATTCCTTCAAATGATTCCTTTAAAAAAACCTAAGAAATTTATACAGATTCCTCAAATGGACTTAAGTGGCATAACACCAATAATTTCCTGTAGGGGCTTAGGAAATAACCTGCATTGTGCCCTCTCCATCCTACGGTTTTCCTGAGGGCATTTTTAGGCGCCAGTTTCCTGGAAGGAACATGAACAGTAAGAGATGTGCTGAGTCCTGGGCTGGGCTGAGAGGAAAGGAGAGCCAGCAGAACTTTAGTAGGTAGGATTAGGAGGAGCATGGACAATACAATTAAGAGATACTGGAAATGCTCACTCCTGTGTGCGCATGCACATACAAAGTAGCTTAGTGAGAGGGATGGTGTCAGGAGTCAGAGACAAGACAACATCAGGATAGAGATGTCATGCATGTTAAGAGAAAGAGATCTAAAACATTAACATCCTGATTTTTTTTGCTATACAATTATCAGTTGCAATTACACATCAAAAGAAACAAATCTACCCCCAGTTGCGATGGATGAACATCTGCACTTTCCAGACGTTCTTTTCCACAGGATTTCTTTGCAATAGCATAGAACAACCAATCAGTCATTTAATGACAGCATTATAACCCATTATGTTCAAGAGTCAATTACTCTAAGGCCTTACAGTTTTATCACATACAATATGTCTAAATTGGATGCAATACTGTGGATCAATCAAATTCCAAATTTTATCTGAATCTGACTGTATAAGGCTACGAATGATTTATATCGGGGAGTGGGGAGGAGGAAGAACAGTCAAAATTACAAAACACCAAATAGTTGATGAGCTCTTAAAGAATTAACTACTTCTTTCATCGATACATGGCCTGTACACAAACAAGATAATTGCAGTTTAAAGAAAGTGCCTGGCATTTTTTCCATTTGTAACAAAGCCCAGAAATCAGCAAATACTGATTGGTTAATCAGAAACACACAGTACAGATCAGCTGGTGGAACTAGACCATATGTGAAAATGGGATTGTCAGAGCAAAGACACTAAGGGTCACAGGACCTGTAGGAAATCAGTCTTCATTAGTTCAGCTGCTCATGGAACAGTTTGTTAGTATTATGTTCATCCATGGATGTACAATCATTAATAAAATGGAGCAATAAGTTACTTTTCAGAAACGGAACACAATATATATGTAGTCTGCCTAAGGAATGAAGGAATCACTAGAAATGCACATCAAATGTATTATTTACAAATGTTATACTTTGCAGCATCTTGACATTTGCCTGTTTGTAAAGGCCATGGCTGATAAATCTCAGTGGACAATAAAAGCATTTATTCCTATACCACTGGAAAAGAGGCTATGTTCCATCTGATGGTCAAAATAGTTGCAACTTCATTACTGGAAAATAAGATCTTCACTGGCTGTAAGTAAGCATTACTCCATCAAAATCAATACTGTTGATTGACTACAACAGAGGAAGTGTCAGAAACATACATCAAAATTTCCTTATAATATCCGAAAGGAAAAGAATGTTATTTTTATTTTTTTTTTTTTACAATAACCCACATACGCAACCACTCTTCAATAAAAGAGTTCTGCATGTCTCGAATGGGTAAAGAATTTAATCAACATATATGTAAGTATGGGTTCATTCAAATATAGGCCAAAAGAGGGGCCAAAAATACAAGCATTTAGTTTTCCAGTTGTGGGAGACAGGTGCTGTAAGCAGTGGCAGAGGATTGGAAAGGCTACTTGAATATGTCTGTCAGCTGAGTTTATGAGCAAAAAGGGAAGTTTTCCTTCTGTTTTAGGGAAGTAAATAATACGCCATCAAATATATGGCAGTGTTAGTTAAAGCCGATTTGTACAAATTCAGAAACCACAGGCAATACTCTTGATCTACCATTAGGCGGGTTTGGATTCTAGAACCCTGAAGCTGACAAAATATTTTAAGAAATTCAATGGAATAGAATTCAGTTATGGTTTTGTTTAATAGCATTTAATAGTACATGCTAACTTTCTCTTCTCTTATCAAGAAAGGTTGGCCACTGCTTTCAGTTCTGAGTGTGTCATCATTTCAAAAAATGAACCAATTCAATAAAAGCCTCCTTTTAATTTCTTCATGCAAACTCCACGTTCTTCTCCTACCATAAGAGTAAAATGTCCACATTAGCTCAAAGTAATAGGATAGATGGAACTTTGATTTGACTAATTTTAAAAATTAAAAAGTTAATTTTAAAATACAGAAATCTGTGATATATGCAAGATATCTTTAGAGTATGTTTATAACAAACAACCAGGTCTTCTCCAACGAATTTTTTTTTCTTCTTGATACATAATATATGGAAGCCTTCTCAGATGGTGAATTGCTCCTTCTCTCTCTTTTTCTGACTATAGATTGGCCATGGATAAATAAAGACTTAAATTAGATATTTGCCAGCACTCCAGATGCCACTAAGCTACCTGAAGTGGCACTCCTGTTCACATAAGCAAAAGTTAAACCAATTGCTAACCGGGGAATTTTTACTCCAGGACAGAGGCCAGCTGGTATTCTATAGCTATCTTAGCAGCATAGACCAGGGTCTGCCTTCTGGGTTCACCTGGCAGGGTTTTTTGGTTTTGGTTTTTTTTTTAAATTCCTCCTATTGCAAGGATGTAGGACTGCAGGTGCCTGTGATCACATCTGTATTCTTTCCATTGCACAATATAATTTTGCATATTTGTTATTCTCATTATTTATCTTAAATTTCTGGTAGCAGGTAGAGAAGTATGAAACAGTACTGTGGATCTGATGATCTGTGGACATTTTTGAGTAATTTTACTGCATTGTCATCTGTGACAGCAATGGATTGAATTTGATGGCCCAGATGTTTCCTTCAGTTCCTATCTTCATAAATAAGAAAAATACAGAGCAACACTTCCCTTCTAGATTTTTACCTCTAGTTTCTGGCCATCAGTAGTTCAGAGACTTTCTGTACTGGAAGTTGCAACTAGACTATAATGTTTAATAGCTCTTGATCTCCATCTTCCATCCGTTTGCTTAAATGCTATGTCATTCTGTGGATTGCCAGTTCTAAGTCAGGAGGGTTTGAACTACTCCCTCAGGTTATTCTTTCTGCCTATTTTATTAAAAATATGTTTTCGTTACTATAGTAAAAAGGAATTGAAAACTAATAGATTTGACTCTTCTATCCACAATAAACCTTTGGACGGATACTTAATGAGAATGTGTATATCTGGGATAATCAAACAAAGACGATCCCCTAACCAGCATAGGTTAGTGAGAGAGGAAATCCTACATTTCTTACTCAGACACAGTTTCCATAAAAACAAAATAAAAGTTTTTGTTATCCTATAATCTAGTCAACTCACGCTCTCTATCAGATATTACAAGATGCGCATTCCTTTTGACTCAATATGATCAACTCTCTCCCCCCCACTTTCAATATCAAAGCTTGCACTGCAGCTTAGCAGCTTCATTAGGATTCCTATTCTATGTTTACAAGGAATTAGCTTTCTGTAGCCAAACCAGTAATAAACTCTGTTGATAATGTTATTAGGAAAGTAGGGCAACCCAGATTACAGATCTGTCTGTGACACCAAATTAGTGCATATTCTAAATTGCCATTTAAAGTAAATGGGATGAGATGGTCAGTAAGAATATTTTTTAAAAAACTCAAGTCACAAAGTACCGTACTTAAAAAGAAAAAAAAATAAAAGAAATAAGAAAATACCCACCAAAGTAGGTCCTACAACAGAATATTCACTATATTCACACAGCTTTTCTGGTACAGATTAAAATATTTGCTGGGAAATTCAAGACAAACGCGTTTTGTTCATTATATTTCCAAATTGCTTTATGACTCCCCGGAAGGCATAAAGGGACAGATTGGCACCCATATAGAAAGCAGAGTCACGGCATCGCTGCTGTACAGTGCACGAATGTGAAGGAATGTTCCTGTTCCCGTGGCTGTCTGGGAGCCACTGTGAAGACTCTTTGCCTGCTTTAGCTTCATCTGAAGATGAACTGCTGTGGGGTTAATCACAATAATTATGTACTTTCTCCCTCTCTAAGAAGCATTATTTGCTCTGCATCTCAGACTGGGGATTGTGAAGAACGAAGTTGAGCCTGTGCATCTGCTGTTTGCTGAGTGCTGACTTAATCCCCCCCCATCCTGCTGTCCCACATAATTATTTTGCAGAGTGTGGGTGAAGAGGAAGACCTGGATATTGTGCATTGCTGTTTTTCTTCTCCAGACATGTTGTTTAAGCTATTTCTGGAATTGCTGTCTCTTTATCTCCTGCTTTGCCACGCAGAGGAGAGAAGCACCTACCTTTACGATGGCATAAAACTGAAACTATGTACAACCTGAATTCAAAACTGCACTAAGCAAATCGTATCAACTTTCTCATTAGAAAATATTTTTTATTTACCAAATGTGATTGCACATGCAAGCTTTATTTAACTAGTTTATTATTTTGATTGCATACCTCCAAAATATGTTTTCAACTAAGGTAATTGTGTTAATTTGCATCTTGAAAGGGCACCTTTGCAAAACTGAGCATTTTACCAAGGTTATTCCTGCTGAATCAAAAGAAATTCACACACAGAGTTGTAATAACCACCTTCAATATTAACATTGACTAGAAAAAAAGAGAAACAAAAAAGCTCAAATCTTCTAACCCTAATACAATTAAAAAATGGGATACAAAATGGATTTTCAGTGAGATAGATTATATAAAAATAAATTATTTCTGATTTTCAGGGAATTCTTAAAAACAAGACCTGAACGAACAGGATGTGGTAGAGGTAGAACCCCTTCCCTCAGTCTAGAGATAGAAACAAATCAACTGTCCTAGTCAACAGTGGTGGCTGTTCAACAGAAAATTTAACAATACATTGCACAGCTCTTGCCTTGATTTTACTGACAGGTGATTTTGCACCTTTTTACTTAAACTCGTGTCCAAGCCTATATTTGTTGTATTTGTTCTAAAAGTTTTGTTTTGGTTTTTTTTTTTTTCAAGTCAGTACATAAAGACTTCTTTTGATTCAATGGAAATGCCCTTAATGCAATTGCCATCTTTTTTCAATCTGGACAAACTACATCAAGGTAAACTGATTTTTAATCAGTAAAATTCAAATGTTAGATTATATCACTTTAAATTAGTAGAAAATAGAATGAACAGTTAACTTCAAGTGGCTTTTGAACCTAGACAACTCTAAAAGACTTCTGATTAGTGATTGCTGCTAGGTGAACCACTATCCACAAGCTTGTTCCCTCTGAACTTTGTACACCCATGAAAAGAGCTAATGTCACATAGTGCGTATGATCTCTTCTTGGGCCTTGTTCATACGTATGCCTCTGTGCAAGAGAACTACAGCACCGATGCTGCTTTTTGGGCCTCTAGACTCTGCAAAACTGAGGTAGGAGAAGAACACGGTATAGGGAATCATACTGGTATATCGACACATTTGTCGGCCTCTACAAATGAGAGAGGTGGCTTACTTGATCTAGAAAAAATATTGTATGCAATCATCCAATAATACACAGTTTAAATAATTTGTTATACACGAAACCGGAATGAAAAATCCAGATTAGCAACATAAAAAGATCCCTTTGGATATATTCACAGGTGACTAGTTTAATTATGTGAAATCTCATAAATTAATTACATTACTCAAAATCTGATGAGTTGTGTCACAGTAATGCTGATATAGCCAACATTAAAAAAATGGGGATGTAACAGTCTGCCTTGTTATCAGTGTGTATGTTGTCACAGCTTCTCACTGAACTGTGACTGAGATGTATTAGCAGGTCAAAAGGGCAAAGCTCTTCCATTTTTTACAGTTCTAGAAAATGGATGACATTCGAAGAAAAGCTTAGTCTTAGCAGGGGACCAAAGAAAGTGATTTTTTTTTTTAATATATATATTCTTAAAGAGGAAAAAGAAAACAAACAAATGCAGGCTCTGTTATTAAAAGGCTCTACTTCATGCTAGGCTTCTTCTATATGTTTATTGTGTACAATTTACTGCTTAAACCCCCTATAAAGCTCACACAATGATTTTGATAAAACCAGAAAGAAAACTGCTATGAATCTTGCTTCCTGGAGTGGCAGAGGTTGGGCCAGAGGTGAGATTTCAATGAATTACACTCATAAGTGCCCATCAATTATAGATAACAGTATAGTTAGATGCATTATTTTATCCCAAATTAGGGCCATGCAATTGGGTATTCATAGGAGCTCTCTCCAGCAGCTTTATGCAAGTGTTGGCAGCTGAATGAAGTTGGACCTGACTATATCTTCTTTAAAGAAACAGATAATTAAGTATCTCCCAATCATCTGGCCTCTTTTTTTTTTCTCCTTTTCAAAAGGTTAACACTTGAATGCTTTAAAATATGAGTAATAAGAAAAAGATGTGGTGACCTGCTAAACTTTCTAACCTTTATTACTCTCTAAGACATTTTTAACATTTAAAGTCCCACAATAATTTTGCTAATGCTTAATATTTTTCCATTACGGAAAGCACACTCTGCTTGCCCTCTGTGGAAAGATGAAGACTCAGGATAGCAATGCAATCAATAAAGGAAACACTGCAATAATTAGTAAGTTTGTTGCAAAAAGGGACAAGGGAGAATGCTCACTATTCTCCCTATTCTCCACTATTCACTTAATTAACTCTTTTCTCAAATTACTTCACATTTTTCACTCGTGCATGTGTTTCTAGCATATATAAAAAGGATAAAATATCCTTTGATAGTCATGCCCTGGGCTGAATTTCAGAGGACATCATTTCATTCTTAGACTCCCTGGAAAATAATTTACATCTTTATATACCTGTTTCACTATCCTAGAAGACCTCATCTAAGGTCTTATATATTCAGGGGCTATGAGAGAGAAATTATAAATACACATAGAGCTAATGATATAAATATCACTGAAATTTAAATTCTCTTCCTTAGTAATTTTGCAGTGATTTCTAGCATGTTTAAGCACAGATTATTATTTGAAAGACAAAGCCTGGCTTGTAAGGGCAACATTAAAACTAGAGATGGGGCAGGACACTATGGATCCATAAGCATTTTCTCTTTCAATTTCCTGCTGCTCAGAAATGCTTTGGAGTTGAAGCTGCATCTCTATAAACCATCTACTTGCAACATGGCAATGTTTCCTATGTAAGGAAGGCCAGTACAGGCAGTCCGACACAGAGCCGTGACTTCTTCACTTACTTGCACCTATAGGCCCTTCTTTTAAACTGTGGAGAGCTGACTATATATAGAAAGGCTGGCAGGCCGCAAGTTGATGGGAGACCATCATGCTCCTCCAGTAACGTTTCAGTTATGGTATTTTGCAGGTGGCTTTTGTTCAGAATCCATTAGACAGGATTTGACAGGATACTCCTGCTATCCTTATGCTGTTTGCATACTTATACAAGTCAAAAGTTCTAAGAGGAAAGCTTGCTGTACACCTCATCAGGCTTTGGATTCTGGAGACCAAGGTTGAATACTCATCCCTAGAACACCCTGCCTATATTACCTTTTCCCTCAACATGAACAAAGAAAGACTTTCAGCTAATGACTGCTACCTTGAGGAATTATGTAGTTCAGAGATATTTTAAAAAAATGTCATTTTTTTTATGCCTTATAAGCACTTCTTGTCCAACCAAAAATATCTAGAATTAAAAGTTACAAACAATGCCATTCAAAGTAGCTATTTACCATGATGATTGTTGTGAATGGTCTATTTAGAAAGGGAAAACTGTGGTCATTGTTTCTAAATTGCTGACCTATAGGCCTATAGAGCCATTATTGATCAATTTCTGGGCAAGAGCACAGGGTAATCTTTGTCATATGATTTACTTTAAATGATAAGAAAATTTGGTTAATATCCAAGGACGATTAAAACAATATTAAATATATATTTTATAAATCCCTTCATGACTGAGTATATAATATTAATCTAGTGCTGTTAAATCAGTCAGTATTGCATCCCCTTCTGTAAATGACTGAACATTTGTCCTTTTCAGTATGTATATTTAGCACACCAGAAAAAATATTCCTCCACTTCTTCCATAATGGTAATAAAAAGAAACTGATTATTTTTTACTTGTCCATAAAAAATGTCCCACAGCAACCTGAATTTGATTAAGCTGGTATATCAATGGAACTGTGCACACAAAGTAGGGCTTACAAGAACGTACGTACAAATTAGATGATTGCAATATTTAATAACTCAGTGAACCCTTGCTAATGTAACACTTTTTTTTTCTGCATTTAGTTATTTGAAATTGAAATCATTTCTAGCCAGAACATGCCGTTCTTCTAGTGTTTAAATCAGGCCTCCTTTATCAACACACTGATCATAACTGCTGTAATGAAACATCTCAGATCTTGAAAGTTTGCAACACACTGATGAAATACCAAGACATATTTGTGAAAACAGTTTTTCTTCTTTAGTATAAGACTAATTTCATGTCTGTTGTAAACAAAAACAAAATAACAAACAATCCCCTTCCCCTCTTCCCTAGAATAAGACTTCATTCAACTCTACAAAAAAAATTCTCGATCTTATTAAAAGTGATGGAATTGGAACACTTAAAGGCACTTTAAATGATCTTAGTCTGCACACTTCCCACCTTGGGCTTAGGCCAGGAAGTTAGTTTTAAGAAGCATTTAATACTGCACGAATCCCAGGCAAAGGAAATTGGCTTCAGTGTTTTAAAACTTAAGGTCAGTGGATATTGCACTGATCCAATGTGATAGATACAAGGCCCGATTGTTTAGATGTGAACCACTCATTTCACATTCATTGTTATTTTTCTATGGCCTTTATTTGAGTCTAGAATCACCAAAAAACCCAGTCTGTGCACTCTACCTCAATAGTAACTGCATTTAGTTTTGTTTAAAATAGAGAATTAATCACTGCCAATATCTTTTTTTTTTCCTCTGACAGTGCTTCAAGTTTGCAGTGGAATTAGAAAATGATTGTTAATTTACACATACAAGATAATTTTATGTGACTTAAGAAAGATTAAATGGAACAATCAGGAGTGACAGTGGAAGAAATTAAATCAGGATATGAATGAGCGCTGTTTTATACTGTAGGTGTTCCTGCAAAACCTAATGCTAATACTTAAACTCATCAGTTAATCACTTCCCATATTCTTTTTCAAATATTAACCTTTTAAAAAGTTGAATTAGCTTAAGAATAACTTGATATATTATTAGGATTCATTTAAAAAGTCCATGCTGAAAAAGAATGGTTCTCTTTTTAAATAGTTTTTAATTATTATGAGGCTTATATGAAGAGGAAAATATATTTTAACAAGCATCCACACAAGTGGTCTGATTATGTTATTCTAATCTGCAAACCTAATTATCACCTTCTTATGGAGTACAAGGAACAGCTTTAGAGGAAAATTAATGTATCCTATCAGTGGGACAGTTTGTCACTTTATTAAATAATCATCTTCTTTGCAAATAAAATTGTTAGAAGCTTCATTGTATTAAGGAAAAAATAAAACCCCTCACACCATTACATATTAAAATTAACTTCCTACTGTTTCTTTAATGGTCTATTAAGCCTTCACTGTGGTGGATTATGAAGTACAAATGAGGATATCAACTGTTTCTAAAACTGTAAGAAACAAATATGTTCTATGTGCATTTTTTATTACTGCGAGTTATAATTTAGCAAACATTTAAACTATTTTCACTAGTTCCCAATGTAGAAAGTGTATACTAAATACGAAGTATATAATGTAATTTTTTTCCTCTTTTTGATCTATATCATAAGCTGTGGGGACAAAACTGACATCTCTCTATGTCTATCTCTTTTTCTGTAAAACAGACAATTTACATTCTGTATTTCAACCTAGAAGACAAAAAAAACCCCAAACATAATCTGAAGAGTTGCCAAAGATGCCCCTGGAAGTAATCTTTAGACTGACCTATGGCATGAAAAGTGGAAATCTTGACAGAAATATTTAATACATCTTTATTCAAAATATCATTCTACCTAAGACCGAAATTTCACGTCCAAATATTCAAAGACCTTCTGTACAGTAATCGCAGAATGTCACAGCTTGTGGATACATAGAGGAATCCAGCTTGTAAGCAAGCACAGGGTCATACTTGTCTGCCCTGTTAATGAAGAAATCCTATTGGGCTCACCAGTAAATAAAGATTTTCTTTCACTGGTTATTGCAGTCAAAAACTATGGTGCGGGTTGTTGCCTTTGTTTTTTTCCCCCTCTCAGGATACATATTATGACTTCCATGTAGAGCTAACCCAGATTATTTTTAGCTATCTTTGATTAGGCTATATTATTCACTGAAATCAAAAACTACATAAAATGAAGCCAATTTTAATGGAATTTTAATCTAGAAAGAGTTGTTAGCTAACAGATGGAATATCAGCTTAAAGCTACATATAAAAACATACTTAGCTACCCCTTATTAACTATCTCTGGTGAGTCAATGCACATCACCTGGGATTTAGGCAACACAGTTTGTGTGTATATTTGCACTAAAGGCTTGAACTTAATTCCCAGCATCTCAGGCAAGTGCTCTTATCTTCGCAACTCTAGCCACCGTTTTCAGTGTTACCAGTTGTCAATGTTACCTGCTGAAGTTTTCACCCTGGCAGCAGGACAGCAGAATGAAGTCCCTTGGATGGACTTGTACTATATCCACCAGTTTCAAGCTGTCCAGGTGGTCTACCTTGTATCAATAAACATTCACCACAGCAGACTTAAACAAACAAACAAACAAAACCCAAACCTTCTCTCATAGGCTAACTTAGTATTAAGGCAACTTGTACTTTACTTAAGAAGCACAGAGGGAGAAGGGGAGTCTTTGTCAGGATGTTGAAGCTGGGACTCTCTCACTTCAAGCAAGCACTGCAGCTCTTAGGACAGCAGCAACTGCAGGAGAGGCAAAGCTCCCTTTCTGTCACTGAGGCATGTTCTGATTTTTTAATCCAAATTAAATTTATCTTTAAATGGGAAAAATGTTCTCACATCAGGGAAATGAATTCCTGCCCAGCACTATCATCTGAGGGAGCTTTACTAGCTACGTATTTTTATCTCCTTCCAGAAAGCAGGATACTTTGCCCTCATAGGCAATCCAGAATTTCATAAGGTAAAGAACTCAGGTTTCTGTTCTTTCCATGTGTTACATAATTCTTTTCTTCTATCCTATAAGACTGGATACAAGTCATAAAAATATCAAGTCCTGAACTGTCATAAAAGTTTGAATATTCTGTCCACACAGAAAATTTAAAAAATCCTATGCGTCTTGTCATCAGAAAGATGGATCAAACTGGTCATGAGAGTCAATAATTATTTAATTCATAAAACTGTCATTCTGGTTATCAGTAACATTTACACTCTTTGTGAGGAAAAGGCTCAGCTATAAAGATAATGATTTTCCTTAAGTATTATCTGATACAGTTAAGTGTTGACCTCTTGTGGCTTGTGGGTAAGGTATATCCAGCCATCAAAAATGTCCAATATTCTGTGATATTATACATGGGACATTACTAGTACTGTGTAAAATAAGACAATCAATCTGAAATATTGGAAGGTTACTTAATTTTAATGTACAAGACAGTACTTGAGTTAATGAAACAAACAATAAACTCAATGTTTTATGATAAACTCTACCTCTCTGAATTTTTTAACTTATAAATGTGAAGATCAAAAGCATGCCTTGTAATAAAAGATGAAAAATATAAAAGCTCAGATAGATCAGGATGTCAGTGAAACACTGGCTGACCTATTAGAACTAATTTTTTTCCAACAGGTTTGGGCTTATTCCCAAATCTAAATTCTTGGAGAACAGAACAAGATAATATTCAGTTAGGTATTTCAGAGCGTTCTCAAAAACGCATAAAAGTGATTAATTCTAGAAAAATAGGATAACAGTTATTTAGCCTGCAGTGACATTGATACTTTGCCTTATACTTCTGAACAGCCTTTAGTGAGGAAGGAACACTCCTCTAAACCTTAATGTCACTTTCCCTTTTTTTACAGGATGCACTGGGCTTTCAGTTCTGTATGCTTTAAAAAAAGATTCCATCTCTAGCTCCCAGACTTCACACTGTACACCAAAATCCTGGCACAGAAACTGAGTATGTCCTCTTCCAGGCTACAGGTTTTAGACTGGTACCAGTTCAGGGCACTAAGTTGCCACACTTATGGTTTGATTACTTAGCTTTACAGTGTCAAAGAGTATTCTAGTAGAAGTGTACAGCACATGCAGTTGTACACCACCTTGTAATTTCATAGAGAGGAAAAGTGTTATGAAAAAGATAGACGTTATATAACAAAAACTTCAGAAAAAATAATAAATAGACCAAACAAAGCAACACTTAAGACCTCAAGTAAGAGACATGGCTGAAAAGCACTTCCCTCTTGCTCTGTCAGCTTCTCCGTTTCCTTTTTTATTAAAACACTAAACCATGAGCATTAAGCAGCTCTTAATTTAGCTTTATAATAAAAATTGAAATCCTTCTTAACCAAGAGTATAGTTTTGTTGAAATCTGTATCCTTGATTATTTTATAAGGTGAAGGAACAAAGTAAAGTCAGAAGAGGCAAGGAAAAAAGGAGTCAAAAGCAGAAAGAGAAACAAGAGAAGTCATAAGATGCCAGAGGAAAGAAAAAGTAAGCAAAAGATGAATGTGCCTTTTAGCAAGAACAGACTTAAAATTAAAATTTCATCCCCAAAACTTCTTTCACTTGAGACAGCTAAAAACATTTGCTAAGGATCAAGAAGCTGGTATAATGTGTGAGAGTAGTGACCACTAGCTTGTGATCCAGTGTACTCAAAACACCGTATAGGATAAAACACCGCACATGTCTTATCCCATACTTCAGCCACATCTCCACTGTGCAAATTGCAGAGCTAGGGCTGAGATGGCTCTGGAAACACAAGCAAGACAGCCATAAGGTATTGCTTTGTGCTTCAGGTAGTCTAAATCTACTCTAAACCACAGAAGAACACGTGGTGGTGTGCTCCATGCAGACCAGGCAGTGCTATCCAGCTTAAAAGTAGACCTGCAGTTTGTTATGCAGGAGGTCAGCTGTCACTGTCCATGAATGATATTGAGAAACTGCCAGAGCCAGAGCATGTTCAGATTAGCCCTGACAGGCATCTTCTTTCTGTAACTTTAAGTAGTTCTCTCTTTGGCAGTGCTTGCTGAGTCTGCCTAATATGTCTCTCCAACAGGGACTGCTCTGCATCATGGCCATATACCCTTATCCTACAATTTTAATGTCTTTGGGCATTGTAGGTGATGTCAAAGGAGCTTTGGCAGGAGGAAGACTGTATGCACTTATGCAATATGCCAGACTGCAAATACTTTAGATTAGTGTCTGTGCTTTCTTATTCTAGATTTAACAAAAGCAGTTGAGAATCTCTCACTCTGCTATGCAGATACTAGCATGCTACACATAAACCACCACCTTTGTAGCAGGTGCATCCAGTTTCCATGATATTTATTTTGCTTATATGAATAAAGTAGTAGATAAATGTTGTTAGTAATTTAAGCCACATGATTAAAAACGTAGCCTTTTACCAGACTTTAAATAATACAAAAATGCCTCTTCACAGGGTTAGTGCCCTGGCAACCTGGTGACAGAGTCAAATTCCCACCTGCTTACTTGTTTTCTGTGTTTCTGCCATAGTTGTGAACTATGGCATTTGTAGTTACATTGTAGCCCAGCTGCTATTTTGTTGTTTAGTGATTAAAACGCTTTCCAAGTAAGTAAGAGTGTCTTTGATTGCTCCTTGTCAGGAGGGGGGAACGGAACCCCAATCTCCCTCTTCCTGGTTGAGTGCCCTCACTATGAAGCCAGTATAAAAATAGTCCCATGGCTGCAGTGGCATGGCTGCTGTGCAGCTTTGCTACTGCAAGGGTTTTTTTGAAGCATAAGCCCTACATAGTTAGGTCAATCCACTCAGGTTTAATTTTTAAAAGTCCACAACAATTTGACAATTAAATTCAAGTTCCCAAATCACTTTCACAGAACATTCACGCTGCAATTCTCTATGAAATCAAAGCAGCTAAACATATTGAAGATTTCATTCAGAATGAGTTGTCAGCTGCCTCATTCCAGCAAGAAGAACATATTTCTTTGATTAACACACTTTTTTTCTTTGAACATCAACAAAATCTTGATAAAGAACTAGATTGACAGCTTAACACAGCCTTCAAGGCTTTACTATCAAAATCCAAATCACTTAAGAATCTTCTGCTACTTCTGCTGCTACTGTAGTTATTAATATATCATCATAACTAAAAGAAAAAAATCCAAGAAGTATTTTAGCTCATAAAAAAAATCAGTGCTGCCCTTGTTTTTAATATATTGTGAGCACAAATATTCTAACCACAGAGAAAGTTCTTCAGCTGGCCATTATACTCCCAAATCACAAGTTACTGTTCCAAAGAGCATTCGATGCCTTTAGACATCTTCATAATTGGCTCAGAAATAGCATGCTGCAAGAAAGGTTAACAGACCTTGCTGTTCCTCATATGGACAAATCTTTATTAAAAAAGCATAACTGAAAGCTTCTCAAGAACCAGGAAACCATATTACTTGCAGCTGTTCCCTAAGTCGAATTTGAACAAAAAATGGCAAAACTAACAGCCAGCCTCTTCCTCTGACTACTAAATCAAAATCCTAGGCAGCTTTTACCTACATCATGTGGATTCAAATGATACCCTGGTCCTGAATTTTAGGTACATCAGGAAAACAATTTAATGTAAATTCAATATGATGTTAAAATACTGTCTTAATTTCTTAACCTAAGGAACCGTATTAATTGTTGGCTTATCTAAGCACACTTCCAGGGATTGAAACTGGATATAATTTGAAAACTTTCCAAGCTTAATAAATTCCAAGTAATTACTAGGTAACAGTTTTTATGTCCAATGATTTTCTGCTTTTTCTGTTGTGATCCGTTTTATGCTATGGCATATGAACATACCACAAGCATCTGGCTCATCCTAGCAATCACTGATCAGTAAATGAATTCAGAATTCTGTAATTACTCTTCACTAAAACTTTGAGAAACAATACAAAAACTAAGATTGTTCCCCATATGTTTCTTTGCCTGTCTTGTATCCTGTCTTGACAGTTTCCCGAGAGTCCTCCTGGGCCTTTTGAGCTGGAAGAGGGATGATTCTGATCCTTTAGCCAACAATCTGACACATTCCTTATGATCCTGATGTTGATCTGAATCCTTTTACCCAAACCAGAGCTGAACATTACAGAGCACTCAACAGAGACAGGTAACATACAATGTGTATTTCCTGAGGTGCAGAGTAGAGTCCGAAATAAACATGAACAGTTTTTGTTGGACCAGGTTAGCAATATTTTTTAAATTCCCACAATTTCTCTGTCTGACAAAGGAAAAAGTTGAAAGCAGGATACTAGCGCCCTGATCACTGGTGAGATAGCAAATGAACATCCGTCAATCTTCTACTTCAGAAGCAGATGCAGATCAATAGTCGCCAATCATTCAGCAATATAGTTACAAGAGAAGCCAAAGAGGTATTCTTTCAGTGCCATGCTAGTACATGGAAATATCCTGATATGAGTAAGCCTCTCTTAGGAAGCGTAAGAATATAAGAAATCATACAATTTAGTCTCAAAAGATGTAAAGGACCAAAACAGTATTCCCAAAACACATCAGATCTCCCGTTAGGCAGACTATGAAGTGTGCTGAGGGAAAGACAGGCAATATCACTTTAAACTACTTTTATCTTTTAGCTAAACTAGGCTTCAATAGTAGTAGTGTCACATATCAGAATAAGCAACAGCCATTCCCTTTAAATCACCAAGTCATCCAATATATTTCTCTGGTGATGTTTTTTGTTTTGTACTTTCTTCTGATAATCTATTTAAAAATGTGTAGCGATTTCACACACACACACACACACACACACACACACAAAGATAATGAAAAAATCCATATTTTGGGTATAAGTATGTAATACAAAATATAAAAATAAAAAATATATAAAAATAAAATACAATTAAATATAAAAATAAAAATAGTAAATATAATTTGGGTACATTGATGCTAAAGAGATTTCATACTTTACTTGAGGGATATCCACAGGATTGATCTTATTTTGTAAGGTACACAAATTATACTTTACTACATACTATAAGTTTGGAAATACTTCCAGCTTTGCACATTTCTTAGAAAGGGCTATGCAACTTGTTGCAATAAAAATAAGAGACTTGAAATCAGATGAGAAAGTAGTCTGAGTATTTACATGAAAATACATAGACACAAGCTAGGCAAACTACATTCAAACAGAATAAAGAGGAAAATGGAAAATGTTATCTGAAGTGATGGAGATGGTGACACAGGCTCTTTATTACATACATTAAGTACTTAAAATCACTTCAGTGCAAAGATAAGAACTATGGGTTATTTAATCAGGGGCTGGCATGTTGGTTGAAAGGATTACTTTTCAGGTAATTATTAAAATGAATTTTGAACAGTTGTACTAAAATAGGGTTAGGAGAATTAGCTAATTTTTTTAAAATTTTTTTTCCAATTACGTAAGTCTCTCTATTATGACACAAACTAATTTGCAATTTCAGAGTCTAGAGTTGGAAGCCTGAGGTATATTAGTTGTAAGATTCTGGATCTGAAGCAAATCTAGGACCCAATTTCTCATTACTTAAGGTACAAGGTAAGTAAAGGCACATGCTGTGTATCATATCAGTCTATGCTGTACTAAAGGAGTATTTGGGCTCTCCTCATTATCGATGGGTACTGTAGTATATGCCTGGACAACAACATTCTCTAAAAATAGGGGCTTAATTACTGGAATTAAAGGATTAAAAAAAAAAGTCCCATAAAGCACCCACAGTTCAGAGTAAAGGTTTTCATGTTGTGATTAAATTTTAATTTCTTTGTACTAAAGAATAATGTGTTTATGTTTATTAAATAGGAAGTGTAAAATTTATTCCTTAACAATTCATTTCATTGCTTTTAATGGCTTGGATATTGTCAATAATATTATACGTAAGTGCGCTGTGGCCACTTAGCAATCTTGACTGGATTTTGAAAGAAGGTTTTGTTGGTTTTGCGATATATATTAGAAATGGCTGCTGCTTAACTGTTTATAAAGCCCAGCATCTGTTGTAAATATGAAACATATCCACATGAAACTTATGTAAGGATTTGCCATTTGCTGCAGAGATTTGAAGATTAATTGATCCAAAATGAAGTGTGAAAATCAGCTGCAAATTTACATTGTTAGTATTCACTAGTTCTGACTATAAAATTAAGTCGTCCCTCGAAAAAAAAGCAAGCAATATTTGATAAAAAACAATTGTATCATGATGCATTTTATTCAGTGCGTGCTCATGAAAATCAGGGAAAATAACCTTATTCATTTGTATAGAAATACCTGACCATACTTTAAAAGCAAGCAATAAATAGCAAGATGTAGTTTAGTAGTTTCGTTACAGTGTTTCTCATATCTATTATAGACTCTCTTCACATGTGAATTTACTACAAATGCAAGTAGTCAGAAACCTTTTTCTATCATTGCGTTATTAATTGTTATTTCAAATGGTGTGACTAAACAGTGAAAGAGACTGAGATTTAATTCCTATATAGTTAAGTTTGCCTTTAATGTATTGAAATAAAAGGCAGTAGTTTTAATTAATTAAAGAATGTGTAGAACATCCAATAGGCACTTCAATCCATAGGAAAGGTTCAATGACCTAGTCTGAGTAATGAAACATCATCTTCAATAAATTCCTTTACCAGCCTGACATCAGCTGAAGAAAATTAGATTTTATTGACCTTGGCCTATAGCATATGGATAGACCTGTTGTGAATGAACAGTTTGTTACCTGCACAATGCATGCTGGGCCAGTCCCTCTATATGATTGTGCACCATGTTAAACAATCCTTTCTGCTAGACAATGCAATGATTTTCACCCTTTAACACAGCTATACATTTTACTTGACAATTTCTAAAGCAACTGTTTCTTTAACAACTGGGTATCATTACATATCTTTAAAACACGTAACTTTCCTTAAAGGAAAAAACATTCCCTTATCTTGTCAATATTAATAGTACATATTTCAGTTATTTGTTTGTTTTTAGAAGTGCAGAATGGCAGGTGTTTCACAACCCCTCCAATGGAAGTGCCCCATAAACAGATAGCCTTTACCATTATAACAGGACAAAACCTGACCCCATTTTAGTCCTGCAGTAGTGACTTTTAATCCTGCAGTAGTGACTGGCAGCTGAGGACCCTGAGAATACAAACATAAACTCACTGCTCTGCTTAGGGTCAGATATGGCGCACTGCTTTCAAAGATGTACTTTGAAATCACAGGTGATGCTCAGGACATAGGGATGTCCACTTAGAACATATTTTATACAGCCCACCGCCTCTAGTGCTCATGAGTCTGAACCTAAGGTTCCCCAACCAGACCAGCTTCCCAGATAGCCACTACAGAATAATGTTTAACAGGGTAAGAAGTCTCTCAAGCAGAGGGCCTTAGCCCATTCTCACTTTCTAGAGAAATGACAAAAATGTGAAATTTTGTATCGGAGAGAGGTGCAGATACTGCAGATGCAGACTGCTGTCATTTTGCTCTCTAGACAACAGACAGACGTAGGCTGAATCAGCATTATACTCCAAGTATCTTCTTTTGTCCCAGCTCAGTAAACTCAAGCACTCATTATACACTTCAGGCATTTTTTTCTAAAGATGAGCTACTACATATTTGAAGTCTGACAAAAGAACTTGTTGATTCTTTTTTTTTTTTTCTTTCTGTCTATAAACGTTACAACCAAGAGCTAGGCAGACTAAGCCGCCTAACTACAAGCCATCTCTTGCTCATGTGAAAATATTTCACACACTATCATAAATATTTTCGCCTTGTGTTGCTTCTTCTGATGACTACAGTTGCAGTAATACTGCCTGAGTTCAGAGGTATTGTTCCCTGGAGTCTTATCCTTTTATGAAAAGAAACCTGTGGGTTCAATGGAACAGGTAACAGATGTCTGCAATCTGGTCTCTCTGTGGGGCCAGTGTCTTCTTTTTAAGCGTACTCAGCTCAGTCACAACCAGGAAGGGAGGAAAGCTTGAAGGAAAGAGACTGATATGTCTGCAATTCAAGTTAGGAATTTTGTGTTGATGATTAGTATATTCACTGCAAATATGCAGTTGTGATTCGACCCAAGACACTCCATCACTTCAGCTGAAAAACTGGAAGAATAATGAAAATATCAAAATAGTTTTGTTCTATTCAAAATGAAACATTTTGACTTTTCAATTCAAAGCTAAAATAAGCCAACTTTAAAACAAAGGCTAAGTACATCTGAGAATGGAGCATTTTATTCACTCCGTGATAAATGATTTTGCTTTTAAACTGAGGTTGCCTTATGCAAAAATAAGGAGAAAGGTTACACTGATCTTTTTAAATTTGTGGCATTCAGTCACCAAACTGGAACTAGTACTTGCTTTCAACAGCAAGTGATTTGGGGAATCTCCAGTATTCAAGTGGAATAACTGTGTTCTGACTTCTTTGCTACCAGCTTGGATTAGAAATCTGTGTTTGCATGACAGGATTTTTTCTTTTTTTCTTGAGGTCAGTTAAGATAGGATACTATGATGACTACATTGTACAGTGCAGTACTCAAGTTGGGACACATGGAAGAACTTGCTAAGGATTCATTTACCTGCCATTTCTCCCACCTTTTCTTTCTGTGGCTTTTCCAGATTAAACCAATGTCACATAACATGTAAGTCAAAACAAAAGTGTAACTTCCTTCACCCATATTCATTAAAAGAACACTTATTCTCTTGGACATCACTTACACAAAGTAAATCAGTACTTTCTATTACTTAAAAATTGCCTGGCAGATTAAGGGCATAGCTATTGGCACAAAATAAAAGCATAATTAAGCAAGCTGAAAGGGAATCTCAAAAGTACACGGTCAAGAACATGATACAGATCGAGTTATTAGGAATATGATCTTTTTCTACTTTAGGATTTCTTCTTCATAAAAGAGGAAAATTGACTGATGTTTGAAGATCTCCAAGATGATGTACTTAAGATTGTAAATGCAATTTATAAACCCTACTTTAGTTTACTGAGACTAAGAAATATCTTTTATGCTACGGGGTGCTAGATAGTCAAATTAGAGTGCCTAATTTAACTGAATATTATTTTAGAATAGTTAATATGAACTTGAATTATTTTTTGTTGAATGTATTCTTTGTTTCCCTGTGTATATTCCAGTCACATAACTCATACATCTGTTATTTCGAGCATCGAATCTATGATGTTTACACAGATCTCCCTGCAGGGCATTTTGGCCTAACTGAATTGTTATTTCAACAGTATGTCCTAGTTTAATGATACTGTTACTTGAAATGCTGTCTTTTGCAAGTTGTCTTCCCCCTGGGGTTAACTCAGCCCTTCCACACTGAAATCAGAAAATCTGACCCTCCTCTTAAGCAGGAGATGCTGGGAAGTGAACCTCGCTTTCTCAAGCACAGGGTTCTCAGCACTTCAGACCTGTAGAGTGGCTAATGTGACAGCTGAGATTCTGGGTTTTATGAACACATTTAAATCTTAATGTAATGTCAGTACTGGTTTCTGATAATGTGTGCTAATGATCTGAAGATACGATTACTTAAAATGGCATATTAGGATTCATTCTTTTGACAGAGGTGGGGATGCTACTGTGTTCTCACTTACATTCTTGCCTATTTGACCATCATCAGAAGAAAGATTTTCTCTTGCAGATCCATTTTTAGGAATAAGTAATGAATATTTTAAAATCACTGTTAGACATTTATGCTAAACCTTATTTGGAAAACAATATGGAGCCATTCCATATTGCAGCTTACAAGTATAACATTTTCAAGTGATTAAGGCATGCATTAAGCGTTTTTCAGTGAAATTTAAGCTTCTGAACGCAGCAGACTCTTTTGACAAAGGGACTTTATTTCAATTTAATAAGAATCTGAAACAAACAGGTGCTTCATTGAAAAGAAATGTCACAAGGTAGCTGCTAAGTCATTTGAAGATTTAAGAAACAACAGATAATGTAGGTTTTTAATTCATGAGTATTTACACATACTTAATCTGAGATTTTCCAAAGACCTAAATGTTTAAGTATCTGTAAGCTGTTTAGAAATCCATGCCTTAATTTATTTCTTTCTACTTTTAATAAGTCTGAACAGTTTCAAAATGTGTCAGAGTTCCTAATAATTAGCCACCTACTTCCAAAGCATACTACAATATTGGCTAGTAGTCATTAAAAAGTCCTTCCAAGCCTTGTGATATGCTCTCATCTTCATTTTGAGAAGGTATGCAAGTACAGAAGGATTCTGCTTTCACACACAAGTAAAATGTGTCGGGAATTTTCCTATTGGTATGCTCTAATTACACATGAAACTTGGGATCAGAGTATCAAGGAATGTCCTCAGGAATCTGAGGATCATTACCAGGATTTAAAGCAAAAGATTCTTCAACCGAAAACTTAACCTAACTTACTTCACTGAAGCAAATACAACACCTTGGGGTTTCAAAGGACCTCTGCACACAGCATAAACTTGAAGTTTCTCTTCAGTGAGGAAACTTTTTACGTATTCATTTTCAGAGTAGAACTTCAGTGCAAGGACCTGCTTTACAAAACTGAATGACAGCTGTGGGAGCTCAAAACCTTGAAAAATCAGGCAAGAGAAAACTAACATAAAACCACAAAAGAATCGATTTTTTAAATCATGGGAGATATTCACATGTGAAAATGTAGGATTTTCAAATGAGTAAGTGTTATTAACTATGGAGCCCACTATGAATCTGACTTGAGCTGGACTTGCTGATCCTAAATCATTTAGATTGCACAGAAAATTCCACACTCTGGTGAATAAAGTCTTGTGGTTTAGCAGACATCTAAAAAGGGGTTTATTTTCACACACTGCAGGAAAACACTGTTGCAACATATTACGGAGTGTTGCCACATGTAAATAACTGTTAGTGGAACAAACTATTTGTGAACTAACATCATTTGGAAAATTCTATTCAACAAAAATAGAAATCTGCGGTTTTTTCTCACTACACAAAAGCAAAACATTTTAAACCATCAGTCTCTATTACAATACTTTGCTGAAGTCTTTACATTCTTTTTTAGAAAGGCATAATCTTTCTGAATAGTCTTTCAATACCCAGAGAATCATTGCTTTTCTTGAGTTCTTTCAATATCGCAGTACCAAAGCACGTAGGGACTGGAACTATATATTTTTGTAATTAATTTCCTTAAGATAATGTTAGAAACATCAGGTTCCTTAAAATATAGATGAATTTCAAGGTGAGTCTGCTAGCAGATGTTATTAATGGCATATGATTTATTGTGACATGAAATCTGATCTGAAACTCATGTTATTAGCTGAGCTTTTTATAAATTATAATTGCCAACTGCTGAAAATACGCAGAAAGACCACTGATAAACTAGCTTAATCTTCAGGGCCTAGAATATCTGCATTTGCTAAATGTCCAATATCTCTAGGCCTGCTGAACGAGTATAATACATTGGGATGTGCAGATCAAGCTTGAGTTCAGATCTTTTCATAGAGTAATTCTTTCAGAATGAGAAGCATTGGAGGTAGGAAGAGGTCATACAAAATAAATATTTACTGTGGAACTTAAAAAGAAACATATACTCAGGGTCATAGTATGGCATTGCATAGATCCTAAACAGATTGAGTATTTAAGAAAAAAGCCCCCACCTCTGACTGTTAAATGTAAAATTTACACTTTCAACATGAATACAGCAAGAAGTTAGATAATATTCAAACTTATTCAAACATCATTCCGTACAGCTCTAAGATGACAGCACAAACAGCATATTTTATCACCCTAAGGTCTATGAAGATTTGCATCTACACAAGACTTTCCAGGTCACCCCCATGGAAAACTAAAAAAAGTCTATAGGTAGGCTCACAGTGACAAAATATATGTGTTAATAATTATTTCTAGATATTTCCCATTTATTCCCAATAACTTTGTATCTTACTTTCCTCTCCCCATGTGCCTTTAAATGTTAGTTTCTGAAATGTTGCTTTTACCCATCACAACTTATGTCCTAAATTACCTAAATAAGAAGAGACAAACATAAGCATTGCATTATGAATATTATCTACTCAACAAATCAGATATTGAAAGAAGGTGAATTTACAGTACATGTTGTAATACATTTTTAATCTCCAGAAAGCTCTGAGATAACATTGCAAATTCAAAAAGCAACAAAAGGAACAGATGCAAAGTCTCATTCCTGACTTTTTACATATCCAAAGCTGTTTAATGATAAAAGCATTTATGTGTAAAATGGCATTCACTTGCCCTTACTAAGAGTATATATGGAAGAGCCCCCCGTCAATGTACCAGTGTGCGTGTGGGAATGAAACATAAGGATCACCATCTGCAGCTGTCTAATAAGTGTTCTTCAGTGCCTAATGGCAAAGTGTCAATTCAGGGATCCTCAGATACCACAATGCATCATCTTGTCCATGCTAGTCTTACAAGTCAAACATTTCGCATGTGAGAACAGCTTATTTATAATGCTATTCATTTCAGTTGAAATACCAGATATAAACCAGTTACACTACAAGCAGTCTGGGAGCATATACTTAATATAAAATGCTCCAATTTCCTCTCTCTTATATGAATCAATATTTTAAAGGATGTGCAAAATGTAACCCCTCACAGAACATACCTTAATAACATGGAAAGAATCTTTTCATATGCAAATATTTTTAGATTCTTACCTACTGTTGAACTTCTCTGGATGTTTTTCTCTCATGATATGGAATCTGTGGGCAATTGAAGCATCCTAACAGGAAAAAGAAAACCGTAAATCTATCGTGACAGGAAAATTGCAAAACAGAAGACCGAAACTGTAAACAAGGCATATCCTTCATAAGGTGTTTTGTGAACTGTCACTTTCAACAAGAGCAATACGGTTATCACTTGGAAAGCTTACAGGTACACTGTTCCAAGAATGGGATATATCTGAACTTAATAGTTTATTACACTTATTACAGTCTCCATTATTCCTTTTCACAAATCAGACACGAAAGTTACATTTACTCAAAGTGTCTTCCGCTTCTGTACAGCAAATATCATCCAGATCTGGTGAAGGTTTACAATAAGACCATTCATACATTTTTTTCTTGTTGGAATAACAAATAAAGTCTATGAAATCTATTCCTTTAGTAAAGGTGAGTGATAGATTCAGCAGAGTTACTTTATATACATATAGCTTGAGATTTGCATTTGGCCATTCAATAGCTTTCTCTAAAATTTGGTAGAAAATGGGAATAAATGTCAGGAGATGCCCCATTTGCTATATGTCAGGGTATGAAATCATGTGGGGGAAAAATGGATTTTTAATATAAAAAAGAGACTTGTTAACTCAATTAAATAGATTTTCTCAAAATACTTTAAAATGTAGTAAATTATGCTAATAATACATTTAAATAATGTGTATGTGAAATGAAATAGCTATTTGAAATACTTATATGTGTATAACATTTTATAAAGAATCATATGTGGTGATTCTTTATACCATTCTTTATTCACACCATCAATGTGGTGGTGTGAGTTGCTGAAAATAGAATATTTGAAACTGATATGCTAGAATCAGTTTTCCCAGCATTTTCATATCTCCTTTGCAGGTATGAAAATAATGTTTCCCTCATTCCAGATCATGCAATATTTATTTCATATACTAATTTATTAAAAATTTACAAACTGGGAATTAAGAAAGTAAAAAGTTTTTTCATCTTTTAATGTATGTATTACATGAGGTGTGAGAGTATGAAATCTACCAAGTCTTCATTCTTGCAGGAGATAGTAAACAGAGAAATCCATTGGATCATGTTTTTATAATTATGTCTTAAAATGCTGCATATATAAGAATATAAATATAAGAAGAGTTAGTTCAGTTAGTAAGAAATGTAAATTCATGCCAGTTTCCATGTAAATAGAGTTTGACAAAAACTACAAATAAAACTATCACTATAATCCACTATCGTGTACAAAAAAGAGACATTATTTACCAACTTAAAAGAGTATGGTACTATAAAAGCTAAGAATTTGAGAAAAGTATGAAATTCAGTATGAAGTCTATATCTAGAAACATTTTAAATTATTTTCAAACCATGAGAATTAGCATTTTGGGGAAAAAACAAAATTAAATACTTTACTTAAATTTTATCGTATTTCTGATTCTAAACAAGATTAAAATATTTTGTTTAAAATAATTTTTATTTAAACCAGTCAATGTTAATATAAATCTCAAATAAGAAAGCAAGCATTTTGTGCAGATATATAGGTACCCACTAACATCAAACATGGCTGCAACACTTTATGACTATGATAATTTTTTATTTACTAGAATCTTAAGCAGGACACCCTCTGCAGAACAGACTGGTCTGACCTTCCAGTTTGGTTTACTGGCTTTGAAAAAATAAATGTATGACCTTTAATATCATGTCAAGATAAAATTGTTCAGATGATAGATTGATAATATTTAAATAAACTTTCAAGATTATGAATAAGAAACTAATAAATAAGACATAATATTTTAAACACACTCTACCTACATAAGGATGTAGCATAGCATAGAATTTTTAGGCAAAAGATGTGATCACTGATCAAATAAAATCATTTAGTGGCATCACTAAATGTATTGGCTCCATTGAAATATTCACTTTTATTCATTATCTTCTTATGTTGTTTCTGAAGATGTATATAGTTTGTTGCTTTATGCACATCGCATCATTATTTATTTATTTTTCTATTATCTTTAAGAATGGAATTATCATTTAACATTTTACTGTCCTGTAAGGAAATGACAGCAAAAAGCCCTAGCGAATGAACTGGTGTCAGCCATAAAATTCCTTATTGTTCTGTCCTGTCATCCAAACTGTCATCTGAAACTTTCAGTGCTATATTCTCAAACTGCACTCATCATTACTTTAAATGTATTTTTCTGTGCAATTTTATAAGGCAAATATTCACAAGTATCCAGGTGATCCCACAGTTCTTGGAGACGGATGAAATAAAGCTGACAGTAAACCCTGAGACATCACACTTCTAAACAAAGCCTGCCAGCTGAACTAAAATAATAACTGTTAACTTTAGAAAGACCCATCATTCATACTTTATCCCCCATTAGATGTGCCAACATTAGAAAAGTGTATTTGTTAGCCAGTTCTATATGAAAAAGAAATAAAAGGACTACTGTTGTGGTTAACGGTTAATTTTCTACACACTGAAGCAAAAGAAAAAGATAGACCCAAGACAAAGTGAATAAAGGAGTAGTAGCATATTTGACAGAAACTAGGAAACACTAATCAAGGACTAACTGTCTAATGAATGAAATGAAAAGGCTAATGTGCTTACTCATGCATAACAAATGCAAGGCACAAACAAGCTAGGGATCAATGCCCACTGCAGATGGCAAACAGGCAGTTGTTTCCATGCAAGGTTGATTTGATCAAAATTTTCCCCTGTCTGAACATTTTCTGACTCCAAAATGGATCAACTAACTTAATGAGCTGAGAGGTAAAAAAAGTACTACTCAAAGTTAATTCTGACGAGCACAACGCAAGACAGGCACATGCTAGACCAATTTCATACAAAAATCGTTGTAAGGCTATTTTTATTAATGGAGACTGTAAACCAGAGTAGTAACTTAGTAACTGCACACAGATAAGCTCGGAAGTAGGGGAATTGCTAAGGCTTTCTTTAGTTTATACTGCCCAACCGCTCCTTTGAACCCGTAACTGAGTCCAATGTACAGAGTCCTTAGGTTGCCCAGCACAGGGACCTCTTCCCAACCATAACTCCATGCTATAGGAAAACCTGAAACCAGTCCATGCTGGTTGCGTATTAGCAAAATAATCCTTTGCTTTAGGGGAAAAAAAAAGAAAAGAGGAAAAAAAGAAAAACTACCGAGTTTTCTATTTTTCAAATGTCTATCATCTTTATTTGTTAAGATAGTAGCATACAGACTAGTATAAATAAATGAAAAACAACTGGAAGAATTGAAAGTAACAGGAACTTGAGAGTGGGTAGGAATGCAAGTTCTGTCTCCTAAGAGCTACAGGAATTAGAAGATGCCATCCCTGAATCCTGAGGAACAACCATTAAAAGTTTTGTATGTCTGGATGAGGAGAGCAGAGGGTTCTTCATTGTGAGCTGTTTCAGCTACATTTGAAATAGGATTCATTTTAGCAGGCTTCATTCAGCCATTTCAAAAAGGGCATCTAGCTGAACCTATTTAGAGCATACAACTGTTGATAGACCAATAGAGAATTAATTTCTTTTTTGTGCCACAAACTATATTAAAATCACCTAATTAACTACACTGAGAAACAGAGCAATATCAGCATACATGGTGAGTCAAATATTGTTTGCATATTGTTGCTTTAATATGCTGACCTTTCCTGGTACCTGATATTGTGGATGGCCCATAAAATATGAGAAATGATTTTTGTATTGATAATAAAACTGATGTAAAAGAGAAAACCCAGGCGTCAGTAAAGCAAACTCACATGCTTCATGATATTACCTAGCAAGGTAACAAGTGAACAGGTTTTTTTTAGAAAGGTCATTTGACAGTCAGATTCTGGTCTATAATTAATATCAGCTGTGGGCATTATTTATGAATTTTTATTAATAAATTGATATATATGCTAGCCTGAAATACAATTTTCCAGCAGTACTATACCTGAATCTAAATATTTTCCATTTTTAAAAGTAACATACCATAAGTGCACACAAACATACCTAAAATTTGCAAGAGCTTTATTAATAATAATCTGAGGAGACACAATGCCATCAGGCCTGTTGCAAGGTGAAAGGAGGAGGACGGTCTTATGAGATCACTGTAATATGAAACAAGCACCTTTCGCTACATCCATGCTTCAGTCACAAAGCTCATTTTATGTGTAAAGCATTGTAATATTTTTCACCAAAGCATCCAAGAATGGAGATGCTTTTCAGGAACACTTTTGCATCAAGATCAATGCTAGTGCCCAAAGTAATGCTGAATACAGAGCATTTAAAAACAGAACTAAGTAACTAATTAGACAATTTTGTGTTTCTGAGAATATTATATGGATATCTGAGTTGTATGCTACTATTCTAAAAGACTTCATTTCTTTTTTTAAGATATACAGTATTTTTACAGTCATTTACATGTCATATGCAATATATAACAATAGCCTAGATGATGATAATTTCTCTGAACTTTCATTTCATAGTATCACCAATCTAATCTGAAAAAAACTACCACGTCTTGTTCTCTTTTGTATGCCTCTGTAGTTTAGATGGTTTCCACTCACTACTGTAGCATTTTGAAAGTAGAGATGAAGGAATGGGTGTTTGAAGAATGCAAGATGTAGTTTATCCCCCTTTAAATTCTACAAAATTGTAAACAGACTCTTAAAAATGTACCTCTGTATCTCCCAAATATTCAACCTGGACATATGTGTGATGAACATGCAGACATATACACATATATATACCCTTAATTTGAACCTATTCAGAGTCTGAAGTAGCTGGACTATCCTTCTTATATCTCACTCAGGTTTGTTTTAAATCCTGACAGTGAAGATAAGATAGAGAACAGACAGAGCATATCTGAATCTACTCCTAGGAAATGGAAAAAATATTTTAATTGAACTAGGACATTTCTCAAAGTGACCTGCCAAGAAGAAAAGAAGCTTAAGTTGCTACACCTCTTTAATACCTTATGATTGACTTACACACATATATATTCATCTTTTTAATGGGTATTAGCATTACCGGAAAGCAATCTGAAGCAGTCTTTTCAGAGGAGTAACCTTATACATTGTGAATAACCTTATAGAAAGATTAATGCATTTAATATATGTCTATCTATAAGCTTGCTGTGATTAAAATTTCCATTAAATAATAATTTTTATGCTGGTGAACAAACAAATGACCAATGTGCATCTTCTTTGGATATAAATGGCCTGATTAGTTTTTTCTAAGATGCTTCTTTAATTAAGGCTTAATGGATCCACAAGGCTAGGAAGCTTAAGGGATAATTCAGCAACCTGTAATCTTTGGATCAGAATGCAAATCTAACCTGAACAACCAGTTAGCTCACATCAGTTATTAATGTGGAATAGTACAGACGTACAAAAAATATTATTGAAAATAGATTAAGAAAAGTTTGCTGTAGTGGCTTAAGACTAAAAATTGTTTTCTAGATAAACAAACATCCTTATGATTATGCATTCCACTTTCTGCACATACACAAAAAAAGCAAAACCCATAGATACATCCTTTGTTTTTCATATTTCCCACCTCATAATAATCAGCAGTCTCAGATAAGCAAATAATATGGCTAGTATTGAACCATTCAATGATCCAAGTCTAGAAAAAGGTACTCAAGAAGCTTCAGGTCCTGCTTTGTTTGAATCAAGCTGTCAGTTCATATTTGACTCCCAGGTATTTTTGATTAAATTACATGCATTAACCTGAGAGACAAAGTAAGAAATCTTCCAAAAAAATTTCATTAATACATTACTTTTTGTTGAAACACTAGTTACTATAGTTGTCTTAGTTTCTACTGATATTCTGGGCCAGTATATCTGAGAAAGAAAGGTGATAGTCTGAGAAGGTCAGAGCAAGAAGAGATTTTAAGCCCTTTTTGATACAGCTTTACTAAAAGATAATGATAATTCACTTTCTTAAGAAAAAAATCTGAGAAACTTGTGTTCCTGGTTTTCCAAGAAAAACACAGAAACTGTCAAGGTAATGTTATTCATTTTGTCAGTGATATTCTTGACAGCCAGCCCTCTGATGGTCATGTTTAAATACATTTCAGCTGTACATGTATTACTAAGTCAAGTGACAGTTCATATTTTAAATACTCATTTAAACAGGTAATATCTCTAAACCCAGGATGAAACGTCAGTAGCCACAGTATTTATAAATGATAGGCAAAAGACCAGAGGATGGTATATCTGAATATTGTAACAAAATATTTGGAATAGGCCTTCAAATGTAAGGACATTCCCTTTCCCTTTTCATTTTAAGTCAGATCTCTGTTGAGTTTCTGACACTATATATACATAATTTGGTACTAGAAATGTTTCACACAGACACAAAGTGGAATCCATTTTGCAGGAGAAGATGTGCTAGTGAAAAAAAACCAACCCAACCCTATGTTCTCCCTATTGATAACTATGACATACAACTAGTGGACATGTACACACATTGACTCATCAGAATTTACTACTGATCAGTTCATATAGGGTGACCACATGTCCCAGCTGTGTAGGGGCCAGCCCAGGGATCCTGTAAGACAAGGCTTTGTACCAGTATCTCAAGGACTTTCTTTGAGAAGCTATTTTGGTTTTCAGAAACTGACACTAAATTTCTATGTATCTATATTTTTAAGTCACTAATCAAATTCAAGGACCGTCAAAGAAGACTGGGAGATAAGGCAGTTAGGTTAGATTAGATGACTAAAACAAACTGTGCCCCATGACTCAATACAATGCAGAGGACATGTACCCTGTAAGATGAGCTCTGCTGAAGATACACTGTGTTACTGAGCACATCTTCCTTTCTTTATATTTGGTCACCCTAAATTTACTGTAACTAGAGAAGGGTTCTTCTAGATCCATGCTGAGTGTTTATGTGGTCACTAAAAAGAGAAGAAGAAAAGTGATCACATGGCAATTAGCCAACACAGCCATATAGAGAGTGTATTAAATATCTTGTATATTAAAAAGATCTCTGTGGTAAACCTTTAGTAGCATTTCTGATAACTGCTGATGAAGAACGATGTTGAAACTGTCCCAAATTATTCTGCACAATGAGTTTGAGCATAACACAATCAAGGACACAGCTCAGATTGAAAGTCAATATAAGCAATGCAATACAATGCAATTGGCTGTTACTTTAGCTGTTCTTCAGAAACACATAGCAATGTCTCACAGATATCTTCAGTAAAAAGCACAGGAACAAAGTTTATACTAAGAGCCTGTCCAGCTTGAAAGGAATGTTTAGACTTTCATGCCAAGCACTTTTGCAGTTCTGAGGAGAAAAAAACCAAAATATCTAAATTAAAAAAAAACCCCAACCCTTTGGGTATTTTCATTTTGAGCTTTGATTACATTTGCATTAGAGTAGTATTCTCAGGGGCTAAATTTAGGCCCTTAATTTAGGTGCCTAAACTGGCAGGATGATCTCTCTCTCTATCCTCCCAGTATGCTCAAGAGAAAGTACAAAACTCTTTGGAAAGGTTCTTCCAAAAGGCATGTAGACGAGTTTCTGTTCTGAATCATTGTTTGGAAATCTTTTGTTATTAATCATACAAGAAGCTGAGCCCATCTAGCTTCTTAACTTTATGAAGCTATGCCTGAAATGCAACAGTTTGAGCAGTTCTCTGAAATCTTCACTGGGGTTCAAGCCAAATCTTGTATCACCACCCATTTTATATGCTCATTTGCTTGATAGGGATCAAATAATAAGTGTTCACCTGACTTCTCCTTAGCAACTTCCCATAACTTGTTAGTCAAAGCCTTGGCAACAGAGCCCTATAATTTTAATACATATTTATGTTATTCATTTGTTTCCATAGCAGATATTTATTTTTATAAGAAGTATGCAAACCACTCAAACATCTCTCATTGATTTACAGTCTGAAATAATATTTTTCTCTTAATTGAAAAAGGTCACTGTTTTCCTCATTCATTATGTTTTCAATTTGAAATTTAAATTTTTGCATTAGAATATTATTTATTATCTTCCCTATTGGACAAACAAATATTGATTTATAAAAAAACCCAACATACTCATAAGTTAGGGCTAGATGTTAGATTATTTAGCTGCAGATGTTCTCTCTCTCTCCACTGATTCACGACAAACTTTTTAAGATTCTCTCCCTCACATCTTTCATATAGCCCCTTTGCTCTTTCTTATAGGCCTAAAAGCAACTTTCTTGACTTTTGCTCAATATCTGCACTTGCTCTTGTGTTGCATTGATCAAAATATTTTTGGAATCCCTCTACCTTATTTTCTTGTTTTGTCTTCACCTGTGTTATCCCCAACTAGGCAGACATACAGCTATCAGACACGGGTTATCTTCATCTCAGACTCATTCTGAAGTGTTTTTCATTTGTGTCACGCTTGTTCTTTGGAAAGATTTTAGGATTGCCCTGTTCACCTTTTCTAATTTCATTATCATTGACATTCTTTACCTTCATCATCTTCTCCATTTGATTTGTGGTAAACCAGCCAAACTCTGGGTTTTTTTTGTCCTAAAAAAGGGATAGTTAACTGGTATGTTCCACACTATTTGACAAGCAGTTCTTTATCGCTAACACCAACTCTCTCCCTTTCAGGAATTTCTCACAGAATCTTCTTCCAGAACTTTCTTCTCTGACATCATATTCCAGGATCACTGTCAGTGCCCTTCTATTCCACCCCCCATTTTTTCCCTGAGCTGATAAATTCACCACAACTTGTCTGCCCTGCAGGAGGAGAGCCCCTGCCAATACCACTGGCCTACATATTCCAACTGAGTATCTCCAGTAATGAAGAAGTGATAAGTTCAGAGAGACTGTGGATGACTAAGATATTTGTTCATTGTATTCAGCATAAGCATCATGTCTAAGAAAACACCTTCCTCACACTTACTCTTTCCACCATCTCCAAAACTACCTGGGTCATAAAGCTAGACATTCAGATGTGACATCCACCTACCAACAATGTACTGACCTAGAAGCCTTTGTTTTTATTTGGGATTTCACCCCCACCTCCCCCAAATACTGTTCAGTTGATACTGCTTGCATGATTACTATATTCATTTCCCCCCTTGCTTTTGCTGCGTAGTTTCTTCTTCCTATATTTTACTTCTGCAGCCTGCTATTTAAAGACTTGTAAAATATCTGGAATGGCAGAACAAGCTCTGTTTTCTCTCGTGGAATTCAGGACTGCTTAGGCTCAAATGCTGTTGGTCCAGAAGCACAGTTAACTCAAGCATAGTCTTTAATTTTTTTGAGTTATGGGTCTCTGTAATTTTATGTTACCAATCTTTTATGCAGTCTTAATCTTACCTACACCATAAGCTTCTTGTTAAGTGAGCAGCTGCAGAATACTCCAACGTGGAAAGAAAATCAAGTCCTCACTGCCAAATGCCTGATATAACCTCTAAACTACTACATATCAAGGCCATGGAAATGCCATGTAGTGAGGGCAAACTCTTTTGTCCACAGTTTGAGTGGGTGATGGCTGCAAGGATTTTTTGTCCTTTGGCCGTCAGTTCTTGCCATCATTTGGTGGTAAGTCTTGGCTTGCTGTCCTGGCAAAGTGTATAAGCATCCTAGTTCCTACACAGGCTTCTACAGAGGTTCCTTCAAGCCTCCTTCCTCATTTCTCCTCCACTGATCTAGGCCACATCCTTGTACCAGTAAGCACTTGGGATCCAGTTTAGACCTCAAGGGTCTGTCAAAGTATGACATAGCTGTGGGAAGGTAACAACAGCAACTGCAGAGCATGCTTGTAGGCCCTGGGTAATGCTGTCTTTGTGGAGGAAGAGTGAGAGGTATCCTACTCTTTTCAGGTGTTTAAGCATGTTAAATATATGTACAGCCTTTGACAGCTTCCAAGTTCTGAAGAAGTAGCAGAAGAGTCTAATGGAAGTACCTACACATGGCCTGGTTCTCCTTAGTGCTCACAGCTAATGCAAAAGAGCCAGATTGCTTTACAGCAGAGTGAGGTCATAGGGAAAATGGCAGAAGAGTTTTGCATTAAACTGAGACAAACCTATTTAACAGGTAGTTTGAAAATAACTGGGCACCTGAGAAGCCTCCAAGAATTATGAGCTAGATTCATATGAGTTACTCATGCCAAGCCTACCCCCACCAGCGTGGTTTCTCCGAGTCTCTAAAAGGGTACTACAGAAATAGAATGAAATTAAACTGTTCATAAAGGTATTTGACTGAACAGATTAGACCCTAGCAGATCATCTTGATCACAAACTGGCTTTACTGCTACTGTTACTCAAATTTGTAACTTTAAAGGTGAATGCATACTAGTCCTCATACACAACGTAAGTGGGCAGACTCCTTCCTGGAGTGCAAAACCCAATCACATACTACATGGCAATGACCAATATTTCCATGAAAAATAAGGGGTTAATATTCTCTGAAATACGCCTGCTATTCCAAAAATTTAATATAATTAGTTCATATAAACAGTGTTTGATATCAATTGCTCTCAAGTTAAATAAAGCCTAGGCTCTGCAGTAATGCCTATCTGAAATACAAACTAGACTAAAAAATGGAACTAGATGTCATCTTACTGAGCATTTAGGGGCTGAAAAAGATATTCTGTATGAATAATAAGATCCTGTATTCCAAAAAAACATAAAACGTGCACTGGCTTATAAAATAAAAAGCCTTTTCTGAACTTAGTATTTGGATATATGGCAAAGTGTTAAAATATGTCCAGATATGAACATGTGTTTATGGCAGGTGTAGTCATAGAATCATAGAATCATAGAATGCTTTGGGTTGGAAGGGACCTTAAAGATAATCTAGTTCCAAACCCCTTGCCATGGGCAGGGATACCTTCCCCTAGATCAGGTTGCTCAAAGCCTCATCCAACCTGGCCTTGAACACTTCCAGGGAGGGGAAAGTCAAATTTTACAAAATTGATTCACATATATTTTCCTCCTGTAACAGAGAAAACTTTCTCTATAGCTGCTTTGACTAAATAATTTAGGTATGTAAAACATTTTACAGAGATTATCTACCCAGTGTATGGCACACAAGAGGTTATGCAGTACCTATTTTTGTAGTCTCTGGACATTAAAAGGCTTTGAAGTTACCTATATTTATTTATTCCACAGAGAAGTTCTATTATGTGGTATGAAGGCAGTAAGTCACAGGTTATTATCAGAATGTTGATATTTAGGGACAACAAAAGGTTGCTCTTTATTGTACCTGGCTCACTAATAATTAAGAACTGTAAGCATATTTTAACAAAATTAACATGAATTTAAAATTTGCTTCAGCTGAAAAGGAAAAAACACCCAGCAACTTTAGAAACTACCAATTCTGTATTTCACTATTGGTTTATGCAATACTACTTCACTATTAAGCAATCTCACAGCAAAATAAAAAATTTGGTTCTTGATGTGGTCAGAAACCCTAGAAACTGCACTAAAGCCCTTTATTATGATTTCACACATACAGAATTTTGAACCCAAGAAATCTAAATGTCCAAATTGCTTTAGTAGTGCTGCATTGATCCTTCAGAGAGGGCTAAAGAAATGTTTTTGTTGCCTTTCACATGCCATAGATTCAAGTTGGCAGAAGACTGGTGAAAAAGTCTAGAGAAGTGTATGATGAGTGGAACTGAGAAATTCCTTAAATTTTCTCGCAAAAAAATTCCCCCTCCCAAGTATGTACTTGCATAATGCTTTTTGCCTAACCATCTGGACAGGCTCAGTACGTCATGGTTGTTTAGCAACTTACGGCTTTCATGGTAGCTTTGAATACATTATACCAGTATCCTATTCTCAGCCTCAAATTGTTTGGGAGGATTCTATATCTGCATAAAAACTCCTTGCATAAGTCCCATTTACTCAGGATTTCCAACACAGATGAGGTTTTCCAGCAGGCTAAGTTGTTTACACTAAATACTGGGGTACAATTCCCCAAATTAATTATTTAGTTTACAGTGTTACTCCCCAAACTATCAGCTTAGGGTGCAGCAAGCTGTAGTGCAGAGGCAGGACAAGCAGAATGAGAAAATAAATTCTTTAGTTTCTTTCTTCTCTGAAGCCAGTATCCATTAAAATAATGCTCTCAGTTTGAAATAAGCCATAGAATATGCAGCCACGTATATGCAAGAGAGGTATTATAAGTATGCAGAAATGGCAAACTATGCTTTTATTTGCATGTATAGCACATGGTCAAAGTCAGGTCCATAAAATTTCATTGCAAACAACTTGAATGGGACAGTTTCTCTGAACTCCAAGCCAGATAGTTATGTTATAAACAAATTTTACAGACGGAGAACCACACTGGTTTTTGATAACAATAACTCAATTTGCGTCATGAGCCAGAAGTTCTAAATAAATCTTTGGTCTAAATGAAAGCATACTCAAATCACCCTTCAACTTTTCACCTTAAAAACCAACAGTGCAGGAGGCTGAAAGCTGCTCCTAGATTTTTATAAATTTGCAAATCAAAGAGCACCTGTTTGTAAAGTGCTGCTTTGCTCGGCTACTTAAATAATGTAATCAGCACAAAATGACAAGCTAGTATTCCCAAATTTGCTGCACAGTAAGCAGACACTTGTCTTGCCAATGTTTGTAATAAGTAATCCTTGTAATTACAGCAAAGACAAATGTAGTTAATATTAACTTTTAGTGAAGCATAAATATCACATCCATATGACATCAGAAGTTATCTAGGAGTAAGAATGTTTTAATGGTTATAACTACTTTGTATTAAGAGTTAATAGATGGCATTAATAAGGGCAATGTAAATCAGTTAAATCCTACTTTTACTAGTGTTTTAGTTTTGCTAATGAGCAATCAAAACCTACAAAAAGGTATGCAATTTAAAGATCAGTGCAAACGAAACGTTTCCAAACTTTTGGAAAAGTCTGAGACGAGAATTTAATATTTCTTTTCGTTTCAGCTATATACATTGTATTCAAAGCCTATCCAGATGCATGAAATATACTATTGAGACACTCCTTTAAGGACAACTTGGAACATAACAGACATTACTTTCTGACAAAATGAAAGTTGCAGTTCGAGCTGCCATGACTTTTCAAAGAAATTAATCCATGTCAACATTCCCCAAAGGGGCATTTCATAGTGGCCTTCGTTTATACATTATCTGTGACAAAAGCACTGTTTCTGGAATAAGAAGCATTTTTTGCCCTTAGTTTTATTTCAGTAAAAATACTTACACTGTTTGAAATTACTAAAGTATCATCTACAGCAATTTCACTGTTATTGCACAAATTGTAAATTATGCTTTCTGAATTATGGATGGAATTTTTAAAAGGCTTCCATTTTTATAGTCTTTTGAAAGGACAATGAAATCTATAAAAAACCAAGATTACAATTTCAGCATTTAAAATCTACACAAAGTAATTCAAACAAATGTTATGACATTTAAGATAATGAAACCCTTCATTTATGCCAATGTGTCCTACTTCACATATAAGGAGTCAGAACAGATGTCCAAATACTGTAATGCCAGAAGAAAGTTAGGGCATGTCTTGATTAATACTCTCAGAGCAATCCATGGTGTCTTTTTAAAACTGGCATGCGTTACTTCAAAACATCTATTCAAAATCCATTCTAGGAAACACAGCTAGACAAAGTGTTCCCAAGACAAAAGGAAAACAATAAAGCTCTGTATAACCCTTTTAGCAATGTAAGCTGCATATTATCGACAGACCATTCATTGCAATCAACAAATGATTAATTGCAAATTTGTTGCTAAATTGACCACGAAAAAGACAAGCTTCAGGGTACTGTTAAAGAGGAAAAACTTATGTTAAAAATGATTGGAGACTTTTTGTAGTGAATTAATTCTAATCGATAGTCTTGTTGACTACACAGTGGAATAATGACTTCCTTAAATAGAGTATGTACCCATTATTGTAGACATTCAAATTAATATTTAACCTAATGCCTTTCTTTTTTTTCTCCTTTTGAAACAGCATTTTTCTAATTTCACCTTTAAGAACTACAGTCTACTACCAACTGCCACATAAACCAGATTTTAGTAATGTCTAATATCAATCATCTTGGGAGGCATAATATAAAAGTAACAAAAATTTCTAATACAAAAGTAATGATGTTTATTTAGACTATTTACATGAAAGTCTTATTTTTAATTACTCTTGGCATGGATGAAATATTAGATGCCTTTAAACATATCTACCTTACGAACTTCTGACAACACTGCAATCTTTCAGTTTTGTGCAAAGGTGTGATTTCAGATTTTCCTGGCTGTGCCATTTGCCTCCTATTGTAGATGCAGTCATATAACTAAAAGTTAACCTTTTAATGACACAGATCATTTCATTCCTATGAAGGTCAACGCACTACTGCAAAATAGATAGGGTTTGTTGGTGTTTTTTTTTGTTTGTTTGGGGTTTGGCTTTTCTTTTTTCAGCATGCCAATTTTATCTTAAAAAGTGCTTCGCTTCTTGCATTTGATCAAGAGTCTGGTTCTCAAATTTTTGTTCAAGAAAAACGTTCGCATTAATTTACAAACACTGCTATTGATAAATAAATAATTTAATGCTTCAAATATATTCACAACTAAAGCCAAACTTACGTTTTTGACTATGAATGGACTGATGCTTATGTTTAGAAGTCTCTCATTAATTAAAACTTTTTAGGAAGCAATTTTCTTATAAATGTGGTGTAAGCTGAACTGCAGAGCTGAACTATTTTTATTGTTTTATTTTTTTTATTGTAATACTACAGAAACATTTTCTTAAGAAAATCTATTGAATAGCTTATACTATGGCTTGTAGGTTGTTTTATTTTGGGGGGAAAAAAAGAATTTTTTTTCCAGGCACTAGAAATATTTTCTTCTACTTCACAACTACTCCTGCAACATATATTTAAAAAAAAAAAAAAAATATATATATATATATATACCAAAGGAACAAATTTGAAAAGATTCAAGTTCCTCTGACTCCAAAGCAAACGATAAATTTATCTAAAAGGCAGAGACAGACAACCTAAGGACACAGTTCAGAGATGAAAGTCAAGCTGTTGACAAACTGATACCAGTTTTTAAATGTCTATGCAGGACAAATTTTGTCCTCATGAAGATTTCTGCTTTAAAGATCTCTGAAATATTGTTTTCTTTGAGGAACACTAGATTACATACAGAATCCACAGTACCTAGCTTTCAGATGCTTAGCCCAAGAGTAGAACCTAAACTCCATAACTATACCCAAAGCTCTATATAACCAGGTACTTCAAAACTTGACTGAAAATCTAGTATGTTTTTTCACTCAAATATATCTGGCCATACCACTGTGTCCCCTTCCCTGGAGCCTTCAGCAAAGCTCCTCCACTCACTCAGTATCCAGATGACCTGCAAGGAGCTACTAATGTCCATTCTTTAAAAGAGCTTATAAAATAACTCCATCTAGTCCAGTCCCTTTGTTTCCTTTTGGGGTTAAAAGTGGATTCTTGTGGCAAAATTTAGAAAGGCAAGCATGAAGTGATACTTCCTCAGAATACTCTCTCAGCCTCCAAAAATTTTTTGGCTCAGAAACTGGGGTGACAGAAACCTCCTGAATTTCAACAAAAGTAAATGCAAAGACTTGCATCTGGCGTGGAATAATGCAACAATACAAGCTGGTGCTGACTGTCTGGGAAGCAGATCTGCAGAAAAGGATCCAGGGGTCCTTGTGGACAATAAGTTGAACATGTCACCAGTGCACCCCTGCAGCAAAGAAGAGCGACAGCATACTGGGCTCTATCAGCAAGGGTGTATCCACCATGCACAGGGCAGCATTCCCCTCCGTTCAGCATTTGTGAAACCACATTTGGAGTACTGTCCAGTCTTGGGCTCCCCATTACTAGAAAGACATGGACATACTAGAACATGTCCAGCAGAGGGCCATCAAGCTGCTCAGGGGCTGCAGCACATGCCCCGTGAGTAGAGGCTGAAGCAACTTGTTCAGCCTCAAAGCAAGCTGCTAATGGGAAACTTTATTGCTGTCTACAGCTACCTGATCACAGGATGCAGAAAAGACAGCCAGACTCTTGTCAGAGGTGCACAGTGGTAGGATGAAAGGCAACAAGACACAAGTCAAACACTGCCCAGACAGGTCGTGGAATCTCCATTCTTGAAGTTGTTTGATTCAATTAGAGAAGTCCCTGAGGAAACTGATCTGATTAGACTTGCTTCGAGTAGGATGTTGGTTTAGAGGATCTCCAGAGGATCCTTCTAATCTGAATTATTCTCTGAGAACCAGAAGTCTCTGTTGAATAGTTGTTACTGAATGCCTCTTCCATGAATTTCATGATCTTTTGAGCCCATGCACTGCAAGCATCTTTGGAGGAATTCTGCAGTTTAATTACATACTGTATAGAGAAATGCTTCCTTTTGTTTGCCTTGAAGCTGGAACCTAATATCTTCATTCAATGCCTTTCAGTTTTTATACTAGAAGAAACAGAAAACATAAATTCACCACCCACCCTCTCCTTCTCACTCATGTTTATATAGACCCTATCATCTTTGCTGTGTTTTCTATACCAAACAATTTTAGCCTACATAACTGTTCTCCTTATGGAAGCTATACCATATCTTTGATCACTCTTCTTGACTTTCATTAAATCTTCTTCCATTTTGATAACAACATTTTTGAAATGGGAGGACGAAAACTGTACACACGAATTCAAGTGGTAGGCACAGCTCAGGCTTAAAAGTAATTTCTATTTTTTTCTCTATTACTTTCCTAATAAGAGAATAGTGCTGCTGCCGCAACCTTTTATACAATAAGCTAGAGTCTGAAACAGTCACCCAAGAAACAGAAGACCCAGTTTCAGGAATATGCTCAGATATTTATGGTTGAAACCCACATTTTCATTGTCTAAACAGAGCATGTAATCAGCAGGCTAAATTGTTTCCTTTATTTTTATAGGGAAAGTCATGGTCTTATGAAGAATGGATAAAAGATTTGTTGAGAAGGAACACAGGAGAAAAGATGAGAGCAAGAAAGCAGACATGACTGCACACATATGGTGCAGGTGTATGCAAGGAACAGAGCAGACTGATATAGTGGATTAATGATGAAGTAATTAATTCAGAAAGTCCTTCCTGTGTTCTGGTCCATTTTATGTGGACTACTTTTATAGTACATGGAAAAAGAATTTAAATATAAAGTAGCAATAATACTTCTTGACTAACAAGATGAGTTTTTACTCATTCTGGTTCCACAGGGATATGTTCCCTAAGTTTCAAGCCCATAATTATGTCCTCTTCATTTGCTTGAATAGAATAGATTCAACGGAAGTTTACTTTAGACACAAACTTATGGAGACAGTTCCTGGGACCATTTTAATAGAATAGAATAGAATAGAATAGAATAGAATAGAATAGTTCAGTTGGAAGGGACCTACAACAACCATCCAGTCCCACTGCCTGACTGCTTCAGAGTTGACCAAAAGTTAAAGCATATTATTACGGACATTGTCCAAATGCCTCTTAAACATTGACAGGCTTGGGGCACCATGAGAGGCGACCACCTCTCTAGGAAGCCTGCTCCAGTGTTTGACCACCCTCTCGGTAAAGAAATGCTTCCTAATGTCCAGTCTAAACCTCCTCTGGCACAGCTTTCAACCATTCCCACATGTCCTGTCACTGCATACCAGGGAGAAGAGATCAGCACCTCCCTCTCCACTTCCCCTCCTCGGGAAGCTGTAGAGAGCAATGAGGTTGCCCCTCAGACTCCTTTTCTCCGAACTAGACAAACCCAGTGTCCTTAGCGGCTCCTCACAGGACATGCCTTCCTGCCCTTTCACCAGCTTTGTTGCCCTCCTCTGGATGTATTCAAGGACATTAACATTCTTCTTAAATTGTGGGGCCCAGAACTGCACAGAGTACTCAAGGTGAGTCTGCACCAACACTAAAAACAGGTCTGTAGTTTCCTGGGTCTTCCCTCATGCCCTTCTTGTAAACTGGAATTTGCTTACCTTGTTTTTCTGAGTTTTGTTTTGTTTGTTTGTTTGTTTTAAACAGAAGATTATCGTGTGCTATATGTACAAACCAGTGCTAAGGCTCCCATACTCACCTTTCTCACTCTGTACCATTCTACACTTTAAAAATACCCATGGCCGTAGGTAGAAATGTTCCTCAGAAATATTATCTCTAGCAGTTAAATACTATTCATTACAACAGTTACGGGTTGTTGTTTTTTACAAATCTGAATTGTTAAAGAACAGTTCTTTCCCCTGCAAACAATAAGACACATCAATAATGTATTATCAAAACATTAATACAAAACACAGTAAAATGTTGTTTTCTTAACTAAGAAATTAGGAATTATAGGATAGGGCTGTGTTTGTAACCAAAAGTGCAAATGTTCTGTCTAGTTGTCATTAAATAAAGAGATATAAACAGCTATAACATGGCACAAAAAAACCCCAAAATATCCATATGACAAAGCAGCCTCCATTTGGTATAATAATGATTTTAAACTTAGCCTTTAAACTATATCTTCATAAAGAATCTTGGGTTTAGGTTTTGTTTTTAATAAGAGTCCTTTGCAATTCTGATACGTAAACCAAAAAACTGACATGCTATGTGAATTGAGTAGCCTCTTTGGATTCCAGCTGGCTTGGCTGTATGCCTTTCTAATGGTAATGAAGTCACACAGCTGCTAGGACAATCAGCTGGAGTTCAGATCATCACTAGCTAAATGGATATCCACTGACTGGCTTCTTATCAGGACTCATTAAAGTTCAGTGTTAACAAACTGTAGGGTTACGTAGGTTTACATGGTTACAGCAAAGTGCCTTTTAAAAATGAACTTGTCGGAGCTGAAAAAAATCTCTCCTTTTTCTGCCTATAAATGTTACTTTGTGCTGGTCAACTCAAGAAACGTCCAATCCTACTCCCAGTGAAGTGAAAGGAAAATTCCCATTCATTTGCATGGAAGTAAGACAAATCAGTTCCCAATGTTCCAAGGATTTTTGAAGAATACTGCTATTCAGATTACTTCAGAATGTCTCAGCTGAAGGGTCACCAAGTATTCAGCTATGTCCAATTTTCAGCTTAGAATGCAGTGCACACTAGACCTGTGAGAATTTACCAGCTTTTACTTTGCCCACCAAATTGCTAGTATGTTGATGTCACATAAAATGGTGAAGTTTCACCATTTCCACAAGAGGACAATTTTCTATTATGAAAATACAAGTAAATTTAAAATATGCTTTTTTAGCCTAACAGTACTGCACAAGCTTCCGTGTGAACACAATAGATTTCTGTATTAACTCTCTTCCCTATAGATATACAGAAAAGTACAAAATGTGTCAATTTTTACAAAATCATTATTGGTATCTTTTTCACCTCTACAGTTTTTGTCATCTGTTTTTACTGAACAAAATTTGAATAATTAAACCTTATTGGAACATGGAACTTGTAATGGTGCTTGCTTGAGATACTAAAATGGGATTAAAGGTCGTATCAGCCTACTGTGAATGTGCAGTGACAGACCTTCTAAAGCATTCTCCACATTCTTCAAAACCGATACAGTCCTTAGACAAAATTTCAGCTGTTACGAGTAATGGAACCAAATGGTTTCAATCATGGGAACAAGTATGAACTGCTCTACTAGCGAAAATTTCAGTGAGAAATAACAGCGGTTGAACAACTGAGCCTCTTTTAAATTAATGAGAAATTTTTTTACAGATATTCAGTTGGTGGGGATTTTGGTCATCGGCTTTATGAGTCACCTCACAGGAGCTGCACAATATAAAATTTATAATGGACTTAAAAAGACCTTATAGTCCTTCTACATAAGGACTTTATCTTATCTTTATAGTGATTTATACAAACAAAAAAAATCCACCCAAAATAACAAACAAACTACATCCTGCCCTCCAAACAGTTTTGACTTTTGATCTCTTTACTTTCTTTTTTAAGGCTTACCCAGCTCTTTCCTATTGGATTTCCTCTAAGAATCAAAAGCTAGTCAGTATTACTTATGTGAAACTCAGACGAAGGGCTTTGGCAACACCTCCAGATTATAATCAGCAAAATATCATACCTCCCACTAACCGATATATGGAAACTCACCCACGTAAATGATATCATCCCGATTCAACTAAGCATGCTCAAACTGAGCAGTGACATTCATGCACAGGGAGAAGTTCATAGAAGGAAAATAACAATACTCCTACAGTTAATTACACTCAAAGAGAAAAAGGAAAATAATTCCTTTACACTTACACATACTCTGAATTCTACATTGTAGCTCTTGCTAGTAACAAAAATATTATTTTAGTTTTGATTTTAGAATTATTTTAGTGGCTATGAAAACTGGCAAGATGACAGCATTTTCTACATAAAGTCCTATATTTATCCACTGAGCTTAGGTTTCCTTGCCAATATCCTTTGGCTTTTACCTGCAGGAGCTACTTCTGCTGGCAAGCAATAAGTTCACTTCCATGGTTCACAGTTGAGGCTGTCAACAAATGTGCCAACTGTATGACATGGATATCTATTCAATAGAGAAGACTCAGCAGAATTATTCTATAGGTTGTATAAATGTCACTTGGTGATAACTTTTGGTTACTGTATACCTCAGCTGAATTTAAATAACTGATCTAGAAAGGAAAAGTTCTGTAACCCATTACTTCTCTCAGAAACTTATCCCAGAAAACAATCAACAAATGACATGTAGCAACTGTCAGTTGACCTGATTTTGTCCACTAGTAAGCACACAATTTACTGTAATTTACAACTTCAACTGAAAACCCCCTCATATCACTGCACATATTCCTATTAACTTCTGTGAGCTTTTGATAAGCTTTTACCAACTTAAAAGGAACAAGTATTTTTCAGATGGAAAATAAGTAGAAATAGTTTCAACTCAAATGACACATACTTTGTTTTCCCCCTCTTTGGATTTAGAAAAGGTAGCTTCAGTAGCAAAAAAGAATTTGGATGAGCACATGATCTTTTTCTGTTTCCAATCACTGCAGTATACAGGTATGTCCACAGGACAGAACAAAGTGTTAAAGTGATGTCCAAAAGAGAGAGACTTCATACAAAATAGGAGCCACTTGCAGTGTTTTGCAGTGTAACCATCTAGAGCAATTGCTCTTGGCACAGGTCTAACCAATTTGTGAGCAGGCAAAATGCCATCTGAACAGATGGCATGAGGTACACAGCCAAATAGCCATGTATGTGCATCGGCTGTGGGTAGTAATGGCATGATTCCCAGCCATGAAGGTCTAAACAGTTGTCCATCCTGATCTTACAAGCTCATGTTTATAGAGAATTGTCATCAATAATCCAGCTTTGTACTAAATTATCTTTCAAATAAAAAATGTTCCTCGAGCTGAAAATGGCAGATAGTTGACTTTCAAGAGAACTCCTGTGTTCATTTCATTATTACTTCATTTAACAAATAATAATAATAAAAAAGGTACAGCTATGAAAATGGGCCCCAGTTTCCCAGACCCATTCTACTTGTTGCTTGCTGCTGTGGTAATACTGTGCAGCCAAAGATCTTGATCTGAAGAGCAGAGAATTAGCCTTTGGGTAAGGGAATGCCTGTGCTGCAAAAGTGCACGTTGATTGTGTGAACATCCTCCCCTTTCTTCTTGTTCCCAGATTATACAACTGTTCCCACAAAATAAAAGAACAAAATGTTCTTCTACTCTGGAGATTCACAGGAATTATCCAAAGCACTGTGAACACACCCATGGCTGGGTACAATCAACTGTACATGGAGCTTTACAAACCTTATCTGTCCCCATAATCATGGAACTATGAAAGAGCTCTAATTCAACTTTGTCTGGCATCTTGACAAACAGTGTGTCTCAGGGACATCTGAAGATCCAAAGCAATGACTTTGCCTAGGCAAATTTCATTTACATTCTTCAGTACTCTAGTGCAGCTAATAATTATTACCCAGCTATGAATGAATGAATTCCTTTTCTGCTTACAAACTGCCCCAAGACAGATTAAGATATCTTTGTGCTCATTAGTTACTTGAAATTATTTTCCATGTCATTTCAGGGATTGGTTCTTATCCTTAAATCTCCACAGATTTTCATTATGTATGTTTAGCAGTTAGAGCCGAGTTGGGCTTGTTGACTGTACAGAAAGGTTACAATGACAATGTTTTTGTTCTCTGTTTGGATGAAGAGAAATTCTTACAATCAGGATTTTGATACAAATTTTTGTAATTTCAAGTTCCAAATGAAATCTTGTAAATAACTACATTTTGTTGTTCTTAAAAATGCTCCCTGCTAGTAAATGTACATCTGTGCAAAACAAACATAACTTTGCTATTTATCATTTTTATCTTTCTGAATGTTGGGACAAACCCCCACAAAAAAAAAGACAGACATCATTCTGTAAACAGAATTGACTATCTGAAAAAAAAAAAATAAATGCTCACTTATTTTTTCAAGCCAATCTTCTGATGCTTACTAAACTTTATTTCCAAGCAACAATATTGGATTCTGTATCAGCACCCATCCAATGGTACAAGATCTTTTTGCTTACATAACATGTAATAGTATAACTTTTTAGGGAAAATGTTGCCAGCTGCAATTTATTTAGTTTTACTAAATGATCCATCCTTACAAATTCCTTACAAATACAGTGTAGATAAGTTGACTCTGTACAGATAACTTGGGCTGATTCAATAGTGTACCTACCAATGTTCAATACAATGCACAAAAGACCATCAACTATAGTGTCTCAGGACATTTCTTGATGGATGCCTTTTGCATATGCCAAACAATCTGGCAAACAAGAAGACAAATTTGGTGCCCTTGAAACACGAACAACAACAAAAAGCCTACTACTGATTTCAATACGATCAGGAAATGGCGTGTAAATGTATTACAGATTCCAGATTATCAAGATTTATATATAAGGAATCACTAAGAATTGTAGGAATATTTGTGGAGGAAAAACTATGTGATTATAGGTTACCTTTAGCAGCTGTCTACTGTTTGACTTGTGCAAGGAACTGACTGAAAGAGAGCAGTTTGCTTGAAACAGAAAACAAAATTCAGAAAAAGAGCAGTGTAATCCCAAACAAAGCTGTAATTGTCAAGAGCCTGCTAAATTAGCTCTTTGCTTTTGCAGTATGTCTTGAACATATTGAACATTTTAACCCTACAGAGAGAACCTGTCTATTCTTAAAAGGATTTAACAGTACAACTATATGTAAAATAGGCTAGCAGAGATGAAGCTTACATGAGCAAAAAATATTTTTACCTCCAGAGCTAAAAGTTTCAAGTAGTTTTCAGTAAACCATATATGTCCTGTTGGTTAAACCTCTTCTTCCCACTATATCTTGAAAAAGAAGTAGGGGTTAGTAAGTGGCATCAGAAACATAGATTATTGCCTGGATTGTTAAACTGATCAGGCACACAAAAGAGAACAAATTACATATATATGCAGATGACAGGGATGTTGCATGTTGAGCAGAGGGATAAATATTTGGTGATGGCATCCATCCCTCCACTATAATACTTATCATAGCTGTGAACGTAAAAGCCTTTCAAATTTCTTGTTTGTCTAGGGCAGCTGTAATAACAGCAGATTGTGTAATATGGTTCAGGAAACCAAAAGAAGGCACTTTTCTCCTAAATTTGCCCTATTTAGTCCTGGAAGCCATGATGGATTTGATGTTATAAGATGAAACTGGAAGGTTTGTCCTGTGTAGGAGGAGAGTGAAAAAATAGATTCATGAATGACACCTATCTTTTCAGGCTCACCAAGGAAGACCTGCAAACAACAGCACTGATTAAAATGGGAAAGAGAAAGATTCAGAATGAGGACCCACAAGAAACCTCCAAATGACAGCAACTTATATCTGAAGAAAAGACCAAAAGTTTAAGACAAAAAGCTAGGACTATTCAAAAAAACACAGACACTTTGGAGACCAAGTGTTGAAGAATGCGAACTATAAAGATGTCAAGAAAGAACTTAAATAGCCATTGCTGCACTAAAGCTGGCAAGAGCTAGAAGACTGAAGACATTAAGATAAAAATCCAAATCACTCTTTATAGGAGAATATTACACCAATGATTCAACAAACCAGATTAAAAAATGGTATAGATGAATGAACTTTAATAAATTGTTTTTCAAGAAGCAGAACTGATGAAATCTGGTTTCTTACTGATGTATGTTATGTTTACATACCTGTCTGTTATGCTTATATAACTCCAACTCCCAAGACAACCCTGCTGGCCAAGAAACTGTGCCTCTTGTAGCTATTTCAAAACTAAATGTATGATAGTTAATGCACTATTGCTATGAACTAGATTGACAGTTGAATTCTGCCTGCTTTTCTTTCAAAGGCAGCCTCTCTCCCACACCGACTAGTGATTTTCACAAATGAGACATCTTCGCATCTCTTCAACTTTGCTGGAATCAGCCCAATGCTCACACAGATATACAATATGGTCACCTAGATTTTATTTCATTAGAGAACACATTTAAAATCAACGAAGCTGCAAAGATGGCTGAGGACAGAAAACAGGGAAGGAGTGAAGGAGTTGTATTCCAGAGGAATATCTCTTGAGCTTATCCAAGGGTAGAGAATGATGTTGAGTGCTATTCCTTTTCCAGTGGTGAATCTAAATGTGGAAAACACAATAAGGAATTGGAACTGATGATAACCCAGGAAAAAATCCAAATACTACATGTCTTCCTATAATAATAAGGAACCTATGTAACCCTCATGTTTCAGTATGGCATTTGGCAAAACCACATTCCTACCAAGTCTTAAAACTAAAGCAGCAGCTTCTACCAGAAGTGGATCATAAATTTCTATGCTGAAATCCAAGATGCGCTTACAGTGAAGGGCAGGGTGTTTTATGGTCATTTAGCACCTTCTGGGAGTTAGAAAGTACTAACGTGTCTTTGTGACCTTGCTCAAGTCACTTACAGGGAAACTGTCAACTAAAAAAAGTAATTCATACACTTCTGCCTCAAAGTGACTTAGCTCCTGTTATTACAATTCGTCTGGTATTAGTATGCATAAATCTACTACCATTAAGACATATATGAAAAATAATGTTCTCAATTTTCCATTTTGCTAATGTAGTGAACTTCAGAAGTCTTTTCCTGTATTTTAGTATTTACTTGTGTAATTTCTGTTCTTGGGTATGAGTGTGTTAAGACAGCAATGGAGGATAGTAAAATGAATAAATACCTAAAGAAATGAAAACCATTTATCTTCCACAATCTTTAAGAATTACTGTAGGAGATATAAGTAGAGGTATAATGATTGAGACCACATTAACATCAGTGTTTCAAATTGCCCAGATTTGGATTTAATTGCACATGTTTTCTATTCTGAATCTAACTTTATCCATTCACAAGAAGGGGACAATTACATACTTACCTCACAGATGTGTAACAAGGCTTTATGTTAAATGATTTAACATCACAGAGGGAAAGGTAGGAAAAAAAATACTATTCTGTTACAATCCTTACATACAGACAATAAGGTTTATATAGTTTGAAGACCAGGACATCGTCTCAGCTCTATTGCATAGTGACTTATTTTATTTATGTCAACTGGGAAATTTTACACCAACAAAACAGTGTATCAACTGCAGTTCACCAATGGAAAATGTGGCAGTACATTGCAACCTCAATGCTCAAGGGGCTGGAAAAACAAAAAATACGGGATCTCTTGCAGGACTACAAGTCATCACATTTCTAGGGACCTTGGCCAATACTGGGTGAAACGTGCTTGTGAGATGGATCCAAATTGGAATCTACTATTTGAATCGACATACAATATAATTAGAGAAGTCCACCACACCACAGCCAAAGCATAACATTTTTTTTCTTATATACCGCACTGATGCTTCTCGGACTCCCTTTGGAACCACATGTGCAAAGCATGGCAATAAAAGGGTTATTCCAGTATCTTAAGCATCTGCTTTTGTGATTAGTATTTGAAAGGAGATGAGTGCTTCTCTTGCAAGGCACAAAATGACATGGATTATAACAGGTACTGTTAATGACAGTATATTAATGTTTAATAATGCAGAGTGATTAAGACTGGGTCTGTACTTTATTATTCTATCTTCTACATATGTCAGAATGGCTTGAATACCTTTTGGCATTATATTTAATTAAAAGTAAAAGTTAATTTTTCTCATTCATATCAGGTATAAGAGTTATTACTTATGATTACGCTAGATTTCCTACAATGACTTTCTTTGTTTAATTGATTGCTTACAGCCAGAATTAATATAATTTTATTTTGAGTTCTTTGATTTTTCTACAAAAATGTACAAAAGTTTCAGGAAAATTACTCTAATAATACTAATTGATTGAACATTGTTTAATATAAATAAAGGAGGTTTTTTTTCCCCAACAGAGTTGCTCAGACAAAGAACTGGATTTTCAAAAATTCCCAAGTGATTTTAAGAGCATATTACTCATACATTTTCCAGTGGATGTGGGCCTTCTAAAATGACTTTAAGACCTTTTGTCCTGCAAACCTTGCTTTCAGCTTCTTTGAAAATTTCAGCAGATGTGTTTTATCCCTTTAATAAAAAAACAAAACACAAAAAAACCCAAACAAAAACCTCCTGAAAGTAAACATTTTGTCCATGAATTTCATACCCAACAAAATTGACAGTAGCAAAGCTGCAAAAGGGACTTTAATATATTTTAGATAAATTCATGGAATCTCCCACTAATCCCATCCTAAAATGAACCTGTCATGTTCATACAACAATAGTCTTGCTAAATATACCAAATATGAGCAGAGAGAAAAAAACCAATTTGACTCAAGTCACTCTTTGAACTTAGAAAGACTGACACAGATGAGTACCTCAGCCTTCTGTATCTCCATAACTCCCTGGTAGCACAGCAGTTTCTAAAGAGAGTGTAATTAGATACATAATCTTAAATAGCAAGTCTTTCTGCAGAATGCCAACATAACAACTAAAAATAAGAAAGTTTTTCTAGACCATCATCTAATCCTACCTGTGTTTCTTCAAACCAATTCACTACAGAACATGACTTCCTGAAGATTTAGGTGCTTTTACATTCTTATTCTCAGGTTCTGGGTTCTGTAAAATGGGAATACTATTTTCTTATATCAAAACACACTCTGAAATTATATTCATTTGCAACCATTTCTACTGCAAAGAGAGCCATATAAAAGTCTATAAATAAACAACACTGTAAATCCCATTTATTCAGTGAATACTTGCCCACACTAGATTGCAACTCTGCTTCAAAAAATATGTTTGGAAGCTCAAGGGATAAAAGCCCATATGTTTATCTCCTGTATAAGAATGTGCAGAAAGGAATAAATTAGTTTAAGACATTCAAAATGGAACAAGGACTGATTTAGCTGATGTATAGTCCCCTAGTCTATGTAGCTGAAGGAGATACAGCATGGGTGGATTCAGGTAAGGAAAAAATGAGCTATGAATCCTTGCCAGGTTGGTGCAAAATTTTCATCTGATGTGTATCTGTGATTTAGCTCCTGCCACCTTTGAGGCTTACGCAAGGTGTCTTTCCTAGGTATTGCAACATCCTATATCTGTGCTCTCATACCTTTTTTTTAAATAAACCTTCTTATGCTGCTCTGGTACTCTCTGCTCCCATCCACTCACTTGTTCCTGCTGTCTCCTCAAGCTTTCTCCCTGCACCCAGATTCCTCAGAGTGATGAGGTGGACAAGGTAATCAATTCTGCCTTTAGGCACACCATGCAGACAGATGAGTGAAAAATCCTGGAGAACGAACAACAAAGCAAGAGAACTGAGGAAAGGTTCATTTGCCTTCCACCATTCATGACCTTGTTGCTTTTTGCAGGTCTGTTTCTAGCACCGAGTCCAATTTCAGGTGGCCCAGCAGAGATTATGAACCTGTGTTGAACCTTACCTTGCCCAGATGAGTACTGCTACTGAAACAAAAAGAAACTGCTACTGATATATATTACCATTCAGTTCTTTACTTGCTGTTTAAATAAACATGGCAGCTCAAAGCCACACCGGCTTGCATTTTCCTTTAACACCAGACCAAATCCCTACATCTCAAAAGTGTTTTTTGAAGGGGGCAAGAGAAGAATATGGGAGTTTCTATATACTGTGTAATTGCCTTCTACTTTTGCTCTGCCTATCAGCACTATTTTTCTTCACTAAGTTGCTAATTCTTAGGACTATTCCTTCTCTCTAAAAATAAATTTACCATGATATCAATAGATTTTGCTGATGGAGTTTCAGCAAGACTATATCTTACACTTTTCAAGCATAAGGAAAAGCAATGAAGAGTTGAAGTTCTTATGGTCCTTCTTGCAACAGATTTAGATATGTGGATTATTATTTTATGGATCTGCTAGCAATTCATGCTCAGTTGAAATTTTAATGCAGCACAACACAGGACTATAAAGAAATGGAATCCTCCTACATTACTGTTTTCATAAAGAAAGCAGTTGTTAAAAGTTATAATTTTTGTTACAGTTTAATGTTGTTTCTTCATTTGCCCACAACAGACTAACCAGACCTTGATCCCTGACCTCATGCAAACCAATACAGCTAAACCATATCATGCCAATACTTCTACATTTTCAGTAATTATACGTATCTACATCTGTATAGTTATTTTTATAAAATTCACAGTACTGAAGACAGAAATATAAACTTCAAACAGGAGAAGAAAGCTAGGTAGCTACATTTCCTTACCAACCCGATAATAAAAGAAAAGATTTGTTACCATAATATTTCTTTTCTATTTTAAAATCTGAACCAGATGAAAAAAATGCAGATCAAGATGATTAAAATAATAATACTTTAAAAAAGGAGTACGCAGACAGCCCCCAGGGGCATAGATTACTTTTCTTTCAACACTATTTCTCCAGACATGGTTAAGCTCTTTTGGTAGACCTGTGCAAAATCAGACATTGATGTAGACTTACTATCTGAACCAGATCACCAACCCTTCTCTCCACTTTCTACCTACTCCCATGAAAAAAGAGAAAAAAAAAAAAAAAACGGCACCAAGGAACTGACTGTCCCCCTACCAATCTGAGTAGTCTCTACAAGTAGGGCAGATTTATCTAAAACTTCAATAGTGTATCTTTTTATTTAGTTGTCACTTAATTTGCCCATTGTAGGAAATGAAGGCATGAGTGAAATAAGAAAGTGGATATAGATACATGTTTGTGATTTTGTATTTGTTAAAAAACTGTCCAGTAGATGACTTCACAAAAGTAAAGGTTCGATTCCTCTGGCATCTGCTGAAAAGGAGTGTGAATTATAAAGAATTTAATTTTTTTAAAAACAAAACACATTTCATAAGTGCTAAACGCTTCAGAGAACATTTAGAACAGATGAGTATAGAGACATTAAACATAAATTTCAACTGAAAAATCAGGAAATCTAGTGGTCATAAGTATAGTTGTCCAAAAATAAATGCAAAACTGCAGGCCCTTGGACACTGCAGCACCATGAAGTTTATGCTTCTGTAGGCATCCATCAGATTACAACTAGAGAGAATGCAAAGATCTATCTTTCTTTGCTTTGTTCCTACTGCCTGTAATTCACATCTACCCTGCTTCTCAAGGCATCCTTGTCTCGTGGAGCCCAATACAGGTACACAGCTCTAAGCAGATAGTTATGTATTCAACTATTTTACACAATCAGAACATTGCAATTTCCAAAAGCATTTTATAATCAGATTATACCATGCTGACATTTATATACAAATTATAGTGTTTCCATGTATCATAGCCCTTATAATCGTGAACAGCTTTAGTAGAATTCTCTGTGGAAGACAGCTTTGATAGAAAATCGTTTCTGTCCTCCCAGTTAATTACTGATTTTTTTTCCACCAATTAGAAATTTGAACTCAATCCCACAGATTTATAATTTACAATCAGTAGCCAATGCATACAAATTACTCTTGCTTCTCTTTTAAACATGACTAAAAGTTCAATTTATTAAATGTTAAATCATATGAAATACCCACAGTAAAATGCTGTGTAGTAAAACCTCCTCTGGCTACTGGAGAATACAGAATAGTTATTTATTTTAACTAATCAATCCTAAAAGCTACTAAAGGCTTTTCTACACTCAGCATATGGGTTTGCACTCTAACCTAGTAGATTAGTATTGCCAATTTAGACTCTTAATCAATTTAAATATATATATATTTAAAAGCACTAGGATAAATAATACAAGTAAAACAGAAAATGTGGATTGAAAAAGGATGATTAACCTGCTAAAAAAACCCCATCCAGCAAGGCAAAGAGAGAAACATTAATTTAGACTTCCTGCTCTAGTAATTCAGCCACTGAATCATGGTAGACTGAGGTTTCAAGATTTACCTCAGTTCCAAGGAAACTGCATTTCTCTGCATTTATTTCCCTCCTTCACTCCCTTTCCCACCTGACCCTCCAGTTGTACAAGAGAGGAGCCCATATTGGGTGATTTGAAAGTAAGTAAATAGTGACAAAACATCGCTACTTGCAACTATGCTCACAGACACAGACCACACATATATGAATGCTCCCAAAGTTCAACAGGCTAATGAGTGCAGAATTCATGTATTTTCCTGCAAGCCCCTTCAGCAGAGTTTATGAAAGCCTGCATCAGCAGATGTTACAAATGTGTCGGTGGAGTCTCTCTTTGGACTAATACATCAGAGAATACAGCTATACCAAAAAAATCACTGGGCGATACTGACTTCATAACATCCAACTTAGGACAACTACATGTACAGCATTTCAGCAGTTTGCTTATTTGCCAGCTAATGTACTATAAAATATAATTAATAAAGAACTGTTAAAAACTCTTGATTAGATTAATAGAGTGCTTTCAAGCAATTGTAAAGTGAAGAAACATGTGACAACGTATACAGGAAGTATCTTATGTGTCATGGAAAAAATACTGTAAGAGTTGATAAGAATAAAAGTAACTTTAGCTCTGCATTTTACAGATTTGCCCTCAATGCCATCATCAAATAGATGGTTACTTATTTAGAAGTTAAAAAGAAACATCCAGTGCTGTAACTTGAACCTATGTCGCTTAGATTCAAATAGCTTTAGTGCTACTGATTAAAGGAAAATTCTAGTTGTTACAAATAAAAATTGTGTTTTTCTGGCATTCTTTTCAGAATCAAGACCATCCTAAAAATATCTGAGTAACAAATTCAGAGCAGCAATCTTTTCAATAATTAACTTACTGCAGTGCTTTCCTCACCCTGCCTGGAGAAGAGCTGATCACTTTTCTGCTTCAGGCCATCACCAGTAATATGGCAGAAGGTGCTCTTGAGAATCAAATGAAGACTGTTACTAAAAATATTCATATGCAATTGATGACTCGATCAATTTTTCTGATCCATACAGAGAAATTTCCTCTCACTCAGGTTTCTATTTTCAATTACCCTAGCTTGTGATTGTAACAAAAGACATAAACACTTTGCAGCTTAGTTTATCTTAATAACAACTTTAAGGAGAAAAATCCTTTACTTGTGAAGTACAACAGTAGTTTGTAAAAGCTTTCATAGTGGTAACAGTACTGTGAGCACAACTACCCGTACACTGCAGTAAATATAAAGTAATTGTGAAGCTACTGTAGTGAAAACCATCTTTATATATTTCAGGTATGTGTCTGATATAAATTTCCAGAACAATTTTTTACTCCAAAACCAACACATTAAATCTTTATCAACAAAACCGGTAAAGTTTAAGAAATCTCTCAAAAGCATTTTCTAATGATTTTCCTGTATCTTTTGGACTACACAGGTGTTTAAAGTGTGAATGATTCATTTGAAACCTACTCTGCTCTCTATATTTGGATTTTTAAATACACAACATTCAATGCTGATGGAGGTAATGATCAAAAATCCCTATGCATTAAGTGAATAGTACTTTTATCTCTACAACTGTAATGAAAATAATTCTTCATTCCACTGAAATAGTTTTGTCATGAATTAGTTATACAACACTTCTCTTTATCATATATTCATAGTTATTCTTATTTGTTTCTTAAACATATTTGAAATAAATATCTTTCACCCCATTATTAGAAAACAGAGATTCAATCCTGAGAATGCACTGAATAAACAAACACGTCATGGACTAGATAGCCACATATTAACATGCTCAAACTTAATGTAGTAAGGATTCAGAAAAGTTATTTTGCACATAATAATTTGCATATACAAACAAATAATCAGGATTGTAAAATATCTATTGCCTCTAAAAAGAGATATAGAATCTCCTGAACTCTTGAAAATATTGCAGTTGCTGTTTCTTTAAGTGACTTCTTTAAGGCTTTATTCTATTTGTTTTTTTTCCCTTTATCAGGAATTCACTGCCAGAGGAAACCACTAGAAATATAAATGAGCCTGTAAGTAGTCAAAATACTACCTCAGATGTGTTTACTAAATGGTGCTGTTTGTTGTTTGTGTTTGTTTTTTACTTTTATTTTTTAAATAAAACAATAACAGTGGTAATGGGAACACTAACGGGTTCCTTGACGAATACTTTTACCTAAAATCTCAAAGACTCTGTGTGGACTCTATTAAAGTCTACAGGAACATTCTTTTTGACTTTAATAGGACTAAAGTGCATTACAACATTTAGTAAGTATTATCCTCCTAGTCTCACAGGGGGACTTGGTACACTGAGCAGTGTCCTAAAGTTGCCCAGTGTTTTTCCACATCATTCTGCTACCTTGAGCTCAGATTTGTTTCCATTCACACAACCTGCCTGTTTGTTCGTACTTTGGCCTGCTCCTGGTCTGAGGTGAAGAAAGCCAGCACTGAATTTCAGGAGGCAGACCAGGGGCTGGCTTGAATTTGAACCCCTCCTCCATAAGCATGACACAACACTGGCTTGAGCTGGTTTACTCCCAGCCTACAAAAATATCCCCAGTAACCAGGCAGCTGCCCACACAATTTTATTCTCTCATGCCTGATTTTATTCTCAGCTATCTGATATCCCACAGCAAAAATGGGGTCTGCAAGGTACAGATACATCAAATGAGGGGAATCACAGACATAGCAAATTCATTGAGCAGTATAGATGAAACTGATGTGAGCTACATGTGAAGCAGATAGCATGGGACAGCGGGGAGGGGAACAGACCCCTCGCTCACGCTGGCAGGGCTACCAACACAGATGTACCTACTGAGAATCAAAAGCAGAACAAGCAAAACTACCTTGGACTCAACTCACAGCCAAGTGCAGACTCTACACGACAGTATTTTCTTTTTCTTCTCTGGCAGATGGAAACCACAGTTTCATAAACCAAACCAACAAAACACCCTAACTGGATAAAGTAAAAAAACCCAACCCCAAACAAACCTTCCTATGTCACACTGGCAGGTGACATACAGCTTTCCTCAGTGAAACAAAATTTCTAGTCCTCGAGCTATGGAAAACTAGAACTGGAGAGAGAGCACAGCCAAGATAATCACAGATAAAAGCATAGAGGGATGTTTCTCAGTAACTCACAGTGTACAAGGGACTTTGAAGGAAAGGCAAGTTTAACATCACTTTTGTGCTGTTACTCAGCTTTTTCTTTGCTCTGTGGGGGAAGTCAGCACTAAAACCCATTGCTTAAAGAATACTTGCAGGTCTAGTTTAGATTAAATCTAACAATTCTTAAAGAAAAATGTAAATCTTTTTTATATCATCATACCGATTTTTTTAATTTGATCTTCTGGTGTAAAGTTCCTATCACACACTCCCCCTGGAAACTAGGCAGCACTCAGTTACTCACACACAATTACACAAGTCAAAGATGTTACTCCAAACATCTTTAAAATAGTTAGAAAAACCCTGAACAAAGCAGTTTGACACAGACACTCTGAGTCCCCAGGCTGCTGAACGTAATTGCATAGTGATTAATTTTAAAAGATTAATTCTATTTGGTTAGAAATGTTGGTGTGAACACAGAACGCAGTATTACTTGCCCTACAAAAATACTGGATTCTGTGGCCGAAAATACTGTGATTGCCTCCATGAAAGTTTTTCCTATTGCCCTGTGCCAGGACACAGTTATTTATTATCTGCATTAACACAGCCTTTAAGAATTGTCATGATTCCCAGTGCAAAGAAGAGCTATACAAACACAGAATAAAAGGTCAGTTCTTGTCATGACTGTCCTGAATTGGAGGCATGAAAAGGTTTATCTGAAACATCATTTCCTTTGGATTTATTAGTTCTGGTTAAATCTGGCATTTGAAATTTATTTACGTCACAGTTCACATGAAATATTAAGTAAGCTTAAATGTGAAAACAAATGTATTCAAGCAACAAAGGAGCAAGTTCTTGATTTTAAAATTCAAAAGTCATTACAAGAGTGGAATATAGCAATAAATAACAATAAAACACATTTCAAGATAAGTACTAAAAATCTTTCCTAACTGCTATACCATCTTGTCTGGCTTAGGAAAGATAAGGAAACTAGTCTACTCCTAATCCCCATGAATGACTAAGCCTTGAGGGGTTTACTGGTTACATTTACCCTCTTTATTCCTTTGTTTAAGGGTCACTTGCCCATTTTCCTCTCAGTCTAGCTTATGTTACTACTCAATGTAGATGTGTCAAGAAATGTATCTTTTACTTCCATCCTTTGACTAAGCCTATTTCTTCTGACTTAAATATCATTCCAGCTCACCACAATATTTTCAAGAGTGCTACTAGTCACACAGCGCAGGTCTACTATAGATGTTTCAATCATGGACTGTAAGAAGTTATCACCACTAATACATCTTCTCAAATTCACAATCTTTAGTTTAACTGCGTATCTTCATAGAGACCAGAGACAGCTTATTAATCACAGAGCTCCAAACTTGGCATTTAGAGTGCTCTCACCCTTCCCTCACAGCACTTGTCAGTTTTGGGCTCTTGCCATCACCACTATAGTATAGAAAATCAGTAAATCAGAATTCATTATAAGATTCAATCAGTTTTCCAAGTGCTTAATTTACCCAAGAAGAATTTCATGGCCTCTAAAATTATTTTCATAATCCTTTTTAGCCCATGTTTCACTTTCTACATATTGTGTAATAAAATACAACCTTTTGAAACAAACCTAGAGACAGCTCAGACACATAAGGTGTTCCCCAACCCTGCCAATAAAATACAAAACTTCTAATTTTACACCTGAAACCTTTAGTAAAATTTATGGTCAGTGTATTATGCGAGATCAGCTGTGATTATCTGTGTTCCCTTTCAGCATGGATTACTCCAAAAGACTACTGAAAATACACTTGCACTTTTATAAGCTGTACAAATATTTCTTCACATTTCATAACTTTGATTTTTATATTATTTCCTTCACATCAGCAAGTACATGCAATGATCAGAGTATATCACATGCAGATTCACTCAAATGTTGTTCAATGCACTTAACAAATAAACAAAACTCTTATTTAAAACAAGAATTGCATTGTATTTGATAGCTGTCTTTTTTACTGTTTTTCCTAATAGCTAACACCAGCCAGTTCTACACTGATGTGAACCAGTGAGGCATCAGTTCTGCACTTTGATAATTATTCTTTTCCACTTCACAATTGCTATGCATGTCCTTACTGATAAAGTTCAGATTGGTGTCGAGCCACTGTACATAACACAGTCAAATCAGAAAAACATGGAGATCTCTTGATCGTTTTGGCTCTGTGTTGCTGCCTGCCAGCATCAGTAGCTACAGAAATCCATTAAGGTTAGCCTGAAATGTTAAACATACACACATCTATACATATGGCCTAGTCATACGAGCTTTAATGCATATGGCTGAGCCATTTTTTCCCATTGTTTGAATCTCCTGAGGTTATGGGAACTAACCTGACAGAGTGTTTAAAAGCAGCTCATGTCAGTCAATCAGTTTATCTCGAGAGACAGCTGTGAAACTTGATTTGGATTCAACAAATATTGTATGCCATGTGGATAGATGCCTAAAAATCAGCTAGAATAGGCTACTTAATTAAAGCCATATGTTCCCATCAGTTACGCACCGCACACGGAAGCAGCTGGTCACAAGTTATACAACTTACATGCAAAGTGCTAGTAAACCCTTTATGTGGGAAATTAATGTCTAGATGGCATACTGACAGTGCTGTTTGGTACCCTTTGATACTTGGATGAACTCCATCCAGGTTCAATGCTGTATTGTACTTAGATGCTTGCAAAAATATTATTTAAATCCTGATCAAGTGCAAGAAGAGAACAGTACATCTCAGAATTTTTTGTAATGCAGTATAGATCATTCACAAATTAACATTAAAATAGCACCAACAACTAGAATTACCTGCAGTAGTTTAATCAGTAGTTAGTCTGATGACCAGAGTAGCTGGAATTTAAACACATGATTCTTTAAGGATTCTATGGGACCATGCATTTTTGCCAGACCTATGAAATCAGTAAGATCTTGATCATGTGCTTAAAAATTTCACAGTCAGATCCCAGTATCCAGAAAAAACCACTGGGGGCTAACTACTTATGACTTGGTAGTGACTGCTAATTAGTTAATGCTATAATTACTATTGGCAGATACTTGCCAATGGTGATGGTAATGAAAAAAAAGTAGACTATAGGTTTACTTGCAGTGAGGTTCTTTGTAATTCAGTCAGTATATAAAGATGTCTTATGTCAGTGCAAATTTAAAAGCACAGTTAAAAGCACTTTGGCCAGGTAAAGGGACAAGCCTTTAGTTCATTAGAAAGCCTGGGTGGAAAAAAGTTCCTGTTTTTTCTAGGAGATACTGACTTCATCTGGCTGACTTTCTGAGAGCTAAATATAGGTACACCACAGAAAACAGAACTGTGCTAATATGTTTTTTGGGTTTGTTTTCCTTTCTAACAAACAAAACATATACAGTCTGTTTCAAACAAAGAATTGTTGTGAAAACCCTTAAAAAACCCAAGCAAGTTCTGTATGATGCTTAAAGGAATGTGTTTGCAAGCAATAGCTTATACAGAACCTAAGAAAACAGCCCATAGGCAAGTTTCATGATTAAATTATAAGGCATCTTACCTTTTGTGGAATAAAAGCGCCAGTTTCCAGAGAGGCTGCAGCTTGACCCATAGTTGAGAAAAACCCTGGTCCTCCCTTCTAGCAAGCTTTTGGGTCACTCACATTCAAGGGTGGTACTGACCAGACAAAGCAGAACATAAGGTTTCAACCAACTGGCTAGAAAAGCAGGAAGGAGAGTAACGTATTGACTCTCTCCTCTATCTGACAGGGCCATAAGCTGAAGATATTCCAGTCCTTTAAGCCTACAGACGATATGAAGAATATTGCATAATAAACGCTATCCTTGGCAAGTGCGATAATGATGTTATGTATTTATTTAGGAGAAGACAAACTTTCATTCCTGTTCTAAAACAGGACAAACTAATGTGCAATTTCATCATCAGCTTTTACACATAACAAGACTGTGCCTTCGTAGTCAAATGTTTGTGATACTAAATTTGCTGAATACCAGAAAGGTTAAGATATGCATTGCTCTGGGCACAGCTCTGGGAATAAAAGGGCTATAGCCCTATTAACCATTTCACTAAATTTGTACTGACCTAAGACATCTTTATATACTGACTGAATTACAAAGAAAGAGCCTTGCTGCAAGTAAAAGTATAGTATACTTTTTTTTTCTTTGCGATTACCATGCATTTTGCATCCATTTGAGACACTAGCTACCAGTTTGACCTTGGAGTCTTGTAGCTGTTACAGTACTTCAACTAACAATACCAATTTTTGCTTCTGCTACTGAGCTAAATCAGGAATGGAAGTGTAATAAGACTTTCCCAAAGATAAGAATCCTAAATCGATTTGGCGTTACTAACTGGTTAGCTGTTCAGTATATATGTGTGTATCTATCCAAGTTAGCAGAAAATGCAAATTTTTGCAGCCATCCAGGGGGATTTTATATTCTACCCACAAGGAGTAAATGTCTATACATTTGCAAGAAGAATATAGGGTCCAGTATGCAATCTCCTAGTTTGACCTGACCAACCAAGCTATGTAATACATCCTGGAGCTAGAGATTCCTCAGTAGCACTTTTGTAAGTGTTTGCATCCTGCATTTGAAATTTTATGCAAATTAATGACAGGCAGGGGCTTCCAGAAAGTCACCTCTCAGGGGATTATCAATTGCCCAGTCTGCTTCTATCACCCAAATACAAGAAATCTGTGTTATTTTACACGTGTTTTACATTTAGAAATCGGATTTTTTTAGTTTAACTTGAAAAAACATCTTTAACTGCAAGGCTTAGTTGTTCTTGGCAGCTGACCATAAATTATCAGAACAAGGCAATCAATAAATATACATGTTAAAACTCAATGACTGTAGCCATCAAAACAGTCATTGGAATATTTATACTCTGTGCAACAAGGGAATTATAGAAGCTGTCACTCTTCTTGACAGAAAAAGACACCATACATGCTGTTTATCTTCAAATATAGTTAAAGAGAAATGGTACACAAATGACAGAGCTCCACACAGTTTAAGCAGTGAGCCAAGGGTGAGCAAGACCTTATAATTATTCTGTGCTGCTTTTCAACTGAATTTCACATATGTACGTGCTCTTTTTCTGCAGCATTTTCAGTTATTCTTTTTCTCTGAACTAAAAAATTATTCTTGCCATTAACCCCACTTCTAAACTGTCATATGAATCAATTGGGCCTTTTAAATTCAGTAGTCTTTAAATATCTTCATTGAAGCCCCGCATGGCACATATCAACTCCAATCACTTTTTGAGGAGATTTCAAACAGAAAAGGGAGTAAAGGCTGAAGAGATTGGCTGAGATGATGTGATCAAGGAGGAGATTTAAAGAATGGAATGTTTTTTAATTAAAGTATTTGCTTTGACAATACTTGGGGAACATTATGAACCATCTCATGAAGAAATATGTAATAGGGTTCAAATCAAGTAGGCCAGCTTTTTAAATATCAAACCACTGTATATTGTAGCTTTGCAAAAATTGGAAATTTGCCTACTGGTTTTCCACACATTTTCCTTTACGTAAAAAATTCCTTCTCATGATAACTGGCAGACAAAATAGAAACTCACAGTATTACCTATCAAAAAAAGGTTGCTTAATAAGTACTGTAGTCGTCGTGACACCATCATCTCAATATTGTATCTTATTTTATACTATGATACACTTAAGTCTTATTATACTTACTGTAATATTTTTCAACTCTGTTGCTTTCAAAAGATTATGCCTCCTTTGAGTTGTATGTCTACCCTGCCATTTGAAATTTCTTTCGCTATACATGTGCAGCAGCATAGCAGTATGTACACTGGAGCGGCAAGCAACCGTAGGCAGACAGAGGAACTGAGAAGCCAGAGGAGCTCCAGCAGGCTAGAATGGGAAGGACTAGCCCCAGCTGCCCCAGCAACAGCTCACCTATGCGCTGCTGCTTCCCCTCCTTCTTGCCCTTGGAATGGGAATTCCCGGTATAATTGAACTCTGTGGGAAAGGTCCCACTAACTAAGGATTCACCGGTTACTCATTATGATTTCCTGCCTAAATAGGAAATAACATTCAACACTGCCGTTCCTAAATAAATAAATATCATTTCTTCCTGAGCTATATATTTTTTTCCAGAAATGGTACTGTCTTGAATTGAAAGCTGAAGTGATGAAAGTAAGCAGATTGTCTCCCTGATTAATTTGCTTCATTTTTTAGTGACTCATGTCCAACCTTGATTTGTCTAGTTTCAGCTTATATCTTGAGGATCTTTGCTATCTTAACAGACTGCTGACTACCACATATTTTCTTCCCATTAAGGTACATTTAGACTGATCAAATTGGCTCTTCACTGCCTTTTGCAATAAAGCTCTTAAACCTTCTGAACCACTCTTGTCACACTTTTCTGAACTTCCTTGAATCTTTCAACATCCTTTTTGAAATATGGATGCCATGGCTGGACAAATTTACCAAGACTGCATCCAGAGCATGCTACATTTACTCAGTGTTCCCCTGAGAAGAAATTCAGGGATCATATTTGCCTTTCTAGCAACAACTTATATTCAAGTGATTACTGAACATGGCCAATTAGTGCTTCAGAGTTGCTGCTTTGGCGTATGCAGTCTTCTAACTGTAATTCCCATGCTTCATTTCTAGATATCTGATTGATAGCATTAAAACAGAAAACCCTTAATATTGGCTGATAAGAACAGCTATTACTACCCAAAAAATGAGAAGAGAGGAAAGACTGAGGTTGATCCAGATAACATGCTTGTTAATTAATTTATTCTTTGAGATTTGCCCTTGCAATTTCCAAAATTTGGTATCTGAGAAGCCCTGCTAACCTTTCTGACAGGCTGAAGTGTACACTAATAAATTATAGTGAACTTATTCTCCAAGAATTCTCCAAGTATTCTCCAAGAATACATTCTGTGCCCTAGTATTGAGTTAATCACAGTGTTGACCAGTGAGACAGAGTTGGTCTGAAACAATTTTTTGTATTATGAAATTTTGTATTTTGTAGTCTGCTCCTCTTAAACAATTTTCAGAGGTATTCCAGAATCAGCCTGGTCCAGAGATTAGAGTACTGGAACAAATAGAAAATGTGTGGGAGTCTGTGTTCTGATGAGAAAGAATGGGAAAAGGGATACTACGGGTTTACAGATGTGAAATGTGCTGATTTATCTAAATTAATTTAGACAAAATTGATGCACTCATTTGTGTGGTTGCTTTTAAAGTGGTTAAAGAGTGGTCAAAATTGATTTAGTTTAATTGGGTTAAGCTAAAACTGTTTTAGCCACTTTTAAACTGCTTCAGTGTCCACACAAACCAGTTGAACCTACTTAGCTAAATGGAATTAGAAACTGATTTTGTTAAGCAGGAACAATTCCTGTCACACAAAAGTGACAGATAAGTGACAGAGTTAAAAAGAGAGTGTGGTGAAGATGAGGTAATAATAAATGGGCATTATAGGATAAATGAATGAACCATGAAGAGGGGAAAAGAGTGAAGGGCTGAATACAAATGAAGATAGAATAGATAGATATATGGATAAAATAGAAAAGAAGGCTGAACACACCGTGGGGAAAGAAGAGCGGTTTGACTTTAAACTTCCTACAGAACAAACAAGAACAGAAGCAGTAAAGACAAAATAAGGATTTTATAAATCATGCTTCTAAGAACAACCATCTATGTCTTGGTCTGGCAAAGCTGCTATTGATTTTTGCCTGAGTAGAGACTGAGCCTCTAATTTGGCTCTAAGAGTGGAAATTTGTTCATTCTTGCCATGTACCATCTCAACGAACTATTGTAAGAAAACATGCTTATTATGATCTTTTGCTAAGATGCCAGGTGGTAGCACTTAAAACCTCTTGCTATGGGAGTAGAAAGGGGATTTATTTTCATTATTCATGAGAGCCATTTTTAAGGGATAACTAGTAACATGAATGTAGTTGCGAATCAAGTGACATTAAGTGTTCTTACTTCTGGGGTTACAAAATGAAACGATGTGAGGTAGTTACTTAAATTTTTGACAATTGCTTATGAAATGCAGGTATACTGTGGCAACAAAAGTTACAAGAACCCAAATTCATTAGCCCCATGATTTTTTTTTATATTTTGTTTGCGTACACACATGTTGGTGCCATATAGGCAAAACTGGTATCTAATATTGTGCTCACAAGATTAACTGCTGCTTTGCGTTGTAAGCTTCATTTTAAAATCTCATCTGACAATTCAGAAATATTGATCCTCCTGATTATTTGCTGTTCATGTCATTTTCTGGCACGGACATTTTTTCTCCCCTGAAATTCTGGAAAAAAAAAAGAAAAGAAAAAAAACCAAAACCAACCAAGCAAAATAACCCCCACAACACCATGAGAAGAATTTGGCAGTGGTAGCACGAAATTTTCAGAATTAAATATTAAAATTAGACAGATAAAGCTGACTAGAGTGACGTGGCCCAGAGCTTTTCAGAAGTCCTGAAGAGGAAAACTTCCTTTTGAGACATTGGTAGCCTCTCTTATTCAAACCAATAAAGCTAGATTGAGAAACAACAAGTCTGAAAATAGGGTTTCGAAAATAACGCATTTACTATCCCTTCATTTTATCTCCAAAAGCTGTCTAGTCTAGAAATTGAAAAATCCCAAATACAGTATTCCTTCTTGCCTCATCAACAAATATTTTAAGGAATTTATTTTCTTTAGATTTTGAAGACATTGTGAGAGTTGAAGGATTATATGGCTATATATTATATAACAAAGTAAATAAATTTTTAGGTCAAAATTTATAACTCTAAGGCATTTTTTCCAAATACCTGGACTTGGGATAACTTAACTAAAGAAAGAACCAGATTAAACCATATGTCAGTTAAGCTATAAACACAGAGAAAAAAGATGTAATGAAGAATAAAAGTCAGTGACGCTGAGACTGTGCATCCCTAAGCTATCTCTGACCTGATCTGGTATGTGCACACAGAAGAGTATTACATGAAGGCTTCTCTGATTCTGGGCTCATGTTCAGACAGCATGATGTATATCTTTACCCATGTAATGGAAAATCCACAGCACAGATTACTTGCAGATGATCAAAACTACAAGAATAACATCACTATTTTATCTGTACTTAATTGTATAAATTCAAAGCATGCAAAAAAAGTTATGGCAGAAAAATGATTTTATTTCACACATGGGGAGTGGACTTAAGAGCTCAAAATGAGAGTAGTCTGGAGGCAGCGTTCCCTTCTAGATAAAATTTGTCTAAAACTCAACAGATCTGATTCTGTTCCCAGTTCTACCCATGGCTTCATGAATGGCCTCTTAAAAGTCATTTTAGCTATGAATAAAACAGACGTAATGAAATCTGTCTCTTTTCCAAGTGTTCTGATGTTGGGAATTTGCTGAAAAGTACTAGTAAGTGCTATTGTCTGTAGCGTCTAGAAGCTAACAGGCAAGTGACCCCCTCATTTTCCCTCTCTGCCACTGGTGTTACAATGCTTATAAATGGACTCAGGCTTTAATATTGTCACAGGTTCAGATCACCGAGGATGTTCATCTGGTGTCTATGCTCTATCCCTAAAAACAGCTTAAGTAACAGAGAGAGATTTTACCAGTCAAACTTTATTCTCTGTTGAAGCAGAGATGAAATAGCAGTTCATACATCTTTCCCCCTTTTCTCTTCAAGTAGTGAAGAAATTCATGCACTGTGCTGATTTTTTAATATGTTTTTGCCCTCTGAAGCCACAACAAAACGTAAGAGACTAATTTCAACTAGTAAAACAAAGCATTTCCTAACAAAAAACATTAGTAAAAACAAAGGTCTGAAACAGGAATTTTAAGGATCTGCCTACTTGTCTGCATATTTCTTTGGTAGCTAACAGAGCTTAAATAAATTTTGCCTTTTTTTTTTTAAGCTAACACCTCTTTTGTTTTTTCTCATGAGAAGGGAAATCACCATAAACTCAAACATTAAGGCGATCATATGTCTAACAAAGGAGAAAATTTCAATATCTTTTTCAATGCATTTTGTCTGGGTGATGGATTAAGTTACATTGCAAGATTCAGCTTCAAACATTAACTCACACAATTAGCCAGACATAATTAGACAGTCAAGTGAGAGAGTATTAGTCGTCATTCACTGAGCTTTTTCATCTTATGACCTGTACAGATTTCCATAAGGTGAAGGCCAAAATGGACTACAGCATTTTTATTTGACTAGCATTTATGAATTCATGTATCATTATATAAATATTACCTTTGATTGAGATCTCATTAAAGGTCTCTCTGTCTCATATCAAAATGTCAATAACACTCCTAAGAAGAGAAATGTCATTTAACTAAGGCTGTGCTTATTAATCTAATAACTTCAAAAATGATCATAGAAAATGACTTTTTTCTCATTAGACCCCCATTGTTTAGTTTTTTCCTTCAGAAAAATGCTGAACTTTCTTCAGAGATATTTTGCAATGAAAGCAGAAAATAGTGAGTTTTTGAACTGATAGTTATCTTCCTGAACTGAAGAACTATCAAAGAACCCTCCTGCCACTGTTTCTTTTTGGCTTAACACAGCATTTTTCCTAGACATTAGCAGGGCCTTTCCTCCTCTCGGTCTCATAGCATACTCAGTGTAAAAGTGACAGAACAAAAGAAATAGGATCACCATAATGAAACTCTCATTGAAATCAAAAGAGGAAAGTAGAAACCCAGAGTCCAAAGACAAATTATTTTTAGCATTACCCAACTTCTACCCAGGCATCAATGCTTATGGCTGGGTATATTCACTTCCCTGAAGATTCTTCAGCCACTGCTGTTTGGGAAGTAGGGATGCTTCCTTCCCTGTAACCCTAGCAGAAGGAAATGTCGTTGGATATTTCTGGTAGGTGATATATCAGTTGGATGTGTCAGGTGACAGACAACCTTTTCAAACAGGGAAACATGTCAATGAACAGCTGACATCATCCCCTTGACATGGAGTTTGCCTAAGATGGAAGAATGGCAAAAGGATGCCATTTTGCCAAAGAATGGCAAAAAAAAAATAATCTCTTAGTCACCAACTATGGGATTTTACAGATGCAAAGCAGCAGACCTTTTTCCTGCTACTTTCTAAGGGGATTAAAATGCTGCAGCAATCTAGACAAGTCCTGTACGGGTCAGAATTGACTTCCCAGGCTGTGTGGTTTACTGATTTTTTTTTCCCTTTGGCCATGGTTAGCAAGGCTAGATTTATATAATCTGTTGTATCTTGCTGTTCCTAAGTACTAGTTGTTTAAAAGTCCATAGAATCCCAATTTGCATCTGGTTCTCCAGCATTCTGGATTACCTGATTTGTTTGAGTGCCAAGGATACACCTAAGAGAGAAGTAATACAGTAACATGCAATAGATATGGATTAATTACTTTTAAAATGTGAGACAAATGTGGCAAAAAAATTTTAGGGTAACAGCTCTAGACAGCAACTGTAAATGGCTAATACCATGACTACCTCTGAAGTGACTGGTGCCAATTCTGATGCTTAGTTACTCGTATCATGAGTTATAAAGTATAACATTATGAATTGTAGAGTATAGGGGAAAAGAAAACATGAAAAGCCGGAGCAGAAAAGTAAGGAGAGCGTATGTGAGTGCTCTAGACAATCCAGCAGCTGAGGAGCTCTTCCTTCATCACTGTAGGGACCGGAATGGCTGCATGAACAGTCTTTCCACTGCAGCAGTACTGCATGTAATGTGAAGGACAGCCCTCTAGGCAGGAACCTCATTACTAGGATGGTACCACAGCCTGCCATAAAAAGGGTGCCCTGTTTACATTACACAGTTACTGAAGAGTGTGTATGTGGCTTGCTGGTGCTAAACTAAGGTGGAGGTGCAAGTGGGTGCATACTCTACCATACTGCACTGTGTAATGTGTCAATAAAAGAGGTGTAGATGTGCTGCTTAGGGACGTGGTTTAGTGGTGGACTTGGCAGTGCTAGGTTAACGGTTGGACTCGATGATCTTAAGGGTCTTTTCCAACATAAACGATTCTACGATTCTATTATGTACTTGCATGGTTCTTGATGGGAGCATCCTCTATGGCGAGACTGCCTAGCAGGATGCACTGGAAAGTACTGACTCAAATGTGTGGTCCTATAACTTTTACTCTGGTGTGCCACGTTAGCCCATTCAGCCTTGGTGACACCACCAGGAGTTATATAAAATGACAGCATAAGGGCAACAATTTTGACCCATTCTTTGGCATGTTATAAGCCTAAGTACTCTCGGGATTGTTACAGAAACAAATAATATGCTATGTTTTACTCTCAGAACTCCAGTTTAAATGAAGAAACTGTAAAATCACAAACAGTGAATAGAGTTTTCCTTGGCTATGTGTCTGTAGAGGCTCTTTAGTACAAATTGTTCCAGTAAGGACATGGAATAACTTATGTTCAGTAATTTGCCTCTAGTTCCACCTGGTTCGGATGGTAACATAAGACTAAGTGTTTCTTGGCTAAATCCTCCCACTTTCAGTTTAGTTAAATCATGTTCCTTTTGGGACTTTGCCATAAAAATGTAGAAAACATGCAGATCTGGAGATATAAAGAATATTTTTGTACCACTGGAATCTCAATTAAAAATCAACTCTCTAAATATGTAAATAATGCTAAATGGCAGACAACTCTAGGTCTATGAGATTTTTAGATATTTCCCCCTTGTATAACATACACCATAAAATCCATGATGCACATAATTTAAATGGCTGATATACCATTGATATTTTTATACATTTTGTAACATGAACTCTTCTCAGATATATACAAGTCTCTCAGAACTAAAAACTTCTTCCTAAATAGTGTTTGCTGGATTTTTTAGAGAATAATGTCTTTCCTTGCTATCTGGGCTCAAGATTGCACATAGACCTGTATTGTACATATGACTGTATGACAGATGCCGAAACAAAAATTCTCTGTGCCTGTTTAACATCCAATTCACACAACAAATTTCCCTTTTAAATCTGCAGAGGTGCCCACTTTAAATCTCAGAATTCTATGTTTGTTTATTTCTCCTATTTATCCCTGTGTCTGCGGCCAGAATGCCTTTCTTACTCTTTTTTGATTTATCTTTCTCCCTCATAGCGTTGAGAACACAACAGCTATGACTACATAACATATGCTAAAATAGCATCATACTGTATTCATCGTGCACCCAAAGGATCAATACCTCAGATGAATTTTCTAGTTTTAACAGCAAGTTTGAACGTAGTCAACAGGTGGACTGTTCTTCTAAACTAAGCCAGAGAAAGGCAGAGAAAAAAATTTCCAAAGGCTATCACACTGTTCATTTTCTAACCACTAAGTAATTCTAAGCAATTAATTCATTTAAGAACTTCTTAAATGTATATAATTAAATATCTTTAAATTTAATTTGATATAAAATGCATATAAAATGGATCTCCCTCTTTGTTACCTGTAATAGATTGGTTTTTATACTGTGTTCTCAGAAATAACTGTACTTCGTGTCCTTAATGGGCACTTGAGTCAGCATGATCATGATTTCTTTGGTCACTCTCAGCTACAGACAGGCAGTCTGAAAAGACTCAGTAGGGCTCTGGTAGACCTGCGAAAGTAAAGTTCTGAGACAGGATCTTTAATGGCATGGAAAAAGGTAAATGATGTTGTCAGGGAGAAGTTGGTAAAGTAACTCATTTACATAAACTTGTTTACACATATCAGGATTAACTCTCACATGAAAACAGAATGATTACAATTTGAATCTGAGCTATTTTTCACAGTTTTACATGTGTACACAGATACATGTTTTGTAGCTTAGCCAGGTTAAGGTATCAGTGTACACACAGCCCACCTTATGTTCTGTACAGCCTGTATGTTTTGTAAACTCCTTTTCCAGATGCAATTTACCTCCATTGCTAGCCTCACATCTTCAAAATCTCTGCCTTTTTTCTTCAAGTCATTTTCTCAGTCCTCTAAGCTTCTTCCTACTTGAAGCTCATGATGAGTCTTATGACCAACCTTAAAGCTTATTCACCTTACTCTTGACTTCAGTATAAAGTATTGTTGGCTCCTACCTTTCCTCAATACGTTCCTGTCATCATTAACAAGCAGAAATAAGAAATCAAGACAAGGACTAAAATTTCAATTTCATTTGAATACAGATGCTTCTCAGTCTGTGTGCAAAAAAGCCACATCATATTTTCCTGATATCCTTGACATTTCTTTTAAGAACAACTAAGAATAACAGCATTAACAAGATGAACATACATCACAATTATATTATGATAATATGAATGAAATACTATAATGAACTCTTAATCATTACTTAGTATATTACAAATTTCATATGGAGAAAATAATAACTTACATATATAATGAATAATATTGTACTAGGACTAATATAGTTGTAAGTTAATTACACACTGTATAGCTGATTTAGTTGCATTTAGCTAAGGAGCTGTTCCGAGCTCATTGCAGATTAATTATGTCTTTAGGCATATACTCTCATTTATAACTGTCACTTGCGACAGTAGCCGTTGGCTAGGCTGCTTTGTAGACCCTTCTTTTATGAAAACCAATTCCCCCCCCCCCCCGCCCCAAACAACAAAACAAACAAAAACTCCCAGCAAAATCCCTGAACATACAAGACTCAAAATCTCTACTAACGAAGGTAAGCAAAGACAAAAGAGGAGGATTGCAGGTTTCATTTTACTGCACTTCAGCCCACAAAATATCCTTTATTGCATCTGCTTAGTAAAGTTATAATGCCTCATTGCATTTTATTTAATATAACTAGCGTTCTCAAACATGAAATTTAACATACAACTTCTCAGTTCTATAAATTGTTCTATTTTCCAAATCCCTTATAAATTAAAGAGAAGGATTTAGGAAACGGCCAAAGACTTTCCCAATGATTCTTCTTAAAGTTTTTACTGACTATAGGAAACAAGTCACTTTCTAGCCTTTGATTTCATACCAGAAGAATATTGTTACATGACAGGAATGGGTAATAAGTGATAGCAAGTGCACGAGCTACTCATAAATCTAAAACAAGGGAGTCTTTCTTTGTTGAAGGTATTCAGCATTGTTCTAACCTCATCATGAAATGTAAAATGAAAGAGAGTCTCAAATACCTAAAATGCCAAAGGAAAAAAAAATCTATGTGGGGAAACAAGAGGGGAAGAAGGAAAGTCAAAGTTAGACACACTATACTCCTATATTACTTTTTTAGGTTTATTGCAAAACTGTTGGAGCAGCAATGAAATCTTAAAACAAATCTCTTAATCATCCCCACTTCCTGTGATTCTGTTTGAAGCAAAGACTGGTGCATTTCAGCCAGATACCATTGGATGGAAACACATTTAGTGTGGCCGGTGTGCTCCTCCCATAATATGGGGACACACAGGCCAAACTGATGTCCAGTCTTTTAGGTCACTCTAGGACAAGCATGTGCCAGGCGAGTTCATCACAGGGGAACAGACTATATCCAGTTTGAATTAAGACTCCCAAACTGCATGTTTTGTAGACAGAAGGGACTCAGCATCAGTTGCTACACTCCTACTGAGCCAAATTACTTGCTAATGTAAATATAGCCCACAGAACTGTATTTTTCACTGAACCTGACAAAAACCTACAGTGAATTCAGCACAGTCCTCAGTATTCTCGCTGCGCTATAAGGGAAATTACACACACAATTCTCAAACTATATATACGATATACACACATATTTTCAGGAAGTTCCAGCACAGACTGGCATACATTCACATTTTAGCATTACAATTAAAATAAATAAATAACCAAACAAACCGTAGCAATAATCTAAATTATTTGAATTTCTTTATACTTATATAAAACACAAGAAATGGTGCCACAGGAAGCTATCATTTTTTGTAGTAGTAAGATTCATTAAGTAGTAGAGTGAGCTATGAATCTTTGGTTCTCTGCATGAATGTACCTTACACGTTGCATGCAGTACAGTGCAGGTCTCTTGCTAGGGTACCCTGATACACCTTACGAATGGTAGGAGGTTATGATGGCAAGAGGGATTGACAAGGTAAACTAAATCCACCATGATAGAAGAAAACTAGCTAGCAGGAAACACCAACAGCAGTGTTCCAATGTAGATATTACCAACTCTAAGGCTGAGTATTTCTAGCTATGGAATTCACATTCTCCATGTCCAGGGAAATATCATCGCACAGCAGCAAGGGGAAACCTTCAGAGAGGCTCCTATTGTTCCTTATCTATGAATTATTCTACAGATCCAGCTTTCCATGGCATGTGGTATGTGCTTGTGGCTTTCTGCTGTATGAAATAACCACCTCCAACAAAAAAAAAAACTGCATCACCCCTATTTGCCATATACTATGTCCAAAATTTCTGCAGAAGAATTCCAACAGCAACAAAAGCTGAAAAGAGTAAAGATGGTTCAAATGTGCGAACAGCAAAAGCCTGTAAGAATACCTAATTTGTAAAAGATTAGCAATGTTTGGAGATTAAACAAGGTAACTATAGATTGAAATACCAATAACTTCTGAATAAGATAGTATTTCAAATCTGGGATTGAAGCTGTTCTGAACACGCTCCTTCTGAAAGAGAGTGGAATTCTCTCCACAGTTGTAGCCAAATCTGTAGAACTGATTGCTCTAAGAGTGAGGCTATGATATACCCAATATCAATATGCATCTTTTAAAATTATATTAACATTCACACATAGATGAATTGTTCATTCTCTTAACCCTTTTTGCAGAAAAAAAGTTATTTGGATTACAGAGCAATAATATTGTTTATTATGAAATGTTCTTTCCCTCACTGGCACAGAAATAATACAATAAATCACAGTGTTCCATTAGCACATTCAAAGTGATGATTAGGATTCACAAAATCACTTAAGCATGTGCTTATATTCATATTAGTTCAGCAAACCAATAAACATGACTTTTAGTTATATATACCCACAAATCTCACACGAATAATTAACTAGCTTACACCAAATGCCCAGAATTCAACATGTGCATTTGTCCAGTCATATTAATGAAACTGCAGAAAACGGATAAAAAATTAACCAAGTATTTAGCTGCTTCGCTAGATCAGGACAGTTTAACACATACTCAAATGTCACATTGAATTAGTGTTAAGATGTGCATGTGCTTAAATTCTGCATTGAATTAGGGCCTAAATAGCAAATTTCCTTAGGATTTTTTCCTATGGGAAAAAAAAAAAATTCCCTCTAACCACCATGAACAGCAAAATGCTATGAGGCTTTGAAATTTCAAAATATGTGGCTACCGTGAAACTAAAATTCATTCCCTTTTGTAAATTATATATACCATAATAAACTCCTTATTTATAGAAATAAATATACCCTAAAATAATATAGATTAAAAAAGATGATGGGATCACATTGTCAGTTAGAGGAACAGCCCTACTTAGACTCTGGTATTTGTGACTAAAAATTCTGATAGCCAGTTTCTATTGATGCCAATAAAATGTTCTTTCATGAGAAAAGCCAAAAATAATGCTTCCATGTAAGATTTTTCTTACAGGCTTTTTTTCAGTTTTACAATAAAAAAAGAATTAAGGAGATGTAATGGGAGTGGAGGTTGATGACTTAGAGTATAGTGATGGGGAAGCAGACCCATAACAAGTTCAAATTTATGATTATGAGAATTAAGGAATCATATTTTTCCCCACTGGCAGAATAAGAGGCTCTTAGTGACTGGTTAAGGCTGAAGGATATTAAATCACAACCATGCAAATATCTATTTGATAGTGCATTTGGACAGTAACATATTAGGTGTCATAAAAGTACACTTGTCTTTGTCGTAGACCTTTACTACTTTGTGATAATAATTTTGCAGAGAACACATTCTGATTGTAGTATTACTTACTAGTATTAAAGAAGTTTCCCCTCTACCTGATAACTGATTTTTTTAAAAAAAAACAACCAAAACCCAGCATATAATACTGACTTGTCTCTCAAAGAACTTACAGAACATTTCCAGGCACATTCAGATATCTTTATTGCCTTAACTAAATACACTTGCAAAAGATACTGTTGTTGTAGATCATCCAAGTGAGAATATCACCATATTGCTATGAAATCAATTATCACATGTTGTAAAGACTGAATGAAAGACTGAGGTGTTCCACTTGCATAAGTTCTGTTTTGCCATTAAAATTCTGTATCTATTGATGTTAGAAAAGAAGTCATTCATAGCAGTGGAAGTTTCTGAATTGCCATGTACAAGTTAATCAAATGGACAAAAACAACAGATGGAACAGGAATCTGGATATCACAGTTCTCTTCCAGGTTACTGTCTTAATTATTGTCCTAGAGCATTCAACTCCTTTTTCCTCTCCAATATGTTCTTGTGTATGTGTTTGCACATGTATTCAAAGTTTCAGCTGAAGGGATGTTGGAAGATTCTTATTTAAATCCTGTCTCAGTAAGTAGACAGATAAGATGTTTTCCACATCTTAAGTATCTTGTGCAAATGAAGCAGTCTGAGTAAGATTAGCTATAGCTTTAAGCTTCCTAAGGAACTTGATTCTGTTGACAATAACTCTTTAGGGTATGTATGCAGAACAGCATCAATAGCAAAGATCCCAAGTAGGCTCAAACCTAAAGCATGCACTCAGCTGATCAGCCTAGACAAGGGAAAAGCAATTCTGGATCTACAAAGAATGTAAGCCTCTAAGGGACTCTGCTGTTACCCTGAGAGACAGCACCCCTTGCAGTCCTTCTGGCCAGACCATTAGGCAATCCACCTAAGTGTGAACGGAGAGAATATGTATGCTCTTTACATATATAACAGCTACATAACTTGGTCAAAAATATGAGTTAGTTTAAAATTTGAATGGAATCTAGCCCAAAAGGAAAAAAAATGAGATGAAAATCAGAGTTACCTAATCAGTCATTCATACAGAACATTTCTAGTTAAACACAAGGATATACAATGGTTGCTTGTACAATCTTAACAGCTGCTATTTGTAAATACTGATCATTACTATAGCATTTGGGTTGCTCTTACACCTTCAATACTGCACTGACACCAATGAGAACTGCTTTCATTTTAGAATGATATCTACTGTTTTAACATAGGGAAGGTTGCACTGTGCCACACTTTAGCTAGTATAATTTGCCTTAAAAATCTCTCTCAGTAATATTTCTTTCTATACAAACTTGTACTAAAAGACAATGCAGATGTTTGAAAGTTCAGCTTCTTATGCTCCAACACTAATTACAGAGCTGCAAGGGGCTTAGTAGCATATGCTCTGTAATACCCTATGCAGTCGCAAAAATTCAAATGATAGTTAAACAGTGTCGTTAACAGTTTATCTCCTATTAACATCAGATACATTTATGATTTATTTAAAAGGTAAAAAAAATGAAAGAAAACAAAGGAAGAAAATGTTTATGGTAAAAGATTTTCAGTACTGATTCACGTTGACCTAATTTTGGCTCCATAAAGGCTAAACTCTAAACTAACTCAGTGGCAGAACAGTAAATTCAAAACTATGCTTGCTTCTAGAAAACCTACTTTAGGACTCTCGTCTTAACAGCAATGCAAACCTACTCATAATTTCTTTCAGCGTTATTACCCACAAAATGGAAAAAAATACAAAGTGCTATGAGTAACTATAAAGGAAGTCAGTGGGAGATAGATGAATTGTTTGGTTTAAACGTTTTTAGCTTTTTTGAGGTCAGTCATTATCTGAGTACAATTAATTTTTTAAAAATATTTTCGAGTTGTTTGCGTAATAAATATAAAAAATCGAGGTCTAGCAAAGTTGGCTGCTGCAGGGTGATACTTGGTACTCAGCTGACTACCTTTGTGCCTCTGGTTTGGCCTACAGCTATTTGCTCCAGTCAAGGATGTTACCATGAGCCTCTGAAGTGCTCACCTATCTTTAGGAATAAGAATTGTTCATCGTGAGATATCAAATAGCAATGACTTTTTTTTTAAAGGACTCCATTATAATTTTTGCCTGATTTCTCTGGATTTTTTTGTTTGGTTTTTGTTTGTTTGTTTTTTAATCTTCAATGAAGGTGTAGCAGTTATAGCACTGCTAGTACTCCCAGACTTAGAAAAATAGGACATTTTGGCCAATTTTCCAGGAACTTTTATTGACTAATCCAAGTGGAAGAGAGTTACAAAAAAGGATTTTAAAAAGACTATGAGTGAATTTCCTATCCTTTATAATCATATCAGTGAATGGACTTTGCCTAGCTGATATTATTTCTGAGCTTTTAATCGACTAATTCAAACCCTAAACCTCCACAGTTATTTTGGCTACACAACTCTGCCTCCGTCCTGCATCCTGCATGTCTATGGCTTGTTCCTAGAACTCCTGTGGTTCTCCTTCCCCTTCTAAGTTTTAGAAGAAAGCCCAGGTAGAGAGAAGCACTGACTAATTTCTCCTGAGTATCCACCTTGAAGAGAAAGCACAGCAAGCCTAAGTAACAGAGGTTTCTTGCTCTCTCTCTCTCTCTCCCATTTTTCCTAACCCTAAGTATATATGAGGGCTTCTCGCCCCTTCCACATGCTCTTTTCAACCAAGCATTTAGTGAAAGTCAAGGTTTCCAATGCTTAATCACAACCGAACATTCAATGAGGCATTCTTTGAGAAAGCTTTTACCAAAATACCCATTTTGTCTCACTTTGAGACAATCATTTGAGAAACACTAAAAACAAGCATTGTAACTTCCCTACATATTTAACATTCTTTAATAACTTCCCCATAAAAGATGCATAGCCTTGACAGTCACTCCATTTTAATTATCTAACTAAAATTGCTTGACAACTAAGCTACTTTTCCCTAAGCTTAAAAGGATTGTTTCTTCACATCTTAGCATTATGTAAAATTTTTTACCATGCTGTTATGTGGTTTGATGATGGTGCAGATGCAAGTCCTTCTCAAGGTAACAAAGACTGTTCTGACATTGTTTTTTTGTGTTTCTTGGTTTTATGTGAGAGTTTGCCTCGCTGTCTGTTGGTTGTTCATCTTCCATGTCCTACTGCTCAGGTCTCACTCAACAAATGAGTATTTCACCGTCTTCCATGCTTATATGTTTTGTGTGTACTTGAATTGGGTGCATTTATTGTGAATTTCATGGAATATATGCCCATCCACTGGTACATTTTGTAAGTAACAACATGTATCTATGCTTTGTTGTGACTGCATGACTGGTGAAAATGGTTTGATCCTGGCAAGATCCGAGATTAGACTTGTGAGCAATTGTTTGCAAAAACAGGGTTTAGTTTTGGGGGTATCTATATCTACTTTTTTCCTCTTATTTTTGCCACTTAGAGTAATGCTGGCATACAGTCATGAATATATAGGGTTTTAGTTGGGGGGGGGGTTGTTGTTTGTTTGTTTGGGTTATTTGGTGTTTTGTTTTGGTTTGATTTGGTTTTTTGTTAAGTTCAAACTTTGAACAGAAGAGTTATTACTGAATTTTGTGAAAATATTTCTCTATGCTAATATAGCATGCTATATAATTGATTAGTGAAGTGGTTTTTTTTAATACAGGCCTGGGATACAGATATGGAAAACAGCTAGGATAAAATAAAGCAGGTGTGCAGGGGTATTACAGTACACAAGCTTATCTGAAGTCACTGTCCACATATACATGTTGACCCACCATTAATGGTAAGCAGCTGAGTGCTTGAAGAAAGTAGCATAAGTTCTGTTATTTATCCATGGGGAAAAGGCTAACCATGACAAATACTATGCGCAAGCTGACATACTCTGTCTACACACACACTCCAAGTAAATTGTTTATAACCTCAGCAAGTTAGCTAAATGATGTGACATGACTGAAATTCCATTACTGCAGTAATTGCAGAAATCCATTGCAAGCCCACCATCTAGAATACAGTCTGGGTTAACACACCAATGCTAACATTATTGAACTCTGTCTTTGATGATCACTGTGATAATATCATCCTAGTGCATAAGTGTATGACTATTAAAGCAGGTTGTGTAGATTATAGGGAAAAACTTTATTTTCTCCAAAATATGTCAGTAATTTTACTTGCCACTGTCTGACAGTTGGCCTTTAATATTATCAGTTATGTTTGTCCAGATCACCAAATCCTTGATTTTCCAAGACAAGCTTCCACTTTCAGGTGGTCCTACTATATTCATGAGGAGGAATTTTTGGTTGTTTTTTTGTTTGGGTTTTTTTTTTTTTGGGGGGGGGGTGTTTTTTAAAGCAAATATGACTTGATTGCTTCAATACATATTTTTCTTGGATATTTAGCTTGCTTCAGTGACTCCAGTATTATTGGGAGGCAGATGGAACTTCTCTCCTGGTATCTTGCCATCCTGACAGAATGATGGATGTGTGCACTTGAAAAATCTTTATCTTATTCTACATTGCTCTTAGATGTTTTCTAGCTCCTGCTTTGAAACTGACACACAGCTTGGCTTACGCTTTGCATGGTTCTTCCATGCTTTGTGCTTTCATCAGGTTGAACATTGCACATACTCATTCAGCTACTACATCTCTCTGTGTTTCTTACTTTTTTCCCTGTACTTAAACATAGTATAGTACATATACTTATGTACATATCAGAGCTCTGAGACTGCTGGAGAAAAAAATGCCTTTTTTGGCTTGAACACACTAATCAAACTTTTCACATACACACGCTACTGTAAAACATTCATGTTTCAACTTAGTGCATCATTTTCCTTCCAATGGGTAAATTGCCTTCTGATTGTTGCCTATGATAAAACAAACTAGATTTGTAGATGAGGAAAGAGCAGTGGATGTCATGCTCAACTTCAGTGAGGTTTTGAACACTGTCTACCCCAGCATTCTTGTGTCCAAGTTGGGATATTATGGTCTTGATTGGTGGAAAATAGGTTTAAAAAACAAAGGCTGGCTGGATGACCTAGCTCACAGGCTAGAAGAGGCAGCTTCAGGGAGATCTAATAGCAGCCTGCAAGTACTTATGAGGAGGTTATCAAGATGACTGTTGTGGTTTAACCCCAGCCGGCAACTAAGCACCACGCAGCCGCCCACTCACCTTCCCCCCCCCCGGTGGGATGGGGGAGAGAATTAGAAGGGCAAAAGTAAGAAAACTCATGGGTTGAGATAAGAACAGTTTAATAACTGAGATAAAATAAAATAAAATAATAATAATAATGATAATAGTAATAATAATAATAATAAATTGTACTGAAAAGGAAAACAACAAAAGAGAGAGAGAGGAACAAAACACAGAAAAAAACGAGTGATGCAACTGCTCACCACCTGCTGACCAACGCCCAGCCAGTCCCGGAGCAGCGATTGCTGCCAGCTCCCTCCAGTTTATATACTGACCATGACGTCATATGGTATGGAATAGCCCTTTGGCCAGTTTGGATCAATTATCTTGGCTGTGCCCCCTCCCAGCTTCTTGTGCACCTGGCAAAGCACGGTGTCCTGGTTTCAGCTGAGATAGAGTTAATAGCCCCACACCAGCCACTATAAAGAAAATTAACTCTATCTCAGCTGAAACCAGGACACACGGGAAGCTGAAAAGTCCTTGATTTAGTATAAGCACTGCTTAGCAACAACTAAAACATCAGTGTGTTATCAATCAACATTATTCTCATGCTAAATCCAAAACACAGCACTATACTACTAGGAAGAAAATTAACTCTATCCCAGCTGAAACCAGGACAATGACAAAGCCAGGCTAGACAAAGAACGTGAGTTGAAACAAGAGAGATTCAGACTGGATATAAAGAAAAACATCTTCATCATAAGGACAGTCAAGCACCAGAACAGGATGCCCAGAGAGGTTGTGCCATCTCCATCCTTGGAGGTTTTTAAGACCCAACTGGATAAAGCCCTGAGCAATGTGACCTGCTCTCATAGCCGACCCTGCTTAGAACAGGAGATTGGACTAATGACTGCCTGTGATCCCTTCCAACCTGAATTATGGTCCTAAAGCAGTAAGCAGTAAGGTCCTAAAGCAGTAAAAACACTTTTACTGAGTTTTACTCCCCTAGCCTTTCTAAGTATATAGTGAGATTGTTTGTTGTGAAATACAATTTCTGCTGTACTGTTACAAAATTCATACAGAAGGTTCTATTCATATTGGATTAGAGACTGTGCTTATTATTTGGCATGAATCTGTGAGGCAATGTGCAATATGTTGTAGGTTACCATTAGTTTTCACAGTGCCTTGGAAAAACAGTAAAAATTATAAAAGGGTGTAATTCCATTAAGTGTAAGTTTCCACATGTAGGCAGGAAGAATCACCTATGAAAAACCCAAATGAGATATGAAGTAGTGGTTCTTCAGAATAGTATCTGAAATTAACAATGAATCACAAGTCAAATATGAATAAAGAACTTCATGCTAATATTAAGAAGGCTAATTTTTCTTAATAAAGGTATCCTCTGCAAGACATGAATTAATTCCTCTTTTCCACTCAGTGCTGATAAGACACCAACTGCAGCATTGTGGCTAATTGGGAGCACTACAGTTCCAGAGAGATATGGACCAAAGGAAGTAATTGGACTGAATTCTCATGTTTTATTTGAACAGAGATAAAAGCGACACATGATCAGATGTCTAGAAAACATTTTCTGTGAGGTTGAAGAAATTGGAGATAGAAAGGCTACAAAACACAAGACTAACAGATGATCTGATAGATCTTCTAGTAGATAATAAGTAGTTTAGCAGAGGAATGGAATAATTTGTTTTCCATCTCCACTCTGCACAGGACAAAATGACCTGGGCCCAGACTACACCAAGACTATTCACATTAGACATGACAAAGAAATTTCAGAGTAAGGACAACAAAATAATACAGTAGGTCACCACAGGCAAATTTCCTTTATTGGGAATTTCTAAGGACAAACTGGATAACCACCTGTCAGGAATTAGGCAAGTACCACTGATGCTCCCTTAGGGAGACGAATTAATAGATGACTTAATGATTTTCTATGGTTCTATGAATAACATCACCTATGATATCAATCCTTTTGGTTTCTCTTAATATAACATTGTAGGCGGCACTAGTATTTTTTTGCTATAGGCTTGACTCCAATTATGTTCTTGGGTACCAGCAGCTATGGACTGGTGCGCAACATGGTGGTAGATTGTTGCTTTCCCAATTCAGTACTTGCCAAAGTTTGTATTAGGCACCAAGTACTGAAAACAATTTTGCTTCTATGAAATTAGGTTTATTTTACTTGTAGCCAAGTTTGAGTACTTTGTCTATTTACATAGACAAACATTTTGCCTGGCTTTTCAAGAGTTATTATGAATGCTACCTAATATATGAATTACACAATTTTAGCAAGTCTAAAATCCAATTTCTGATTTTCTCCATTTGCTTTGTCTTATCCACACCTACGAAACTGAGAAGCAGGCATTTTATGTATTTCCACGTATGACAAACTTGGCAGATCTTACTCCTTCAAAAAAGTGATTTTACAATTTTAGAAGCTTTTCTCAATGCAACATATTGTATTGTCCATTCCCGGTATAATTTTCTGGTGCTCACATTTCTATTATGTGAAGAATCATAAGTTTTGTGTTATTACATTTATGAATGTGAAGTTTTTAAGTGAAAACTGAGTCTTCTGGTTGTCCATGGAGCCCGGTGTATAGAGCCTGCTATTTTCCTGCAGTATTCTACAAGTAATTTACATTGCCCTTAATATTATCATGATCTTGCCACTGTATAATTTCAGTTCAACTTTTTTTCTTGAATGCAATTCTGTTTTCTTCCCTTGAAAAATGCTAAAGGATTCTTTGAAGCGTAGCACATTCACAGATGTCCCAGTATCTACTTGGCATTCAATTTCCTGTTTCTGTGCTGTGTCTTTACATGTGGTGGTGCTCTACATTTTAGAAACTATTTAAATTGCACTGTATTAATATATAGGTGTAAAATCTCATCCTTCCTCCGTCTCACTTCTTGCTTGCTTCCTTAGTATAACACATTTATTTTCTCTCTTCATTTGTGAGCTTTAGCATCGATATTCCCTTTTGACAAAGTCACTGAATATGTCCCCCTGTGCTGGGCATTTTCTGTTATCATCATGGTATTTTTTTCCTGAAACCAAAGATTTTCCTTTACACTTTCTCTCCTATTTATTAACTTAATTTTGCACTGGTTTTGATGCATATACTTTGCATTTATGTACTTTTATATACTAATTTCTGTTGCAACTAGTTGTTTTCTGCACTTGCTTCGAACAACAGAGGCTAAAATCCAAACTATACAAACAAAAAAGCCTCAGCAACAACTTCTTATTACTTAAATATCTTAACCTTGGGGAGACCTGATTAATTGTTTTTTCAGCATTTAGGACTACAGAGTACAGGAAGCCAAGGAATGTTTTTAAGGAATAGACTGTCTTTGCATATTGCTGATAGGCACTATATCAAATTTACAGAATTGAAATTAATCTGTAAAAATTGCATCAAGCACTTAAAGCTGGGGCAGAACCTTGTTAATGCGGAAGCACAGCGATCAAATAAACTAAACACACATCCTTAATTTCCTTGGATTTACAATGTTGTATGTTGTACCTCCCATTAAAACACTTTTCTGTAGCATTTTGAAATACTGGATTGCAGAATTAGATATCCTGTAAAAGTGGATTTTGATTTTTATAAAAAAATAATATACAGATTCATGTAACATATCTGGAACAAGTTGATTTCAGAACAGCCAGCGCTAGCTATTGGAGGGCATGTTCCCAAGTTAATTAGACTTCATTTGTGTCTGAGTTAAAAATCTTATTTATGAACTATTCAATCTGTGAAATTTGGACCTCATCATGGTCGCCCTTCTGTTTGTGTTTGAAAGCATATCCAAAGCAAAAGGCTGAAGAGTCAGACTGGACATGCTTAATTCCCCTCATATATGCAACGTGGATAGTAGATATAATTGGAAACCATAGAGAAGCACAAGCCGGAGATGCAGTTCCTAGGACACGAAGAGCTTCTTAAACCCCTCTTCCTCATAATTCATTCTAACTGTGAATATCCCCATAAGACAAAACAAAGAAGATACTTGGGGGGGGGGGGGGGGGTTATATTATTTTATTTTATTATTTAAAACTGCCCTGAAGAAATAAAGAATGCCGCTGTTCTTTTAAACAGTTCTGATTATGTGAATACTAACGGAAAAGGTTACTTAGAGTTTTATTAAGTGATTAGTTTTCCTTTATATTTTTATAGGACCTTCATAATGACAATCTAAATTTAGTGCTATGGCTGCTCATAAACCATTAGAAAAAACACAAATATCTTCTTTATAGATGGGAAGGTAGAAGGTCCTGAAAAATAATTCTGGTTTGAATGTGTGCAAGTAAATTTATGTAAATTGCTGTCAGTCATCTATGTATTCATTTCACTAGCAAAATGACATTATAAATGATCTGTGGCCAACAATTCTTCACTCGAAGACATGCAATGCAAATATTTATTCAAAACAGAAAAAGAAAATCACTTAAGGATAAACATAAGTCTTACCACGCCAATAGAAAAGTAGTTATTGATGATGTTGTAAGGCACTGGGTCTCCTTTCTCATCTTTATCATTGGGTATTACTTCGAATTTCCACCTGTCCAGCAAAATCTCTGAGCTGTTCTCAATGTCTTTTAAGATCTTCATCAAATTCTCACCTTCATAACCTAGCAAAACATGAAAATGGTTATTTAATCAAATATAATAAAGTTTCATTCCATTTTCTTTCTCTTTCTAGATGATTGGAAAAATGAAAAATATGCATATAAGACCTGAAAAGCAGGATTGTGTGTGAAGTATTGACAATTTTCCAGCACCTGTCATTAAAAAGAGTACAAATACAAAGCTGACTTCTGCACTCAGCTAAATTAATGTAAACTTAGATTAATTCTACAGATTTCACTGGGCATCAGATTTATACTGGAGAAAATAATTTGAAAATAACTGGGCAAAGAATGATGAAAGCCAGAATATTTTCATACTGTCTTTTTCTACTTCGGTCCAGATGGAATCACTCAAAACAGAAGGTAAATAAATAGAAGTGAATGGGACAGGTCCTGGCTAACGTAATCAAATACTCTCATAGCTGACCCTGCTTAGAACAGGAGATTGGACTAGCAACTTCCTGCAATCCCTTCCAACCTGAATTGTTCTATGACTCTACTCTATGAACTGTTCAGAAAGTGAAGCAAGGCTGATTTGATTGGGTTTTGGGTTGGTTTTTCTTCTTTTCTTTCCTAAGACTATGTGAATAAACAATCACCAGTCACGATGGACAAAAGAAAGGAGGCCCTCAAATGATTTGACAGAACATTATGGTTAACAAAGAAGTTCTGTAGCACAGAAACTACAGAGAATTTGCTAATGACTATCTGATAATAAGACAGACATTTGGAAAGGAAACTTACTATGATGAGACAGAAGAAGGAAGAGATATCTACAAAGGCTGAGAAGTTCCAAATAAAGAGCCAAGTTTCAAATACACAACAACTCGACTGAAACAACCAACTGAGACCTGAACTAGAACTGGCTGTGAGCCTATAAACTGACAAGCTTTCACCAGAGACTGAGTCTTGCCTAAGACTTTCTTCTTTGTGTCTCCTTCAAGTTATCCTGTAATGCAAATCCTGAATGGGAATAAGTTATTGGAGGAGCTGAGAGTAAGGCTCCATACATACAGGAAAGGATGCAAAGGGTATTAAAGGTTTGACTTTACATATATTCTCCCTTCAGCATTCTTTGCCTTCTCATTTCCTGATAAATAGCACCACAGCACTTATTGTCTGGAATCCTCGGTAGGAGAAGAGAAGGGGAGTGGATCAAAGGAACTAGTCTGAGGCTGAGACACATTTTTCATTTAATATTTATGAATATTAAAAAAGATGAAACCACTCCAAACCCATTATTAGCTGTTTTCAGTAACCCTTTCAGAACAGCCCCAATTAAAATCCATTTAAGAATACTCCCTTTATAAGGTATTGATCAAAGAAATAACTGCAATACAGATGGTAAAAAGCCAACCAAATAGCTATATACTACTCTCATTGCACCTTGTAGCCTTTTGGTGTCAGCAGAAGCTACAAACAAGGTACAAAGAGTGATTATGACCTTTAATATCTGTAAAATCATTCATATAACATTTACAGACAGCTAATTCCAAAAAGAGGAAAGGTGATAATGGTTCTTTACATACATCATAAAAAAAAAATCCAAATGTTGAGAGTAGACTTTGATGCAAAAGTTATTTTTTCCCTTTTAATTACATAATGCATTGTATTTTAATTTGTGTTTACCTCCTCCCCATCTCAGACACCTTGCTAAATCATTGCCAGTCCCAAGAGGCAGGATAGCAACTGGAGGATGCTTAATCAAGTTTGCTTTCTCTGTGAATAAAGAAGGAAAAACACAACTAAGGAACAAAAAAGTCTAATTGTATGGTACTGATACAGTAACTGTGTTAGGTTTTGGTTCAGTGACAGACAGTGATACATGTTTTGTATATGAGATTATGCTGCCTGCTCAGCAACAAGCATTTCACCAAGCCACTCCATTATCCAGCCCCTTCCCCAGTCAATATTCAGTCCTTAATCCTATTTTACTTGATTGTTATCACAAGAACTTTTGTAACCTATAGATGTGATAAACGTTCATACACAACTATACTCAAGACCTTTCCAAGACTGAACATGTTGTGCTCTCTGTTGCTCTCAGCTCTGCCATTCCCAGATACGAATGCAAAAAAGTAACAGCTAAGGGCATGAACAATGAGACGAATCTCGTACTTTTTCACCTGGGTAATCGAGTTTGTGTTTAATGTGTATTCACTTGGATTTGTGTCTACACATGAGCACCATTACCAAGAACTCCCTGGAACCAACACCAGGGGTTTGCCCACCAGGAGTTAAACCCGCTATTCAAAATGAGCATTGATCTACCTGATCAAGTCTAAGTCAATATTCTGTATTTAATAAATAGTATTTTGAAATGTATGAACTTACAGTGTCTTTTGACTTTTTACCAGTACTTTTCTAGCATTTCAAGCCAAAGAATCTCTGTTCAAAATCCAATGGGAAAACCCTTGTCAAGAAATACAGCCTTTCTAAAAGCTGGAAGTAGGGCAGATATCTCCCAGGTATAATATTTCAAATATATAATTTGACAAATTCCCCATTTAATTGGAATGAGTAGCATGTCTAGTTTAAAAGTTATACTTGAGTAGTTAAACAATCAGCTATTTTCTTCATAGAATTATGCACAATTATCAGCAATTCTCAGCATATATATATTTATATATCCAATGCACGTGGCAGGGACATCTTGTTATTTATCAATTTCTCTCTTCAATTATTTAGGAAGACTTAGCATTTACAATACCAGTGTACTGCAAATCTTTAAGACAATTTAACATTTAATATAGTAATAAAGAAGTTTAAAAGTCTAAACTGAGGACAAAAAGTTTGGTTGTGTTTTTTTTTTCTATGTGGGTTGTTTCTTTTTTTTTTTTCTTCTTGCTTTGCTCTCAGCTAAGATTCTTTGTCTATCAGGAGATCAGGGAAGAAAAGATCCAACTAGAAAGTGTCTGTTTCTCAACACCGGTGATTTCTTAAACTTTATATGCACTACTTGTGCCAAAAGGCTTTGTTTACTAAACAACAGCATTCAAAAATCTAGTTCCTGCACCTATGAAACAAATGGAACCTGGATCCTCCAAATTATTTCTTAGTTCTGTGCCACAAAATTTGCTGCAGAAGCTAGTATTTTATTGAGACAAAATGCAATTTTTTTGTTCAAATAATGCCACTGAAAGAGAAAGTAACTGCATGGCATTTTAGACATCATGGAAAAAAGCGATGACACAATTAACAGCTGCAAAACTTCACCCCTTCCAAGTTTAGACAATACACTTGTTATTTATGTACATCGATTTATAATTTTGAAAGCTATTTGAGAGTTACAATCAATAGCTTGTATTTGCAAAAAGTTTGGTGGGTTTTTTTTTTTCCAAACCAAGACTAGAAATATGCCTTTGCTGTCATCCATTCCTCCATGACATCGTTTTTACTTTTCACTGAACTTTAAAAGGTTTTCTGGTCCACACCTCCCACAAAGCACACACTTTTAAACACTCTTCATTCGAACTTTCCGATTATTCTTTTGACCTCTCTTCATCTCCCTCCTAATTTCCATCATCACACATATCTTTTTTTTTTTCTCTGCAGCCTCTCTAATGCCAAATAAACAATCATGTGGTGTGGGAGATATTCTCCCTAATAAGCCTTGATAAGTTTAAGTCTGTAATATCTTGAGTTTTGGGCCTTCCTAATGGAGGACTTTATACAGAGGACTTTACGTACAACTTTACGTACAGAGGACTTTACGGCCAACTGACTGAAAGAACTCTAAAACTGAAAGGACGTACATACCTTGCTGCACAGGTATCTACACACCTGTCAGAACAGTCCTTTTCAAAGGACTGTTATCCCATTATCTCCATTATGGAATAATGGAGCCTAAACAAAAATTTGGTAACTGAAAAAAGCAAATGAGCTAAGGTAAATGGTCTTAAAATAAATAACTCAGACTTGATCCAGTATGAACTGAAATTAAAATAGATTGATTCAAGTTTCTTGCTTTTGGGAAATCCAGAGGACTACAAACACTGGACTTGTCTAGGGATTTTGAATATCCTTTGCAATTTGAATATCCTTAAAAATAATCATGTCCCAAACTAATAAATTTCAAAAGTTTCAATTAACAAGACCTTGTTTGAAATAGCTGTACCCATACTTTGGTACATAGGGAAAAGCAGTAAAATGAAAAACATGAGCGAAGCAAAACTATGTAAACACTATTGATTACCTATGCAATCCAAAATCCAGCCTACTGTTCCATCTCCACCACATGCTAGTACTCTGAACTCAGGAACATCTCGGAAAAAATTTAACCTAAAAACAGTAAATGAAGATATCTATTTAATTATCATAAATGCATTGTGCATTATGCAAACATTTTATGGCTTAAGACATTTCATTTAATAGTAAATGGCAAGTGAACACTTGAAATAATAATCACCTCTGCTCATGCATTCATTTTTTAGACAAATACAATCCAACACTGTATTAGCTGAAAACTTTAATATGAAATTGTTAATTCAAGGGTTATTATGGTACACTAATACTAGAAATAGCTTGGACCTGATGGTTAATCCAAATCTTTGTCTCAGTTTAAATCTTGTTTGAAACTACTGTCAGAAAAGATTCTCTGTTTACATAGTTATAAATCGATATGTAGCATCTCAAGACAGAAAAGTCTAAGGTGGTTAAATGTATTTGCCACAACATTTTCTTGTGAGGTGTTGGCTATAAAAGCATCTGAAAACAGCATATTTCTGATAGTACACTAATACAAAATAAGCTGAGCATTTTGTGGTTGATAAAAACAACTTTGCACCATGGTTTAATACAAAATGAGTAAGCATCAGATTGAATGCATCCATTCCATCATCCTACAAACCATATTTTAAAAGTGAAATATCTTTGGTAATATTTGCCTGGCTACTTCTGCTTCCATATCCATCGAGTGCTGGACAGTATCACCACCTCATTATCCACTTCATTCAAATAAATGTTCCATAACGCTGAAAAGTGAGGATATATTAAAACAATTCTAAGTTGCAGTATTTTAAATTTAAAAGCATCTTTTCAGGATAGCTTTTGACATATACTGAAATTAGTCCTTACAATAAATTGTGACTAGACAAAGACCTTCCAGTAATTTTGCTGAATTACTATATATACATCTGTGTGTGTATGTACATTCACGTATATTCTATTCATTAGTGTCACAGACATCTTAATGCATATTCTATATGCTAGTGATGGGGTGTGATTTCCAGTGTGCAATCTCCTAATAAATGCACAATTAGTACACTGTACCCAGATTCTTAAATACAAATAAATATACACAATAACTTGCAAATGTTTAATTCAAGCTATTTCCATAAGAAACTTTAATGCTGCACAGAGAATGGTGTTCCTGTCCCTAGAAAGTTTTAACAATTCTTTTAGGCCTCTTGATAAAATCAAGAACCCAAGAAAACTACAGAGTAAAAGAAAGAGATGGGAGAAGGAAATGGAAAGCACAATGGTCAAAAAATGTTATTGAAGATGTAGAAGACGACAGGACAACTTGTTCTATTAGTTTTAGACCAGAAATTCAAGGTTAGCAAAGCTACATAGAATTAAGCCCATCACATTGTTGTCCCACTCCCTGTAATTTTCTCTGCTCAGAAGAGCTCTTAGTCAACTTCAAGTGTCAAGTACAATATCTGAAGGATGCTTACTCATTCTGTATTAAACCCTGCTTCGCCCTTCTCACCTCTTATGTTCTACTTCACACATCCACAGGACAAATGCTATAGGATCTCTTCCGATCCAAAATGTCATGTGCCAAATCTGACTGGGTACACTTGGGGAACACATCTTCTAATAAGCATATGTGCTGAAAGACCCTCTGCTGGAAAGTCATCTCCTACCACTGTAAGAGTGGGCACTGAGATATGCCCCGGCCCACAGGTGTGCATCTCTGTCACTTCACGAGACCTGGCAAAGAGATAGATGCCTCCCATCACCCTCATTCCCACTTTGACGCAATGTGTTGGGTCTGTAGAAAGTTAGCAGATCTAATTATATTGCTTCCAGTACTGAGGGTATTTCAGATTAATTTAAAATCAAATTATAGCCCAGAGGTGACAGCAGGGTACTAACTTCTATAAATATTTAAGCATTTCTATCACATGTAACAGATGTCAAAAAGAAAGTCTGGAAAAAACAAATAAACAAACAAACAAACACCAAAAGTAGAGGGTTGATGCTAGCATTAATCCAGATAGGCAGAACATAGACCTAAACCTCTGTCTCCCTTTTCATAAACAAGCATCCTCACCATATGGCTATCAAACATTCTTTTTGTTTTGACTGTATATTTAATCTTCATAAAAAAAGTATAACTTCCCAAGAAAGGGGGGGATTGAATAATCTGACAAAACCATATTGCCAAAAAAATTCTCAGTAAGTTTCATTCATATTTCCCCTGGAGCATTTTATATTCATACACAGTGAATTTTCTAAACGATTTAGATAGTACAGCATTAAGTTCACATGACTTTTTATCTTTACAAATTTAAATATAAAAATGATACATACATTATATAAATATATAATACATAAAATACACAAAAATAAACTATCATATCCCTTACATTGTACATTTGCATATATAAATATAGTGTATATAAATATATTATAACAAATATAAATATTTATAAAATCAAATTAATTTATAAAATTAAATAGTTATATAATTAGATATGTAAATAAATCTCATTCATTGAATTCGAATGTGCAGCCTACATTAAGAGTTGGGAAGGGAACATGGTTTTCTCTTTGTAAGGTTTCATTCAAACTCAGTAAGTGTTATAATTGTAAAGAAAGAATTTGACAGATTTCTTAATAGAACTTAAGGTAAAGAGTAAGTATTGCCTATCAAGATAGCTTTAGTCAATTAGTGTTTTAATAGCACCTGTTACCTCTTATTCACAGAACATTTTTATATGGTTTGAAAAAAAAAAATATTGTTGGAGCAGAACTTAGTAGAAGTGGTTTGAAGTGGAAATAAAAAAAAATGGAAGTCATTGTAAAGGCTTTGTGCACTGTCAGACTAATGTAAAGGAACAGAATAGAAAATTTAGTCCTATTTTCTTATACTGATTTATAAAACTGTACAAGAATTCTAGGTATATATAATAAACATCAAATAACATAAAAATATAAAACAGTACTTACAATGGGTCGCTTCCCCAAAAGTTTTATCTCTACTTTTAAAAAAATTATTATTTTTTAACAATTTAGAGAATTAGTCTTTACATAGCACAATATGACAAGTATGACATTAAGTACAAAGGAAAAATGTCCATTATATGAATAAGCTTCACAGAAATTATGTCAATAACCTTGACAGAAATTAAATAGGATATGAAAAACAGGTAAATCAGAAACTTCAAAACATGTATTTTATTTGTATCAAATTAATTTGTACTATAAATCACAGAGAATCATTTAATATAACACATTATTTTGGTAATTTTTTTTTTTCAATGAAGAAAAATATTGCCACTAAAAAAAAATGCCCCTTTTATTTATGGATATGATAATAGGTATATAAACTTTTATACAGATTTGATTTTTATAGACATTATAGTAAAAAGCTTTCCTATATCATAACATAGGTCAGCTGAGCTGGAATGGTACATAAGAACATTAGGCTGGTACAGACTGTAACCCAAGTTACACCTATTCTTCAGTCACTGGCAAAAAGGCAGTAAGAAAGATCAGCAGAATTTCTACTAGCATCTCCTACCACAGGACAAACAAAACTCCTGACACATTTGGGAATAAAAGATGAAAAGCCACAACTATACTAATCCACAGAAAGACAAAAAAAAATATATGACTGCATACTAAGGCCTTAAAGCAGTAGGATATTTTTGCTAGGTGAATTGTGAGATGATTCGGAAGATGAACCATTTTTCTTTCTACTGAGAAAGATCAATAAAACCAATCCCTAAATGTGGATTACAAGAGACTATTATATTTGATTGTATTTCTATCATCAAAATTGACAAAATCATATAATTCTTGCCTGATGATCAAATTCTTATATCATTAAACCGCAGCTTCCCTTTTTTTACAGTATCTCCCAACTTTTCACATTCTATAAATTTCATAAGCACCCACATAGTTCTTAGTCCATGGTCAATAATTAACATAGTAAATGGGGTCAGTCATAAGAAAACCTATCAATAGATATCTTCATCTCAACAGCTCCCTTCTAAATTTAGACTGTTTTAGACTTCCCTAATTCAGTTTCCTATCTGCTGGAAGTAAAACAAATAAATTTAAACCACTGAAGGTGTTTGATACCAGCCTATTTTTATTTTATTTTGCCAGACACGAGGATCATACACATAGGGAATTATGGAGTTTCTGCCGATAAATTAGTAATTTCTACCTGAAAGATGCCAACTGTTTCAACTACCTATACTACTCTAATTCAGTTTTTCATAATCATCTCATCAAATCCATATGAATGCAGAGAAACTATTTATGAATAAAACACCAGTGCTAGAGGACTTAACTATTTGCTGTCGAATCATGCATTTAATTGATTTATGCCCAGATAAAACCCACACGCACACACCCCCTTATTCTTATAGAATTGTTTTACGAAATCCTGTCTCACAATCACAAAGCGATTCAATATATGCTGGGCAGTGGGTGGAGAAAAGATGCTGGATGTCACATGTTCAGAAGTAACTTAACTGTGATAGTAAAAAACTTATTTTGGGGTGACCTCAAGAATGTGACAAGAGCAAACTAATAAGCAGGCTAAAGGATGTGGCAGAGGCTTTTAAAATAGATTTCAAACAAAGGCTGGAAGGGTGTGGCAAACTCACTACTGAACAATTACAGTGGTTAAGAGAGAGGTGAATGAATCTGGCTCACAACTTGGGAAGTCTAGACTGAGATAGGAGTAGAAATTGGTGATATTTACAATATTTAACGATTGTGCTATGTATGCAGCAAACACCACAGATGTCACACAAGTAAAAATATGGTTAAACAGCTGTTTAAAACGTATCTCTAAACCCAAGGTTTAAGTTTCACATGTGAAGACTTACTGACTTCTAAGTATTACTGACTTAAGGTGCACAACTGTAACTTTAATCATTAGAGTACAACCAACCCACTATGGCTTGCTTTGCCATTCTTTGGCAAAAATGTAATTCTTCCAAAGAAATATGGACCAGGTTCAAGGTTTTGTTCAGGAGAAAATAACTATGCAGTTATATTCCTGGTGTATATATCTTCCCAGTACCCTCTGTATATTCCAAATGTCCAACAGCAAAGAAATGCTCTAGCAATCAATTCCAATAATCAGGGAAAATAGTGTAATTTTCAAAATAGGCCTCCTGCTTTGTGAAGTTATAAAGGCCCAGGTGCTGTAGATTCCCAACTAAATTACAGAGTAAGTTGTAGGGATTCAGTTTGGCTGTCTTGGGCATCTTTTAAGTGGACAGAATTTAAGATTTAAAAAGGCCTGTTGAGGTAAACTTGCGGATAGAATTTAAAAAATATATGCTCTCCAAATTAAATGCTTAAGAGAGTTACAAAGAAATACAACTTTTGTGGATATAATTTCTATTATAGAGTATAAAAATAACATAAATTAGACATTTTAAATAATAGACTTAAGGGAACGGGAGCCTTTTCAGAGGGACAAAGCCTTTGTGAAACGTTGACCTCTCCAGAGAGTCATGTGGGTCTCTGGCTCGACTGCTATTCATCCAGCTATTATTTACCTCTCTGTGAGGTGAACAATAACTGAATTTCAGATTCTTCAAGATCATTAAATCCACAATAACAGTTGTTGTCAGAAGTAGAAGACTCCTATAGAGATATAACAACCAAACAGCGAAACTCTTTTCAAGGCTAAAAACACAGGTGCTAGGCACAAATTACACAATGTATCAGCCTGGCAATTTTCACGTCACTTTGTTAACTGTGGCAGTCTGTAACTGTGGAGTACCTTTTATGCCTGCCTTCAGCTGCAGAGCTTACAGGGTTTCTCCAGCTCACCCGTATCTCTCCCAAATAAAGAATGTCTAAACCATTAATTATTATACCAGTGTTTAAAGTATACTGTTGCCCTTTGGCTGAGAGCTCCTTGATTTTCAGGCCTCACAGCAGGTCAGTTTCCGTTGTTGGAAAGGAATCAATGTCAGAGAGTCGGCTGCCGTGCGATTTATTTGCATCATGCACATATTTCTATATAGATTATGTACATGAGTCTTGACATAAAAAGCTCTGAAAACCTTAGCTTAGGCATGCCAAGAAGCTACAAGAAACGTCTTTGTTGCTGTCCTGCAGTTCTCCAAGTACCAGCCCATCTATTATGAAAGTAGGTGACACATCCACTTAACTGCACATTCAGATAGCAGTACTAAAATTCGTTGTCAACTTGTTCAAAATATTTTTCTGTTGACCTACTACATGCCAGCATATTTATAAAAAAATGCACAATAACTGATATTATGAAAAGTGGGGGGGGTGTGTGTTTTTTGTTGTTGTTGCTGGGGGTTTTTTTTAAGGATTGAAAGGGAAAATGGAATGTATTCTTTCCAGGTTTCAAGGAAATTCAAATATGGGACTCCACTAGTGGCCCTTCTTCCTCTGAACAAAGATTATTTTAACCCTGTTACAGCTCAGGTCTGCTAAGGAGCCCTTTATTCCAACACATTTCTGTGAAGGAACACGGTTATCCCACTGAGAAGGAAGAACGAAAGAGCTAGTGATTGAGCTGTTGACTCTTTCAAAAAAATACAGCAGTTTCACAGTCCCCCTAAGATTTAGGGTTTTACTGGTCTCCTAGTTCTCTTGTCTTTCTCCCTGTTATCTAAACAGGAGTTATTTAGATTTTTGACAGAAATTAACTAGAAATATTAATTCACGTTAGCCACAGATGTTTGGAAGTCGAGTTAAAAAACTTGTGAATGTTATCTTCTTGGTCGATGACAGCAGCCCATCAGAAAAATACCATCATAAATAAAAACCAAACATTAACTTGTGGGTTAAAGCAGACAGTTTGGCTCTACCAAACCCATGCAAATTCTACCCTAATATAAGCATTCTATAGGTTGAGTAAACATGCCTGAAATTAGTATTCAAAAGAAAAAAAATCTCAAAATCGACTCAATTAAAATCTATTACAATAATCACAAATGTTTTAAAACAAATTGACATTATGTTTATCCCTTTCCATTCAATAACAGTTATTGGCATGAAGAATACACTTTTTTTTTTCTGTGTGCTGTACAGTCCCCCACTCTGTTCCATTTCAATCTGACACATATAACAATATTAAATAAATGTAACATTTTGATTGGCAATCCAGTATAACTGGCATTATAGAGATGGATGAGTGAGTGGACGGATGGGCAGGTTTTATTAGGTAATCCAGCCCTCGCAGAAAGGGAAACAAGGACTAGTAAGTGAAGTACGGAGTTTATTCAACTGCTCGCTTAAGGGACAAATTATATGCAGCCTACATAGTATTGCCAGGGGCAAGAAGTGATGGCAGAAGATAAACTGGAAATTTAGGATTATTCATTTCTGTTGAATGAATAAAAAAAATACCGAAACAAGCTTAATAAAATGCAGTGTCTGTTTGAAAATTAATTAGAAATTTCTTCAAAGTGACTCTGAAGTAAAACTATTTCGATTCCTAATAGCAAGAGAAATTGAAAATATTTTCTGAAAAACACTGTCCTGGTTCAAAAGACTAAAGTTTAAATCGCTTCAGTGCAGGGTTTCAGTTTGAACTTAACACTGCCCTCTTGTGCTTCTGCCTTAAAATACATTTTCCTTTACATCACAAGATTCATCAAAACCAGAAGCCAGTTAGAGACAAAATGCAGTCAGTAAGTGGGGTTTGATTTTTTTTTTTTTAGATTTTTTTTAAAAAAGGTTCAATGAAATAAGATTAATTTGAACAAAACTATTTCAGTTGTTTTACAAGTCGTCATCTCAATCTCTACTATGGCATTTCTATTATACCATATGAAAAAAACAATATTGGCTACTAGTTTTGTCTCAGTTAAAATTTCTTATAAATTCCTGAAATAAGTTTATGCAATTTTTCTAGTCTACTTACTCTTTGGACTAAGATTACTTAAATTTTTCATATGTGTCAAGACTAGTATAACAAAACACAAACAAGAAATACCATTTGAGACATAAAACAGCCATAGCATCCAGGTACAGGATAAAATTACAGGCATGAAAGAATTAATGCATGTCATTATTTCAATTTCTTGAGCAGGTTTTGCACCATTCTGCAGGTTGCACATTAGCTACACTGTAGTGCAAGATATCCTGAGAATCTTAACTTCAAAAAAGATTGGGCCCAATCCGCTTTTCACTTTCATCAATGCCATACACATCCCAAGTCTAACGCAATAAATGAATGGAAAGCTGACCGAGAATGGTTCTGAGAGAGAACAGCTTCCTGCATATTTGGCCTTAAAACCAGCAGTACTGGCAGAAACTGTCAGAGCATACTCTTTCCAGTAATATGTGTATGACAACTGAAATATAACTTCGCAAGGCACAAACCATGTACATTTCTACCTTCATCTTATTTTCCTCCTACTTAAAAGAAAAAAGTCTAAACAAATAAAAACTCCCAGGATTAAAAAAAGAAGTATTCCAACAACAGCGTAAACTTCACGTCAGTGAACATGTATCTCCTAATAACCTTCTGCAACTCTTCTCACTGATGTAAAATTTCATGTATCAGTGACATAACTAAATAACATCCAATACATACAAAACGATACACAGACCAGATGTTCAGTGCTGGTCTGTCTGTTTTCTTCTACCAAAGTACCCACTACTTAAAAAGGAGACAACTTCAGGTGGCAAAAGTTGATATTTGATATACTGCAATTCTCCTGTCTTCACATGAATGCAAAATAGGAAGAATTATGGAATAAGCATGTTAGGCAAGTGACTGCAACGCTACCTGGTTCAGTAACACTTCAGTCCCTGTAAAAAGTCACTGCCAGCATAATCTAGCCTGTCCAGTCATTTTCTGCCCACTACATCCCCAAGATTATGGAATTGATAAGGAGTGCGCAGCCAGTGTCATTTGAAACAAGATTCTATATCCAACACATAAGAATATATATATATGTAAACTATATATATTACACAGACACATATATAAGTGCGCATATACGTTTATGTAAAAGAAATGGATGTCCTGCAGGTTAGTCTTTGAGGCTGCTTGATATTTGTAACTAAAGTAACCCCCACATGAACTCAGGTTGCTGATATAGCAGTAAAAGCTGCAAATAGAATGAAATTTATCACACTGTTCTTATAGAGTACTGCATGGTTATCAGTAAAACATATGATACGTAGTTTTATTTGAACATGTAAACAAATAATACCTGTAAATTTCTGCAGCCATTCAGAGGTCTGCAGTGTTGATACATTCAAAACATGCTATATGTGCCTCAGTCTGTTCATTTGATTATGTAGCATTTTATTAAATGAGTTCCTGGTAATAATATTAACTGTGACTTACCCTGGCATTGGTCCATTTCCAGAAAGACTATAAACTTGACGAGGATTTAAAAGGTACTGAAATTTTCTATAAATTCTGAAGAGGTAAAAGAGACAAGGATAAAATATTTACTTACATGTTTGGATTTTTTTTTTTTTAAAGCTATCAATGAAAGAATTAAAGAAGTTAACACATACTATGACTATTTGAGTTGCAGGATCTCATTTACAAAACAATAAAATATTTGAATAAAGCAATTATAATTCATACTTATAGTGCATTGTGGGCAGAAAATTGAGACAGAGGTGCTACAAGCTATCTACAATTCAAATGCTGTATATAGACAGGAAAAAAAAGTAGGTAAGGAGGTATAATGATACAAGAAAAGGTGAGTCAAAAAAGCATTTGGAAGACCACATTGGTTCCTATTAAAGTAACTCCATGGTAAAGGAGAGATTTATTCCTGAAATTTATTGCTAACACAAAATTACAAGTATAATTAATTGTAAAAGCAAATTGGCTTTGCCACCCACCAAAAATGTCCCCATAGGTTGAACAACATTCTGAGAAAACAAATCTATTGTCAACTACATCTCCTTTGGATTATTTTTGAATGGGAAGAAAATGAAAATGATTCAAACCCATTGTTTTACTTAAATTACACTTATTTTAAAATTATCTGAATAACAGGAAGCAATTTATTGATACAGCATGAAAAGCATTGTCATACCCCATAAGGGACCCCATTTGTTGTCCCACCCGCAGCAAATATTTCTTTAAATGGCAGAATATTTCAAAAACTGTAACTTTATTAATTTGAGGTTACTTGTCCTAGAAGTATGACAAACATTTTGTTTCTTCATTACAAATATTAGAAATGTAATTTCCTACATTGACTATAATGTGGTAGCTGCTTCATTTCTGACGTAGAAATAAGTAAGCACATGAAAGAGTTGGAGCTCAGAATGAATAAATATATACCTGGGATCTATGACAATAGTTTAAATTATAAACCCCTGTTTCTTGCTTTTAATTTTAATGTTTCTGTCCTGAAGCTAATTAATATTTTAATGTTTTTAAGAAAGCATTTGTTTTTCCACTGAAATATCTCTTCCTTTTTACTGCCTTAAATAAAGTAGAACCATAATAAGAGCTGAATTTTAAGTTAAAATGTCCACATGTTTTCAAATTCAGCAAAATAAAACTGTTTAGACACAGTCTATGTGCATATTGAGGACTTTTTTTTTTCCATAATAGTAATGCATAATTTATCAGGCTAGGTAGAAGACAAAGGTGTAAGAATACTGAATACAAACAAATTTATAATTGTCTCTAAAATTGCCAAATTGGAACACTTTCTTAACTTCTCAATTATTTAGCAGTATCAGCTTCATCATAAAGAATTGTATTCAAACACACTCACACAATCTATTCCTGATGCCATTCCTGACAGAAAAAGTCAATGTGAAATGACTGGTTTCACTTTGCAAGCATGCACACAACATTGTCAATGGTTGTGATGACGACTAAATCAGACATCTGACAACACAGATTTATAATACAGAATATTTCCATTTCACTTTCAGCATCTTACCAATGTAAAAAGATCCTATTTTTAATTTTCTAGCTAGTATGTGTAACTTGCTTCTCAGTGACATATAGGATTTAACCTGGTCAAAGGTGCAGCTGATTTAATTTGTGTAGCTGACCATAAGAAGGGCATGTATTGTTATGAAGTCCAAAAAGGCTTAAGAGTTATTTACTTAAAAGTTTGGTGCTACAAAACATACTAGCCATTACCTACACTCACAATACTGTTGTTAGGTATCAGTCAAATATTATAAAAGTCTTCTTAATAAAGAGGGAGCTAGGCATCTCTAGCCAAAACCCAGAAGTCCACCTGCAATAATGAAGAGATTACATTGAATCCTACTTGATTCATTGCATGCTATTCATAGGTACTAGTCGAACATCAATACCAGATAATCACTCTACAATGACTCACTGTAAATGACAAATCATGCTTTAAGTTATTATAACATATTTATGTATGCTAGTCTGTGTAAAATTCATAACTTGATGGTTCATTTCCATTCATACATTCTCCAAAAAAGAGGAATAAACTGTCTATGAATTTTTGCCTTCACACTAAGCTGTAACTAGATCTAGCAGCGTGACACATGCAAGACAAGGAAATGGACAGTAATTTAGCCTTCCAGTTTTATAACTACAGTACCAAATAGCCTATTGATACTGACATGTCTCTGAATGTCTTGCTTCTGCATGTAAGGAAGGAATTGGACATGGTTTCCTTGTGACTGGAGATTTGTGCAGACAAAGCCATGAGGCAGTGTAGTGGGTAATGCCCCAAAAGACAGCTTTTTGTGATAGAGAGCAATTTCATGAACAAAGCCAGTTCACGAAATTCCCTCTTGTCCCCGCCACCTGCAGCTGGTTCTTACCCCACGACACAGTTTATCAACAAGCAGTTGTGCTTCTGTAACCATTTGTGGGGTTATTCTGTGATCTGGAAAACTAAACAGATCCAATTTAAAATACAAATCCTCAGAAAAGTTTCTCCATTGTCATTTTTTCCCTTCACTTCAATCATGCCTGTGATCTCATATGAACCTGAAAATAGCTGCACTAGCATAACTGAGGAGGCAGGAAATTACAGCAGGAGTGGCCAAGAGGGCTGGGATCATCTTTAAACAGAAAATACTCTTGAGTGCACCTTGGGCTGAGTTAGACTGAGCTATCTTCTGAAGTCATAAGATCATTACTTTAGATAGATAAAACCAGACAGAAACCCATTGGCAATTCAAAACTGGCAGTAAAGTTGACTACACTGGGGAAGAAGTTGGCCATAGCAGTGCCTTCTGCCAACTGGGGGATGCATCTTCTGTCATTGGGGGGGTGACTATTCGAGATGTGGTCAGTATAGGCTTAATCTAACCCTAATGGTAGAGAAGAAAGAAGCCGAGGACTCCTCCCCAAAAGTAAAAGAATGCTAGTGATCTTCTCTCCTAGATATACAATATTTGAAAAAGATCATTTGAAATTGCTTCTACATTTTGTCTCAATGCTAAACGAAAGCTTAGACATCCAGATTAATCAGAGGGTAGGAGGGAAGAGCTACTCTGAACCAAAGTTATTTGAAAACAACAAAGGTCAAACATATCAACCTGCACTGCACAGACACTGAACGTGGAGTCAGCAGGAAACGTCAGTGTACGGAAGCTGATCTCCAGTGCATCCAACCGCACATTTGTCAAGGAAACAATTGTTTAAACTCACCTGCTGGTCAGGCAAATAAATTGGAAAATGGGGAAGTGGAAAACAAAGTAATGAGTATAGCAAAACAACAGTGTGATTTAGAAGGACTCTTATGTGAGAAGCATTACCCTTAACAATAACAGTCTTTAGAAGCACTAGATCCTTGTTGTATATTCTTTCTGTTGAAAGAAACTATTTTGTCAATGATGTATTGAATATATACATTCTATTCATAGATTATTAAAAGCTGTTGTCTTGATTAGTCAGATCCTAAACGCCGACATACAGGACTGGTAGCTCTAGGATGAGATGGATGTACTGCAATTTTTTTCTGATGAAGTTAACCACATCTGTCCATTTTATGCACGATCACTGAAAACATGTTACAGTGTGATATAGCCTGAGGAAGACACCTGACTGGGTTTGCTGAACTCCTATCCAATCTCATGCTTAATTAAAATCTATTTTTGGTGCGTGAAAGGCTTAAACTCATCAACTTTAATTCTAATTTGCTACTTTCATCTTAATAAACATTGAACTATATTTTTGTTATATTATATTATAATCATATGTATTATCCATTGGACTAAATCATTTAAGTCCAAATAACTGTAAATGCATTAATGTTTCAGGTGATGGGCAATAAGTATTAATTGCTCCATTGAGAAGAAAGTATAACTGGGTTATTTTCATAGTTCTTTATTTTGCAATTATAGCTGAAAGTCATAGCATTGGTTTTTAAAAGAGAAACTTATTCAAGAACATGATATTTATCACTATACATTTTGCAAAACTCTGGCTTTCTAACAGAAATTAAGTTTTAAAACACATCGATAAGGTAATTAGATATGGTTGTAGAGAAAGTATTTTTGTGTTCTGAATGCACTTTTTCTACGTTTGTTTCCCACCACCCCTCTGTTCCAACATTCAAAACCAAAAACTAAAGCACCTAACTTTTTTTACCTTAAAGTGACCCTCAGTTCTTTTCCTTTGTATTTGAGAGATTTGAAAAAAATTGCAAAATACAAAAGGAAATGACAGAGTATTATTGGGGGAGTGCATTTATTCAACTGGTTGTCAGATGGATGCATACACTCTCTCCAAGTCTAAGGGCAATGAAATGGGCTGGGTTACCATATGGCAAGGCATAAAATCTCATACGGGGAACTGTGGGAACACTGGAGTCTTGACAGTATCTGCAATAACCTTTCTGTGTTCAATGAAAGTCAATTAGAAATCATAACTTCATTCACCATAATCTCTCAAATACAGAAAATCCTAAGTAAAGAATGAAGAATAGCTTTCAGTAAAAGATCACCTTAATCTGAATGAATCAAGATAAAGAAATTCTCATCTACAAAAATTAGTAGGTTGTGGTTTGGTTTTTTTCCCCTCACTGCTGTGGAAATCTTACTTTTGTTACAGCCTATCCTCTACTCCTAGCCTCTCAATACCTGACCAGATTACAAAATCGCTACAGTCAAAAAGCCTGACTTGAATCACCATAATTGTGCATTTTACATAGCTATTTATGTCTTCAAACGTTCTGTGATTTTACTTTTCACAACATATAACTGCCACAAAATTGGAGGGGGAGGGGAGGGGAAATATGGGGTTCCTCTCTTTCTGGTTACTAACTGTAGAGCAGTCAGATAAAAACAAGGAAAAGTTAAAAAGTTAAATATTATAGTCCACTGAAAATGTTTTCATCCCTTAGATTAAATCTTCAAGCTAATATGCACTCTTAACATCCTTATTTTATAATTTTATTATGTTACTGGTATTGATATGAAACATTAACACCTAAAAGGCAGAGGGCAAATCCCTTCTCATAAAATAGTCCATAAGTGGAAAAGTACTCCTTTTTTTAACCTTTTTTAATCTAGTTTTAGATGTAACCATGAGATATTATCTCCTGCTGGCGAATGACTTGAGATATGTTTACATGACTATGCAGTTGACCTTTTGATGTGCTCCTCCTAACACAGAAATATTGAGTGCAACCTTGACACATTAGTATGCAATTTAACATTTTATTTTGTGTGGCATCAAAGCCAATTTAAGAGATTCTCATACTTCACTATAGTCAGTTGCTGGTGGATGTCCTCATGCTATACACTTCATTGTTTAATGACACCTGTAGGCAATAGTGTTAGTGAATGGAGCGTGTATAAGGCATTCATTTTGTAAATTCAAATCATTCCTGTGATCTGCTGGGCCTCAGTAACAGTTGCATTAATGTAAACTGAGAAGTGTCAGACTGCAATACATGAATGGGAATAGGAGTTTGGGAAGGGGATCAGGTTTTAAACTTGCTTTTACTCTGGAGAATATCTAACATTAAATGACATCCCTCGTGCATTAAGCCCATTCAGATAGTAACACTTGGGACCAATTATGAGCTGGAAGCTGAAAGATGTGAAACAGCATTTCCTTAAACTGTTTCTAGGTTATAACTAATATGTAAGTGCAGCTCTCTAACCTGCCTCTCACCTATGTAATTCCAGACTGGATCCCTGATCTACTCACTTCATATCTGTACTACATAAAAGTCAGGCTGAGTGCTAGTGCATTACCTTCCACAATGTCCCTGACTGCACAGAAGACCAGGGCTACCTCACACTACTACTGTGTCTGAATGCTTAAGATGGCTCATACTGTTTTGTTGTGGTTGCAAAGGCATGTTCTTTAAACTGTTTAGAATGAATCTTTTAGATCATTAACTGCCTTTGACACAACTAGCATTGTTGCCATTGCTGCTATCCAGGTATACTAGTCCAGGGACTACATAATCAGCTCCTAAATGACAACCTGTTCTCTCAGAGATCTTCGAGTGCAGTTTTGGTTAAATGTTCTTCAGCTTTGAGAATTCCCCTAACATCTACTCTGTGGAATTTTGTCCCTTTTGTCAGTTTACTTTAAGGGACACTGTTTGAAAGAAGTGATCGAACGGAGGCAGTGGGGAAGAGGTAGGGAAAGCTGACCCACTTGCAGTTCACTTGCTTGGTTCCAAGCTTTAGAAACACACTGGATCCCTCCTTTTGTGCTTTTGGGTACCCACATCACCCAGTACCCACAGGTGTCATCTTCAGCCTGATCTTGGCCAAAAGACCGTAACCCTTTCAAGACTTGAAGGATAAATTACAGCACTGACATTGTAAGCTAGGCTATAAAAATTTGGGGACTTACGTGATGATCAAAAATGGCCATATTGTTAGCACTTGTGATTCTGAAATACACTGCAAAATCTGCTCGGGGGTAACTAATTCATCATTTCTGCCTGAGTTTGATGGACAGAGTAGGAGGAGAATGCTCCTTACCTGTTTTATCATGCCTCTGATACACTAACATTTAAACATAAACTTAGGCATTTTGAATTTAAATCAATATAATTATGACATATACAAAATTAAGCATGTCTTTAAAGTTTGTGTGATTGGACTTTAATACTTTAACTGGATTGTTAGAATGCTTCCTGTCTACAGAAATCAAAAGATTTCTTCACTGTAGGAAATCTTATGGAGAGGCTGGAGACTCTACTCACTAAATCTTTGAAAGGCAAGTCATACATTAGAAAATAGAATACTATTTCCAATTTAAATTATTGGCCTGCCTGCATAATTATTACAGAGATTAAAAGAAAACTGTTATAACTTCAAAGTTGCAGTGCAAAATATAGCAACTCACATCTTCATGCAAATCACACAAAACCATACACTGAATATAGCTACTTTTTCTGATTTGAAATTAAACTGCTGTATAGAAATCATTCTAGTTTTTAACCGCAGAATTTGTAACTATATGCTAGTGTGTACCTCTTCTAAACAGGGCAATGAGGTGTTCAAATGTGAGGCATAACAATATAAAATGTTGGATTTCTTTTCATATACAAACTTTTAATGTTCATTTTTAAACATATCACAGAGATAAGAGAGGGGGAAAAAAAAAAGATAAAATAAACCTTACCTTTCTCCTTGTTTCCCACCACTTTTAGGATTGACAAAAACTAAAAGTGGATGAGTGCCTGGAACTGGAGTGATCTAAAAGAAGGGAATAACACAGCCACTCATTAATGCTGTGTGTTGCATTCATTTTTTCCTATAGTAGACAGAAAACAAAAAGCTTAATGCAAACTGTATGTTATGCTATGTAATCCAGCTGGAAGCAATTCCATAATTTGCAATAATCCTCACTTCATTAATTTGCCACAAATTGCAAGTGACTTTTTTTTAAACGCTGTCTGTCTTACAGCTGTGATGCCATTTTAACCTATAATTCCATTGAAATATTGATATATATAGGTTACATCCAACAATAGAGAAGAAAACATTAAACGCAAGAAATGTATGACTGATTCTGACAGTAGAGTAATTTCCTATGGAAAAAGCTATGAAGAAACTGTATTCTGTAGTGAGAAATGATACTAAACTATAAAGGTGAAATATAGCTATATGACATTTTAAACTTGACAGAATAATTTTTAATTTTTTTAAAAATGACAGAAACCTACAATATTTGATATGAAATCACACACTTCTTAAAATGTAACAAATATAACAATAATGAGTTCCTTTAAACACCTTACAAAGCTGGAAAACTTTAAAAAGTAGAGGAGAAAACATGTGGAATAAAGACAAGCCGGAGGAAAAGAATGGAGAGGAGGATAGACTGAAGGAAAAAATTACTTCTACCATGTTTTTTAATTCTTTTGTGCATGGAAAGTTTTACATGTTCACACTAATGTTCAGCTTTACAAACTAACACCTTCCTTCAAAGTAATAGTGTTAGTCTGCACTTTCAGATATTTTAAGACATGAGTGTTTGCTGCCTTTGCTCCACAGACTTTGAAGAACATCAAAAAATTACATCACATGATCTCTCTCTAATATCTGTTTTTAAACCATAAATCTAGACTATTCATATTAAAAATCATCACTCTTAGACATACAGCAATTCTAGAATGTTTAAAAGCATATTAAGAGTTCAAAGTCAACATCTCCAAAGTCATGCACTAACAACTTGAGAGGTGAAGCTTACAACTGTCTCTGTTTCAAAATGATACATTGAAAGCTTTTGCTCCAAATCCTTATTCATAATTTCTGAAATAACAAAATCTTTTCAGCTGAAGATTTCATAAAATGTAATTTAAGGCAGAACCCAAGAAACGTGACAGCTAAGGAGTCATACAGGCATCCTATAGACATAGGCATATAATCCTACAGGCATCTAAAGGCACTTTTCTTCTAGTAGGAAGTATTAGGCACTAGTCTGTCAACTCCATCCATAATTTTACAAACAATGGATTCAAATCTGTTCCAATATATACAAGAAATAAGGAAAAACTCCAGCAAACTCAGTGGAATTAAACCTAACATAAAACCAACCCAGTATCACATTCTGTCACAGCATATTGCTACAGTAAAGTGCTGTATGTTGAAACATATATCAAATTGCAGGATATAGTGAAGGTTGTCATATATTTAATTTTTATCTACTGTTTTAATCAATTTTAGTTATTTAGCCAATTCCCATGATGTTTGTTCCTGTGAACTAAGTGTAAACCAATGGTGCTCATTGTGACAGAGATGGACTACCTACTGAAATCCCTTAGGACGCAGGTTAATTAATGAGACTCATCCTAAGGTTATACATGATCTATTACTTCCTCTAATTAGAAATAATAATCCTGATCATTATGCTGGTTAGCTAGAAAGAAGTAAGATGAATGTGCTTAACTATGATTAATTGTCTTTGAGTCGTGCAGATCTCCACTGCCACTAAGTTATCTGCTCACTGCTGTCTGATGGAAGGAAGGTTTGGTCTTGATACTTTTCTCAACAAAAGCTAAATGATTAACTTATTTCTATTTTAATTATTTTATTTTAAAACTTAACCATATTATTACAAGTAGAAAGTTTAGGACCATCTAATAACCAGTTTGTATTCCACTCAATTCCAAAACTAGGTCTCTTTCAATTAATTTCTTACAGCTTTTCCAAATTACTTTTCTAGACAACATAGAGCTTTCCATATAATAAACAATGCAACTAAAGATTAGACTAAATTGGTGAACATTTTCCAGCCTTAATCTAGCATGATTTAAAGGCAATCTCCACAAAGTTACTGGAAAAGTGACTTAAAAAAAAAAAAGTGGTGGACCAATTGTATATAGCTTCTCCCATATGAAAACAGAGGTCTCGCAGGAGTAGTACGATTTCCTGAGTATCTTTGATTTGTTATCTTGGGAACTTAAATCATTAACAAATGCAGCTGACATCATGATCAAGTTTTCTGAATAAAAACAGTTCCAAAAAAAGTCACAAAAATCCTTTTCTTGTTCTTTGAAATCGTTGAAGATCATGTTAAAATGAGACCATGCCAGCAAAATTGGAGTATTAGAATTACAGTAGCATGCTTTGGCCCGATATGGGACAATTAGAGGAGTAGACTTTGATCAGCTACAGAAATTTTTTGCTCCAGACCATCTTTAGGCAAAATACTAACATTAATTACCAGTTATATTTACGGAATCTTATATCTTTGTGGAAATAGTTCCAAAATTATACAATCTGTGAGTGAAAAAAACTCTAACAGTCTCACTAATCTCAGCCTTTCACTATGGTATCCTTCGAGATCCACTCAGCCTTCACAATGATCAGGTTATCATTATCGATACTGACCAAAAATGTAATAGTTGTTGCTAAGGTGGATTCCTGTTACTCCACACCAATTTTATCCAACAGAGGAAAACAAAGACCACAGTATAATCAGCAAATTAGGGTCATCACTGCAGAATTATTTCTAACGTTACCACTATGATTACTAGTATTGCATCGTGCACTACATTGTAGATGTGGCATTACAGAACAATACCAAGCACTTCAGAACACACCTTAAATCCATTCAACAATTATTCTACCATCTTAGTCCTCATTCTTTCTTCCTCTCCTTCTCAAAAAATAATAAATAAAAGCAATGATGAGTCCTAGGCTTTGGATTCATCATGGAAAGAGAAGATAAAACATAAGTTTTGGATCATACTAACAAACTTATAGAAAATCTTATGCCATAATGACCTGAAAGCAGAAATTTTAATAATTTAGGGTTTTGTGCGCAAGAGTCAGTGGTGCTAGGAGTTTGCTATTTTGAACAGACCAGGCACTATATCCCAGGCACTGTATCCCATGAGTGGGAAATAGAGACTTGAAAAATACCTGAAAATATACTATGAGCATAAGCAATCTAATGCTCGGGGTAAAACCACAATTCATAATGATACATGGTGCTGCTGCTGAAAGGAGATGGCAAAGATGCTCCTCTCTCTAGGGCAGTTGGGCTCACTGGAATTGCACAGATATCACCCAAAAGGTAGAAAACTCTGTGTGCTTCCTCTAGCACCAGTTTATTAGAACAACTCTTCACACTGCGACTGATTAGACAGAACTTGAGCTTTCTGTCAGTGAATACTCTAGCCCTTTTGCTTCATGCTCTATCTGTCATGGATGATCCGGATAGCGATGCAGCCTGTGAGGATGGCAAGTACAGGAAGAGAACCTTGAAAGCCATGGACAATGATCGCTGTAATATTCTACTAGACCATCAATGGAGTGGCCATGTGATTGCACATGTTTTAGGGTTTGTTCTTTTTTCTTTTTCTTTTTTTTTCTTTGGGTTTTCATAACAAGAATGTTTCACTAACCTAAAAAGATGAAACAATAAAATAAGCCTTTCTATCCTGATGCAATAAGGTATATAATGAAATAATTATGAGGTATACAGCATTTGATATATGGTAATCGAATCTTTTACATTTTACTGAACCTCAATTGCAACACATCAAAAGATACAGAGAACAGTCAACTATGTATATCAAATGATTATCACATTGTTATCATGATGATCATTTCAGTTCTGAGGAAATAAAGAAGCAGCATCATATATGTGAACATTGACTTTACTCAAAACTACTCATTCTCAAGGGAAAGAAGTCAAGCAGTTCAGGCAGAACTTCTGGCATGCCTCTGAGTAACCTCTCTAAAATAACATTAGCTCATCACACACACAGGTTTTTCTTTCAAGTAGAAAAAACTTCCATTTTTATTCTAGATATCACTATTACTGAAATCACCTTGCTTCTCTCCGCTCTTAATTTTGATGTGCCAAATACCCTACTTGGAAATACCTGGACAAATAATACTATTGAAGTTTACTCCATTCATCTATTAATTAACAGGTCCAAATGAGAACAGTGAACAGTTATCAAGATGTAGACTCAGATTTATAATGTAAATTCACACAATGCTGCGTGACAGATACTAAAACAATCAAGTTCAGCTTCACCCCACAATATAAATGTTTTAGAGCTAGTTTTCTTAATGTCTTAGGAAATCCTACCAATCACACGAGAAGCAGATTTGCACCACAGGATTCCTGTACAGATGGAAGAATTTACTTTATTATTATATTTTTAAATATGTAAACATGAAATATTAGAAGAGTGAATGTATAGGAAATATTTCACTTTAAAGATTGCTCACTCTGTCATTGTCTTCATACACCTAGAAGTATCTCCTTAAAATTAAAATAACAATAATCACACCTGAAGACCTTGTCCATCTACAGTGACGGAATTTGCTCTTTGCATTTTGTTCCGTTCTCCTAGTTTGTTCATTTGCTGTGGGCAACTCTTTTCTTTTTTCACTGTTGCCTGTCTTTCCTTGAAAAAAGAAGAGAAAAGGAGAAAATGGAACATTTTAACACATAATATAATGCTATACAACTGTAACTGAGACTGTGCCTCCACAAAGTTGTTTTTTGACTAGCGAGTAATGTCAGATTCTGCTTTAATGAAAATGAGATCTCAGTCAAGTTATTACACAATGTCTGGCCACTTCACATAACATCTATCTATGTGCCTGGACATTCCATAACGATGAGGCAATAGATGGATGAAAAGTGTGCAGTCACAACACAAATTAATGCAATGTTGTGAAAAGATAAATCTGACATTGCCAGGATGGCATTCTGAAACTTGAAAGCCAATCATACAAAATACTTGATTGTTTAATAAGCACATTGATAAGAGATCAGTAATTTATCAAAATTTCATCCTAACTGCTAGCAAAGGTTGGATGCTTCCAGAGTACTTTACCACTTTGGCAAAATACACGTGTTCAAAATGTACCATAATCAATTGGCTGAGTGGCTTTTTATAAAATACATATTTTGTATCAGAAGGAAACCAGAAACTACATCAGATTCTAAGCCACTGGCACCTTTCGATGCTGATACGCAGCACAATCAGATAGATAGTTATTTGACAGAAGTACGTTGCTGTCACCGTATTTTCAACTGTTGTCAGGTCATTTCAGAGAACTTTAAATGAAAAAAAAAAGTCCTTCCTCTTCGTATCTCATTTATCCTATTTATAAACTGCACCCAGCATGACTTTTTAGGTTGTCCAAAAATGCACCATAAATTAAGACAGCAGATGTTTATCAAATAGAATCAGTGTCCCCAATCCCGACTGCACCCCAGTCACTTTCCTCACTTCACAAGTGCAAGGAGGCTTTAAACTAGTCAGGGGAATGGGCTGGCACAAAGCTGCTGCACTAGAAAGGAGCATGAAGGACACTATTGCACCCCCTGCAACTGCACTCAGTAAGCAGTTCATTAAATGTTACCATTTACATTCTATACCAGGCCAAATCCATCTCTGTGGTACCTCTGATAAAGCCTTAGGGATTGCACTAGCAATTAATCCATGCCACTCTTTCTGGAGCAGTTTAAACTGGAAGAAACATTGACACAGATTCTCTGGCAGGAAGGGAATAACTCTCAGCTTAATACAGCGCCTTCCTAGTATTACTGTAACACAGATGTGGACCATCACTGTTTTTACACCATCTTTGGTTTCCTTAAATTTGGAGACTGACACAGCCTCAATCTAGTCCTGATGCAAATAGTCCAAGTCATCCCAGGCTGCTTTGGGCAGCCAAGTGCTTTGGGGAACTGTGGCAATCTGATCACATTTCCTATAAAAGGACTGACAAACTTATGCCACAGAAAAAAAACAGGGGAGTCTGCACTATTTCCCATATGCAGTGAGATTCCTAAGAGGTTAGTTAACTGAGCTCTTGGATGTTTTGAGTAACTTGATCAGTTCAAGAGGAGGTCCAAGAGTCTAGACTACAATATCATTGCTTTAAACAGAAAACAGTAAAAGCAATTAGAGCTATTCATCTCAGCCCTAACCTTCAAAACACAGACAAGCACTGTCCATATCACTGCCTAAGAAATCACTGACTCTGCACTTATTTATTTGGCAATCTTTTAGAAATTAGAACTAGGATGAGACATCCAAACAGAATAATGTTTGTGAACTGACAAAAAACATTAATGCACAACAGTATTGGTTAGTGCCAAGGACAGACAGTAAGAAACCTCAGTATGAAGGAAGCCTCATACCTCATTACAGAGGTAAGAAGCAGCTTTGGGGTTTCAAACAACTTTGCGAAAAACTACCCTTAAAAGTCACTACATTTTAGAAAAAGTAAGCATACCATGTTAAAGAGGATCTCATATTACAGCCAAATCTGGCTCTTGGATATTTCAACATCTTCAAAAAAATCAAATCAGATGTCAGTAATGCAGACACACAGCTAGTAAAAAACCCTGATTTCTAACAAAAATCAGAGATGGAGAACAAATTTTAAACAGGCTAGAAAAATTTTAAGATAAACAACATATTCGTGATAGTTCAAAGAAAAAGGTAACAGAAAGGAACAGATGCAGTACACTGAGTATGTGCATTTAGAGAGGTTAAAAAACACTGTTTAAAAGAGGCCTACTTATAAAGTGTGGCATTAAAAATCTTCTTGCATATATCATGCTACTACTTAGAGGAAAAGTATTTATACACTGCTGAGAACTGCCTTTACATAAAGGATGCTTACCACAGTGCCCAAACCTGCTGTTATCAATCATTCACCAGCAAAATGCAGTAACAATTACCTCAAGCAAAGTTTGGATATTGGTTTTTTTGTTCCAGCACGATACAGATAGCAGCAAATACCCTCAGCTGGCCCTGTCCCTATGACTGCTGCATCAGCAACATTCCTTCTCCAATTTATATTACCTATCCCATAAGCAAAACAATTGCTTCACTCACAGACAAAGACAGCTTCTCCTAAGCAGTGACTACACAAGATTAGGCCATACACCTCACACAATATAAAGAAAAAACTACATTCATGATACAGAATTGTCTAGAGTGTTATTAAAAAAATCAAATACGGATACTTCACCTCATTATCATTGAAGGTCTGCTTCCTTCAGTGATGATTTTTGAAGAAAGTACAAATAAAGTATTTCATATCACCCACCTTATATGCATATGAGACCACAATACATGTTACCACATGTACCAACAGTGCTCTCGAAACATTTCTGAAGAAGATAGAAGATTCCAGATTTCCTAAAGTTATATATCCTATAATTTTTAGGTATGTGTCATACTAGTGAGGATCTGACTTACAGTTTGTATGAAATAATATAATAATGTGTATCTTAATTCTACTGAATAAATCTATTAATGGAACACAAAAAGAATTACCATTTTATTTTAAAAAATCTCTTTTAAATATTCCTGTACAGATAATTTGTTTTATACATGAAATAGAAAGCTGGCTTTCTAATCCAGTCATACATGACTGTTTGAATAACTTTCTTTCAGGAACTGTAACATTACTAAGCTATCCAAGAGTGTCAGAAACTAAACAGTGTCATTTTTTGGTGAGACAATAACAGTTTAATAAAATCACCTGTGGATAATAGCCTACAAATTCTAGCAACGTTAAGACAAATTTGACATGCATTGAACAAATGGTTTTAAAAAATGCAAAAATTTATTTTTCAAGGTAAGAAATGTTTCTACAACAGCTGTGCTGTATTTAATATCTTGTTAATTAAAGCATACAAAATGATAAATGTATCTGTGAACCCTTTTGTTTAGTGGACATGCATGAGGTTGACAGAGATACTGAATACAGCATTTTAAAAGCTATTGTACATTTTGATGGCTCAAAGAATCAAGCTTTTCTGTTCTTTTGGTATGTGCCAGAGGACATACCTTTCAAAATAGTACTTACCACAACAAAAATTTTTTCCACCCATTTTGCACCTCTCATGCGTTCTTTTCTCCCCTGGAACTCCCACTTTGAAGTCAATATCCATTAACTGGAGCTTCTACCATTCAATATTGCTCCAGAGAGATCACTGTCAGATAAGAACTATTCAATTGTATCTGTCCCTTATTCATCCAAATAAGAAAAAAGAATTGATAAATAAGACAGGGCCTTTCAAATTACAACACAGAATACCATGTCTAGATTTTTAGTTCAGCCCCAAAATGCACTTTTATAGCAAGAAGAATGTACAATATCATGATCCGTTAGTATTCGTGCATACATGGATGCCTCCCGTTACGCACCTCAGGGAGCAAACCTCCTAAAGTGGGTAGCGTCTGTTGGAAAAAGAGAATGTTAGGCTGCAACACCGAACAGCTGGGACGGCAAGGGGCATGAAGAGAGCGCTCACGAGGAATGTTACCTTGCAGCAGCAAGGTACTTAACAACAACCGTACGTAGTGCTTTGTTACACATTTGCACAACTGTACTCCCCCAATGTTTTGGCTGTCATATTATATAATTTACATTCTGGAGAGTATGTGCGGGATCATTTTATCACCAACTAAAAATATTTAAAAACCTGAGGTGTATATTCTTTCGAATAGTAAAAGGAGATACTTGGTACCCAGGGAGTATTCTTTTTATTTTATCTTCCAAGTCTTTGAATCCTCATCCAAAGCGAGGAATCTTTCTTCTACTACAACTGACAAGCTATACAACATTCATCCTCAAAAAGTATTTCTACACTTTCTTTATATAGAGGTATGGTCTTTTCCTTTACACAAAACACTGATATTTAGAAATATCATATTTGATTAATCTGTTTTCTTATACCAGCTATGATAGTAACTAATGGCTTACTAAATAGTTACCTCCCTACATTTGAACTGCTAACACAGAATCCAGTCCCAATGCAGCAAAAATTGCTTTTTCTCACCTTGTCTCTTAATCAATAAGTGCAAATCTGGTTTTCTGGATTATTTTGTACACAGCTGAGATTATTTAAAATAATTTATTTTATACATTAAACAACAATTTATTTATACATTAAATAGGATTGTAAAGCCATCAGTAAATAGTTAATACCATTACACAGTTTGCCAAGTAACTCCTAAAAATTTGAGATTACTTCTGTATGATAATTACTTCTTTTATACTATATGCCTTCAGACGAGGCATATACCCTAAAGCCCAACTTGGGGCTGCAGGTGCATAAGGAGAGAACTGAATTCTATGTTAATATGCATAAACTGAAACAGTTATCAAAAAATACCTTATTTTAGAACCCTGAAACTTGAAAGATATTGATCAGGAGAATCTGGTCATGGAAGATCAGATAGAATGCACGGAATACCATGTAAAGGTGTCATAAAATGTTTGCAGGATGAAGGGCATGGAAGTTTAAATATGTGACTTGAATACCAAACTGATGCTTTGGGTATTTTTAAGGAACTTGGAGGAAGGTTGCTCCATGATTCATTAGAGTTATTTTGTTTAATGACATAGGAATCTCCAAGGGATGCAAAACCTGTGCTTCAATATGCAATGAAATATTAGAATAGGTACTCCTAGACTGTCATTTTGTTAACCTATGTGGTATTCAAGACCCTGTTTACAAAAATTCCATTCCATGCAATTTCTGACCATAGTTACACAATAACCAAAGAGAATCAAAGACTCAGACACCCTGAAAACTGCAAAAAACCACCACCACTACCCCAAAACCCTAGAGAGCAATCTATCTGTAATATCTATTAGATATCACATCCAACTAACTATGATTTAGATGTGCTAAAATATTTCGAAAATTTACTTTCTAAATTTTTCTCCACATTTCCAGCTCTAACCCTGTGTACATACTAATCAGAAGGGCCAATATTAGGACACCACATCATGCTGTCTTGAAAGCTCACAGAGCTGTAGCACAATACCCAGCTCTACATCCGTGGGCTGAAGCTAGAAGTCATCCTGTGGACAAGATTAGCGACCACTTCACTAGCAAAAATACTGTCCAGTGAGCTGCACATGGCCATATTATAAAAGAAACACAAGGCTTCTAATTTATCTGAGAGCTGTCTTGACAGAAACGTTTGCAGCTAAAGAAAAAAAAAAGAAAATCACATTATGTCAATCAGAAGGAGGTATTTTGTCATCCATAATACTAGTAGCCAAAATACGCGGAAAAAGACAAGGCTGGAACAGAGACGATGTCATTTGAGAATACCTTCCAAAATAGCTGACCGCAAGACTGTTCTGAACAAGGACTTGCTACATGATAACTTTATATATATATACTTTGTGTTGATTGTTTAATACGTCTTAATAAAGATGTAAAGAATTACACATCAAAATCACAAACACTATTTCTCATTTAGCACGTTGGCCTTAGTTCATTTAGTTGGCTGAAGATGACTTGACTTGCCTTACATATTGCACCCATTCAATATATGCATCAACATGCACCAATAGTAGGGCCCAAGACTTTTAATTTAATTTGCAAGCTAAAATGAACTTGGGCTATAGCAGGCAACTATATACATCGTCCAAGCAAGACAAAAGAGCTGGAAAAGAATTTTGAAAATAAAAACATGTTAAACTCCAATGGGAGAGGATGCAAGGAATAAACTTAGGGACAGACAGTAGTGACGAGTTGTGGGCAGGCAACTAGATATAACTTAAAATGATTGAATGGCTGCCATTTCAGTTTATCAGCATCTTATTATTTTAACATTGAACTGTGTTTGCCGAACAGATAATTAGTTAGGAAGATACATTTTCCTCCAGGGCAATTATTAATTTCCTTCTGACTTCAAAGAAATGAAAAAGCTCTTAGTGTAGATAAGCACACCATTATATTTCAAGTCTGTTTTAGATTCTCAGAAAAGTGAATCTGCAATATGGTATGCAACTGAAAAGGAAAAAAGTGTTTTGTTTTGTTTTGTTTATTAAATCTGTTTCAATTGCTATGTCATTAACTAATATTCAACAACCAGATTTAAATTCTGCCCCCCATAGAAGCATATATATTCAAGTAACTGGTTTTTTGTAGTATCTTTGTTCAGAAACTCAGAATAAGGCTAGTACTCAACTTCAAAGGATCGAGTTGCTCATAAAGATGCTTACACACTGCACTGACTTTCTGCTCTCCATGTTGAGCTTGGATTCAACTGAGCTAAAACTGATCTCTACTATGATAAAAACAGAAGAATCATTTTAGGATTAAAAACTCGAAAAGGGATTATGAAAGCTCATTCTTCAACCAGCAACTGCTAATTCCCTTTTGCTCTCTCTACATCTCTGTTTTCCTATGTGAGTAACATCTACTGAACTCAAAGGAAAATAGTATTAGTAAAACATATTATCAGACATCGAAAAAGTATCTATTGAACTATGTTGCAATTATAACACAGCCATTAGCTATTCTATCTAGTCTCTCTAAATACTGAGTTAAATAAAATTCTTGTACAATATTTTCAACTTTAATTCTGTATTACTTTTTGCCAGCATTTGCACACACTTGCTATATTTACAAAAAAGTTTGAAGCTACAGATCATAATGTATTGTTTAGTAGCACAAGGCACATTGGTTAGCTAAAACATTTGTAATCTGCTGTGTATATTGTTTTACATGTGTAAATAGAACTAGTTATAAATGAAAAATTTCTGAACGTTTATGTTCTTGTGTAATAAAATGCCAAACAAACCCAAATCAGATACATGTTTCCTCCACCGAAATAAATAGCTGTTTATATTTTAAAATAAGAGGTCAAGTGAATTCAACTTATGATGGTTTTTTATATTAGATGTATATAAACAAATTTACTCTATGATGTATAAAAATTCTATATATATTTTATATATACTGAATTCTCTCTATATATATTCTATATTTATATAAATAGAATTTATGCTTAAAAGATTTTGTCCTAAAAAGTTATAAGCATCTTCACTAGACAAAAGAAAAGCCAAATTCATCCACAAGAGAAAAGAAACAAAAAGTGAGTTGTTCCAAACTTTTTATCATGATGACCAATTTGTCCCAGAATGCTGAACAATGAAGTTGAAAATCGAACACAAGGAAACATACTCAATTTTAAATTTTATTTCTTTCACTTCTTGTCTTCAATATTACACCAGACCCCCCCCTTTGAAATTAACTGGTTACTATGGAGACAGTGATAACTGCCATATAGTAACGCTCACACTGTAATCAGGGTACCTTATGTTTTACAATTTATTCCATAATTTTCTTTTTATTCCACAATTAACAGTTTTAATTATACATTTCAAAACCGATGTTAGAAATTAAGTAAAAAATAATTCATGGTAAAACTCACATAAACAATAGGAGACTCAAAATCATCATACGTTATGAAATAAATATATATTTATTAAACAGTAGGCTTTTATTGGTTGATTTGTCATTACCCAAGGCTATATCTATTTTGGTGGGAAATAGAAAAATCTAATTACTTTTCTACAAACATAAATAGGAATTAGAACACCCTATGCGTTCATCAATAATCGCAGCAAAGTAAAGGAAGGCATACAATGAAGAAGCCAAAATGTATGTTAGCATTTTTCCCTTTCTGTCTTATAAAGGAGCGGGAGGAGAGAAGCTGTATCATAAGGAGAGACCAATCTTTTTTCTTCATTACTCACTCAACTGATTCCAACACCTAGTTTTTAACCTGGTTATGATCTAATTCTGTACTCTTGGTAGGCTAGGATTCAATTGAGTTAAAGATTTTTAAACTCACTGCCAGTCAACCTTATCATGAACTTTCATTATGTGCATGTAATTAATTGGGTCCAATGAACAATATCAGCACTGAGTTATAGACTTTTTCCCCCCACCATATAATTAGAATATAATTACCCACAGGATATCAGAATGATGCAAAACCTTTCCTCTAAATGTGCCCTCATTAGGAAACAAGTCTCAATGTACATTTATTCAATCAGTATGAATTAATTAAAACGTTACCGAAATAAAAGAGAGTAACATTAAAGTGTATCTGACATCTATTAAAAGACTATCACTTGAGATCTGCACACACACTTTATAACAAAACTCATTTAACCTGAACAAAAAACTGCACCATACAACAAGCCTTATATACAGTAAACAGAAAAGTAAAAAGGACTAGTTTTAAAGTTGACAGACTACATTTTACTAAAATATTTAAAAGTATTGCAGTGAGATATGAAAAATCTTTCTATGGCATTGAATCAAGATAGATATGTGATTCTTTCATCATATCAACTGCATGAGTTTCCTCATGGATTCTTTTTCAGCTGAGAATGTAGCTTATCATACTTAGGAATAACATTTGACAAGTTCCATTTTGTGTAGTTTTGAAGATGGGAGCCCTCTTATTTAACCTAGACTAGTCATCTAACTTTCCAGGCATTTAGGTTCTCTCTCCAGCCATTAAGAGAAGGGACAGTATGAGAGGATCATGCCAGTCCCTCTATTTTAGAGGAATCTTTCTTGTGTCTAAAGAGACCCCAAAATGAGTAATTTAGAACAGTCACCTGAGCTGAGATGGCTATGTTTGGGGGGGGAGAGAAATGTCACCTTTTGTGACATTACAGTCAGGAAGGGTAGGTTTTTTATTTATTCTTCACAGTTGCAGCAGTGATTTTGGATGTCAATGATACCTAGGAAATGGAAAAACTGAAAGGATATGGACCTAAACAACAAATTGCAGCTGAGACACCAGTTTGGTAGCTCTGGTATAATACATAGTGCTGTGAAATGCAAATTATGAAAAAATTCGCTTTATCTCTGCAGAAAGAGTCGAGGCTGGACTTCACAAGAACTGAAGAAATGAGACATGATGGATGAGAAAGGTAAAAATATGAATGTCCTCAGTTCCGCAAAAGAGAAAAGATGAGAAGGGATTTAGCCTGTACCCTTGAAGGAAAACTTATGAGAAGGCATCTTGGTCTGAGATGAACTCTGACAGTTTTCTGGAAGAAGTCTGGACTACCAAAGTTACAGATGGAAGGGAGGGCCAAAATTTCTGAGAGATCAAACAAACAAGATTTTTCAACTTGCTATTTCCCCACAACTCCTATAACTTATCCTATGGGAGGAGGAGATACGTTCTTCTTTGATACCTCAAAATACTCAAGGATAAGCCTAGTACAGAAAGCATTGTGGTTATCTGCTTTTCTTTACCTTCCACATATATTATTGAATATTATTGCTCAGATGAATATTATTCAGCTGACTATTATTCAGAATATTATTGCTCAGCTGATCATTGAGCTAAAGACCCTTCCACTGTCAGGTATATCAGATTTGATATGTCTGAACACATCATTTCTATTAACAAACACACTTACTATTGTATCTTTAGACAATTTTGACATGGATATATTCACTGGTTTTGCTGTCATTATTGAGAGTGCTGGTTTCACATACACTGAAGTATTATCTTTCTCAAAAGGAATCCCCGTAACAGGAAATGGGAGAAACTAATTAAAAAATTATTAAGATAAATAATATGTACACTGTAATCAATCGTTTCTAGTAGGAATTCCTATTAGCTAGGTCACTGATGTATTATTTGTAATGTAAGTATACTCAGGATTTTAATGCATTTTTGGAAGAAACTACTGGATGAACAAATATACTACGAAATTATAAAGTTCCCATTAAATCACAGTAAAATATATTTTCTATTCCTAACAATATACATGTGCTGAAATACATGTTTTATGTTACATTATTAGTATGTAATACTGAAACATGATTCTGATACAGGAAAACATATTTACTTCTGCTTATGCCTTCAAAATTTGCAGATAAAACAAACCTATTCAAGGGTGATTTGACTCTAGAGTGGTTTTATATATCCTCTAAACAACTTAACTAAAGTCCAATTGTGGAATGAAAATCTTAATTCCTCTATCCCTCTTCCTCTCCTGAAAAGAAAATGGAGTTACATAAATATAATTGAAGATGAAATTTCATGCTGAGGCTTTATTCTGTTTATAAGAATGGCAAACAATAAATAACAATAAAATGAAAACAGTCCAATAACAAAATCATAATTTCTACATGTTAAGTTTTAAAGTATGACCTAAAATCCTGAAAATTAAATAATGTAATGCAGAATGTAATCATCCAACAAACTTAAAATAATATTTTGCAATTATTATTCAGAACTTGTCCAGGTAATATCAAAATACTGTTACAGACAAACTGCAAAACTATTCTTATGACTTTTCAAAAATATTAAAAAATATTTCATAAATATTAAAGCCAGCTTTCCATTGCTTTACCTTAATTGACAGCAATGGAATAGTCCCAGTTTATTCAAGTAGAGGGCCAAAGTCTAGCATCCATCCCTTAGCAGATTTATAAACAAACAGCCAAAAGGATTAATCAGAAAACAAGTAATTTACAGTAGGCATTAATATTATTCTTAATGATCAGAAACAGGTTGAAGATTAGAAGGTATATTTTCTTGTTTTTCCTCTCTGCAATAAATCATTCTTTCTTAAGTTCAAGCATTTCTTACTCTTATTATGAAATATATTTAAAGGACCATACGTCTGTTCTGTTATGAATATGATGATGCTATGACTTTCATCAGCATAAAACATCCAATTTAATATATGAATACAGAAGTTAATTCCAAAGCTCTTTTTTCATGATAAACTGGTCAGCTCTTTTCTATAAAACCTACACATAGCATGCATTTTTATTTTCATTGAATTGAGTTATTGTTTTTGTGGACAGAGAAATTTACTGTCCACGACTGCAGAATAAAATATACCATAATGTTGATGCACAGCTTACTGCAAGACCAGTGTCATCATTCTAGGTAACCTCCGGCTTAGATCAGAGACCTCAGCATTGCAGATATACAATATGCATCCCAAGCAAAAACTGTCCATAAGAATAACTTCATTATTCTGGGAAGTTGGATCTATAAAAGATGTAAAATGTAGAAGTGTTCTGCCTATACAGTTTCTGGTAAGTACAGTCTGAGTAAGTGATAAAACCTGAGTCAGCTTCAGTTATAATATGCCCTACAGAAAGTTCATTCTCACATGAAGGAAAATGCAATATGCAGAGGATAAAGCACGCTTGTGCCTATAAACTCATCAGCCAGGATTAGCCATTGTGTTTAAGGTTCACACAGTTCTGTGAATTTAACAAATACTGTGGCAGTCAGTCCCAGCATTGTTTTACCGTTACCTATGACAGAGGATTACATCTGAAATAAACATATGGACAACTCACCAATACTACTGGGCAGATTGATGTGGGTGGTAAAATATGGTCCTTCAAAGGTCCACAGTCACATTCAGGTTTTAGATGTGAAGCACATTTGTTATGCAACTACAGAAAGACAGAAAATGAAAATTCAACTGAGACATTTTACTACTACAGTCTAAGAAAATGGGCATCCTAGAATGGGGTGAGTTTAATTAATCTGATTATTACTAGAGTACTACAAGGAAAATGAAACACACTGCAGTGGAAAGCCTCTTAGGATTGATAAAACCAATTAATTTATATTGAAGCAAAGAAGAGTGAATCAAAATATTTTCCAGTTTGGAAATTGCACATGTGGTCCAGCACACAAAATGAGAATATGGTACAGTATCATCAGCATCGTAGCCGTACAGTACAGTAACAGTAGTAACATAGTAGCAGTACAGTAACATCAGCATAGTGTTATTGGTGATCAAAACCTTCATTTCAGAAGGCAGATTCTTGCACTGAGCCAGGAACTTCTGCTACTACTACTAGTGGGCAACCTGTGGTAATTCAGGGCAGCCTTTGGCATTATTGGTATAACTCTGCTTCCTACCTGAAGCTGATAAAGTCACTACTGATTCAACTCTGATGCTGTGGTACCTATGAAAATACATATGAAATATAAATAAGAGAATAATGTAGGACTATCTAAGAGCTTTAAGCTATATTGGGGAAATTTTGGTCTTGATTGAATCAATGTTCAGGCCTCCATTGACTGCTGAGGAACCTGAATTGCTCTTCTTTTTCTACTTTATCCTTAGCATTCATCCAGTTTTCCTGAAAGCAATGAGAAGAGTTCTACTCTGAAAACATGCAAAGAATATCCTCAGGTCTGCTGACTGAAAGAGCATTGGCTTACTTCTGTATTGTTAAAAAGGTGGAAGGGAAAAATGTGTATGTAACATCGACAAAAACCGCCAACAAATAATGATATATTTCTTGAAATATCTTGCATGAGCAATCAAGAGTTCTTGTTGATATTTTAGGATTTAACTCAATTCAAATGTCTCTAAACAGAATATTTCAACATATATATCCAGCCACACAGTAAAAAGGCACAGTTGTGTGCCTGGATCATGCAAAGCATTCACAATTAATTGGTATACTTTGCAATATTATTAGAGATAGCCACAATAAAATACAACTTAATGTTGTGAAATTTGGTGAAAGCTTATTATTTTGGACTTGATGATCTTAAAGGTCTTTTCCCACCTAAATGATTCTATGATTCTATTTCTGCATTGATTCAATAAAGTGAGCATTAAGTTCTTCATGTAACATGCATTTCCCATAGAGATTAATATTTTATTTTTTGAGAAGATATGTATATTTGCATTAAAGAAAAAAAAGCAGCATATTAAATAACAGAAATTTTGAAGTAAAAATTTCATTTAACAAGTGATTTAACTAGTATAATAGGTAGCATACAGCATTAGTTCAACAGGTTCAATAGCTGTTATAAAATCTGTAGTTCAATGTCTGAATCTGTAAATCACATTTTTCCAATGACTGATTCATCTTCCCTTAGATGATTTAACTATGTCAGTATGAACTCTATTAAAATTACAATAAAATTGTACCAGTTGCTGGTGTATATAAGCTTTACCGGTAATATGGTCTTCATAAAGTTATCTGGTACAGTTAATGTTGACATAACATTTCTGAATTTTGAACTGAATGGCACCTAATATTAACCTTGTCCATATTCATTTATACTGCAAAGTTACCTTTTCAGGCAGTTACTTAGCAACAGAAAATAAAAGTCTAACGAGTTTCCATTTACTCTGAGTATTAAAGCCTTATTGTGAGGGTATTTTGGTAGCCCTGTAATCTAAATCATTTGTCATGCTAATTCTCTGCCTCAGTGGTAAGGCTACTTGTAGCATAATTAATGCACACCAGGCCGTGTTACATCAAATAAAAGTATCTTCACACATTCAGTGGTAATTAGCAGCTTTGCTACTCGGTGGCATGCAAACTTATCTATGAAAAAAATAGCTTAATCTTTTTATTAGTCTCTGCTGATCTTTGACAACAGAATTGGTGCATAGCAGACAACAGAAATGGTAGAAGATATGTAGCTTTAATGAAAATAACACTTTGACACAATGAAATGAAATAATATGCATCTCTTCTCAAAAAATGTTTTAGCAGATTTTAAATACATTTCCCCAAAATTCCCTTACCCCAAACCTAGCTCCTTTAGAATATTATGTCCCTCACAACCAGATGCCTGCAAAGTAGGAAAAACTGTATTTGCTGAAGATAAAACAAGGTAAAGAACATTTACAAGACTGGTAGAGAACTATAGAGTATATGGAAGAGGGAATCATGGGCCTAGCTGAGAACTCAGTATAACAAAGCCTCCCTAGTGAAAAACATCTCTAAATTTCAGGATTTGATTCAGTTATTTGACATCAGAAGTGACCCTAAAAGTTGTAAGAAGGAGAGATATTTAAAATACATGAAAGAGGCTCAGAATTAGTAGTGTAATAACTAGCACCCTCTTACATTACAAAAATATGTCAGCAACAAGCCCTAAATGTGTTGTTGTACAAGGAGTTGAAAATGTATGAAGGATGTGATGACAATTATATAACTTCAGAATATCCGTTCAAAAATCAGTTATCTGTTAGAAATTTAAAACACTGTTTTTTCAGTAATAAAGTTATTACTATTAGCAAGGAAAGTTATTGTAATAGAATCTATAGAATACACAGAATTACAAGAAAAGTGAATAAGAGATTGAAAAACAAATATTTTGCAGTATTTTTAAAGCTTTTAAAATACTCATTTTTTACTTATGTGTCTAATTTACACCTGAAGCCATAAAAATTAAATAAAAATATTAATAAATTTATTTTGAAAATACAACTATACTTTTACAAAAAATAAAAATCTTTAAATTACTGATGGAAATACAATTGCAAAATTGTAAACTTCAGTGGCCAAGATTTTCACTTTTGGCTGTCCAAAAACATAGGCCCATTTTTAATTGGAATTTTGATAGATATTTAAGCATTTAAATATGCACACAAGCACCTAAGATATTTTCAAAAGAATTTAGCCTCTTCCTTCACAGTGGTTTCAATGATAGATCATTCCTCAGTATTTCCTCAGTGAATATCAGTTCTTATAGAATTCCTCTAAATCTTAATGTGCATCTTCAAGAAGTAAAAGGCCTTTACAAATCTGGTCCGGATTCACATGAACTAATGGGAAAATCATTTTTCTGAGGAGCTACAGAATTTGCAACTTCCTTTGACTTTAAGAGGGAGCCTTACAAAATATGTATTTCTTGAATGATATACACATGTTATACAGATGTAAACACTTCTATATCTAGAGCGGAACACTCTTATTTATCTATCTAAACACAAATAGCCATTGCCTAAATGTAATTATCTGCATGTGAAAATTTTGGATTGGGTGTTTTACTCTCTACATAAATTATCCAAATTTTGACAGCAATCTGGACTACATATTTGCTTTCTTCTAAAATATTGGGTTTTAAGTAATCATAACAGCTTATCACTGAAAGTATCCTGGATCCATTTTCTTTGATGATGTTTCATATTTTGTACTCTTGTCTTAAGAAAATATGTCATAAAACATCCAAACTTGTATGCTGAAAACAAACCATCACTAATGCCTCAGTCTCATATTATTATTTAAAACACTGAACAAACAACTGCTGTTCCATAACAATAACAATAATAATAATAATGATATCAGCAAAAAGGCAAAAACCCTAGAAGAAGGCTGAATCTCTCCCCATTTAGATTTAAATCCTGCCCTGGCTAGGAACAGAAATACTGGCATTGCTCCTTCTAGCATGAAGATCTCACTTATAAGGGCAGTGTTCCTTGAATGTCATTAGTTCCAGTTATTGGTTCCTGCTGAATAAGGAGAGCACAAAAGTTGTATATATTAGACTTGGTGCACAGATTAGTATATTATCAAGATGTTTCTGCTATTATTACCAGACACTTGAAATCACTGTATCCTACCAGATGTCCTCAATTTCATTTGCCCTTCAGTACACCACAAATTAGGATTTTGCCCTAGTGTTACAGTGACCTTGACTTTCCCCAGTACTGCAAACTCTTTTATAATCTTTCTGTAATGTAGATTGGGAATTCAGCTCTTCAGAATGACATCTATTATTTACATTTATATATTGTCTTGAAGCAGAGTACACCTTTAAGCGTATTTGCTTGCAACAATTAAGGACTCCTACGAATATTCTGCATATACCATTTCTTAAACACACACTATCCATTCCTGATGACAAAACTGAATGAGACCTTTTGAATTATGAGGCTATAAAAAAGATATGCAGATTTTTGTCTCTCTAACCTGTGCTAAAGGTTTTACTATAGTATACTCACTGTGATCTGACACCAAACACAGTGAAGTCCAGTCAAGCCTTGGTAACATTTTATAGTTTTGTGACACTTATCACATTTTGTTGGACAATTTCCTTCTACCCAGAAATGGTGCATTACCTGCAAAAGAAAAGTGTGGATATACATACAGTTACTAAATTAACAGATACATGGCAAAGTTAATGCTACCCCAAACTTACATCAGTATTCTTTTTGGACTTAACATATGTTTTGATGCAAGATGCAGGAGCTCTTGAGACACAGCGTTCGTGGACTGTATACTTGCAAACTGAAAAAAGAAACACATTAATAGATGTTGAGGCAATGGTGTTTCTGACTACATTTTTATGAAACAAATAATGTTACCAGCATGCCATCTCTATATAATCAATCCAATCAGTCAATGAAAACTCAAACTAAACTGCTTTTTCCATGGAATACAAAAGGCCAATTAGAACAGGAAATATTATGCAAGTGAGAAATCCAAGAATGCACTATCATTGCATAACAGGAAATGCTTAATTAAATCAGAGCTCACTAAATTTTTTCACAATAATTCCCAAATGACAAAAAATATTAAAGACAAATTGATGACTGCCAAATGGTTTGGTGTCATTTGCTAGTAGAAAGAAATCTATATTTTACAAACTATAGGCATGAGAGCAGCTGGCAAGCACAAAAATAAAAGCCAATGAATTTACGTTGTTCCTTCTATTGATTTATAAATCTTAAATGGCTGATTAGTCCATTTTCAGATAGCAATTGTTTTCATGTATTCCATGTAATCACCGCAACTTTAACTCTTACTTTCCCAAATACCAGCTCCTGAGAAGCCTTTTTTTCCTAACCCCTCCATACCAGTCTGAGGTAACTACTATTGTTGACCAGGTCTGTAAAGATCATACTAGCTGCATTTGGAAAATATACAAATGTCAGAGCTTTGTCAATGCAAAGCTCTCCTGACTTCAACTATACAACTGTGCCTAGATGAGGAAATAATGCTACAGATTATACCTTCATTCAATAGAGTCAACTATTAAAAACTGAGAATGAATTTCTCCCTGCATGGTATATGTCTCACGCTTTTGACCTCAAGAGCAATTAAGCACAAAGTACTTCTAAACACCTTGCTTGCACCTATTACACAAACCCAGTGGGAGGCGCAGCCATTAATCAGACAAACTGCAGGGAGTAACATTGTTGATTGGACCATGGAGGGATGGTGAGGCCCCCTGCAGTTTCCTTTTTTTTTTTTTCCTCCCACACAATCTAAAATGCAAATAATGAAATCTATAGCAATGCTTTGAAAATATATTGGAGAAGAAGCTTTAGCAAGATAAGGAAATAGTGTAATAGTGTTTTAAGTAGACTCATGCCCCTTGCTGCATGAAGTAACTGAAAGGAACATGTGGATGTTCTTCAGATACTCTGGGACCATTGTTCTCACCACATAAATGCCAAGCACAATAACAAATAAATTTTAAAGACGTACATTGCAGCAGACAAAATTACAGCTCTTGTAAGGCTGGTCTTTTGGGGGCAGTTTACTTTATATAACTCATCTACACATTCCTGATAACTACTGAAGAAGATGATCTACATTATTTGCTCAATAGAATTTTCTCTTTCAAACATACATGGGTCTTATATTTCCTCACAAGGATTAAGTTTACATCAGTCTGACATAGAAGAATATTAAAGAATGTAACCTTCCAAGACCTAATAGTCAATTCAGCATTTTATATATATATTCCAGTTACTGTCATCAGCATTTATTAATCTCAAGTTATGCAATTTCTATTTGTTTGAATTTTAATAAATGTATCTCTTTCATTCCATAGTATTGTGAATGAAATGATATGATGTGAAAACGTATATGTGGAGGATTTACATCTGAATTATGTTTCAAAGAGATCTGTGGCCCACAGAGGAGAGAGAAATGGTCGATTCCAAAACCCTCATTCATTCAGACTAATCTCAAATTAAATCAATAGAACTGTACAGGCAGAAAGGTCCTGAACAGCTGTGATGGGCTATCTTTCATACCAAAAATGAAGAAAGTAAGTTACACTAAGAAACTGATTAATTTATCAAAAAGAACAATGAAAGGTGACTTGATACCATCATGAGAAGAATACAGTGGGTACTAAAGATCTCATTAATCTATTGGAGCAGGGCATAACACGAACCAATCATTGGAACCGTCTACCAGACATATTCAAATCAGAAAATAGGTCTTAAAAAAAGATGATTAATCATTGGAACACACCACAAAAGAAAGATATGGATCATCCATCTCTTGAAATATTCAAACAGAGACGAGGTATCTTTCGGCAAGATTTGGTTTCTCAAGATACAGGTTATGAGCTGGTCAAACACAGATTATTAGGAGATAAATAGATGTAACTCAAGGAATTGAACTGTAGTAACTGTATCTAACAGTCCAATGAAGGTCACATTAGATGCAGCAGTTTTTCTGTGTTTCTTTACCTTAAAATCTATAATCAGTTAATATGTGAAAGCATGGCAAGACCAAGATTTATGATTACAAACCAAGTGAACATAAAAACCTTCAGAAGTGTTACAGAAACTTGATTTCTGGGAAACTGGGATTTTGACCTTCACAATTAACAAAACAAGAATTCTGTGCAAAATTTGAATAAACAAATATGGGACTTAGATGCCGGTCAAGTTGATACCTATTAAAGAATATGAATAATTATTAATAAATACAAAGAGAAATAACAAAAACATAAGGTTGAAACTTAAGCATGATACTTGCTAAGAGAAAAGAAAAAAAAAAAACCAAAAAAAAACAAACCAAAAAGAGTCCCCCCTCCAAAGGGAACTAACACTGAGAACTATTATAATACAGAAAACTCCCTCAAACAACAGCTTTGAAAGCCCAATATCCTGAAAAATTAAAAATGGAACCTTGAGTGCTCAAGCATAGAAAACAAAGGGGGAGACACCATTGTGCTGGAAATGGTTTTGTACTGGGAAGCTACTCGTTCTTTGCTATGCAGTGAGCACAACATTTCTAGGAATAGACATGTATGCAAATGGACACTGAAATGCTTATACTCACAAGAACAGCAGAGACCCTGCTTGCCTACTCCGATTAGCATGTTCAAACAAAGATTACAGTAGGCAGGCTTGTTAAAGTGTTTCAGTCTCCATACGTGCTGCCCATCATCTTTCACATTCTGCACAGGACATAAAAGAAACAGATTTCACTTAATAAAATAAACAATGAAAGATATAAGTGCCAATAAAAATGGGAGATTGACTCAAGAATGTAAAAGACAAGCTGTTACTTCATTTAATACTCTGCACCAGATCACAGTATAATCATTCTAAATACACAGGCAATGATATAATAAAAAATTCTTCAGAAGCTCATGGACATCCATGTGTTTCAAAAACGACTCAGAAAAAACACCAGGCTGCTGTCACCACTGCAACACAATGCTAGCAATAAATCTAGGCTGATATTAAATTACAACTAGTACTAAAACTGACTAAAATTTGTTCTAGACTAATTCTAAAAATAAAGGTGCTGCAGGTTAGAAGGTAAAACTCCCCAAAATGAACAATAAAAAGGATTTTTTAAAACTACAAAGATATTCTTAATGACCCTTAGAATTAGGGACACGTATCAAAATGTGAAGTTGGAAATCTAACCACACCACAATAATATTTACTGCCAGCTTTAATTTATGTCAATCTACTGCCGATAGTCATTCAAAAAGCAAGTATTTAAGGGTGAGATTTACATCCTAGACCTCTTCTCCAAAAATTGAATTCCTTACATGTAAGCCCACGTTTTTCAGTTAGCTGTAGCACTATACTCAAATCTAGCATTAATAGACTGATCGACTGATTGGCACTTACAACTCAGGGACCCACTGTAACTTAAACGTACAACTAAAATATTATCAAATCATTTACGTTTATGAAAGTAAGCTTTCAGTTGCATGATTCTCCTTTTCCTTCTTAAGGAACCATTCTGAGACCTCACTATTATTAGAAGGTTTTCAAAGTTATGTGCACTTGGTACAGATGTTGAATTAATTCTGTAAATTCTGGGTTTCTTGGCAAGTGTGGCTATCAGACTTTTTCCTTTTTGCAATCATCAGAGGTTTTGATTTCTAAAAAAATTAGATTAACCTAATGTAATAGCACTTGATTATTTTTTTTTTTTTACCAAATATAACATCCAATAGAACAAAGGCAGTTAATGTCTATCAGCTGGAAATGGGCTGCAGTAGTTTGATTCTTCATTGTGTATTACTGAAACACTGTATGACCACTTCTTGGTCATTTCATTACCAAAAGGAAATCGTCACATAGCTAAAGGAAGCCACATCAACTTCTGGTTCTCAGAAGCCACATCAACAGCTGGTTCTCACCCAGTTTCTGATTTCTCACATCAAACTACTACTACTATTTTTCATCATGTATATACAATATTCCTGACTAGATCTTCAATAGTATGATGGTTTTCATTGATAAGGACAGTCAATGTAAGTCAGTGGACATAAACCTTAATAAAAATTTAGTTTTGTCCTATATTAGCATATCTTGCATGAGTTATGTCCTTAAAAATCAGTATTGCTCTATTCTAAGAGTTAGCTGTTAATGACAAGTCACAGATGATGAGGACTTCTTTACCCCTGTGGGGAAACAAAAAAAAATCCTGAAGGAAAATCAGCACTCCAAGAAATTAAGAATGTTTGGTTCAAAGCCAGGTCCTAGCCAGAACACAACTTTGAATAATTCCTACAAATTACCTAGAAACAAAAGGAACTGAAGTTATCTGGAATATTTTTCCTCTATTGAGATATCAGGATCAGAGCCTAAGTGGAGTTCCCCCGATATTATCAGCAGGAGTTCAAATGCCATCTCTGACAGCTGGGCAATGTCAGGGTCCCCTTTCTGCAGAAAGAGCAGAACAGATGCCTAATGTGGGATTCTCGGGCTGGCAAAGAGTGTGGAAGTTTTCCAATTTCCCCTGAAGAAGCAGAAATAGATTCTGCAGCTGTGGAGCACTAGAAGCCTGTCAAGCTCCTGCATGACTGGCAGCTGAAAAGGATGTCTTTCATTAAACGGAGCTCTGTAACTTCTGTTCTTCTTTCCATCTTACTACCACATTCCACACATTTTTGAAGTATCGTTAATAGTTAATTGTTAGTAATAATAATTTTGAAGTAATGTTAATATAGTATGTGAGTTTCAAGTCTTCTGAAAGTAGACAATTATTCACTAGAGAGTAAAGAGCATGTAAATCCTTCTGAGAAAAAACAGCAAACAATGTACACTTTCATTTTAACATTACTCAGGTCATCAACAGATACAGTCATAGACCACAAGCACTTAAAATGCAAGCTGACCAGCTTTCCTTAGCAAAATATTTGCTATTTCGCAAAATTAACAAAAATTCATAATTATGCATAAACTTGCCCCTCTTCCACATTAGTTGTGTTACTTTTTCATTTTATTTTTAAAGAATGGCCATTACATGTGAATATGTCGCTTCTTATTTGAACAGAACATATGGACTAACTTAGCTGGCATTTTCCTTATCAGAAAAACAAACAAGTCTTGATGTGGGTGTTCTGCCAATTAAAACACTTAACTGTGTTACAGACTGCAACTGATGCAAATCCATTACATAAACACAATGCACTTTTGGAAAATAGCAAATTAAATTTTTGCTCTTGTGCACTGCCAAAAATAAGCAATAAAGTGCTGCATATGATTATGCATGCACATAACTTTTTAAAACACTGCCAAGAAAAAAAAAAAGACATAATGTGAAACAAAGCCCCCTCAATGCAAGTCTTTAAGTATGAATAAAATCCACAATTCTGACACATCAGTGCATTTACTGACATTCACTCATTTTGCTTCCATATCCTGAGAAAGATTTTAAAAACAAATAGTCATTAAGAAGATCTCAAAGCAAGGCAGGTACAGTAAAAAAAAAAAATCTCTTCCTCACTTCATTATACATCACTGAAAATGAAGCCTCCATATGCCATATGCAGACTTTATCACATAATGACAATAGTAACATTTATTTTGTTAACAATGGTTCTCTTAACTTATGGTCCTGACCCTTCTACCATGGATTTGATTGCCAAAGGGACTTGACCTTAAGAAGCAAGTCAACCATGAAAGAGCCAGCCTTAGAATGAGTGGAAGATTTTATGCAGTCACAGAATTTAGCTACTCATCCCTAATCTGGTTAATATTAACTTACTTCAGCTTTTTAGATATTTGTAAATAAAGGTGGCCAAAGAGATCTTAAGGTTTCAAGCACAAAAGTCAAGATTCTGAGACTTAAAAAAGGTCATGAAATCACTGATAAATTTTCAACCTAGCGAGTATTCCCTCTTACAATAGCTACAGAGTGTCTGAAATACCAGCATGCTCAGTCTTTTCTATGAGACGAGTCAATAACAAGCAATCTAGGGAGAAGGATGTTAGAGAGTCTGCTAAGTTATTCTTTCACTACCTACTGTTATTTTAATTTATTTTAAAAAAATTTACCTGACTTAAAGACATTTTTATGACTGATGTTTGGGTATTCAGTCAGTGGGAAGGTGAGAAGAGTGTCCATTAAACCACGCAGCACCTCCTTTTAATACAAATGCAGTTCAGTTCCATATTCCTTTGGTAGCTCTCAGCAAAGAATTCATGTCAGGTTTTGTTTTGTTCAATTTGGTTTGGGGAGAGGGGGTTCTAAGTCTGTTCTAGTACAACTAGAGAGGGAGTAACCTCATTCAAGGGAGGGCTCCTCATTTCTAACTTCTTAGATATTTTGTGTGTGTCTGTGTGTGTGTGCTGGAGAAAGGGGAGGGGGGGGGAAATCACTTCCCCAGCCTTCATCCATGCACTGACCAGTATACTATCCTGATCATCCAGAAATGCTTAAGCATTAATATGCCCATGAGAAAATGACAGCATAGAAAATGGAGCACAGGAGGGGAAATTAATTTGTTTAAACAAGCATCATAATTAGCCACACTATGAAGTTTCCCTGTCCCTAAATTGTTAGTCACCTGTCATCTGCAGAGACTGAAATGCTGCAGAAATTACATTTTAAGTAATGGTAAATTTGTATACCTGCATGAAATACTATTTATTTTACATCTTATACACAGAACAGGTTAGAGTTACTCCTGACTTCTGGGCTTTTACTAACCTACAGGCAAAAGGAAAAGCAGGACTGTAGTAAGGAAAGGCATTTGCAAACTTGCTGCAAAGAAGTGGGAGCTAGCACAGCATAAAAGTAGACAGCAGTGTCAAGAAAGGAGATGTGCACTTTTTTAGCAGCTCTTGCTATGAAGTCTCAGAAAGCATTAACATTACCCCCTCTGCTGGCAATGCCGTGAAATGATACTGGTAAAATAGCTCCCGTTATCACTTAGGGTGAATCTGCTTCCCAGCTGGTAAGGAGCTGGCACAAAGAGGGTAAGCTACGGCTTCTTCTAGCAGGGGCTTGGTTTTGCCCTCTGTACATATGGAAATAGCATATGGCTCATTGGCACTTCGGCTTTTCAGAAAACTCACCCGCCAGACTTCAGAGAGGACTTACAAAAATATCACTGGGGACAATAAAAGGCCAGATCACCCTCATTCCTCGCTGAATGAAAGAAATACAACTCTACGAAATTGCCTAGGTATTAAATAGTCATTTCAGACTTCAGCCTGAGAGGGACTCCTCATGGTGCAACAGATCCCACACCAGACTTGCAAATGTTTGCAAGTCCCCAGTTTGGTTCCACTTTCACATACTCAGAGCTCAAAAAGTAAGCCAACAATAACATAATATACAGTGTAAGAAGCAGTTATTTCCCAAGTGTGGATTCACACTCGAGTATTCCATCCCATATTTAATCAAAAAGGTTAAAAAATAGTTACCTTTTAAATTCTTTGAGTGTAATAGCATAATATTTGCTGCTTGAGGATCCAAAATAAAATTGTAAGAGCATATCCTTCTGATTTAATTGAAGCATAGTCACACTTCAACACAAATGTGTTTGGCCCACTGAGATTTACCTTGATTTAAAAGGTGACATGGGTTGAAAATTACACCTGGTAACTTAAAAGAAAGGTATAGTGGCCTGGTTTCAGATTATTGATGACTTTATGAAGCATTTACTGTTGTTCAAATTCTCTCTCACCTTAGGGCAGCTTTTCAGCAACCGTACAGTACCAGATGCAGTGCAACTGTGACATCTAGTGGCCAGTGAAGAGGGAATAAAACATTTTCCACTCCTAAAACACGGGATTTTTTAAACACTAGCACTTGTGAACTTGCAGTTTACACCTACTTTTTGTACAGTTACTGGCAGACGTGGTAGTAATGACCCGTTACAAGAGACGTGAGACCAAAATATCTGGCATGGAATTACTTTAGAAGAGAAATCAAGTGCTTTTATCAGAACAGGATGGAATAATATTGTACAAGTGAGGAATTCCTAGCAAAGTACAATATTCATGGCTGACAAAAACCCTTAGGAGCAAACCATCATTAAGTGGCTTTTTGTGCCCAGATTACAAAGCACATTTTAAGCAATGCTAGGAAAGTCAATGGGGTAACTATCAAACTTCACTGACAATGCCGATCTGCTTAAATTAACACAGAATGAAATAAAAAGGTCAGAAACTTTGAAGGTTTCTACTGTGGAGGAGTAGAATAAATAGCCTCTTGGTCACTAGTATGCGATAGGCCACTTCCCAAAAGCGTAATTATCAACCAGAAGGAGTAATTGCAGGGACATATCTGTGAATCTGTGTTTGGATGGGAAACAAACAAACTATTGACTTAAGAAGCAAAAATAAATTTGGAAAGTTGATGAGGGCTGTGAAAATTGCAGACTGAAGTGTGACACTCAGCAAAAAACTCTTACCTCATACATTTATTATTAAAAATTGCACCACATAAATAACAAATTCCTCTATATTTACCTAATTAATTTTTTTTCCTTCATGAAATTCTCCCTTTTCATAAGAGCATTTCTTGCCTTATGCTCTTACACTAAACTTGCCTTATGCCTTACACTAAACCTCAGAGTAAGAATTATGGGTCTTAAAGACAAAGGTTTCAGTAGGGGCAGTACAGAACACATTCAGCCACTGCTAAGTGGAAAATGCGTAGTCATCCAAGTATAAATGGATTATACACATATACAATTCCAAGGTCCCTTCTTGCAAAACAAATTTCCAAACAGTATGTGTATCACAGCACCCCTATAGAATAAGAACCAATTACGTTCTTATATAAATTCCTTATCTTGTACTGAAATTGTTTAGCACACCAATTGCCTTGAAAAGCACCAAAATAAGAATACACTCTTTCTATCCTGGAACATTCCCAGAGATAAAACTCTCTGTATTTCGAAGTTCTACCTTTACAGCAACTCTAAACTCAAGTTTTAAGGGGAAATAGAAAGCATAAAACCCAGTAAGATAAAATGAACTGGATATTTAGGTTGATTTCCTAGAGAAGTGAGACTTATTTATGCTCTTTGTCCCTTTATCTCTATGATTCTAAACTGCTCCAGCAACTTTTAAATTAATTTAGTAATCTCAACTAAATTTGAGAGGGCCGTAGAAGTTTCATGAAAGTCTAGAAAAAGGGCGGGGGGGAGAGGGGGCAGAGAGAGAGAGATCAGAAGGAAAGTCAGGCAGATTTCCTTGTTGCTTCTTTTAACTTGGCAACAGCTGGTTGGCTAATATTTGTAATAACAACCTAATACTCCTGTCTCTTTCAGACGGGGATTACTGATGAAGTCAGAGGGCAAAGACCACAAACCTGTGACAGATTAGGCTATCTCAACCCCATTTTTTAACAACACTAACTTGCTTATTCTTTTATTTTTGTATAATTCCATATTCCACTTAAATGCTGCTTTGAATTTTTTCGATTATTGTAACTAAAGCATCTAATAGAGTATGTAACAAAACTGATTGAAAGGCTTTAAATAAAACTTTTACAAGATATCTGACCCTTTTATATAGCACTTAAAGGAAACTAAAGATTAAGTACAAAGAATGTAGCTGAATTCTGAAGATACTATGACAAATCTTCAGCTGAAATAAATTATCATAGCTTCACTGATATTAGCATAACAAATCACACCAGCTGAGAATTTTGTATTGTTTGTACAAGCTCTATACAAGAGTTAGGTATATTACAGTAAGTTAATGGACCCCAACACAAAACAAATTAAAGACTTCACTGGTATCATATTTTTTTTTAAATAAACTACAGTGACAATTGTCACTATCACACTGGACAAGCTCTGAAATAGATCTCTTGGATGTAAAATTTCATCATTGCCTGAGTTCAGCATAGAGCCAAAGCATAGTTGGCTAAAGTTCAAAGGTGGTGAGAGAATTGTTTGGTTGTTTTGGGGGTTTTTTTGCTTATTTTCAACATGTGAAGACTACCTGGACATGTCTAACCAGCATAACCCAGTAGGTTATGCCCTTTATTTTCACATACTAATCAGCCTGTGGAAAACTTTAAGATACCAGAACTTTATTATTTGATTACTGAGTCCAAAAGACTCTTATCTTACTTTTCATTATCATAACTAAAAGGAGAGAGAAAGACAGCCAAAAAGCAGAGTCCTGGGAAGCTGGGTTCGCAAAATGTAACAACAGCATGTAAAAAGAAGTAACAGTATTCCACTATTGGGAATGATGCACTGGAATGAAGACCTTGGGTAATACATTAGATGCTGTAAAACCAGGAAAATCACACTATCAGTTTACACAAAGTAACGATGGACAGGGATCAGAGTTTTAACTTTCTTGATTTAACTTTTCAGTGTCCTAAAATACACTTATATTTGATAATTTAGAACTATGTACAAACAGAGGTAGTAACTTTTTGCTGGTTTGATGGGAAATTTAAAAATCTGGCTTTTCTCTACATATTATGCGAATGGTTTAAGAAACCAAGAGCACTTTTAAACATGAAAAGAAAAATGGGAGCCCTTTTAGAGGATGGCAACATCTCCTAGTAAATAATTAGCAAATGACTAGCAATTCAGCTTGTACAGTTCTGCAGCTAATGGACTTCATGCACAGGAAAGTAAAATATCAGAAAAGCATTAAAAGCCACCCCATCCATTTTACTCCAACTTTCAACTAATAAAACTATGTTTATTGATCAAAAAGATATTTTGCATACCATTATAATGTTTTTTCACAACTGTACATTTAGGTCTCTTCAACACAAGAAACACACAGTGTTTCCTGATGACAGAAACACTGACCTACACTGATAGCAGGCTACAGAATTTTGATCATTGTTTAACGTATTTTTATTATTTCTGTAGTAAAGCTATGCACAGCAAGATAAATTATCTAGTAACTAGTAAAAATACTCAGAAGGATAAAATGTCTGCTAACATACATTTACATAGCTTCTTTCTAATTATATAGCTTTTGCTTTAATATGAAAATAAATCTCTACAGACGGATCTGCATTAATTTATCACAGAATTTGAGTTTTAAATTTAGAAAGAATGACATGTAGACAGTGAAAAATACTCCCAGAACAACTACACTACCTGTCACAAAAGAAAAATCTGTACTGAAAATGACTACCAGTTCTCTGCTATACTGATTGCTTGAGAGCATTTGCAGCCCTTTGTTTAGAGTAATTCTGTGGAAATAATGGAATACAGCCTGACAAAGATCTGTTGTTTGATGACAGGGAAGTAATTTAACATTTTTGTTACTCAGTCACACATACAGAATTAGGGAATTAGTACTTACCGTGATCCAAATGTACTGAAAGTTATCCTCAATTCAGATATTTAGCTGGTAATTTGATTAATAAGATTTTGCAAGAATTTTAGATATACTGCTAAATGCATTGTTTTGTATGCATATTTCCCTACGGAAGGTCTCAGTCTGACTATTCTTTGTGAAAATAACATACCACAGAGCAACTAGGGCAGTCTAGGTTTAGTTCAGGCCGTAGCAGTATATGGGGAAAGTACATATTATTTATTATTTCACCTCAATACCTGAAAAAGACTTCAGAAAAAAATTAAATAAAAATGTTTTCTATAAAATAACAGAAAAGCATTTGAAACATATGCTAAGATACATGTGCTCAAAATTAGCTCAAATACAGGACAGCAGGTGGCACTGGCAACATGCCAGCATTAAAACACTGGTGTTGAGCTGGTATAAAATCGACCATATTACATCTGTCTTATCTTTAACGTGAAGTTGTAAATGTACAAAGCATAAGCTCTTCTTTCGTAACACTTCACCCTTTGGTGTAAGTGTTCTCTTTGATATTGCTACTTAGTATAGTTTATTAAGGTAGTTACAGAGACAGAAGAGCTATCTTCACAGGGATGTATCATGACAGGACAAGAGCCAACCAGCAATAATTGCCGCAGAAGAAATTCCATCTGCGCATAAGAAAAAAGCGCTTTCCCTTGAGAACAATTAACACTGGGAGAGGTTGCCCGCAGAACTGGTGAAATCCACATCACTGGAATTATTCAGGACTGGGCTTGACAGGACCCTGGATAACTCAATTTGCATTCCTGCCTTTAGTAAGAGGCTGGCCCAGGTGATCTCCAGAAGTTCCTTCCAACCTAGATAGTTCTGTGGCTCTGTATGGTTAGGCCACACAACACAGCACCATGCTGAGAAGCCTAGACACTGCTCCAAGCCAGCTGTAACATACACATGGGCAGTAAAACATTCTTAACAGATACTACTGCAGCTAGGAGTTAACAATATGCTGTTAACAGGACAAATTAATCAGCTTTATACAGCTTCCAGCTCCAGAGCTTGCTCATTTGGTGTTGCTTCAAACATGCTAATGTACCTCTGACTTTGAAGACACACTTCTGTTCTTTGCATGTCATTCAGCCATAGTAGAGAAAAGAAAAGCCATTCCTTATACAGGCCACAGAGAAACTAACCTGAGGGCCACAGCTGACATGCAAGCAGAAACTTGACACTCTTATGTTAATACTTACATTCTCTAACCCAAGGAGGACCAAGAGCGGGATTGTTGTCATTCCTCCTTGAATCCACTCTTCTAGAGAAACAGTGCCATCATGATCATAGTCAATTTCTTCCATCATTTCATGAAGGATCTACACAGTTTAATGAAAAATCTCATAAATTCCATATTCTAATATAGCAAGAAGATATGTACAGATCTCCAATTCCCTCATCTGCATGCAAAAATTAAGGAAAATATTATTTGTATGGTACCTGTACTAAAATGAGTACTGAGAGTTCAGAAAATAAAGTGTCATATTCTTATTTACATTTCATTATCACCTAAAGTTCCCAAACCAAGTTGTGTCCCCTTGTGTACATACTATTTAAAATACAAATAACAGGTAGTTACTTTTAAGAAATTTTCAGAGACAAACCAGTTGTGTTATAAATGTTAATTACTACATGCACTGAAGAAAAGCCTTAAACTGTAGCAAGAATGTTTCACAGATCAGATTTAATCAGAAAAAGGTTCATGAAAGTGCTAATTGACAGTGTCATAGTGGAGCACAGACTTATTTCTACCTTACTAATATACAGAATCACATGTTGACATGAAGTATCACAAAATGATTAAACGCCATCTCTAGCAACATTAAAAAATTGTGATAAAATGGATGCTTACTGGACTCAGTTCAGTAACATCCCATTCAAGGTATTCTGCAACATGCATCATTTGAGCAATGATATTTTCCAGCTCCTACAGATGAAAGAAAAAGAATTATAATATTTAATGCAATATTATAAAGACAAATTCTGCTGCGAGCAACTTATAATTCAAACATATTGCATTCAGTGACACTGTTTCATCAATGTTCCTAATGAAATGTCCTTTACACTGGAAGTTGTCCACTCTTAGGTGAATCTGCTTCACTAGCAGAACATCAGGCGTGGACCACAAAGCATGCAGGGAGGTGAAATGCAGCCCCACAACCAAAGGACAGCCTCTGGGTTGAAAGTAGTAATAGATTCTTCCTTCCTAGTTGTTCACTCAACTATTGGTTTCATGATCTGAAGTCCACCCTGTGATACAATGATGTGAGGTCCTTTAAATTCCAACACCCTAACAAACTATTTTTTTGACAGCAATTGTAAAATTTCCAACTTTCGAATGGAAATAAGGCATAAAGTGGACGGTATAAACTAATACAGAAATATTTTCTTACCATTACAGTGTTGTAATTTCCGTTGATCACACACCACTAGTGCTTTTCCATATTCATATATACAGTTTCGTTTGTAAACATGCCCAAATGCTTATCTAGAACCATTCTGAATTCTCATCTGTATTTGTTACGTGCTAGATATCTAATTAATATTTTGTATTGCCTAAAACTATGATACAGTATTTACTTTATACCTCTATGTAACTTAGCTTCCCTATTCCCCTATCACTTAAGGGAATCACCTCCTTTTCTTTACTGATCCACTCTATGTTGTCTTACTTCAGGGAGATAAAAAAGAAGGGGGGGGGGGGGAAGAAAAAAGAAAGCTGCCAATAAAATACTTATTTCTGTTAGGTAACAGAAAAAAAAAGTTACATTTTTTAAATGATTGCTATGTCTCTGATTTTCCTTCAAACATTTTGTTGGGCTACTCCTCAAAACTTTCTCTTTAATATTGTTCCTCCATTCTTAATAACAACATGGAAGTTCTGACATCTCTCCACATACATCCACTGTGTGACTCTCACACTTTCCCCTTTTAATGAAATCTTTACAAATGGTGCTTTCATACACATCTCCTTGCAGCATACTAGAATTTTAGGAATGATGTTAACATGTCCCCTACAGTAATATGATTGAAAATCAGAAGACTATAGAATAGGACTCCACGATAGCAGTGTCAGCATTTGAAAATTTATACAGTTGTAGAAGCAGCAGCTTAATGGATAAATATAATATAAACTCGATTTGGATTAATGTAGCTTTGTATAGGTATGCCATTATGACATACTCTTACAATACATTAAAATACATAAATTAACATTACCGAACTATCCAGGTATCCATTCCCATCTGTATCATATAAGCGAAACATAACTAAAAAGGGAACAAAAAGAGAAGGAAACTCTGTTAGAAACCATAGTAACAACATTATTTCATTTTAAAAAAATCAAACGCAAAACAACCAAACGTGAGTTTCAAAGAAAGGATAAATATTAACATTTCCCTTTCATGATCACACCAACTGTAGACCCACCAAACATTTCATATTATGTGAGAGGTTCACTCAGTGACTACCCTGCCACAGTGCCTCCAAGGAGACATATTAGCAGGACAGTACAATTGCACCTTTTCCACATAATCACTCCAACAGCTAATTTGGTCTGTGAACTTAATTCTGGTTCCTCCTAGAGATGATCTGTATTCATGGTGAGTACCACCAAAAGGCCCTTCTCTGTCACCTCACCAAACATAGGATAAGACACAACTGGTCAGGCAAATGTTGATAAGCCTGCTTAAGTTACAATACTACCCTACTCCCTCGGTTGCAGCTATCACTATTCAATAGTGATATTGCTTTAGAAATGCTTTCTGACCAATGCAACAGAAGATTATTATTTGAAGTATCTCATCAGCCTAATCCAACAATAAATATTCCTCACAGACTGCCAGCATGACTCCTCCCAGGACCAGACTTGCTTCATCAATTTGGAAGTGTATTCCCAACATTTTGGGGAGCTACTCAGACAAGAATAGCTGCATTTTGACAGGGATAGAGTTAATTTTTTCCATAGTAGCTTGTATGGGACTATGTTTTGGATTTGTGCTGGAAACAGTGCTGATAATACAGGGACATTTTCATTATTGCTGAGCAGCGCTTACACAGAGTCAAAGCCTTTTCTGCCTCTCACCCCACCCCACCAGCGAGTAGGCTGGGGGTGCACAAGAAGCTGGGAGGGGACACAGCTGGGACAGCTGACCCCAACTGGCCAAAGGGCTATGCCATACCATATGGTGTCATGCTCAGCATAGAAAGCTGGGGGAAGAAGGAGGAAGGGGAGGAGGTTCGGAGTGATGGTGTTTGTCTTCCCAAGTAACCGTTACGCGTGATGGAGCCCTGCTTTCCTGGAGACGGCTGAACACCTGCCTGCTCATGGGAAGTAGCAAACGAATTCCTTGTTTTGCTCTGCTTGTGCACGCAGCTTTTGCTTTACCTATTAAACTGTTTTTATCTCAACCCACAAGTTTTCTCACTTTTACTCTTCTGATTCTCTCCCCCTTCCCACCAGGGGTGGGGGGAGTGAGCAAGCAGCTGTGTGATGCTTAGTTGCCAGCTGGGGTTAAACAATGACAAATACATACTTTCAAGTTTGTATCATTACTTGATTCCAGCCACAAGAGCGGGTATGTCCACCATTACCAAGATATTTCAAAGCAGCTTACTCAGCTGATCATATACTGCATTAGATTGCAGAGCAGAAAGAAGCCTGAAGCTTTGGTAGGAATACTGTTAAAAGGCTAAAGATGAAAACCAGAAGCCTACGAATACCTCACTCTTTGTCCCTACTTTCTGGGCCAGTTTGTCAGAGCTCTGAAATCTAAACACCATCCCCTTCAAAAATGCCCATTTTTCCCCCCCTAGATCTATTTTCTATGGAGTAAGGAGAGAGCCCATGTACAGGTGGTTCCAGGACACTGTAATGCCTTGACTGATAGCAAAAACTGAGCAATCTGCTTACAAACTGTCTTATCAGATGCCTTTGGAAAGGCATAACATATGACCTATTCAACAGTGAACAATCCCACCACACTGGATCCACAGCAAATGCTGTTACAGTCCAATAAATTCTGCAAGCAAAGCTTATCACAGTTTTCAGGAAACAATATAATGGGAAGTGAGAGGAAATTCTTAGCAATTAGAAAGTAAAGTTCAGAAAGAATTTGATTGGTTTTGATTTACAGCAAAACATTTAACTGCTATATGGATTGGTTTGCTTCCCTTATATCCCCCGTCTTATTCCCAAGCTGTTCGCCTAACTGTGGGGAAAAAAGTACTATACCTCTCTACCACTTCAGCAATTTTTGCCTCTACATCACACTGCTGTTAAGAGCTGTAATATAAGATTGAAGATACTTACTGTAGTACCTTGTTTCAAGCTACAAAGGTCCATTATTCATTAGTTATAGGCTAAGAAAACATATAAAAATATCCTTCTTTGCCTGTGAATTACTGAGCAGAAATGTTTCAGTGTGAAACAACAGCTAATGCTAAAAGCCACCAGAGATTGGTACTGTCCCTGCTAGTACGCCTTCTACCAAAGCTGCTCAGAGCACGACAGCTAATATTATCTGGCAAAGGTACCATTAAGCATTCACAGTTTCCATAGGGATGAATCACTGAATCACTCAGTGATAAAGCTCAAATCATTTGGTTCTCTTTCCTCCTCCTCTGCGATTGTAATGCACTGGTTGAAAGAATGTTCCACAGTTATCGAAAGCAACTTTTAGCATCTCCCTGATCTTTTCCCACTCCAGAGAAGCAGTGCTTACAACTTTTTTTTCCTTTAACATGAATCAGTAGTTCTAATCAGTCATTTAAAAACAGACATTAGCATAATTATAACTGTTTCACCTTTGTAGCAAACAAAGTCTCTCCGATTACATATGTACTGGGTAGTGAAAAGGCTCAATCTGTGCTCTTGGCTAGACTCTGAAAAACTATGCTACTGGTGTTGCATGCAATCTCTTTTCTATTCATAACCTGCTAAATATTCATGTTCTTGCTGATTCATGCACTCTAGGAGAAAAAACAACAACAAAATGATAAAAACAACTGAACAAAAGTTCTGATGCAAACTACGGCACCCAAGTCAATCTTTTATATTTCTTTTCCCATCCCCTTACCTGACAGCACTGACTGGACACTTGATTTCTATTACTAGACTGCATACCTTTTGTAAGTAATTAAAAATGTATTAAAATAAAATTACCAAGAGGAGATCAGTTGCTGCACCGCTATACTTTCACCTGCAACCTCTGGACTTCTAACCTTTCATATGACAAAAGGTGGCATCCCAGAAACTCCAAAAGTTCAAAATTATGTTCTTTTGAGAAGAAATTGGGGAATTCATTCTCAAAAACACATGCACAAACAAGTGCTGAATGCACTTTCTATTTTCACCAGCACATGTACTTTGAAAACTGTAAGGCTTGTCACACTCCACAGAAGCCTGAGGGTCCAAGAACTGCATAGCATAGAAAAAAGACAGACTATAACTAATCATATTACTGCAAAAATACAAAAGAACAGTGTGGCATTCTTGAAGCTTCTGTTGGTATGGAAAGAACAGAAACAGAAGAACCTGGAGAGAGTCTTGAGAAGAGAAACTGGAAAAAAAAACCCACAGCTTATAATTCTTGGAGTTTCTGTTCATAATAGTGTAGAGAAGTTTGAGAGCTTGTAAGCATGTTATGCTTGTAAAGCTATGGTACCTGTGGAGGTCATATGCTTCCTCCACCATTTATGTCTAATGCCCCTCATACTGCCTCCTGGCACTTCTCTGAACAGTTTCACAAGAGATACATGTCTGGCGTCCATGGTTATACTGATAAAAAACACATACAAATTGAGGAATGGGTTGTGCTGATAAAGCCTCATGTAATTGTGAGCTAAAATAACTTCTGCTGTTGGGGTCATTAAAGGAAGAAAAGTTGAGCTACAAAACACCACTGTTCAGTTCTTAGGAAGTACCCTGCATATTTACAAGGAGTCTTTCTTACACATTCAAGAATCATAGTGTGGACACCAGCAAGCAAAGCTTGGTACTGGTGAAAACAACATGGAGAGCAGAAAATAGTTTCTATGGATCAAGTATACAGGTTGAGTCACAGAGCATGAAGGTACTTAAGAATATAGATATGCCTTGAACTATTTGCAATATGACCTTAAAAAGAGAACTTAAATTATTCCAATGTACCTCTCCTAGGAAAGTCTGGGATACTCTTTATATTCAGGCCCTCTATAGTTTATGAATAATAGATATGCCAAGCATGTCAAACAAATGAGGTTCACAGTGCTTAAGACCTCTAGAAATACACTGTTAATAGGTTAGAGAATCCATTTCTCTGCTGGCATATTTGTAAATCTATGAAAATCCATAGATCATACAGATCCAAAACCTAAACACTATTTCCTCTTAGTGCATTTTATCTTAAAAAATCCTCCAGCTTATATCAGATTTTATTTGAAAGCACTGCTTCCATGTTCTGCTTGTCATGAATCAAGTTTCCAAACACTCAGCTGTGATTCAGAGTGTTTCCATTTTTTGTCAACAGAAAAAAAATCATGATTTGAGATTAGTATTAATATTAATGTTGGCAACTCTGGAATAAGCCATCCTTTCTTTTTTCACTCCACTGCTACTAATTCATAATGTACCTTACAGCCACAGGACCTACTGCTATAAAATTATTTCAGACAAAGGGTTAAATTATACCATTCATTTATAAGGACAATTCAACTAAAATCAACAGGGATTTCTGCATATGAGTGGTAGAGGATAAGCCAAAATTTAGACACTAAAAAGTGACTATATTTCAATTCTGTATGACAAAGTAGAAAATAAACCTATATAATAAACATGTCCTTAATTATATGTAGTAAATGCAAATGATCTTGAATATACAAAACATGTAAGTACCGTACATTTATTAGATCAGGCTCTCTCACTCCTAAATCATACAGATCATTCATAGTCTTTTGTTTATGCAGTTCCTGTTGCAGGAAGTTCATGGAACTAAACTAAACTAAACTAAAATCATCACCTGGTCCTCTGTCCCTCCCCCTTTTCATTGAACCAATTCCTGACACCACGGGAGGCAACTGATCTCCATTTCATGCTATGGTTTGTGCACAGAGCTCTTTAGAGCTCTGATAAGGCTTCCATAACTTGCTACCATGAAACAGTTATTATATTGTAAGTCAAATTAAATCCTAGGATCTTAGTTTTCCTGTGCTTGTGTTCTGAATGCGCATTCACACATACATCCTCATATTCTAACCATATGATACCAAATTGGTATTACCAAATTTGAGGACGGCTCCTTATAATCTTTGCTGAGGCAAAGGTATCAGTGACCTTACAGTACAAAGTAGTCATTGTAAGCTAACTACAGGTAATGAAACATCAAGATACTTCAACAACATGCGGTCATGTAACCTTGTAATGAATTTCTCATTCCGGCAGAAGCAGCCTACTGTTTGCATTTCCTATCATATTGAGTATTTACCTTCCATATGGTATTACAGCCTGATCCCACAGGTCTTTTATAGACAGACCAGCTATGTATATCAAAGTATATTCGGCCTCAGTAAGGACTATATGATTGGATTGACTGTTTATCTATCTGGAAAACTGGCTTCTAAAATTCCATAATGGGAAACACACGGTTTCTTTCTTTTTTCCTCCAATTTGCAGATCAAACTCTCACTTATTTTTTGAACAGATAGAGGTGTTGGGCTTTAATGAATCAGGCCCCTAATTAAAAAAATCAACTTCCAGTGTCAAACACTCATTTCCAACAGTGGTGCAGACTTGGATCATTCTTGGCTTTTCTGTATTCACTAATATTATAGAGCCCACGGCCTATATTAACAACTATTCTTCGTTTGAATTAGCTTGTTTTCTACAGATTATTCACCACTTCCATATAGCTCTAAGCATCCTCAGTGTATTTAGTTTTTCTCAGATCTGATACTAATCAAGAGTGTATTTAGTTTTTCTCAGATCTGATACTAATCAAGAGACGACAGTATAGAAAGGATTATTTTAACAGCAGAATGTATGATCGTTACTCCCCATCTTAGCATGTGTTAGAATTTAATTAAAATCTCATCAAATGAATACTATTAGCAAGAATAAAAGATCATTTCTGCAATAATGGTCACCTAGAACCATATTTTTATAATGCAGCTACTCAAAACTGAGTCTTAAACTCAGAAGATTTAGAAACAGAATTTTTGATGACTTATTGAAATAAATATATAAAATTAGCTTAAAAAAAAGAACATACATTCTAGCTTGTCTTCAGGTCTTCCCCTTTCTAGCAGTGACAAATAGCAAACAATATCTTTCAGCTGGATCATGTCTGGTAAATGTAAGTTGGCAGGAGTAGGAGGTCGGGATGTAGAGGTACCTTTGTTAAGTCTCAGACCTGGAAATAACACATAGCCTTTGTTACTCTTAACATACGATATAAGCAGAAAATGAAAATATAACTCTTGCATACATGCATCTTCGTTTTATGTAAATCTCAGATAACTTCTTAATTTAAATATTAATGTGAAGTTTTAAACAATTCATGTTCATAGTTTATCCAGCAAAGGCAGAATTAAAATGATAGTGAGGTTTTAAAATATTATACGGATAGAGCAAACTATTGGAAAAAGAAACAGTTATGGGAATGGCATAACCCTTTGTTTCATTTGTGTTGATCTGATGTCATCTGACTACAAAAAAATTTGGTGAGTATTTTTATTCTACCACATTACGTGTTCATTTAAGTATTAAAACAATCCCTGCCCAATGTTGCATCCACTTCCTTGTGCTTGTAGAAGCTTCATCTAACTTATAGATTGACACCAGCTACACTAATTGAAGATGTTTTAGTGTCAAAGAAAACTCTGGTAACACCCAAGTGTGTAGTCTTCCCAAAAACACAGCCAGATGTGTGTCAGACGAACACACATTTGAAACATGGAAGCCTCGGCCACAGAATACTATGAAAATAAACATAGAATTTAAATAATAGTCATAATAAATGCTCAAACATTGTGATCAAGAGCAGTTCCAGCATACCACTTGGAATACAAGTTTCAATATTGCCAAACTTTTTGTTTCAAGAGAACATTAATATGACCGGTCCTGATGATATTACTGGAATCTGCAGGACCAATAAATAGAGGAAAAAGGGGAAGGACAGGAGAACAGAGAGAAAGCAGTAATAAAAATTTCTTTACAAGTTTATTACATTTCTCACTGACTTTAGTGATGTTAAAGATGAAACTTTACAAAAGGATTTACTGTTCTTAAATATTTTCTATAACTAATTCAGAACAGATTCGTCAGTGCACATATAACCTGCATACATAATTTCTCTCATTCATTTGTCTAGGACAAGTTAATTACTGTAGCTAATGGAAACAGAATTCTGGTAGGTTTTTGCCCCTGTTTTTATCCTGAAAAAATTCATTACAATCTGAAGACATTTTCAAAGGTTTATTGAGGTATACATGTTAAAAAAAAATATTCAGTAAATAAGAGCAAATTGGCATGCAGAAAATATATCTTCGAAGCAAGTTCATGTTCATGATTTCAGGCAGATAATAAACACTGAAAGTAAATATTTAAATGAATAAAAAGATTTAACAGGGCAGTGTTCTACTAAATAAGCTTGTGTATCAGTTAAGTGCCCTGAAAATTAAGATATTATAAAATGTTAATCAATTAAGATGCTGGCTTTAATCACACAATTTACACAAATAGTTCACATTCCAGTCTTACGTGAATCTTATGCACAGAATAAAAAGTATTATAAAACTTAGGCTAGCTCATTTCAAAAATGTATAGTCCTGAAATCCAAATGAAAAGGCATACAAATTTTAAGGTATCTTTTAGCTTATCATCAGCTGCAAGGTACAGGTTAAAGTATTACTTCTTAATCAGAGGTGGGAGAGGGGTGGCTGCAATGTGCTGACTTACAGTGCTGCTGCTTACCTGGCATCTGTTTCCATCTCTCTTCAGACACCTTAACTGAAAATGCAATTTATAAACAGACATAAATGACCAAGAGACACTAAGTAAAAAATGGACACATGCCAGAGAGATTTATGAACCCTGCTACTTTCCTTGTGATCTTCTCTAGCTCTCATGTACCTTTCCATTTTCCAGAAGAATGTCAAATGTTTCTGACAAATTTATTTTCCAGTAGTCAGGTTTTTTCACTACTGGTAACATTTAAAACTTACTAGATATCCTAAAACAAAGGTTTCCATAATTTTCCTTTGCGCATCAAAATGTACCAATGCACACTTTTTCCCTTTAATGCTACAAATTATAAAGATGTAACATCTAGTTTAAATGTCATGTAATTGAATTACAATATGAACAGTATATTTTCAAGCACAAATAACTCTTGCATGAGGTGAACTGAATTGTCTCTCTGAACATGCTTTGAATATAACAATTTATCAAACAGTCCTTCTGGTATTATACTAAATGCATATGGAAGGCTACTAATCTGGTCCCATGTTACATTATTTCTAAAGTCCTTACTAACAGAAAAAGATGAAAATTAACTACAAACTGGGAAAAGTGAGTGAAGGAGAAAAAAATTTTAGGAGGTAGCATTAGAATAAGAAACTTAGTATACAGTTTAAACAACAACAATAATAATAGCTATTATAATTATAATAATAATTATTATTATTATTATTATACCACACATAAGAACAAAATCTATCAGAGAGAATTATAGTGAAAGTGAAGAAAGCTGAGTATGGCCTATACAGGGCAGAATTTAGCTGTAACCCTGGCAATGACCTAAAAACAGCTGTTATCATTTCTACATATGAAGTGTCAAAACCATAGAAATACAACACCAGAATGATAAAAGATGATTTTTTTGAAATAGTAGTAGTCAGACAACACATGTAAAAATACAGCATAATTAATAAATATGCACCACTAAATGGCAGCTGCTATTGGGAGTTATCAGGCAAAAAGTGTTAAGTGTAAAAGATTACAAATTTTGGTGGCTGGTACAGTGCATGTTTATTGCTGATGCTACTCATTGATGAAAACATCAATGAAAAATTAAAAGTAATGAAAGTGGAAATTAAATTATGCTGCTGAGACTTTATAGGCAATAGAATCTATATTCATAGTTGAAAAAAATGCAATGCTGAAAATTGATGACATCCAAAATATACCCTGCAGCATACAATAAAGAACACATTTAGACATGCCCTTAGAGATTCTGTTGCAAAGCATCTTTAAGGGCAAGGGACTGAATCACTGGTCTAAATGACTTGCCTAAACCCATGAGTAAGTCATTATCAGAGCTGTAATTAGCAACAGAAGGTTTTGAATACTCCACACAACTGATTACACCATAGTCAACTAAGGTCTGCACATGGAACCAGTCTAGATAACTAACAACAAAAGCCCACGAAGTTGGAAATGTACTGTCTACACAGCAGATATTTGTGGAAGGAGATGTGTCCATGTCACTTCTGATTAAAAAGGACAGAAAAAGAGACCTGAAGAATTCAATTCAAATGAAAAAAAAAAATTATATGAAGAATCATACCCTCGATGTGGTAAGCAAGCTTTGCTAGCAGAAAAAAGTTTTTTCAGTTAAATCTAATTACAGTTAATGACATTATATATATATATATATACATTACAATATAATAGAAGAAGATAATGTAATATGGGGGTTTTGCTTCGTTTGTTTGTTTGGTGGTTTTTTGCAAGGAAATATAAAGCTAAGAAGTGGAAATAACAGGTAGTGTAAACTTAAATAAAGAAAAATAACTGAAACCCATCTATTTAACATAGTTGAGAACAGCACACACTAAAAAAACACCAGGTCAGACTCAATGGCTGATATCTGAAAGCCTATAATTGGTATTGTACACTTAGTCATCTATGGAAATCTAGTGCTTGGTATCTGCAAGAAAAGCTAAGGTTTCAGCTAGTAGCATTTGTACCAAATTCACAACTTCTGGATGAGCTGCAATTTGAAGACACCTAATCTTCATTTAAAGAATTCAAGCAATTAAGTACCCATCAAACCACTTGGTAACTTGCTCTAAGAGCTTGACTATCCCAGCTGCTCAAACATGCAGTTTATTTCATTAAATTAGCCTAGCTTCTGCTTTTAGCTACTGGATTTTGATAGAGTTCCCAAACTGCTAAAGTGCTAAACCAAATATTTCAAGTTAGGAAGGTAACCTTAAATTTCTTCTGCAAATTTTCTTTAAAAGTTTTATAAAATTTTGTTAAGTTGACAGTTTTTAATGCTATTTTGCATGCAAGTATTTTAACATGTTATGTCCTCTGAACTCAAAATCACTTTTAATAAAAATGTGCGGTTTAGCATGAAAATTTCAAACTGCATTAAAGAAGATCCTTATATTGGGAAAAGAAATAATCCTAACACTTACAGGACACTTAAAATATCAGTAGCTGATAAGTATGTAGGATTACTAATAGCAGTATCACACCTAGACAATTAAGAGAAACAGCAGTAACTGGGCACAGAAACTGTAGAGCACCAGCAGGCGCCTTCTGCATGAAGCTCTGAAGGTTTCTAAGTGTTTATACAGTAGGGTAGGCAGCAAGATCATGTAACCATAGCAATCTGATTAGCATTAACGTGACAAAAACTGTCCACTTGGTGTCTCAGCTGCATCATTATTGTGAATTCAAAAAGGGAAAACCATTTAATTTCCATTTCTTTTCACAGTATTTCTTGTTCATGATTGACTTAGTTTCTCCAATTTCACAAATATCAGAACAAAAAAAGAAATACATATAGTTTAGAATTCCATATATTTATAGCTATTAGAAGTAAAATAGCAGGGGGAGGGAACCTTGAGCTCTTATATTACTGCAATTTTATTACTTACCTCCAGAAAGGTGTTGCGGTTTGTTTTTTATTAACGGGCTGCAGTGAGAGATTTTGTTGCTAAATGACGTAAAAAGATGCTCAATGAAATCATCTGGTAACTCTGCCTCCAGAAAAGTCTTCATGAACAGCTTGAACCCCTCTAAATCAATTGTCTAGAGTGGGGGAAAAAAAAAAAGTATTTTGAATTGTTCGTTTTGCAAAAACTTTCATACTAATCCATTAAATAAGATTCTGTTAACAAAAACTTTAGACTGTCTTTGAAAATACTGATTTCTGAAGATATAGCCTGGCATACCTATTCTTGAAAGTGACTGATTATTGAATTAAGTATTACTCTGAAAACTCACAGTATTGCTACAATAGCCCAGAGCACAGTGTAAGATAGCCCAGAGTAAATTCAGAGCACTTTTATCAGGACCCCGAAACTAAGTTCCATGCTCTCTAGGTTCTTGATTGGAATATGGCTTAACAGCACATACAAAACTGCAACCAAAGGCACCTATGGAGCTCACAGGGATGTACCCAGCAAGTCTTAGCTTTTCCCATAATTAGGCAGACAACAAGCAGGGGATTTTTGGATGCCTAATTCACGGAATTGAAGGCCTCCTGTCTTTTCCTAGGTGGCAACATGTTTTGCTGGTATTTGTCAAAGAGAAACTAATCATCCTGTCTCAAATAGGTTCTAATAGTCAAATGATAGTGCCAAGACAAGCAACCTTACTTACAGGGAAAAAAACGTTGTTGATTTGAAACATTTGTCATTTAGTTTAATTTGGTTTTGCTTTTGCCAGCAAGGTAAGAGCTGATTAATGAAACTTCATTGATGATTTCTCCTGGTAAGACAGCATTGTCTGTTTTAAGTAATAAAATGAATCATAGAATATCTCAAGTTGGCAGGGACCCATAGGGATCATTGAGTCCAACTCCCTGCTCCTCGCAGGCCTACCTAAAACTAAACCATATGACTAAGACCGTCGTCCAGACACTCCTTGAACTCTGACAGGCTTGGTGCTGTGACCACTTCCCTGGGGAGCCTGTTGCAGTGACCAACCACCCTCTCAGTGAAGAGCCTTTCCCTAAAGTCCAGTATGAACTTCCCCTGACGCAGCTTCATTCCATTTCCTTGTGTTCCGTCGCTGGCCACCAGAGAGGAGATCGGCACCTCCCCATCCGCTGCCCCCCTTGAGGAAGGTGTAGACTGCGATGAGGTCACAGCAATGTAAAGCAGTATGATCATATTTTATCCTGCTAATATGGAACCACTAAAGATAAAGGTGTCCTGAAACATATCAGGAGAGCTTGAGACAATTCAGTTTTATCTCAGAAATAACTGTGATACAACTGCATACTTATCAATGATGCTACTCGGTTACGTATGTGATGTTTTAAAACAGTTTATCAGTCATTAATCTGCAAAACGTAGTGTTGCTGTCTTTGTTTCTAGATCAAACAGGACAGCAACTTTTCACCATTAAATAATTAAGGGATAAAGCCACGTTATACTAGAAAATTGACTTGGAGACATTTCCCCATGCTTCAGGAAGACTCCATTTCTCCACAGAAAACTCCAGTGCAACTCCTGTAGTTCAGTACAGTGAACACAGCATTAGGAGGGAAAAGACTAGCAAGAAATCAGCTTGAAACCATGCCAGAAAAAGAAAATTGAAACTAAATTTTCAAAGTGCCTCGGTGACTTTGGAATCTGAGTCAGAGTATAAATAATTTTTACAATGACTGGAATATCATTTCAACACTTTGGAGCAGGGATTTCTCTCCCCCGCCTTCTTTTTTTTTTTCTTTTTCTTTTTATATTTATGAGATGTAGAAATTTTATGTCCACATGAACTAAAGTGTTTTCCATTAAGGCCAAGACCTAACTGCCCCAGGGTAATGTTTTAAATGTGTATCACTGTCCTCACTAGGGACCAACAACACAGATTGCAAAATTTGACTATCTTGTGCAAGTCATTATTATTAGGAATGCAAACTTGGCAAGAGGGTATCTGTGCTGAGCTTCTAATCCAGAATACCTCATTTGAGAAAGAAGTTCAGTGAAATCAATAAAACTCTTACCTACTGAACACAAAAATAGCAGAGACCGAAAAAAAAAAATTGCCTCCACAAGGCTCAAGTGGGGCATAAAACAGAAATAATCTACTTGGACATGGAGTAAGTACCTTTGCCTCATCATATTGTTTCAGCCACTCTCTTCTACTTTGGCAAATTATACACTGTTTCACTCATGCTACAAACTTTATGTTTTTCCTCAGTAATAAAGTCACTGACATTTAATTCGCTGTTTATAAACTATGAAACCACAATGGCAAAAGGATTTGTATCAGCATCCAAGTAAACTGGTCATTACTTTACACTATATAAATGTATTTTTTACCTGCAAACATAACAAATACATTAATCACTAAATCAACTGACTTTAACAACGTGAAATTGTTTGGTTAGATTATTCATTAATGAAACGCTATTTCACTTAGCTATTTCACTAAATTACATACAAAGAGGAATAACCAAGTGAAAAAGGAAAACAGAAAAACAAATTATCCCATTTAAGTTAAGGTTTATGGATGGACATATAAAATATCTGTATTACATAAAGCTTTTTTTATTTACCTTGTCTGTGGGTTTTATGTATACACTGCCAAAAATATTCCTTGAGTTTACAGCTATCTTAGATTTTTAAACTGCTGCCTGAGTGATATCGGTCCACCAAGCTGCCAGCAATAACTAAATCCCTAATGTTACATTTTTTACCATTTATAGGCTCAGTATTATGCCTGGGTAGAGATGTGGATTAATAAATAAGGTTAAAATGATGTGTTTCTTTCTTCCTGAAGACTCTCTTTTTCAAAGATGTTCAAACTTTTCATTATTTTCTAAAGATGGTCAGGTTATCATTTACCCCAGCATCCTCCAAAGCAAGTGTTCCAAACTGCCTTATATTTTCTAGCCAGGAAAGACAACAGACATCAAAGTAACACATGATTTGGCTACCATGTCCATTTATTGTATTTGACATCCTGACTGCCGCTGATTAAGGTGCTCAGCAAAGGAAAAAAGAAAGTGGGTGGTTGTTCTATAAGCTTGTTCTACAGTCAGATTTCTTCAGCTGGAAGTGCTTTATCCTCTCCTCACATGCTCTGTGACCTGTATTCCCCCTGGGAAGCAGAAACATTCACACAACCAGAGTTCAGACATTGCATACCCAAAAGCTTTCAAATGATGCTGAAAGTTAGTTAGGAGCTGGTAAGTGACTTGAATACACATCAGAAATGTTCATAATAGCCCAAAATGCAGATGCAAAACCACATGCTGTATCAAATGAATGTGCAACAACAGTCCTGCCTAAAGGAGATCTATGCATAGAGCCCTGTGATTAGGTTCTTGCCTGTATGAAAAAACCCACAAAATCCATGACTCTAATACTCCATAGATGAAAAACATTTTCAAGACGACCTAACATACTTGGTGTAGATTATCCTATCAGAACCGAGCTCTAAAGTAATTCAGTCATTTCTGGAAATTTGTTTTCGTAAATTTATATACAGTAAATAACAGCACTGAGCTAGACTATAGCAGATCTAGGAGTAGTTTAAATTATCGATCTAGCTTTCCAATGAAAAAGGGGTGGGCTTTCAAAAAAAGCTCACTTTAAATTACTTCCAGTGCTTTCTCTATCACCTCTCTCTCACCGTAATATACATAAGCCATTACATAACTGTAGAAAAATGGAATAATTTCTTAAAAGAAATCCTGTGAGGACCACTGTAGAAGACTTATAGGTGTTAGGGTATTATCACCAAGTAGAGGTTTTAGTATTGAGTAAGGTTCATTTAGAACAGAACACTTAAAGATGCAAAACATTTGCTCAGCTTAATTTAAAATAACTTTCACAGAAGAGAGAACAACACACAATATTATGAACATTTCTCTATTCCGCAATTTAATAGTATTTTTCTTTTTTCCTCATGGAAAATATGAAGATGCTTCAGTAAGTAACTACCCTTGCTCTAATTACTAGCATTTCCCCCTAACCCCAGCTACTTTTCAAAGGAACCACACAATGTTTTGGTAACCAAAAAGACAAAAAAGGAAAGCAGAGGACATTCATCTTCCACACTAACATGGATCATGCTCACTCTGCTATGTAAACCACAATATCTTCCTTTTAAATCGCACTGTCATATCAGAATTTCTCAGATGAAAAGTTCAATAAATTTTGGTATGGTTTGAAAATATTTTTTTTCTGTTAATGAATTCTCAAACATTAATTAAACAGTTCAGATCAATAATATCAGAATAATATATAAGCCATAACGGTAGATGTTGTTTTCTTAAGCACGCAGGCTAATTGCTTAATTTCCAACAGTTGCTTAGCTTCCAGAAGCTCCAGTTGAATTCAAATGAACCTGAGAAAGAAAGATTTAGCATTTCAGAAGGCATTTTCCATGACGTTTCCCAAGTGAGGGGATGAGAGCGTGAGAGGATGTACCAAACTGACTACAATTAACCTGGCACATAAATTAATTCATTCCATTTCACAAGAGACTATCAGGGCATAGGGAGATTATGATCACAAGTTTAGGGATCTCAGGAAAATTTTCAACATAACGGGGAGATATATAAGGACATGGTTCAAGCAGCCAATAGTTACTCAGAGGAATATGAAAGAACTTTCAAATCATTTGGCCTAAGTCTTCTGAGGAGAGGGGGGGGGGGGGGGGGGGAGAGAGACTAAAAATCTATGCTGTTTTAGCTTTGATTCAAATAAAAAAGTTACCAAATGCTTTGCCTGTAGGTCACAGAAAGGTAGGTGGTTTTATATTAATCATATATAACTGGATTCCTCTTTTTATATGTTAAACAACTGATTTACCAAGTTTACTGGAGCTCCTTTTCGTAAGTTTTATAAAAATAAACTTTACAAAAGAAGACTTTATAAATCTTCATAATCTTCTATATTATTGGGTAATAAAAGTTCATTTGGTAATGAAACATTTTGATATAAGCCCAGAGATGTACACATTTAAAAACACGATTGAGTTTCAGCTAATTTAAACCATAACATCCATATAGAATTAATTTTACTACTATTTTTAGGAGCAGTTATTATTATTATCATTTCCCATTTATAGATTTTATCAATAGATGTTTCCAATTACCTGACATTCAAAAACAAGGTATATATCCACCTTGGAGAAAAGGAAAGGAGAAAAGACAGAAAGCAGAAGCAAAATTGCACAGTTTTAACTTTTCAATTCTTTTTAGCAAATAAAATGTGTCAACCATTAAACATTTTTTAGCTTTTCTGAAAGCAAACATGAAACTGGACTCACTGTGACTCAGTGTAGAGGAAAATTAAAAATATGCATTTTTTTTATGTGACAAATTGTCAGAGACAATCCATAACATTTAATTAGCCATCCACAAAATTTCAAAATTAATCCCAGCACTAAACTGCCAAGAAGAGTTTAATCCATAAGTACTGTTTTTCTGTAAGCTCCCCCCAAACAGATCCGTACAATAAACTGAAAAAGAAGAAATGGACCAAAGTTTATAATGAGTTCTAAATGACTGACTGACCACAGAAAGAAGGTTCTGGATTTGCCCCACTGCATCCAACTACATAACACAACAGCTTTATACAGAAAGGCATCCTAAGGTGTCTTTTATGCCTTTATTAACTGTGCCCATTCATTAATACACTGTGATAAGGCATAACTTTTACTTCACAACACTGTGCAGACTAAGAAACCTCTTACTCGATTTCGTAACTGTAAAACCAAGCAGCTAATTACAGTCTAACGAGAACAATATGGGTCAATTCAGAAAAGGAATGAAGAGCCCTAAAGCTGGACGTCGGTATTATATTAATGCTCTTATTCATACTGGGAACTTGAAGGACTCTCAAGTGCTACTAACCCATGAAGCACTTTATAAACCCTTTAGGTTTTTTACTTTAACTTCCTAAGGTGTCCACAGACTTGTTTCTGAACATGAACAAAAACGTTACAGTCTTCACTGGACTGAAGATTTCATTATTTGTCTCACATCTAAGACAATTAGGGTACACAAACCTGTGTTACCAGGTCTCACTAGATGTGTTCACAAAAAAAAACAAAACCAAAACCAAAACCAAACAAAAAAACCCAAACAAAAAACCACACACAAAAAAGGGACTGTGCACCAAGTGCAGTGGAGACCACCATTTCCTTCCAAAATCACAGACAAAGTGACAGATTTTCCCACCTTTTGGAAAAAAAAAATCTCCTGGTAAAGACACCTCCCCAGTGGGGGTTCCCTTGGCTGAATTCCCTCCTTTGCCTGGGGAACTTCAAATTTGTATCTCTTTCTCTAGAGAGTATCCAAATATCAGAAAAGAGCTGAAGATTCACTGAGGGGAAAAGAGGTTTCGGTATGTCTATGCCAACAAAATGAATAAATATTTACTTGTAAAATTGTTACTGAACAAATTACTGAAATAGTCCTTGGAATTAGGAGGTGATCTGAATATGTTGAAGAGATAAGGTTAGTCAGGGAGATGTATCAAAACAGATACCAAAATGTTTCAGCTGTTATGGCAGTACTTCTGGACACATGGAAGAATTTAAGGTGCTTAGGTAAATTTTATAGAAAATGTCTGAGACAAATTTTTTATTTATTTTCTTTTTTAAATTGCCATACCAGAGTTGGGGGCTAACTTTACTCAGAGTGGAAGTAATCCATTTTGGATCTAAGTCTATGCTAAAAGAAACAGAACAAATTTATATATTGCATATTTAAAAATAAATATTCATGTATATATACTATTATATACAGTATTATTTATTAAACAAAGCAGAAAACAGCAATTATAGATTGTTCAGAGAGATCATTCAGTGCCTCTGGGACTATAACATGTCATCTCACATATTCAATATATTTTACAATTAAATTTTGGCAACTATGCATTAGTCCAAAACACTCAACAGGGGTTTTTTTAATGTTAATGCCATTAACAGATTACATACAAGAAGTTCCATCAGTGCAAATAACTCACTATTACTTTCTTCTGTTTAAGAATAGCAGAAACAGTTTTTATAACAGGGAAACAAGACAGACTAACCTGTCTTCTTTCCAAATACTACGAGAACATTCCTGTTGCGATGTCTGACTAAGCGAATACAGACAGATTTGCCCAGATCTCCAGTTTCAGCCGAATTTGTCCTGTTAAAGAACCCATACCCAACCAATGTGTTGTGGCGGAAATTTTTCTGAAACTTATGGCATCCTTCACTTTACAAGTAAGCTACAAACACAAACAATTAGGATTTGCTCTGCCAACTCCCATTACTTTGATGAAAATTCCTTCCCTCAAGTAGCCCTTTAAGAACCAGGATAAAACAGAAATAATTAGGCCAAGAATTATCCTCATAATAATATTCTTGGAATAAGATAAAAAACAGTTACTCGAGGAACTCAATTACAATGTCTTATAGATATTGTAAAATATAGGAATATAAAACTAAAACAACGCTAGCTATATGGATATACAAAGTGGCAGCTGCAAAAGGTAATACCGTATAGCATCTATTTTGTCTAAACTAAATATCTGGAGAGAGACGGACGATGACAGATATGGACAGACTGGAGTATGCAGGGAGGTAACATCTGAGCCAGGCAGGCACAGGGGGAAACAGCAGTGACTATCAATCCTTATTCCAAATTTGTTAGCACCTCTGTCCCCACTGCATCTCTGCTCCTTAATTCTTTTCCTCCATTCTGGCAGCAGCCAAGGAGGCGTCACTGGGTAAGTGTGTATGGGGTGGGGAGGAAGGCTGGAAATGAGCTACAGACCTCAGATTTGGACTCTTGAGAGATTTCAACCACATCTAAAGGCAACCAACTTGCAGCAGCTGCCAGACACTATTAAGGAAAATGGTGATGGGGCAGACAACAAGGGGTTTTTTTGAGTTATAATCTACACTCAGTGGAAGGTAACTGAGGTAAGATCTAAAAGAAAGTCCCTCCATAGGAACCATTGTATTTCTCTCTTCCTCAGCTGCTAAAAGCTCTTGGAAAACTCCTTAATGGCTTTGCCCAAGCATTCTGAGATGCTTTCCTATTTTTTCTACAATAATACATTAAAAAGCCAATTCCGTAGAAAATTATTTAACCTGGGCTTTTATTCTCCTTCTCTGCCTCAGGAATCTGATCACTAGTGTATCCTTTTCAACATAGCACAGGAAATCCTGTGACAGAACAGTAAGCACACATTAAAAGACACATACAAACAAATGACAATTATTGAACTAGGAAAAAATGTTGCTAAGGAATCTTGACTGCAGAGCTGAAAGTCACCAAGAGATTAAAGTCCTGGCAACTGACAAGACAAATAAATTACAGTTTTGAGGATAAACTACACTTTTCAAGAGAGTTTCCAGGATGACACTGATCACTTAAGAATACTCAACTCTGAAGAAACAAACTTAAAAATATTAAACTTAGTTTTGGATTTTTATAGCTATTAAAAAATCTCTCTTTAATCTCACTTAACAAAGTAGTCTGGAATTTTATTCTTCTGTTACAGCATAGAATACTACAAAACTGACAATAAGGTGACCATTATTTTCCATGGTGCTATCATGACTGTATGCACATTTCTTTGCAGTTACCCCATATATCTCATAGATATGTGATGAGAAGCTTCTTACCTTACTAACACCACTAAAGCACGTCTATATCTTCTCTTTCTACTCTACACCAGCGGCATAAAGCAGAGTTCTTACTTCCCACTCTTCAGTTTCTTTTGAATCCCATATTCCCAGAATATGGGGGACTCCAAGGAAAAAGAAATGGAGGTCAGTCTATGCTTAATATGCTTTAAAAAATCTCCAATTACTATGATAAGAGTTCTGTTTCTTCTCAAGCACTCACTGATAAATACATTACACTAATTTAGTGCTAGTCCATAGAGGGCGAGTCTCTCAATCTCAGGAAAAACAGAATTGAAGCACTGGTTTCCGAGTAGCAGCTATGACCATGCTTGGAAAAACAACAGACAATTTCAGGAGTTTTCTAATTTTGTATCAGACACATACAGACCAATACTCAACTGAAAATACAGGGATTGCTCAGCTCTCTGATCTTCTGATTATGGCTACAACAGGCTATGGAGGTGCCTGAAATACCAGATTCTGTCCAGACAGCAGAATGGCTTCTAACATCTTGTATGCTAGACAGGAGGCTGAACTCCTTCTGCATTGCCACGTTAGTAGGTTGTAAAATCTGCTTTAAAAGATCTATCCTGGCTAACTGAAAGCATAGGATCACCTCTATGAATTCCAGACTCTTTGCAGAGAACAGAAACCTGTCCTTCCACAATCCAGAGCAAATGTACAATGCTCCACTTATCCTCCACTACATACTGAATAGGACTGATCTCAGGTGACTGGTCATATACAATAATGTTGCCTTCTACTTTCTGGAAATTGATGGTGTCACAAAATTTCCCACAATTGATCTGTTTTGTAGTGAAAATCTGCATTGGTGCGAGCTGAGGAGATATGGACATGGTAACCCATAGGAATCATAAGCAAGAACACACAGGAAACTATAAACCAACTATTTGACACGCTGTCAGCAATTTTCACTGGCCTCTCACTTCTTCCAAGATATGAAGCATTCATACAGCTATTGAATCCCCCACACCAATTAAGCTTTTTTTCCCTCCTGTGGCAAGCAGAAGTTAATATCCCTTAAATCGTGCATTTCAGGCTGGGGTGTCCCTAACTACGAATGTGATTATAGGTAAGGCAAGCCAGCTGCGGGAACTCATCCCTTGTTCGTCCATCTCACAGAGCAGAACTGACGCATGGGGTGGGGGAGAAATGGGGAATTAGTGAAATAAAGGAAATACTATACTGTGAGTATGTGACTTCTTCCTTTCTCCTACTGCAGTTAAACTGTGCAATTTTCCAATTTGCTCTTCTGCTTTACTGGTGGTACACAGAAATGTAAGATCAAGAAAAATCCAAGTATGCATATTGTGAAGAATTATGCATTTATGTGTATGATCTGTGCCAACATACACAGAACTCTACATGGTATAGACATCACAACTCAGTATATCCTGATACTGAGAATACACAAAACATGTTTTCTCAGTGAAAAACAGGATATATACAAGAAAAGCCAAATTTTCATCCTTTACTGTATTATAAAGAAAACTATTCAGAGGTTTTAACTATACTATGTAATATTTTAAATCCTACCATATTAAGACATTTGAAGAGAACAAATAATTTAGACAGAAAAAACTGACAGCTTTTGACTCAAGATCTACCCTAACACCAAACTGCAATAGAAGAGGTCTAACTGCCTCCTGTATTTTCCTGGCTGGTGTAAATGCAACCACCAGTTCTGCTGGATGACATGTAGAAGGAAGGAAAGGAAGCTGTATCACTCCACTTTTTCTCCTCAAAAGACGGAAAAAAGCAACTTATTAATAGTCTCTTGACAAAAGAGTTGTCATTGTGGATGGGGCAGGGCAGGGAGGGGTAGAATAATAACTCCTTTTATTCCTCCCCACCACAGTGGTCACATAAATGGGAACAAGGCATGATCTAGTGTTTGGAATTAATCTCCACCCGTAAATTCTTTTAAAATACCACATTCTCTTTGGTCTTTTTCTTCCTTTAAATTTGTACAAAATATTTCAACATAAGCCACTGTTTTTGTCATCCTGAAAAACGGGGGGGGGAGGGGGGGGGAGAAATCACTCATGAAATATGGTTTTCACTTATTAAAGAGAACATTTCAGAGATAATGGAAAATGGAAAGAGAATTATGTTGAAACGTAATTTTCAATTAATTACTTTTTAAATTATGTTGCCTGATCTCCAAATGGTGCCAAAAATGTAGAGTATAATCAGCTTTAATCTACTGACAGTAATAGCTCTGGGTTATTTTTGTTTGTGGGTAGGTCTCCTTAATTGATCATTTCTTTTTAAACAATTTATATTGACCCAATATCTGAAAAAATGAGCTGTTGAAAAAGGAGTAGATGTTACAGGGCTTTGATTCACATATAATATTATGACAATTGCACACATTAATGCTAGTGCACTAGTGACAATTACATGATTAGCTGCGAAAAGCAATGCTAAAGCATCCCCAGTAAAAGTCCAAGTTTTGAAGATTCATTGATTCTGACAATGTTTCAAAACCTGACTTTTGCCAAAATATGGGGGAAAAAAGCAGAGACCATATAGAGAGACCATTCATAAACATGAATTACATGAGAATGCATACGTTTTTGGTGTTTAAAATGTATTTCTAATGTTCATGTGGCAGAAATTCACATTAAATTTGGAATTCCTCATGGAGATTGCCTTTGTGCATCAGGGTAAAGTTTGGTTTAAATTGAAAGTCCTTAGCATTTTCTGATCTAAGCATTTGATTTAATACATAATTCATTTTGAAAGTTCTGGTAACCAAATAAAATTATTTCTTAGATAAAGCAGCATCCACATTCTCATCTCCTGCAATGAAAGCTTACAGAAAATTAAAAAAAAATAAAATCACATGCTCTCATAGGCTGCTCCTACCAAATAGTTGATATGGCCAAATAGTATTTGGATATTATCGACACTACAGACATACATAACTGCCAAAATTTTCCCTTTATGTCTCCTATCAGAAACAATTACTTTGCAATATTTGAGAGCAGCGAGGATGTCTCTTCAAAGAAGTAAATGCAACAAAATATCTGAAAAGGAAATGGGAAGATTCAATTTTTATGCGATAACTAGATTTTTAAGCATAACCTTGTACTTCATTCTCATGTTATTAAAGTAAATTGATGCTAATTACTAAAATAAATCTGGAATGTATTCACCAACCACTGCAGTCATATCCCAGTCTTATATCTGGGTAAGAAAAAACAAAACTTTACTACCAGCAGGTTTTCTTTAGTACATTATTATATATGTGTGTAAGTATGTCTATCCATATGTACTACACACATAAATACATATATTTAATACATAAATTTACTAAATATGCTATATTTACAAAGGTGGGGCTTTTTTAAGAAGGAAGAGTGCTAAGGCACATACTTTTAGAAGGAACTTGTAGCAGATTATCACCCAGGGTCTATTTTACTTGTATTACCAATAAGGAATGTTAGAGGAAATATACATAAACTATTACATACTAAACAAAGTGAAGAGTAGATAGCTTGCATTCTGTCGCAGCAGAATTAGTCATCTGAAAATTACAATTACTACAGAAGTTAGGAAAAATGGGGTAGGTGGCATGCTTCAGACTAAAACCAAATAAAATAGCAAAATGAATGAATCCCTGAAAAATCTCTGTGTCTGACCAGGTAACATAAACACCTGTAGAACTGTTTACAAGTACCATATAGTCCTTTATTATCCAACTGTTACAAATAGGATGTAAACCAAAAAACACTATAGCACCAACACAGCACAAATTTGATGGGTTCAGAATTCTCACTGTTATAAATTCAACAGAATTTCAACATTAAATGCTGTTCTCTTAAGAAAATGTCTTTATTCATTTTTGTTTCACAGAGTGCAAATACCCACTAGCCAAATACCTCTCCTCTGCTATTTATTTCGCAACACTCACACATGTAGTGATCAAATGAAGGCACAGAGTAATACAATTAAAATTACAATAATTTAAAAACAGACAAATAATTTTCCACTGATGTTAAATGCATCTTAGTAGTTAAATATTATTACATCTATCACCGATGACTAGCAGAATAAATAGTTGTATCTCCTAATTATATATAAACATTGCACCATTGCATGTATACTTGAGCTGAAATGCATCAATTTTAAATATACATTAATAGCAATATAAAAATCAAGAAATACACTAAATGTGTCCTTTCTGAAGGAATTTATTTCTGTGTTTATTTCACTTTAAGAAAAAAATAACTTAGCTGATATTTCAAATTAATATGAAAATATGAGGGTAGTATTTTTCATACTTTATAACTCAGTACCTTAATTTGTACCACATTTATTCTCTGTTTTCATGCTGTTAGAGGAGCTGAAATGTTGTCAGAGTTCAACTGTCACTCTTCAAATAAAATATGTTAAAAATAAAACACACACCAGTGTGACCCTCCACTTTTTTTTGTTTGTTTTCCTTTAAAAATGGTGTAGTCTTAAGCAGCATATTCTTTGAAATAGAATGGTCCCTCTGGCCTGAATATCAAGACAGCTTAAAATTCTCTATCAGCTTATATCTAAATATTGATGGTGGTACCCTAATAAACCAAAAAACAAACTCTTTTTCTTTTAAAATACTTTGAAACAGTATCTAGTGCACATCAGAACTGGAAAATAGTCCTTGAGTTAGCCATTTAACCAACTATGAGAATTAAACAGGTAACATGTAAATGAAAGCAGTATGAGGCTCATAAAGCTTAAACATAAGATACTGTGCAATGCAAAAAAGTAGGGGGAAAAAAAGATAAAAATGGGATCTTAAGGCAGAGAGGGGAAGTATCAAAAGGGAAGGAAGACATCAAGAAGGGAGAGATGTTAGCATAGACTGAGGAAAGGAGACAGAGGGACCACTCAAGATCATAAAAAATGTTCAAAACTGAACAGTTCTGCAGCAGAAATTGACTATCTGAAACATTTTACACCTCGGTGCCCTCAACACTTTCCACAGAAAGCAGGCTCACAGCCAGACTGCCAGCATCTCTGCCTGGCAGGCTTCCCAACTCTCTAGGTATCCAGGAAGCTGTTTCCCTAGAAATTCTGCCTAGAGAGCCAGAAAAACACTGAGTGCCCAGTGTCTGAAGGGTAGAGTTTTCTCCTGGTGATACTCACAAGTTGCTAAATTTTTCTCTTTTGTAGCTAGAAAGATACAACATCCTTTCTTAGTCCTCACTTTCTTAAATGTGAAGGACAGGCTTCTCCTACATAACAGATAACCTATAATTTTTCACATCCTACTAACCCTTCTGTAAATTAGTTCCAATTTGAGTTCACTTTGTCCCATCATTCGGTCAAAAGCAGAAAGATGTGGTTTCTGCAGCACCTTTTTATAGAAAATTAAATCTTCCTTATCTGGAGTAGAAATACTTCACTTTATACATTATAATAAGGCAAAGTCTTTACTGTAAATCAGTATCTTCTGTCAGATCAAAGAATGTAGCTGAGGGAAACAGCACAAAAATCCTTCTTTCAATCCATATTTCTGTGTGCTTGAAACTTTAACTAGTTTTCCACTTATGTGAATTGGCCTAAGACACTACTTTTTCTTACAAGTCTTGTCTTGTTCTCAGACCACCGTGGCCATAGGAGCTACAATATCCCAGTAATATATTTCTCTTTTTCATGACCAAACCACACTGATGCTTTGCAATCATCTTGTGATCAACTACCACACTCAGCTCTTTAACAAAGCCACTAGTCCCAGGGTACACCACACTGTACACTGTACTCTGCACTAGTGCATTTCATTCCATTTACATTTACTATACTCCATAACATCATCAAGCTTTTCCAGTATAATATTCAGATTTTTCTCCATTTTAGCAACAATTCCCAAATTTCATTTAGTGAGTTGATTCTATTAGTATTCATCTACCTCTTTTGACAAAGTTATTAGCAAAAATACTAATGAGATTAGTCTCACGACTGGTCCTAGACACACTGCTTTAACCTGAATACTTTCAGGATCCATTGCAGTCACTCCGTTGGCTTACTAAAAAAGTAATGTTGGTCATCTGAAGAAAACTGAGACCTTTTGTGAACGGGGAATACTGCTCTCAGTAACACACCTCCAAAAGCTTAACTGGCCTTTGACCCCAGAAAGTGAGATATTCCTACAAAACTAATTATTTCAGTCTCTTGACTTTTTCTTTGTTCTCATGTTCTGGCTGCCTCTTCCCAGAGCAGCAGAGTAGGGGCTTTTTAACACCTCTGTGCTACAAAGGAAGAATAACTAGGTCATTTAAAAAACTAGTTCATTTGATTAGTCCTTCTTCCCTAGGTTGTTTGGTTTTTTTTTTCCATTGTATTTTTATACCTGGTTTTAGGCTACTGAAGCTTCTCAGGAGTAGTCTTGGGTTGATTATCAGCTCTTTAACCATTTCTCTTGCAATTGCTGTAAAGTTACAATTGCTTAAAGCACACTATAAGCCTTATTCAAATTATAAAATCTGCAATTTTAAGCCTGCTAAATATAAATGGTATTATGTGGTTATAGAAAAAGCATTTGATATTTTTTTCTGAGATGTGTTATTGTCATTACAGAATAATGCAAACCATTATGAGATCTCACTAGTAAGGAGAAATCTCTGTGACAAGTATGGAACAAGTTAATTACTTGTTCTTAACTTAGTTTTCATATTCGTCTCAATTAATGTTAGCAAAGTTATGTACTGTGAATGACAAAAATGAAATCCATCTAGTGAAAAAGTCTGCAAACAGAAAATGAGTGCACTTTGCTCTCAGCTTTAAACATTAGTCTATTATCTGACAGAATAGCCACATGCAGTATTTATTAATAAGTGATATCTCAATGGAAGCCTACAAAATAAAAGTTACTGCTCCTATGCATAACAAAAGGAAAAAAAATCAAATTAAGATTACTTACTTGATTAAGTATATCTTGTTTCTGTAACGCATGCAAGGAAAGAAAGAACACACATACATTAGTACAGTGTCGTAACACTCAGGCTCTGTTTTTAAACAGAACTATTTTTGCTGAAAGGCTAGTGATGTAGATGAACAGGTTTAAGATGTTAGATAGAATACCCCATTTTCTTGCATTAGCACGTGTCAAGAAAATGGTCCAAGTCAGCATTCTAGTCTTGATTAGAGAGTGCAAGCAATTTATTTTAATCATGCAATGACAGATAACCAAGGAAAAAAACAGTAAATACAATGTTTGTCTTTCATCCCTGTGTACTTTAAAAAAAACATAAAAAATTACTTGTTGCCCAGAATAGTTGTTAATGAAACAGCTTAATCAGAAGTGAATGCAATGATAAATTCTAAAAAAAAAATTAACAACAAAAGGAGAGCTAAGGAGCTTTCAATCCTTTATCAGCAGTCCTGGCTAACCAGGGAGGTCCCAGTTGACTGGAGGTTAGCAAATGTGACACCCATCTACAGGAAGGGCCAGAAGGAGGACCTGGGGAACTACAGGCCTGTCAGCCTGACCTCGGTACCGGGGAAGCTGATGGAGCAGATCATCCTGAGTGCCATCATGCAGCATGTACAGGACAACCAGGTGATCAGGCCCAGTCAGCACAGGTTTATGAAAGGCAGGTCTTGCTTGACCAACCTGATCTCCTTCTATGACAAGATGACCTGCTTAGTGGATGAGGGAAAGGCTGTGGATGTTGTTTACCTGGACTTTAGTAAAGCGTTTGACACCATTTCCCACAGCATTCTACTGGAGAAACTGGCTGCTCATGGCTTGGACGGGTGTACTCTTCGCTGGCTAAAATCTAGCTGGATGGCCAGACCCAAAGAGTGGTGGTGAATGGAGTTAAATCCAGTTGGCGGCCAGTCACAAGTGGTGTTCCCCAGGGCTCTGTGTTGGGGCCAGTTCTGTTTAATATCTTTATCAATGATCTGGACAAAGGGATCAAGCACACCCTCAGTAAGTTTGCAGATGACACCAACTTGTGTGGGAGTGTTGATCTGCTTGAGGGTAGGAAGGCTCTACAGAGGGACCTGGACAGGCTGGATCGATGGGCCGAGGTCAGTTGTATGGGGTTCAACAAGGCTAAGTGCAAGGTCCTGCACTTGCACCACAGCAACCCCATGCAACGCTACAGGCTTGGGGAAGAGTGGCTGGAAAGCTGCCAGGCAGGAAAGGACCTGGGAGTGTTGGTTGACAGCCACCTGAATATGAGCCAGCAGTGTGCCCAGGTGGCCAAGAAGGCCAATAGCATCCCGGCTTGTATCAGAAATAGTGTGGCCAGCAGGAGTAAGGAAGTGATTGTCCCCCTGTACTCAGCACTGGTGAGGCCGCACCTCGACTACTGTGTTCAGTTTTGGGCCCCTCACTACAAGAGAGACATTGAGGTGCTGGGGCGTGTCCAGAGAAGGGCAATTAAGACAATGAAGGGTCTAGAGAACAAGTCTTATGTTCTGAGGGAACTGGGGTTGTTCAGCCTGGAGAAAAGGAGGCTGAGGGGAGACCTTATTGCTCTCTACAACTACCTGAAAGGAGGTTGTAGCGAGGTGGATGTCTGTCTCTTTTTCCCAAGTAACAAGTGATAGGATGAGAGGAAATGGCCTCAAGTTGCGCCAGGGCAGGTTTAGATTGGATATTAGGAAAAATTTCTTCATGGAAAGGGTTGTCAAGCATTGTAAGAGGCTGCCCAGGGAAGTGGTTGAGTCACCATCCCTGGAGCTATTTAAAAGACCTGTAGATGTGGCACTTAGGGACATGGCTGAGTGGTAGACTTGGCAATGTTAGGTTAATAGTTGGACTCAATGATCTTAAGGGTCTTTTCTAACCTAAATGACTCTATGATTCTATGATTATATAAACACTAGCAAGCACTGTCGCAAAAGTCATTATTACATGCTGCTTTAGTTTCTAATAATATTTACTCCTTCTAGTAAAGGTACTGTATTAATTTTCTACCTTAATCACAAACTGCCATCACTACTTCCCAGTAAGAGGTACTACCTTAAAATTATAAATACAGTTGTATTCTCTGCATAAATTACACTGATTGTGCCAGACTTTTGCTAAACTGGAGTTACCAGATGTATCTTTGAAACATTCACAGAGTTAAGTTGGAAAAACCCTAAAACCTCTGGAAATCAGAAGGACCCTGGAGAAAGCTTCTTAGAAGTATCTGCACTATGTCCAAAAATGCAAAAATCCATTGGAGTAGGCAGATGACTGCAACCTGACTGCAAGCATTCTGCCAAACTTGGGGCTTCACCTCTCTGGGCAGATCAGATCATGGAATGTGCCTTGTGTCATGCACTCACTGTCATAACCTTCCTGGAAATTTTTCTTTTCCTGGTCTTTCTGCATATGGACATTTATTCTTTTTATCCACATCCGAACTGTGGAACTCTGGAGCGCTGACCTCCTCCATGTGCAGACCCAAGCTGCACCCTGACTGCTTGTCTGGCTGAGAGCCCTCCACGCACCTTCCACCCTCAGTCTTCACGCACTGATTAACCCTAAGAGCTCTAGATGGTAAGTAGGTAAACAGGTAAACAAGGAATTATGATGCATTCTAACAGATCCCTCAAAAAGGATGACAACACTAGGACTACAAGCACACAATGATGTGTACTTTACTGCCCATTTGGATACAGTCTTTAGCTCCATCTGCTTTCCTAATTCTTGCTACCCTATTCAGTGCTCCCCTCAAAGTGAAATGGCTGAAATAAATTAATTTAGATGAATCTCAAATGATGGAAAGACTATTTATAATCACAGCTTTCCAGGAGGCTGATCTTAACTTACCTGTATGTCTTACATTGGGTATAAAACCTAGTCTTAATTACATATTTGACATTGATTTATAGAAGAAGGTGGAAGGGCAGAGGTTCAGTAGCATTTGTAGAAGTTTAGTCATCTCCCTTACACTGACAGCAGAGAATAAAAGCTCCGTAAATAAACTCCCTATACTGGATGACCTTCTGATAATCAGATACATCATTTCCACTAAGCCCAAAAACCATTCACTTGACAAGATATAAGATAATGGAAAAACAAACCAGATGACTTCAGGTAACAAGCTTCGAATACCAATAGCTTTTATTTTGCTATTTGTGTCCCATTAAATCAGCTTGTGATAAAAAAAGGCAATATAGAAGCAATGGAGTGGAATAAATTCCTGAACCCTTTAAGCAGGAAGAAGCTTGTAACAGGAAGTTCTTAAGGCTTTTTCTTAAGTACATAAATACATCACACTGTTAAATCTGCCATAGCTCTATGTTCCATGTTTATTGGTAAAAAAACTGGCACCACCTTTTGATAGAATATTGACAAGACCTGAAAAATACTTGGAGTGCTTATGAGATAACTATCTAGGAAAGAAAGAGCCAAAATCGCAACATGATGATATCCTCTACAAACCACAACAACAAAACAGAAGTGCTGTCTATAATATGTGGAAGTAAAAAGCTGCACTATGACTGATTTCAGCTGGATTAGTCAATTTTTGTCATCTCATTTACAGACAATAATTAATGACTTCACTTAAATAGTACATCCAAGTTGTAGAGTCCTCATCCGACCAGATACAATCAACTTGCAAATCATTCCATAACGAGTTTATCCACATAGCCAGTTGAATGCATGCCAAAAATATAGACACACCTGTGCAAAGGCAGTTCTGTCTGACTTGGAATATTCACTCAACTGCAAAGGAAATTTCAGCCACTTTGCTCCCAATTCAGCAGCTTAGGGCATGAAACCTGACCTAGTAAATCCTACTGGATCCAAAGTAGCTTTGCTGCTAGCTGTGTTTTCCTTATGTTGCACTCCCTGAAGTCTAAGTGCTAAGCAGCATGGTGCAAAAGCTGTCACGTTTAGCCTGGGTCCAACATTGTCCCAGTAGTACTGAATAGCTTGATCCCTGCTGAAGACACTGAAGCCACCACAGGGTGTCTGACTTGAACTCCCTCCTTCCCTTCCATCCTCCCATCCTGCTCACTGGTTTGGGTGTTGTGCTGCCCTATAATCCCTGGATGTTTCAGTACACTGGTAGGATTCTGCAAACAAATCACTGTGAAATGAAGAACTCTGGGAAATGCCATACAGAGTCACAGACTCGGCTCAGGACCAACTGTGTTTATTAATTCCAGCTTTGCACAAATTCTGCCAACTCACCTGGCTTCAGTCAGAGCAGTTGTCCAGGTGCCCATACTGATCACTTTTTGCCATGACTCATCCTCCACGTACCCCCAAATTGGAGGAATGACTTTGTTAAGAGAGAGTAATCTCACAACTTTAAATACCAATTTGGTTATACATCAACATTCATAATTTGATAATGTTACCTACATGGCGACATGTTATTTAAATATGCATAAAATACACAATCATTTTGTACTTTAAAAGGTTACACTTCACAAAATTGAAACCATTGTATGATGACTGAAGAGAAGTGCAGAATTTCAAGAAAAAAATGTGAATAATAAATTAAGACCATTTTATCACATACACTATGAGCACAAAGAAAACTGCAGAAGTTAAAAGTAAAAAAAAAAGAGCAAGCACTGAGTTTGTAAATCAACAGTTCACACTTTTCTAAAAAAAAAGTGTCTACTTTCTAACAGGAATCAATTAAGGGAGGTCCTACAGCCTATGTTACATTGGAGAATAAATTAGATGATCACAGCATTCCAATCCTCTTGTAATCTATTATTCTATTTAGTTAAAATAATGGAGATTTAAGATTATCATTTACAAGATCAACTCATACTATTTTACTGAACTATGAAATATTTTCCTCAGAAACTAAAATGACCAACATTATGCTTTGCAAAGTTCAAAGTGTCAAAGAATTTTTCAATACTTAATGAGTTATAACTACCTTACTTGACAATAATTCATCTTTTACATCCTGAAATGTAATATCAAGTAATTTTCATAATGGTTAGCACATTTTTCTATCCTGTATTCCACATAATGCAAGCATAGTTAGAAACATTACTATTGGAAACATTACTGAAACAGGTTTTTATTTAGCTACATTTTGAATCACACTATTAGGATGTGCTAAGCAGATACAAATTGCAACTGAGGATAACGAAAACAATCTGGCTTTTTCTACCAGCCAAAACAGAATATTTTGTCTAGTAGTGAATCTGTAGCGAAAATGCACACACACACTCTTTTTTTTCAGCTGGATTCTTTGTTTCATAACATCATTAAAAAATTCCCCTTTAATAATGGGGATCTCACCACCACAAAAAACATAAGAATTTAAACAGAATTAACAGAATTTAAAAAGGAATCTTAACTGAACAGATTTTACTTTTCTATCTTTTGAAAATATGCTTAACATTTCCAAACTTTAAAAAAAAATTGGGAAGCATGTTAACCTTACCATAAGTTTGAGGGGGGTTTGTGTCTGTTTGTTCAAATATTAGAAAATAAATTGTGGGTTTAGGGAAATTATTAAGCAGGTCTGTCTAATGTGATGTTTATAAACTTTTAGTTCTTCAAAATACTCATATTTTTGTTTTCCAAACAGTTTCAAATACCCCAAACAGCTGATTTATATATAATCTTCTATTTCAAATGCTTAGATTTGCTACAACATTTGCAAATACTTTTCCCCACCATTTCTGACCATTGAAGAAAGAAGAAGAATTACCCCTTCAGGATTATATTTTGCTAACACACCACTGCCATGGAACTCTTCTAAGACATCCTTAATTTTCTTGGTGGAATCTGGATGAAGAATAAAGAGAGAGAAAATGAAAATACAGAAAACTGATTTGCATAATATGAACTGTAATTAAAGAAACAACAACCAAACTGCTTATAGCTTTTCTCAATGCACATTATTAATTCTCTCTAGCTGTATGAGAGCTGTGGGCACAAAGAAAATGAGAACATCCTGTACCCTATCATCAAATACTGTAAGAATCAGCAAGTAACACAAAACGCTCAGAAACAAACACTCTTTGACCCAGTCCTTAACTATTGTTAAGTAGCATATTTCTGAAGGAGTTGTTTGCAGGGACTATTTCAAGTCACTTTTCTTGTCCTTGAGACTTGCATCATCTACAGAACATGGTCATTCCCAACAGAGCTACTAGATCTCCTCTGGCATAGCTGCCAGTGAGTAGATGAACTGTCAAAGGAGCCTGACAATATCAAGATAAAGGGGAAACTTGAAGAAAAAAAATCTTTTTCTGCGGTCACGTCATGGAAAACAAATATTGCTATTGAAACCTCAAGTTTTGCAGACGTCTCAGATATTCTAACCACTGTCAGCTACAGTAGCTTTAGGAATACTTTTGTCTAACAGAATTGTGCAAAATCCCTGCTGTTCAGAAGCACATAGGTCTAACCTTCCCAATTTGTTTTTAATTATCTACTTGCAGAATAACAAAACATTTGTTTCAATAGGTAGGCACTACATAAAACCCTTAAACTCAGATTCACTTAGAATACATCAGGCACATAACCATCTTTTAAGTATCTCAGCAATACAACAAAAGTAACTGTAACGCAATTTTTTCTTTAAAATACAGTAGTTGAGTGCATAATGGTCAAATGTGCATAATGGCCACAACACTGAAGTAAAACATGAACTAGTAATGAGTAGCAGATGCATTACAGAAGAAAACAGGTAAACTTAATGGCTGCACGTTTATTTCTACAGCAAAACCTGCAAGGATAGGAGAGAAGCAAAGAGTGGACCAAGAGCAGGACTATCACATAGAGCAATTAGTTAGACACTTAAAATTACAAACATTAGGACCTAGTCTTACTGATTTTTTTAATTATATCAACAAAATATAGCATTGTAATAGTTCCTACAAGTTAAAGAAATTCAGCATCTTAAACCTGACTCAAAAAAAAAGTATGTTTAGTAAATTATGTGACCTGGAAGGAGAAAATGTAGCAGCGAAGGATTTGAAAAATAGTTTTGTAACAGTTCATAACAGCTATAAACAGGACACACCAGTAAAATTCTGTTTTAAGAGGTGCTGGAGGAGTTCTTTCTCCCCCACCCCCATACACAGTTTAGATTATAATAAGAATGGCTTTTACCAATGTTTGTCATTTTATGAAATTTTTTTAAATGAAAACACCCAAGACTATGTGTAGCCTCAATAAAACAGTTTATTTTCACTAATGGGATGTATTTCAATGTTACTGTCAACTGTAACTAACAGAGTTTAGTTGGTCTCATGGGCAGTCACAGCAAATATTTACTTGATAAAGTCATCTATAGTCATGCTGTGTCATTTGAAATACAGTAAACAATTACAATTTTATGTGAAAAAGACAAAAAAACCATAGAAAAGAATAAATCAATATGTCAATAAATAAATTTTATTAAGAACTGTAATTAGGATCTGATGGGTTAGGTATTTACTGATTAGGACATGTACACAGATTGATGATTGACAAAAAATTCTTTTTTACTTGATCTCTATTATTTAAACATGGTTTTCAGTAGTCACATACAAGTTTGTATACAAAAATCATTGCAACTTATGATAATGAAGTCAATAACCATAACAGTGGCAGTGTGAGATGAGCAGATGCATGACAGAGGTGACTGAACCCCATCCTAAAAAACAATTTTTCTGAACTTTGGAGGAAAGAGGTTAAACACACATCAAATAGAAAGACAGCAAGGTCTCCCCACACACCTTTCATAATAAATAAATAAATAAATAAAACAGAAATGGGCCCACTTTCCAGCAGTTTTACAACAGTGTCTTGAGGTTTCCTCCCAGCAATGACCATGCTTCTTTCATTTCCTATTTTGCCAGATAAATTCTATTGAATTTTAAATGAGTATTATGCCTATGCAACTGTAATTAAAACCAAGAACCTGTGTTATGTTACTTATTAAAAATAAATTAAATCTTTGCTGCTAATTTTGTTCATATTTGTCTTAGTCGAGTATCATTAAGATAGAAAATATTCTCTATTCCAGCAACAACACAACTATTCACCTTTTTTGTGCATGAGCTTAAAGCAGCCACAACCTAAAAGCACAGCTAATTCCATACTTGAAATAACTGTCACGAAAAAAGGGTCTGTGGATGTAAATTCTGCTTTGCTTGTCCCAGCAAAACTCTTCAAGAGATTTCCACATTCTGGACAGGAGCTATATTTATTATAAGCACCATGACACACATTTCACAGCCAAGGCAGAACCATTTTTCACAATCTTTTGTTCACAGTCATTCAATCATTTTTTCAGTTCATGTGACAGTGTCCAAACTAACATGAATTGAGATCTTTTAAAATGCTATGAAATGACATATCGATATTTTAAGTCAAACGCCAACTGACAATCTTCTGCATGCATACTCTTCAACAGTGCTGACATTCCTCAGAAAAGTTAATTCTCCTTCCTCACCCTCTAGTAGGCAAACTAGTATTAGGAACATGTTCCATCTTTAATAAGTTGACCTAAAAGAATATGAAGAATAGGAAAATTTTCAAGTTTCATTCTTATTTGGGGACTGCATTCAAAAATAACAAAGAAAAAAAAAAGAAAAAAAAGAAATACAAGAGGCATTGTCTTGGAAAGCTCTATGCCAATAAAAATGAGAAACTCCAATAAAATGCTCAATTCTACTTAAAAAAAAAATCAAGTAAATGCTTTCCACCAAAAATAGACAAAAATTTCCAGAAATTATACACAGAAGTATCTAGGAAGTTTTCCTAATTTTTTTCCCTAAGTTTCCTAACTAGGAAATAACAATGCTATGGGTTCCATTACAGTTTATTTAGCCTGATCCAAATCATCTACATACTCACTAGAAAATGGTGGTGTAAACATAAGCGTCAAAACAGAACCTTTGTTCTCACTGTTACTTTCAAGTACAGATGTTCTACATAACTTATCAACTTACTGTAAGCAGTCTCAGTAAATTCATAAGCACCACTCATGTTAAAATACAAATATGGTCTTAAACTCTGTTGGATAACTCTTATCTATTTTTTAAATCAAGGACAAATTCCTTCTTTGTCTAAGTCTCTGTATTCCAAGCTTTCCTCAAGAGAGACAGTTTCCAAATACATGTAGATATAGCACATAGCCTGTCACTGTAGTGCTTAAATCCCATCTTATCCGCAAAGCTATAGCTGGAAAGTATGAATTTCAGGTAGCTTTAAATATAAGGTTTGTTTCATGAAACATATGTCTTTTTTTTGTTCTCACAATTTTATTATTTTTATTACCCACCACCCCAGTGCTTTGGGCATTCACTCAAAATATGGAAGACCTTCAATTCTCTCCTCTGCCTGAATGGATTTAAACCCTTATCGTTCAACCCATCTTCTGTTGCAATCTGGATAGAATGCTGCAGTGTTCATTTAGCCAAGGGGGTGGAAGGAGAGAAAGGGAAACTGTGGCCCATGAATCAGAGCTTTCCTTGGATGAGGTCAGATGTGGTTTCCCACCTCATGGTCCAGTGAGTTTGGGGCAGAACAAACAGGCTAGGCATGGTGTGGAAGACTGCTAACTGAAAAACTATTACTAGTACACGGGAGAAAAGTAGCTGGATTCCACACAATGCTGCAAAAAAATATTTTAAAATAAGGACTCCAAAACAATAGATATAGAGATGAGACTTGGGCTAGTGTTGTATTGTTTCAGAATAAAGGCAAAGCAATTAAAGTCATGACACTAGAAACAAGAAACCTACATTTGTAACAGTAAAAGTGTCAAAGTGTATGATTTTTCCTTAACTGTCTTTCAGTCCTAACAAAGATACTTTTTATAACTAAAGACAAATTTACATTCAAAACCATTTAAGATTTAGCCCACATTAAAAATTATTATTCATTTTTTAAAATGACTCAGCTTTAGATGAGGAAGATTGAGCACTCAGTTGAGACTGGAATTGGGTGTACTATTTCTCCCCATAATCAGAAAACACAAAACAGAAGGAAAGCTTACCCAGATCACACACTTTGTCTACATTTTCTCCCCATCCTCCCAGAAAAAAAAATCTTGAAAAGGATTTAAAAAAAAAAAAGAAAGACTTATAAGAAAACTTATATAAAACTCATCATAAATCACAAATCACATGCTATATACATAAAACTGTTTTACAACTTAAAGGGAAATAAGCACTAGAAAACAATGACTCGATTATGAATAATCCCCTTATAAATCCAGATATGTTTTTCAATCTCAACAAAAATTCATAATAACCTGCATACTTATTGGACTGTAACTAATTTTAACACCCACAATAAAAAGTAGAGTAATAACCACTTTCTACCTCTATTCCCCTTTTGTAACCTTTATACAATATGAAAAATATCACAGGCATCCAAAATCCTACCACGGTCAAATTCAGAATTTATATATAGAAGCCACAAAGAGATTTTTCTATACATCTTCTTGTGATTGAGAGAAAAAAAAGGTGCAACCTTCAATACACAATTTTCTGCATGTCAACAAAGCCTAGCTGAAACTCAAAAGCCCTGCTTGATAGATAAGCCAATGAGAAGCATGAGGAAAAACTCAGCACTCAGCTGACATCGCAATTTTTATATGGGTTCTTATTCTTCTACGGACTTTTCTTTCTTTTATGGATGCAACCATACAAAAATGTGTGTGTATATATATAAATTTATACACACAGCTTTTTTTCCTTTTGCATAGTTTATTTTATTCAGAGAACTGGATAATGCTTTTGCTCAGGCTATAGCTATGCTTAATCTAGAGCTTTACTGGTGTAGAAATATCAGTATGTTAAAAAGGCTAAGCCTGCCAACAAACCTGTATGCAGCACCAAAGGGTAAAAACTGTTCACCTTCCAACAAAAAAGGTTGTTCCAGTAAAAACATGGTTTACCTAGTATGACTCAGTCTTGCAGCATGTCTGTGTTGGTAAGAGATGCCTGATGGTTGACACTGAACCAGCAGAAGCCAGTAGCTTTCACATCCTATGCTTCCCATACATACGGCTGCAGGCTCGCTGGCAAAGCTTTTTCAATATAGGTCACGCCTCGGTTTTGGTTTGTGACTTACAAGTGGTCTTGTGATGTAAATTTCACAAAAGAAACAAACATTTAAAACGTTAAGTGAGATAAACACTTAATTTTGGTTTTCTTGTAACTGGAATTTAAAACCTACTGCAGCCTTGAAAAGAGTGGCCAGGCTGGGAAGGCAACCAGTGTCCAGTGGTCTAAAGGAGACCTCCCCTCACTAGTTGCTACCAATGGTTTGGGTAACACTCCTTAAACTGGAGAATTTGAGTGACTACACCCTCCAGCAAATCACATTCCCATTGAATTCTGTGACAAACAATTAGGAAAAAGCTTCTTAGAAATGCAGGCAGAATTGGATGATGATGCCTAAATAAACACAGTGGCAAATGACTTTTGCAACGGGAAATGGAGGAGGGGGAAGAAGAGGCAGGTGAGGGAGGTGAGGACAGAGGAGGACAACTTCTTCCTCCTGATGCCAATGCAAAAGCTGCCTCTTCCACCCGTTTTCCCTGCTGGGGCCCAGCGTTAGAAGGAGGAAGATTGATCCATTTTATCCATTGCCATGTACTAAATGATGCTTACGCAGAAAATCAAGGACTTCTTTGTGAAAAAAGCAATATTGACTGTATGTGCCAGCACATCTTTAGTCCACTTTAATAAAAAATGTCCACCAAATCCCACTTCCCTACAGCAGATTTTCAAATGAAAGTATATGGCAAACCACAGGGATCGGAGGGGGAGTAGGGGAGGCTTAATTTTTGTCTGCTAGTGGGATAAGCTTTGAAAGGAAGAAATAAGTAAAGGACAAAAAATGTACTCCAGGACTTGAGAGGAACTGCAGGTAATTCCTGTGTGTACTTGAAAAACATTTTGAGAAGAAAAAGAACTAACCATCTTTTACATTTTAAAATTACTACAGCTAACTAACTCAGCTTCTTTTGGACTCCTTTGTCTCCTGACATTCAGAAAATTAAGGCTGAAACAGTTTGAAAGATCCTCAGGGCACATCTCTGAGAGCAAGGTTCAGGGTGTCATGCCGTTGCCAGGGCTGGAGGCTCCCTGGGGCCGGGACCCCGCGGCTCTCCCAGGGCAGCAGGGCAGGGCCTGGCAGCCAGGCCTGTCACCCTGCCATTGCCGGGAGCAGGGCAGCCTGGAGGATGCGGCAAGCCCAAGGCTGTCCGCCCATGGAGGGGACCGACTCTGGGGAGCTGGAGAGCAGCCCTGCTGCGGCGTTGCCAGGGCAGGGCTGGAAGGCCCCAGGAGGCTAGCATGGGGTCCTGGGCCATAGGCAGGGTCTGGGAGCCCTGGGGGAGGCCAGGCAGGGGCAGTCGGGCCTGGCAGTACCCTCAGGGCCCAGAGGCAGCATTCCCTCATCCTAAGTTCACGAGGTGAGAAAACCATGATATTGCAAGTCATTCTAATACTCAGCTGCAAAATGCAGTATTTGTGCACATAGTTAATATGCCATACTTCAGAAACAGCTTGCCGTGAGACCGAGAAGGAGGAGATACCTCAGGAGACCTCTCCAGCCCTCAGATACCGTCACCCTGCTTGAGCCTGAAAACTAACACAAACCTTTAGCAAGTAACTTTGTGGCTCCTTCTTTCCCTTTTTTCATTTCCTGCTTATTTATAGCCGGTCACAATATCTGATACAGGCTGCCAGCTCATAACCTTTGCAGTTAGAATGATGATGAAACCATTCTCTATTAAATTAAGGAAGTAATGCTACTGATAACATACTTCACCCCAAACACTAACTCTAAGCACTAACTTTCTAGTGAAGAATCAAATCAGTTTGGTTTGAAATTTAGCATGTATTATTTCTGATTTTAAGCAGAAACAGGGAAATGGCTTTACAAGTTTGAGAATATTTGTATTGGTTTTGGAATCTACATTTTAAAAAATACGCTAGTTCACTTGTTTCTATTTTCTCTAAAATTATTCTTTATAATTTTTAATATGTATTCTTTGAACTCATTACCTATTTGATCTAAACTTTAACTACAGCTTCAAAAATTATGGAGCAGGATATGTGAACATACGGTATATTCTTACATACGTATCTACTTAAACACAGGTCTATAACAACATAATTTTTGCAGTTATAAAAACAAATAGCTCAAAGAAGTGAAGTAAAAATGGCACAGGATTGCTCACATGTCTAAAATTAAATATTTGCATGCTCTGTGTCAGAAATTAGAAATATTTTGAAGCATTCCAACTAACGTGGAAGTAGATACCTATTAATATTTTATAGAAGTCCACAAAATAACAAAAATAAAAAAATGCTAAAAGTAAAATTAAGAAAGCATTACCATGTAACCTTTCCAAGCCTCTACAGATAGGCCTAAGACACTTTATTTCTACCTAACATGTTTTTCTTATGCCTGATCTTTTTTCTATCAGCAAACTTTATCTCGCCCGTGTATTCCTTCAACACATACTTACTAAAAAGTGGTACACAAATTTCTCATATTTCCACATATATCCCAAATATAAAATTGCCAAAGGGGTTATGCAATACCAAGGCATACAAAGATGTTAAAAACTTGTGGGTTTGAATTTACATTACCACTTAAATTATCACACATCCTATGAAATATAGTAACTGTGCAAAGGGAAACTGTGAAGTAGTTTAAGCTAACACCTTTCACCTGTTCACCATGAGGGTGAGTCAAAATTGGCAACATATTTTACCAAGGTACCATGGCTTCTTTTGATTGCTTGCCTTTAAAATAAAGAGCTTCAGGGAAGCTCCTCAGGTAGTGTAAATTGCCCCGTGCAGTTGGGGGCTTGTTTGTTTGGTTGGTTTGTTGTTGTTTGTCTTCCCCTGTCCCCCCATTTCTTTATGAACAGCCTGCCTTAAAGCCCCTGTTCCATTGCAAGAAATAATTTCAAAGCTACATCTGTTTTTTCCATTCTTCCATGCAGCATGGACAATTCTTGAAATGGTTTTGTACTCTTCCTGAAGCAGGAAGATCTAATGGTTACTTTTTTTCCCATTTTGCTTTACCATGTTTCTTGCTTCCTAAGTATCACGTTCGCTTTACTCTGCCTCTTACAAAGTTTTAAAGGTTTATACAGTGACAGTTCTTCACATCCTATGTATTGAAACTGTATTTCAGAGATTAAAGTTTAGCACTCTTGACATTGGAGGCAACATTTCTTCTGACTTTTACGTAAGGCAATTTTCTTAACATAAAATTTATTATCTTATGAATAAGGGAATATAAATGTTGAATCAAGGGATTACTTTTAAAACTAAAAATCCAACTGAATTTGGTTTTGTGTTATGGGTTTCTGATCCATTAAGACACATCTACCTTCCACTTCAGGATGTATTTACTATTGCAAAGAAATCTTATCTGAAAACAAGATCTGCACTTCTTGCAATCATGATTCTCTATTATTGTTTATCTTGGGAGCAAAGGCTTTAAATTTAAATACTTACCTAGACCATAACTAAAAGAATTAGCAACAGAAGTACACATTGCTCGAGATCTTGAACTACAAATTCTGAAGGTTCCTGTACTTGCTGAGGATACATGCTAGTAATAAGCTGTTTTGCCCTTTGTTCTAAATACGATTCCTAAACTTTTGTTCTTCGTGACCACATGCATGGTATAGTAGTGAAGAGCAGCTGAAAAAGTGTTTGCTAGAACCTGCTCTCCCCAGGACTCAGAGGAACAAGCCTTGACAACTCTATCAAAAGTTTTTCAATATCTAGTGGCAATTAAAACTATCAAAAACACTATCAAGCACAGTAGTATTGTTATTGTATACTGTTATTTTGGCACGCCCAAAATTCTCTGTTGCCTGACTAGATCTGGATGTGGAGATTCCACATGACGTAGTTATATATACACTGTATACCTACATACATACAATGTTGCCAAGAATGTTGCCAAGCCCTTGCATTTTAGTTTATATATACATGCACATACACATATATGTTCATTTTGGTGAATTCAGATCAATTTTTGCAATCAATATCACCTGTTCTAACCTATCAAATCTCCATAAAAATTAGCTTCAGGTGGCCATATACAGTCTGGGGAAGGGAAAGAGAAAAAGTGTCCTCTACATTCTATACATCTTTGGAGAACATAAGCAGATTTGGCTGCTTGGGGCATTACACAATACTTCGTATTTGTTAAAATTGTGCTCCCGTTTACATAACAAGAAATTGCCTGAAGGTTCATGACTCAATAATCCTGATTAAAAATAAATAAATAAATAAATCATTATTGCTTATATAAAGCTGCTCTAATTTGTATTTCCTTTGTAGAGGGTTTTTAAGTTTGTGTGTGTTGAAAGTGTTCACACTGCAACAGCAGTTCTAATTTTCCACCACTTCTGTTGACAATCTTGCCATAATTCCATTTTGGATACAATCTTTGAGTACTTACAGTATTACAGGTGTTGAGCCTGTGGAAACATTAATACCATAGAAAGTTTAAAGTTAGTCACTGAAAAAATAACAGCTGTGTTGTCCATAGGAATGAGCTGCTAAGTAGACATCTGCCTTGGAGGCACAGCCTCCCAACCACCGCTCAATTACACAGGCACGGTCTGATGCAGAGATTGTTTCCACTATGGTATTTATACATTCAGCTACCTTATAAGGCTGCTGAAAAAGCGTACTGCTGAATACACAGAATTAAAAAATAAAACTCAAAGAAAAAAGGCTACAGACTGAGCAGTAAAAATCAGAAGTCTCAGTTCCAGTTCAGGATCTAACTTTTGGGATAATATTGTTCTCCTAATGCCCAGGAACTTGAAGTTTAATGAAATAAGGGACTGATAACAGGCTACAAGTTTGTCTTAATTGTATATTAGGAAGATTGTGAGTTTTCCTACTTCCGTTACTACAGCAAAGCAACTCAGTATTTATATTACACCTTCACACATTACCTAAGGTTACTATATGCCATTGCAAACCTATTCTGGGAAGTCTGCTTTATGTTCATTGGTCTGAGAAACAAATACGTTTCAAGTTTCAAGTACTACTTCTATAAATCTTCTAGCTGTGGAGTTCAAAATTTAAAAAATTCTGTTTCCATCTAAGCCAGCTCTGTGTCCAAGTTTGGTACAGTTAAACATAAGGCTATATCAAGCCTTTATTTTGCCAGTATTCAATAATTTCTCCTATTAATTTACTGCTTTATCCCATTAATTTCTTAAGAGATTTTATGGACAATATTGACCATAACAGACAATACTTGAGAAGCAGAGAGTACAGGAGAGAGGTACTGTGCATGGACATCAAGGAAAGGAAAGCTCCTAAGATCAGTTTACGCTCCTGGAGAGCTGTGTTCTACTGACCCTTGCTTGATGTATCTCAAATCCTTTCCCTTTCACTACAAATACATTAGACCTGAAGTCTGTATCTGCCTTAGTTCGACGGGATTTAGTCTTCCACCTTTCCAATTTAACATCAAAGCTGGAATAGGACAACTCTTTGCTCATTCCAGGACTCTAAGGAGACAGCAAGCAAGAATAAACCTTATAATATAGTCCATTGATAAAAGCAGTATTAAACCCTACTACCAGGACTATTTGTGACTTTATCCAATGACATTTTAATGTTAAAAAAACAGTCCTTGGAGAGGACATTCCAAGGAAGACTGCATTTTCATGGAAACTTACCTCGCAAGGTAATAACATTATTCAGATAAGTAGCTCCCTCAAGCAAGTTTATAGAGCTCTCTGATAATCCTAAACAATATCTGCTTAACTATGTAATTTAAGCAGTTTAATACACTTGGGTTAGTTGCCCTCTACAGGCTTAGAAGCCAGAGCCCATTTGCTCTCTTAAGCTTTATTTCTTTCTCTGTTACCACTTTCTGGAATTCCCTATTCAGCTAATAAAACAAACAAAAAAGAATATATAAATTCTCAGCCATCTTTGTTCTAGTCCCTCAGAAATATCTTTAATCCTAAAATTATCCTATAATCAGTTTTCCATGGTTTTATCCCCTCAGTCTGTTCTTCATTTATATTTTCCCACTACTTACTTAATTCTTCTCCAATCTTATTCCCCAGGATAGATGTTTGCTCTTTTGTGTGCTACCACCAATTAATAGTTTTTGTGTGGTGTATATAGTAGTACACAGGTATCTGTGTTTTAAAACTTGTCTGTGCAGCCCTATAAGCTTAACTCCTTGTCTTCGAAAGAATCACCATGTTTTACTTTATGGAAATGCAAAATGGATTGCTTTCAGCAAATCTGAGTCATAGGGAAGACAAACCTTTATTCAAAGGGAACATCTTGGGAAAGGAATGAGAACTACTACAGATCTAGACTGATTTTTGCCTTAAAACACTGGTGATGGACTGTTGGATAAATATACTAGAATGAATGAACAAAGATGTAATTATGAAGGCATCATGTGAAAAGGATGAAAGCCAAGAGACTCCTACTTACTAAACAAGTTTAGTCACTGAGTGTACAGAGAAAAAGATATACACAATTGATGTAATGAAATAAACCTACCACCCAGCAAACCAAAAACCCCATCAAATAAACTGGGGAAAATGCAGCTTATACTACAAATGCATATAACTTAACTGAGTGAAGGATAAAACAAAGTTCTATGAATTCCGAATACCTACATACTAAGAGTGCTTCTTACTTACAAGAATAGCAAGGACTATGCCAAATAAGATAAGGAACTTGTTAAATAAATACAAAACTTTCAGAGTTAAGCTGCATTAACTTGAGGTTTATTCCTGATACTTCCAAGATAGTAAATCATCTTAAATGCATTTCTAACATTCACAAGGAGTTTTCTTAGCCATCAATTAGTGATCTATGCAATTTATTTGGGTATTTAACCAACAGTTGGACCAGGAGAGGAACCAGTCCCTGACTCAAGTCAAGCAAATTTTAGTATTATACAAAATATTTTATTCCAAATATTTCTATTGTCTTTGTTTTGAATACTATTGCGTAATATGCTCACATCTATAAAAATCTACTAAAAATACAAAGCTATGGAGATTGCTATAGTGCTGAACACAAGATTTCAGGACTTCTGCCATGGCCTAGTAGGATGGGAATCTTTAAGATAAAACATGGCACTGTCTGTCTTTCCTTTAACAACATGGCACAGCAGATTCCATTTACAGCAGTAACTGTTGCTATAATCATCTTGAAACAGTTACCTTAGAGACTTTACTAGAGGCACACCCAATACACCAGTACAACCAGCTTCTTCCATTACCCTTTCCAGTTCTCAAAAACCCCTATATTAAGGTTAGTAGAGTATCATTCTTTTACAGTTCAAATGACAGTGTAAGTCAAATCAAGTATTTTTCCACCTTTGAATTTTTCAGAATAAGGCCTTGAAAACAATGTCTGAAAAATGTTGGTGACAACAACAGACAAACAACAGGATCTTTCATAAGAACACACTCCCGATGCCTAATTTCCGCACCTATTAATCATTTGGCTTTCTCACCTCAGTGAAGTCTAAGCAGATCTTTCTAAATGAACGGGAAAGCTCTTTTTTTTCCTTCATCCTCTGTAGGTCATTACCAAATATATTGAAAATGTCTCTACCAAGGGAAGGTTTTGTCTACTTTGAAGACAAAAGTTGCAACTGTGGCTCCTTTATTCATACCCAAATGACTGGGCGTAGAGATAAAAGGACAGTTGACACAGCACAGACCTCAGTTTCACAGATTTGAAAAGTATACTGACTTCCTCTGTCTCAAAAATTGCTCACCAAGCCCCTTTCCATCATTTACCAGCAGTCCTGGCTAACCAGGGAGGTCCCAGTTGACTGGAGATTAGCAAATGTGACACCCATCTACAGGAAGGGCCAGAAGGAGGACCTGGGGAACTACAGGCCTGTCAGCCTGACCTCGGTACCGGGGAAGCTGATGGAGCAGATCATCCTGAATTATCCGCTACATCACACGGCATGTAGCAAATAACCAAGGGATCAAGCCCAGCCAGCATGGATTTAGGAAAGGCAGGTCCTGCTTGAACAACCTGATCTCCTTCTGTGACAAGGTGATCCGCCTAGTGGATGAGGGAAAGGCTGTGGATGTTGTCTATCTTGACTTCAGTAAAACCTTCGACACGGTTTCCCACAGCATTCTCCTGGAGAAATTGGCCTGGATGGGTGTACTCTTCACTGGGTAAAGAACTGGCTGGATGGCCAGGCCCAAAGAGTTGTGGTGAATGGAGTTAAATCCAGTTGGCGGCCAGTCACAAGTGGTGTTCCCCAGGGCTCTGTGTTGGGGCCAGTTCTGTTTCATATCTTTATCAATGATCTGGACAAAGGGATCGAGTGCACCCTCAGTAAGTTTGCAGATGACACCAACTTGTGTGGGAGTGTTGATCTGCTTGAGGGTAGGAAGGCTCTACAGAGGGACCTGGACAGGCTGGATCGATGGGCCGAGGTCAATTGTATGGGGTTCAACAAGGCTAAGTGCAAGGTCCTGCACTTGTGTCACAGCAACCCCATGCAACGCTACAGGCTTGGGGAAGAGTGGCTGGAAAGCTGCCTGGCAGAAAAGGACCTGGGAGTGTTGGCTGACAGCCGCCTGAATATGAGCCAGCAGTGTGCCCAGGTGGCCAAGAAAGCCAATGGCATCCTGGCTTGTATCAGAAATAGCGTGGCCAGCAGGAGTAAGGAAATGATTGTCCCCCTGTACTCGGCACTAGTGAGGCCGCACCTCGACTACTGTGTTCAGTTTTGGGCCCCTCACTACAAGAGAGACATTGAGGTGCTGGAGTGTGTCCAGAGAAGGGCAGCAAAGCTGGTGAAGGGTCTAGAGAACAAGTCTTATGAGGAGCGGCTGAGGGAACTGGGGTTGCTTAGTCTGGAGAAAAGGAGGCTGAGGGGAGACCTTATTGCTCTCTACAACTACCTGAAAGGAGGTTGTAGCGAGGTGGATGTCTGTCTCTTTTTCCCAAGTAACAAGTGATAGGATGAGAGGAAATGGCCTCAAGTTGCGCCAGGGCAGGTTTAGATTGGATATTAGGAAAAATTTCTTCATGGAAAGGGTTATCAAGCATTGGAAGAGGCTGCCCAGGGAAGTGGTTGAGTCACCATCCCTGGAGGTATCTAAAAGGCGTTTGGATGAGGTGCTTAGGGACATGGTATAGTGGTGGTCTTGGCAGTGTTAGGTTTACAGTTGGACTCGATGATCTTAAACGTCTTTTCCAACCTATACGATTCTGTGATTCTGTTATTCTGTGAAAAATTTACTTTTGAGGTATCAAAAGTAGCTAAATCAAGCCAGTTCCTTTAAAGCTGTGTGAGACATAATCACAATTTGACTGTGAGACATAATCACAATTTGACTGTAATGTGACCATACTCTGCGTTAATTTTATTTCCATTTACTTATATCATCAAACTTTTAGTATCTTTCTCCTCTATAGAAACACGCAGCCCTATGATAGGTCTATTATAAAATGGCACAATACATACATCTTAAAGAGCATATACTGTACTGATTTATTCCATGAAAAGGACCATTACAGGTTAGCACCCACTATGAACAGTTACTGTAAGTACAATACTGATTAAATCACTAATTTTTATAAAGTAATTTTATAATTTACCTGTCATTATGGTCAGAACATCTTTTAGCAATTTCTGGCAAATTCACCAAGAATTTCCTCACCAAAATTTGTTTCTAAATCACAAATTAGTTCCCCATCTTTGGTTAGGTCTTTCCATAAATCATCCCTGCCACAAATCCTGTCAACAATCAATAACCTTAGGAGCAAGAACCATTTACCTTGCCAATCCAGAATATTACAGTTTAGGAAAAAAATTGGGAAGGAGATAAACAAATCAATTTACTAAAACATCTTTTCTGTCACCTATGCTTCAAACTACAAAGATATGCCCCTAAGCTAAACTCAATGTATGTTTAGAAGAAAAAGATAAATGTCTGTTTACTGTAAGCTTAACATAAACTTAACATAAGCTTATTGAAATGTTTTATGAACATGCAGCCCTAAAATACAGGTATTATAACAACATTAAGTTATCTAACCTAGTAGCAAAACACCAGTACATGACACTGGCATTCATCAACTTAATGTTGCCTTTTGTCCGTGGCAACATAACAGTAATGAACTAACAACACTCCCAGGTTCCAGGAGTCAAATTTATATCCCTGATCCATCCACTTCTATCTCAGTATGCTCACACAGGACAGGTTTGTTTATTTAATTTTATATTGTTCAGTTAGGAAGATTAACAATGATACTCTCCAGAGCATCTAAGATCAAGATAACTTCAGCAAAGATGATCTGACAGAGCAAAAGCATGAGAAGGAAAGAAGGATGAAGAGTTAATCACCAAAAAGGACAAAAGGAACAAGAGAAGACAAAGAAAAGATGGGGAGAAGGAAAGATAGGACGAGGCAGATGAGACTTTAAAAATAGGAAGACAAAACAGAAGAGGAAAGAAAAGTTGATTAGAATCATAGAATGGTCTGGGTTGGAAGGAACCTTAAAGATCGTCTAGTTCCAACCTTCCTGCCATGGGCAGGGACACCTTCTTCTGGTTCTTCTGATCTTCCCTTCTTTCACCTTTCTCTTCTTCTGCTCCTTCATACCTTTTTTTTCAAGTTGTAACTAGTGTATCTTAAAGAGAAAAAGCTCTCAGAAATGCTATACTAGTTACAATGACCTTAAAGAATCTAAAAGCATGATCTCATCATTTTCCAAGTTTCCAGACACCTTAACTTTCTGATGATCTAAAAGGATGACTTCCTTTTCAGAATAAAGATACTCCATCAAATGCTCTCTACATGAGAAAAAAAACAACACTGCAAGTTAGTATTACAGCATTCAGAAACAGGAAATCATAGTCACGAGCAGAACCTTAATTTATCCCAAATTTTTGTATTCGTCATTAACTTGCAGCTGAACATTCCAAATGTTCCTAAGTCTCATTATTAAAAGTATTTAAATGTAGTAATACGTTAATAAAATAGTTTGATTTAAGCAAAGAAAAAGAGGCAAGAGGATGACTAGAAATAAACTCACTTAAAAACGTGGGGAACAGACTAGCTGAGAGGGAGCCACATTCCAATTCCAATGGAGTTACATTCCAAGTAAATGCAAGAGCAAACCATCTATGAAATTTTTGACTCAACTGCTTGTGGAGATCAGGCTTATTAGGCATAGCTTGCCTTGGTTCAGGAAAAGCTGAGGAAAAGGAAAGTTGGTTGATTCAGTGTAAGACATCAGAGAGCGCAAAGAAAAGAAAAACAAAACTCGACTTCAGCAACTTCAGAGCTTTGTCAAAGGATGGTAAAGGAAACATTTTAGACTTCTCCCTTGCTTTTCAAGCTGCGGTCTTCCTTTCCTGTGTTATATCCTGTTTCAGAGTTAGAAAAAGCAAAACATTTGAATACCTCTGTTGTAAAAACACTGCTCTAGAACATTTTAACCCAAGGAATCTGTTATTGAAAAAAGACATCGGAGGTCCTGGAGCCAGCCAAGCATGCAGTAAGTGCAATACACAGTAGACAATATCTTATGAAAATATCTAAGACATTTCATCTTAAGGAAAGCTAAACTCTAATGTCTATGGGGAGAAGCTGAGCAGTATGGTTTTCCTTAAGCAATGGTACAATGCTTTACTAGAGCCTATCATATGTTTTAAATACCACTGTAAAACAACTGTAAAACCAGGATTTACTGAATGCTGTTTAGCAGGTAACATGCTTCCCTAACAAATACAATTAGCAATAAATATAGGATATGTCATTTTTGCTTGGCATTTAGGATGATCCAAGCTGGGCTGTTCCACTCCTCCTGCAGCTGCAGCCCCATATGTTCTTGTTCTTTCTCTTACAAGGTAAATTCTCTTAAAAGGTAAATTTTTAAGCTTGGATCAGGTCTCAGATTAGGCATATAAGAAAACTGTAGCCACATTTATGCTCGAGTTTCTCACAGAGCAATGACTTGGCTTTGTTCTAATGCTTTTCTAACATTGTGTGCACTTAGTAAAATAGAGCTTATCCCAGACTGTGCATTAAAAAAATGACAGAGAATAAATGACTTACTATCTTTCAATATGTATGAGATCATGGCTTCAAGATAAGTCATATAATAACGACCCAGTCTCCTGAAAGTAGTGACGCACATTCCTCTGCACCATTAAGAAATATGCCAGACCCTTGTCAGAATATCTCAAGCTTAGTGTCACTCACAGATAGCAAACCAGAGAATATATTCGTATAAGTCACACTAAAATAAAGAATCTACAATTTACACTCCTTTTCTGTTTCTTCTAACAAACTCTAAATCGGGAAAAAAAAAAAACACCACCCAAGATAAGATATGGATAATAATATAAATAAAATGGCTAGACAGGAGGATAACTTATTTTAGACAACAAAGTAAAGGTTGAAATTTTTGAAGCTGCCTTCAGAAATGAGATCACCCAAGTCAAAATCCTAAGGCAATAGAGAAATCTCTCTCTAATGATTTTACTTATATTTAAATGTTACATTTAATGTAAGACTGTGCAAACTATTTGATTTTGTCCCATCAAAACAACCTGATAAAATTTTTAATGGAAATTTCCCTTGTTAAAAAGAAAACCAAATGCTTCAGTAGATGACATATTCCAATAAACCCAATATTCATATTCTTTGACAATCTGATTTCACTTTACTTTTTTTTTCCCAGTAAAATATTGAAATATTTAATTCTGTAAGCATCCAAATGTTTCAAAAGGAACACCACAATGTTTTGTTTCATCAAAAGAATTTGTTGTTCTGTGTGCCTACAAATGGCACTATTATGTAAAGATACTCTGATTAGCTTGAATCAGGCACTGGAGGAATTCTAGAGCTCCCGAAATAAACTGAAAATAGACTCCAGCTGTGCTGCTGCACCAGTTTACTGCTCAGTTCTAGCTTAGGAATCTTTACACTACACTGCAAGGTACAGCACAAGCATGTTGCTTCCCTGGGAAATTCCCAAACATTGCAGCCTTTTATTCTTGTAAGAAGATCCAAGTCAGCATCCACAACACGGGTACCTACACAGAGCCCCTTTTGGTTCTACGCAGGTTCTCAGTTTCACCCATGAGCATTCATTCCCTTGCCAAACAGGGTCGTAAGGATGGCCTTAAGCAGAAGTGGAGCTGTTTGTGTGGGGACTGGACATGGCACTGCTGCAAGAGGATGGTGGAGAGATGCAGGGGGAAGGATGTGAAACCCAGCAGGGAAGGGGTGGAAATGGGGACACCCATCTGAAAGGGGTAGGAGGGACAGTTGCTAACTGCCGCTGAGAGCATGAATAAGGAGGACAGCCTGCAGGCAGCCGGAGCTTCTCAAAAGCTCAACAAAGCAACATGGCTGCCAGTGCTGGACTCACACTGCATACAGAAAATACACCATTTTCTTGCTATCAGAATTCAGGTCATTCCCTGGAAAGTTTAATCACAAATACAACAATGTGCATCATATGGAGTTAATTGTAACCACATAAAAGCAGGAAAATCAGAATGAAGGCTTTCTATTCAGCCTGCTGTGTGTCCTGTGAAGGCATTGAGCACTTTACAAAGATCAAGAATTGACTTCTGTCCAATTTTAAAGGGAACAGCTATAATTCAAGTTGTTTAAAAGCTTGCATGCAAGTCAGTAGATAATTTGAATACAGAAAAACAAATACATTTTTAATAAAGTATTACTTCTTACTTTTCTGAGAACATAATAAACAAATTCCTTCACTGGAGGAACACTGTATATTTTTTTATTCTCACTTCACCTTCTTCCCAGTTCTGTAGCTTCTCTCTTTATTCCAACCCTCACATAAACCCTTGATCATTTCATGCATACTACCTTGCTTCCCATTAAGCTTTCTTTCCTCTTTGTCTTTATTTTTATTTTATTTTATTCAAAATTTCTTCAACCTTCTTAATTGCTACTGCTTTTTTCACCTATGCCTCCTAACTACTTATGTTTTATTCCTGATGGCTACATACTTGCAATCTTTTAACCAAAATAACTAGCTAATGAAAATCAGACCTTATCTGCCTCCTTGTTCACTCTGTCCATGTTTGTACTTGATCTGCCCCATTTTTTAAGGCAAAAGATTCATGTAATTTTAAAAATCCACTATGTTCTGACTATGATTAAAAATAGAGAAAGCATGATAAAATTAAATGGGATGGTCTTTTCAGAAGAAATACTGATAATGAATTAATTTCATAGGGAACAGTGATGCATACCCTGTACAAATTAACATTGTTAAAACAAAATTTAATTTTTATGAGTCAGGAAGATTTAAGATTAATTTTCTCAGTTTTTTCAAAACTCCAAAAACAGACTGCTAAAAAACACTGAGAAGTTTTAAGACGCTATTTGAATTTCCAGACCTGCAAATGGAAATGAAGCAGAACATTCTATATTCCCCTAACATGACTGTTAGAATTACTAGTTCAACAGCATTACTGCATAAAATTTCAAAATGCAACTGGATGCCAATGAAAAAAGCAGTTTGAAAAAACCTTGGCTCTGATAGCAAGCTCCAGAGCTATCTACTGATCATCATTTGGCAAGGGCTGGGAGTACCCACAAAGCTCCATTGATCACTGAAGTTATGCAGCATAAGATACTAGACCTTTATCTAAGACTAAATGTGTATAGTGGGGGAGAAAAAAAACCAAACTCTAGAATATGTATGCAAAGGAAATATTTTTTTCAGAATTATATGGAAGACTATTACTTACATTAAATTGAAAGCCAGTATCAGTAAAAGTGGGAATCTCTCCTGGTGAAGTGTTGTTTCATGAAAGATTAGGACAAGACTGATATTCTGCATAACTATTAACATTAAAAACTGATTAAGAAAAAAAATGCATAATGAAAATAATAAAAATCTGCTATGATAAAGGACTTTGTTCGCCTCCTCTTTTGTGAGAGGGATGAAAATGTTTCCCATTTCTTCCATTGTAGTCAATCAGGAGCTGGTGGAAGGCCAGGACTTACGTTAAGTTGGTAAGGAAGATTCAGACCAGAATGTGGAATGTCTAATTAAAATTATTGTCCTTGGGAAGTGAAACACATCCTGGAGAAATATGTAAGCTAATTAAGATGTTTTGGGAACAATCTGAAGCTGCTAGCAGAAGTGTGGTAAGAAGCATCCTCATGAGAACGGTCCTCATTATAATACTAAAAGTCACACCCCTTGAGCTGGAGACCCCAGCCCAAGTGGAGACCCCTCACCTTTGGGCATGCGTAGAATATTAAAGTAATACTGTGGCTTTAAGAATAAGATGAGAAAATGTAGACCAATAGAAAACTGCTTTATGTAATTACTTATGAATATGTATAACTAGACTGCATAGATACTGTACCTGTATGAACAAGCCGGGGGGCTAGCTTTGTGGAGCTACCACCTAGCACCCAGTCTGGCGCAAAACTTGAAACAAACTGATATCTCAGATCTGTGTGTGTATCGGGTGTTGCACAGCGGGTAACGAACTCCGTTTGTGAGACAACACCATCTATTTCATTTTGACACAAGAACAATTATTGGTTTGTAATAATTAAACAGGTGGGAGAAATGGGAAGCATTTTCATCTCTTTCACAAAAGGAGAAAGAAAATGAGGCAGAATCTACTCCTCAAAACAGAATAGGGCATTGAGACAGCACTTATGGAAAAGACTGAGCAGATAAACACAGGCATTTAGTAAAACAACGCAGAAATCAAATCCCCAGAGATGCTTCACGATCTGTAAAACAAAGCAGATGATCAACTCTTCTAAGCTAAAACCAGTTGAGAGCTGTGGGCATAGGTTTTTTCTTATTATCACTCTATTTTTGAAAGATAGAGGTATGGGTATGTGGTCTGTAAGAAGCTTGAATGAAAAATACTAGAATGTTATTAGAGACAAGTTCCCAGTTATGTATTAGCAGTCTGAATAAGAGGAGCACTTATAAACACTCACCTACTGTTATATATAAGACTGATTGCAATTAAAAACCCTAACAGAGTTTGCCTTAATCACCACCTCAGAATACTACACATAGTGCTCTGTGGCATTATAATTTGTGTAGCAGCCAGCAGCAAGTGAACACAACTTCTCTATCACTGGCAGCATGAACAGCAAACGTGTATGAACAGAGCTCTTGTGTATCCCTGATTGCTACTACATGACTCCTGAAGGGGAAAAACAGGACATGACAAATTCTTTCTGCATGGGAGACAACTTTCTGTACCTACAACATCTCAGGTGGGCATTCCTATCCAATGAAACTATATCGTTCCTTACCTTAAACAACATCTTTCAGGATAAAAGCTGAAGTACACATCAACTGGCAATTGTAACATACAAAAATGCAGCGACATGACATGTTCCTTATTCATTAACCCAAGTTATTTAGAGCAGTTTATGCAGCTTTATGCACTAGAAGCAACACAACACTCAGTGAGGTCTCACTCAGTTTCAAGCCAGAGACTTTCTGTAGTGCAGAGACCATATTGCTGGTTTCCACTAAAATAATTAAATGGAGATGTGATTATAACCCATTGTGCAAAATTATGCAAAATTTGGTATTGCTTTTTATGTCAAGACAGGCCCTGAATAAAGATTAACAAATTTGTGCCTGGAACCCTTACAAAACTTTTCAGATGCATGCCTCCCAGGGACAGGATGCTAAGCAGTAGAGATGACTGGATTTGTTTGGGGATTTGGTTTTGTTTTGTTTGGGGGGCAGGGAGTGTTGTTAGCCAAAGATGCTACCCAGGTTTTGTGGCTAGATAACAAAATGGGGATGGAAAAAAGGAGGGGGGAAAAAAAAAAAGAAACTCAGGTTCTTATGAAAGCTCTTAATGGTAGGAAAACCACAAATTTTAAAGTAAACATATTCAAGTTACTTTTAAAAATATGAAATCGGATAACTTTAAGCTCCAATGTGTACACAGAGCTGCAAAGTATTTATCTTAAGAGTAGAGTCTGTCTTGGAGTGTTTGCAATTTGAAGAGCAGCTTAGTAGTCCTCCTACATAATCAGGCACTACATCTCTAGAACACTATTAGAAGGAAGTGCTACTCTGGCACTTGCTTCTTGAAACCTAATCCAGAAAAACTTCAGTGCAAGCTTTAATTTAAACACATAGTTACACTGGGAAATAATTCAGAATGTGCTTTTGTACCATTTGGGACAACTTAATTATATTTTGTCATTCTTTCTGTGGATCCCTTAAACTTTCAGAATCCTCTTAAAGCACTGATCATTTTAAATTATATCATAGTGTCATATACTGTTCGGAGATATCATGGCCCTCTTTGGAGGTATCACATGTTAAACCATAGATGAAGTAATGAACTTGGACTTGATGAGCAACATGACAAAATTCATTGTGTCTGAAGCAAAATATAAAAATATGTTTCTATACTTAAAACAAAGGAATATGAAATGGATCAGTATTCCTTTAACTATTAGCTAATTCCTAATTAACTAACATCTTATCTACTAAAATAATTCTGAATGAATAATCATTTCTGATTTATTCTAGAATAAGAGCACCTCCAAAGGGAAAGCAAGTGGCTTAATTCAAATTCCAGTTTGAGTATTTATTTGGATTCACCCTCAGCCAAAATTAGCTAAATAAGTAGTCAAGCTTTAGAATCAAAAATAACAGCACTTGTGCACATTTTCACAGATTTTAATAAAAAAGAATTTATAGAAAGACTTCTACAGGCTCTCTACAGAAGACAGAACAGTTATCTTAGAGTAATTTAAATCATTGTTACAAGATAAAATTTGGCTAGCCACTAAGGTTCTACTTGAATTCTTTACCTTCTGCACAGGTCATTCCTCTCAATCTCACCATTTGTTTTTCATAATTCTTTTTAAAATTATTTTTTATGACCAAACACCCAAATGGCAAATAAGAATTTTCAAAAATCAACCTTTAGGTACTGAGCTCTGTTTTGGCTCCTGTCTGCTGTTCTGACTCTTTAAAAGCCTACTTTGATTTTGTCCTAATCATCTCTTTCTGAGATCTATTCTTCTCTCGGTTTCCTTAAATCACTCAGTGCATTACCTATGAGTTGTAAAAACAGCACGGGTCCATGAATTTTTGTCTACCAGAAGTTGGTAGACTCCAAATTTATTTGAAGTTATTTGTTTTGTTTTCCCATGGCTTAATTTTCAATTATTTTTATAATTTTTTCTCCTTCAGGACTTTCATCTTTTTCATCCCAAGAACTCTGAATCTCCTATATTTATGCTGCTAAAATGGTACAGCATTTGTAACCTTGGCACATTTGTACCTTAGTCCAAAACTAGAGTAATGTACTTATCTTGCCACTCACTCTTTTTCTTTGCATCTCTTCAATCTGCTTTCATCATCTCTAGTATCATTTCAATAATTTCTCAAACTCTAAGAGCCTATCCAGTATTGAAGTGCCTCTGTTCAATAAGCACTCAGACACATACTTAGTACATAAACTGTCCTCCCATCCTTCTCTCAACTGTCTAAAATTTTCACTCTGTCTCCTTCCATTCGTTTCAATCTCTACAATATATGGGCTCTTATACAATATACAGCCTGTGCTTTCTTCCAAAGCAGTGATGTCAATAATGACTGCCAGGCCTTTAATTAATCTATTCTGATACAGGTAAGGATGCTAGACTCTGTCCCATCTCTGTAGTGAATTTCAATCATAAATAACACATTAAAAGTAGAAATGGCCCTCTACTTAAAAAAAAAAAAAAAAAAACCACAAAAAACCACACACCAAAAAAACCCACCCACCCACAACAAAACCCACCAACAAACAATAGTTAACAAAGCATTTTAAAGCTATTTGATATTCCCTCATGAATGAAAACAGCTATTACTAGGCCAGTTAATTCTGGGAAATACATTCTTCAAAACAAATTCATTATCAATAACTATCAATACTGCTACAATTTGAGTGTCTCAATAACACAAATTATTTATAATCTTTTATGTTGAAAATAAAAATAAAGAATTTATATTTTCAGAAACTGTACAAGAAAATATTATACTGGAATTTAATTGCAAGTTCTTTTCTCAATATGCCATACTGGTTTTAATAAAATTATAAATTATAAACCACACAAAATCTGACAGTTCTAAAAATGAATTTAGCAATCAGTAATGTCCTCAAAAAGCCATTACATTTTGCAATGCAGCCAACAAAACTATGCAGTGACACTCCATAACACCCACCAAAAATCTTCCAAAGCCACACAAAAAGCAATATATTTTTAGTGCTTGAAAAAACAATGAAAACATACATAATTATAAGCACATTTAAATTTTTTGCTTCTTTTAATTGGCAGAAAACGGAGAAGAATGCAATCCAGGGCCCTTCAACCCCGACAAATGGCACAGGGAGAGAGGCCGCCTGACACCATCAGGCAGCCCTAAGCCTACTCTTTTTCAAACAGAGGCCTCTGATTCTCGATTTGAACCACCAAGAGCAACCTATCTCCTGTTCTCAAGAGCAATCAGGAAGGCAGCTTTGGTTCCTTTCTTCAGCAATCCAGGAGAGGCAGAACAGTGTAAGCCATAACACTAATAGCAAAGTATATTTTTTCAGTGGATAAGTTGGACGAGCAGCTTTCTGCTCTTCATATGCCTTCTCTCTTCAGGCATATGAAGCTTTGCTGGGCTGAGGGGACCTGCCACGAGCTACTGGGTGTTTGAGTTCGAAACCCATAAAAGCAAAAAGAGGGAGCATCCCTTCTCTCAGAGCTATTTTTTTTTTTCAGTTCGTCTGATGAGTCATGGATTGTCATCATTTGAATTACACTTTCAAGCTCTTCTATAGAAACACAAGGACTAAAAATACATGCTTTTAATGAGAGCTGAGATTCTGCCACAGTCACATGGCTCCCCAATTAGTCCATTCTGCCTTCGTTTTGTTTCTTCAATGCTTGGTGAACTGTAATTCTCTGTTTGTGACATCAGGCTCATTTCCACAGCAACCAATTGAATTATCCCCCAAAATCTTTATAATAGGGAATAAGCAGTAGGAACAGATGAACTCTTAAGAAACAAAAGCTTCTCACTGTTTACATGCAGATGTCCATAGAAACAACCAAACAATAAAGGAAAAGAAATATGGAAGATACATAGAAACACAGGAAATGTCACAAAGGCATAATCAATGTTTATACATTTTTACAGTGTATAAATACACGTTCGGTAATTTTATGACCATATGTCAGGTTTGTAATAACCACAATATGTGTTCAACGCCTGTAACAGCTGATGCTGCAACACTGGGTGTTAATGACTGGCAGCGTGTATCTGTGCAGCCTCAATTCTAGAAAGAAATCATTATTTTTGACAGAGGAAACAGAAACCAAGGTGAGATGACACCATTTGCCTTTCAGGATTCTAAGACAGGAGGTATCGCTGCCAGCCACCGCACACCATGGATCCCACAGACACAGAAACTTGAGAACTAGGGTTTCTATTTTGGACTTTGTAGGAACTCTTTAGATTTGCTTCTTGCAACAATACCCTTGAAAATGGAAATGCATAGTCATTGACTTTTCCCCTAAAGACTTGCTCATAATTCCCTTCTCTTGCAACAAAGGCCCAGCATTTGGGAGCCTGACTATATTATTCAAGAACCATGGATCTACCTGCATGTCTAAGAGTTAACACAATCCCTGTTACTATTGGCAGTGCTAGGGTTCTGACTAAGTTAACCTTTCCCAGATACCTCAACAGCCACATGCCCTCAGTGGAAACACTGGAAACTTAGTAGCATAATCTAGAAAAGAACATGATTATCCTAAAAATAAAGGTCAAACACTATCCAGTCTCAACACAACCAATTCAATATCTGTATTGTATTGAACTATTGTGTTTCACTGCTCAGTGGGCCGAGCAACCATTACAATCTTCTCCAGGTGTTGTGATCACCTTCTCTCCCCCATTCTCCCAGATGAAGCAGATGTGCAAGATGGTTGCAAGTAAATTATCATCTTCTAGTGAGGCCACCAAGTGCTCTTGATGATGGGACAGTGTCCTATTCATCACACAGCAAGCATGGCCAGTGCCCCTCTGTGCTCACATGATGGGTTTGTAATAATAACAGCCTCTTCTAACAGTATTTTATCTCTGGAGCCTGGGATCAATGCAACTTGGTACTATCTAACAGGCTGCATCAATTGTTTCCTTCTCTAATTCCTCTAACATTTCTTCCATATGAGATCTAAGTAGGTACAAGACTTTGACACTTTCACTAGCTTTCCTAAAATGGGCAAATAAAGTGTGTTAGCACTAGCACAACCAAGACCATTTGCTCCATAATGGTTTTGTTACCCCTAAATGAAATTTGCAAGTTTCTGAGACATCGTATTTTTGACCCTGCAACTCAATCATTCAGGAACCAGAAGCAGCTCTTTAGGACAGGAATTGAAGCTAAAACCAGCTGGTGCTTCATTGAACTGATCCTACTTTGGACCAATTAGTCAACATCTTTAAAAATTTTGAATTACAAGTTTACTCTAAAGGCCTACTGCCTTCTCTGCTTTTACTAAATGGACTAAGTCTCTTTCTGTTATGATATATGACCCCTTGCTAGCAGTCTCCAGTCAACAGCATGCAGCAGCCAGTAGTCTTGCATTTTGCTGGCTATAATCCCTTTATATCAGAACTCCTGAACAAGTCAGATATTTCTGGGAGCATCCTCTGTTCTGCAGAGGAATAGGGTATCTTATAAACAGCACAGTATGTCCCAATTTTGCCATCTGATAGTCACAAATGCATATAAATTCACTATTTTCCACTCTTAAAACATGTCTCCCTGCAGCTGGCATACTAAGTTTCTTGCAGTCAGAAGACAGGGGAGGATCCCTGACATTAGCTAAGACATGAACAAAATACTGTAATAAGATCACTTTAGGATACTCAAAAAGTCACTCAGTGTGACTTTACTTTGTGCCATTACTGCGTACAATTAAAATAAAGTTCTAGGAAAGCCATTAGTTCCTAAATGATTGTTTTACGTTAGAATATATAGTAGCCCAAGAGGGACTGAAAGGACTCAAATGCATTTGCCTTTGTCATGAAATAAAGTAACTCCTGAATAATTTGATAGACCCTTTAGTCAAAGTAAGGAGGTCAGCACTCTCTTCTGCATTGTGCCTTTCCCTAAATAACCTGTTGTAACTTAAACAAGTTGGATGCCCTTCTTCAGTATGGGGATGGAAGCAGGAAACAGGTTCTGCATGAGCGTCCCACCTGACTGCCATGAGAGGGTTCCTCCTTACTCACAGTTGTGGACAGACTCAATATGACACTGTTTATCCTAGACAGGTTAACTGGAGAACTGACTGGCTTCTGTTTGGGTAAAATCATATCTGCTAGTCACAGATAGGCATATATCATGGCAGGAACACTAAGCATTTTAAGTAATTAGAAAGCACCCCTCAGAGATCCAGTTCTTACCTATCCAGTATCATACCTATCTTACATTCTCTTCAAAACCTAACACAGAATTCCTGATGAGAGAAAGGAAAGAAATCCACCAATACTTCTGCAGCTGACATTGGTGCCCAGCTCTCCACCCCCCACAACAACTTCATCTATGAAACAATCTTCAGAGGCCAAGTCCCAGCTATGACTGATTAAGCAAAAAATACAAAAACTTTGTATCTTTTCTATTCTGGATTTCAGTCTAACAGAAGTCATAAAGTTACATCTAATATCCTCATTAGTGCAGACTGCATATAACCACCTTCCTTTCGACAGAGTTCAGCTTTTTATAAGAATAAATCTGACTAGAGCCTAAACCTATCAGATATAATATTTCTATCTCATTTTCTCTAAATTGGTACCACACAGGAATGTGCACCAGGGATTTAAATCCACAGATCTTAAGAAAAAAACCTACAGTGTTGTATCAATAAGCATAGTTCATCGTTCACCTCTCAGAAGAACTAAAGCAAGTGCCCCACCAAACCCTTGAGTGGGACTCCAGTTTCTCTTAGATTTTTAGCACCCAGTCACAGACTCAGAACTAGGATTCGGATTCCACAGACCATCAACCGGCCCCTTTTTCTGGCCACTCCATCCCCAGCAGGCCTTGCATGCAAAGACGGGATCTCTCACTAGATTCCTTATTCTTCCCCATGAAGTTCTCCAAATGCACGGAATATCATACAGGCAGCACTGGCAGACTCCATCTTTCAGCCAGTCTGACAGGCTCTGACAAAACTTTATGAAAACTTAATTTCCTCCATCTTTACTAACAGCAGCAGAAACACCACACTCCTAAAATCCAATACTTGGGGTAAAACTATTCCCAGTAATCACCAGCAGTTTTCTCTCTCCACTTTCCAAACAGTCAAAAATAGCTGGTTTTAGCAATCTGTATTCTTTGATGAGGCCCATTCCCTCATTAGAATCAGCACAATTTCATGTGGCATTAAAAGCCTGAGACCCTCTGAAGGATTGTGTAATAGCCCATAGCTGTTGGTGACCAGTATGAAGTTTCCCGCAGGTTATCATTTATACCCATTGTAAAAGAAAATCTTTTCCATCTGTGAGGGTCGCAGAATCAAACCCACCCAAAAGTCTCTGGCAACTTAATTCTGGACCAAAACTTCTGCTGACCTTCCTGTTTTTCTTCAGAGATCTTTTTCACAAGTTCCTCCTTCCTGTTCCCTATAAAATTCTTACACTGTTCTTGCAGTAGCTATTGATGCTACATCAAAAGATGCTGCAGCTGCTGATGCTGTTCCTGTTCTCACAGCCATTTCAGTAGCACTCCAACATCTATTTCTATCTTCAGGCTGTGACAGTCTGCCCAAGTTCTCCACCAGCCTGGGAAAAAAATCACTGCCAAAAGTTTTGCAAAAAGTCTTTTTCAGGCTTTTTCCTCAGGGCACATTTTGTTGACAAACTCAAAAGGACAACACAAAACCAAGCTATTTCCCCAGAGTGCACATGCCGCCAGAGCTCAGAGGCCTTTTCCTCCACCTCTCTCCGCCTACTAAGGGAAGGGCAGACCTTCCTTCTTTCTTTTAAAGCCTAGCTGAATCATGAAAGAGTCTTGCTTTAACTGTTTCCAATCCCTTCAATATTTTCTCACTTGCTTTTGGAGCAGGATCCTCTAAACTTCCTTAACATATAATTGGACTATAATAGCCATAAAACTTCATTTAAGAAAAAGGATACAAAAAACCCTGTCCAAACTAATCGAACTTACCATACAGATAATAATCACAATGAAGCTATTTATATTGTTTCTCTCTAATGTCCTTACAATTCAGGCTGCTGTTAGGAGTAGTACAGAACTATGCACATATTTGGTACTATACGGTTTAGGTGAAACAGTCTCTGCCTGAAAAGTCCTGTATGTACATTACCCTATGCAATTTAAGTGACATTTTTATGCAGAAAAACCCCTGCATCTTTTTGCCTTTCTTTCCTACAGCCAGCACTGATCACGAAATCTAAAGGAGAAAAAAAATATGAATTTTCTTCTCTTGAGTGCACGTATTTCCCTAGAATCTTCAGGATTCGGTGTCGGTTACATTATTTTTGTTATTGTTATTATTACTACTTTATAATGAGCACAGCAGTTATCTCAGTTCTCTTTCTTTTCACATATTCTTCTAAGGCATTTTAAAACCAGGCAAAGATCTAAAGCAAAATATTTTCTACTATTCTCTCTTCAGAACAAGAGGACAGAGGAGATTTCTAATTTGACTGGCAAGGAGGACACAGAGGAACTGCCTTTGGAAATAATTATTCTTCCAAAAACCACACACATGCATATTAACTGCAAAGAGCCAAGTATTAGGTAACATGCTCTTTTAATTCTAGAAATACATTTTCCTTCTTTTTAAAGTAATATTTGAACTGTTCAAAAAAATTCATTTGAAGCTCCCAATTATTTAAGTGTGGTGAGCAGACGAAGAAAGGTCTTAAATTGGAAGTATAAAGTTGCCTTGAATTGAGATCGAAAATAATTTGGTAAAATGAAATTATGGATATTCCTTGGATTAATTTACTGGAAGATATTCACTTACTATTAAGTTCTGAGTATCACTTAGGGGGAAATGTTTTGTGATTAGGAACAAGTGGTGGAGAACTCATTCTCCCTTGCTGTTCAGTTACATTTATAGAAATTGGGAAAAGCTAGTATGTATTCAGGAAAGAAATTTTACATTCAGGGTTTGTGTTCACCAGACAGTACACTTGGATAAAGCTGAGAATCATACTATAAATATGTGATGAAGATGACAGGCAGACAAGATGTGTTAGGAACTTCTCAATGGGATACCAAGGACAGTATCTTGCACACAGAGCCAGGAGCAGGCCTTCTTTGTTTAACTATACTTGCAAGAGTAGACAGGCTATCATCAAGCTGACAGAAGATCAATTAAAAGTGGAACTACACTGAACTGGAGCATTGTCTTTCAGTCAGAAAGTGAAAAGCACGTGTCCCTGTCCGAGCACTAGAATCCATGTGAGGAGTTTAACAGGCTTTATAGTGAAAGATTCACACACCTACTTTAGTGACCAAAAAGGGGATTTAGGCTGAATTCAGACCTCGAAGCCCAGGACAGCTGGATCTATAATGTCCACACTCAATCAGCTGCAGTTCTGCACATATAACCTAACTCTGGAAGTACTTTAAGCTTATTATCTGTGCAGCCTGTATCTCAATATGGTTTGAAAATCGCTTTACATGAGTAAAGTCAGTTGATGCAGAGGAGAAGCAACTCATCTAGGCTCCTCCTAAGTTCTGTTACAGTCTAAAAATAAGAAGAGGCACTTAATTTCTCTCTTAGAACCTGGATGGACCTGTTCCTCTGCCATTCACAGAAACCCTAATACTTGCAGATGCGACCGATTTCAGTGAAGTCTGGCAGCAACAGTCATCTTCATAAAACAGGTGGAAGTGAGACAGGCTTGCCTTCTGGTTAGGGGAAAGACTGAGGACATGTGTTCAAATGGAGGTCCAACCTCAAAAGACTCAAAATGAAATCCTTCAACTCCTACAAGTGTGTCCTGTCTGCTATGCAGTAGAATAGTCTGGGTTACCACCCCTTCCAATACTGGATCACAACTAAGGCTATCAGACCAGAATGGTGGAGGGCCGTGGCTGGGGGCGTCACACAAGCAGAACACTGTATCAGCTGTAGGCAGCTTAGGTTGAGGGGATTCAGCTTGAGAAGGGAACTCTGAGAGGGTTTTTTCTGACCACAAAGCAAACATGCAGAACACAGGCAAACACATTTTAAAGAGAATATTTTCTGGGTGGATAGGCACATGAAATGCAGAACACCAACTCCTCTCCTGAAAATAAATGAGCAAACTTTCTTAGCCAAATTTACTTAGGCTCCAAAGAGAAGCAGAAATTGAAATACACCCTGTGCTTAAAGCTTCCTACTGGTTAGCGCAAGGCACCTCAGCACATCCCCTCTTTGGGCTCACCTGCTGAAGGTATCTGTTTTGCATCAATGATAGTAGATGCTGTGAATCATCAACACTTAGTATTTGAGCACACCAATATGATATAGAGGTGTAAGTGTGAATTCTGAATTCTATCCACTGAGCTCATGTCAGTCTAGTACACTCCTCTCTAACAGTTTTTTTAAGAATTTCTTTATGTTTTCTTTTAATTAAGCCTTTACCATTCAGTATTATTACTTTTTATTTGCACACCAAAATGTATGTACACTAATACAACAGAAAAAACTCTTTCTGTAGGTCTTATTGTTTGAAGGGCTGTAGTATTTTCTTTCAATCTTACGCATATTTTATTATCAAATACCTGCATAAATTGACTCAGATTAAAAAAAAATATCAAATATATGTTTCTATCATGAACTTCATATTTCATATTTCAGCTTGCTGTTGTATTGGGTTTGCATGGCAAGGTTTTGGTAGCACGGGGGCTACAGGGATGGCTTCTATGACAAGATGCCAGAAGCTTCCTCCATGTCCAATAGAGCCAATGGCAGCCAGCTCCAAGACAGACCTGCCGCTGGGCAAAGCTGAGCCCATCAGCAACGGTGGTAAGTGCCTCTGTGATAACGTATTTAAGAAGGGCAAAAAACTGCTGCGCAACAGCAGCTGAGAGAGAGGAGTAAGAATATGTGAATGAAACAACTCTGCAGACACCCAGGTCAGTGAAGAAGGAGGGGGAGGAGGTGCTCCAGGCTCCGGAGCAGAGATTCCCCCACAGCCCGTGGTGAAGACCACAGTGAGGCAGGCTGTCCCCCTGCAGCCCATGGAGGTTAACGGTGGAGCAGATACCTACCTGCAGCCTGTGGAGGACCCCACACTGAAGCAGGTGGATGCACTCGAAGGAGGCTGTGACCCTGTGGAGAGCCTGCTCTGGAGCAGGCTCCTGGCAGGACCTGTGATCCCATGGAGAGAAGCCCACGCTGGAGCAGGTTTGTTAGCAGGACTTGTGACCCTGTGTGGGACCCACGCTGGAGCAGTCTGTTCCTGAAGGACTGCACCCCATGGAAAGGACTCATGCTGGAGCAGTTCGTGAAGAACTGCAGCCCATGGGAAGGACCCACATTGGAGAAGTTCATGGAAGACTGTCTCCCGTGGGTGGGACCCCACGCTGGAGCAGGGGAAGAGAGCGACGAGTGATAGCGCAGCTTGGTGAGCACCTGGCATCCAGCCAAAGTGAACCCACCACAGTTGTACAAGAGTAATTCTGGTTCCGGTGACCTCATTAAGTAGATGTGACTATCAGCCACTAAGAGTATGATCCAAAGTCACTGACATCCAAAGTAGACAGGTTTTTGGGAGACTATACTCTTTGTTCCAGAATTCACTTCAGGCCTGATTCAAACTAAAATAGGGATTATAAATATTGTATTTTGTAAATTCAAGAAAGTATACCTGTTAAAAATTTCCATAGTTAAAATAATGTTGTAATTTAGGTAAGATTTATGAAGTAAAGTCTATACACCAAACTGAATGAAAGGCAGAGCAAATGACACCCCCACATATCAGCAGGTGAATAGAAAACAAATCACTTGCTATAAATTCCCTACTGTATTCCGGAGTCCTTCAGTGAAACCCACTCCTTAGCACAAGGCAAGGCTGGGGGCTCATCACTAATGCTTGTTGGCGGGCAACTGTCACAAAGTCAAACCTCCCTACTGTGTTACCTTCTGACACCCAGATCATCTCTCCTTCCTGCAGGAGACCCACTGGTCCCTCAAGTCACATGCTGGAGAGAAGTGTGCAATGCCTTTTTTTTCTTTTTCTTTTTTTTTTTTTCAAATAAATCAAACTCCACCAAGCCAGCCTAACTCTACTAGAATTTTGGTGATTTTTCAGTTCACTATCTTGCCGTGTTCAAAAAGACAACGAAGTATCAAAGCAATTATATACTCAAATTTCATAAAATCCCACATAATTTAATTACTATATAGTAATGAGTAAAGGCATCTACTGTCACAACATTTCATATTTCTGCATGTTAGATAAAAATGTATCAAATTCAAAAACGTTGGATCCAAATAAATATTTTGGCTTTTTAAATTGCATTTTAAAGTCTTAAATCATGCATTTAAAGATACTGCTATTCAGTCATTTAGCAAAATTAAATTGGACAGCTCAGAAATTCAAAATAAGGCCCATATCTGGGTTATATTCCCTTGGCATTATATATCAAAGTCTATATACCATTAATGATTTTTTTTTCTAATGGCCTCAGAAATTGAACTATTTATACAAAGATGCATCACATTTCACATTTTTGAGCAACTAACATCCTTTTATTCCAGACAAGGAGAGGAAGTTTGGAGGACACCATGTCTTTCTTTTATATACACACACAAACCTGAACACAAACAAATACAAGCAATTTCACCAAATAATTTATCCCGATACAAACAGTTCTATTAAAGCAATGGCTCTGAACTATGGTGTGTGCAAGAAGTGCTGGAGGAGCAAAGGGAAGCAGAAAGAAAACTAATATATTAAATGCCCTTTTTTCCCCATAAGGAAGATGACAAATATTTTGGCAAATGCTGCATTGAAGGCTTAAATTATAAGAATGCATTAAAAAACCCCCACCACATAACTTTTCTATCTCTCCCTATTAGAAGTCTTCAATTTCTGGTATTGAAAAAAATAATGAAGAGTAATTTTAAAATATTTTCCCAGGAAGAAGTAAATATTTTCAGAAGTAAATATGTTGGTTTTTTTTTTTTAAACTGCTATACTACGTTTACTATCCATTTGGTGATGTAATTTAAAAGAAACAAGCTTATTCATATCAAATGTGTAATACAAAATTTTCTTTGCAATGGTCTCTGAAGGCAACAGAATATCAATACAAAATTTGGATGTGTTCTTTTTAAGCTCAGTGTAATTGCATCTTGTTTCCCTTTATTTAACGTTTCTGTGAATTACATACAAATAAAAGAGCTACTAAAAAGCATGGATATTTTCATTTCGCAGTTTCATACTAGATCTTTAAGGCCTTCTTTTAAGGAGGAGGTCCTAACTGATTAAATACCGGACAGGTATCAATGTCTCATATTCCACTATGAAATGAGAAACAAATAGCTCCTTACTTGGTAACATCATTAAGGATTTAAAGCAGTATATGGAGCAAATTTCCTTCATCTCTGTAGCTTATCCTTTGAGACAAGAAATTGGCACGAGGAGGAAACATACTTTGTTAATAAATAGAATACTTTAAACTATACAGCAATTGTAGAAAACTGAGACTCAAATACATCTGTTCCAGACAGTGTCATGTAAATATTTCTACCTGATTTTTTTTTGTTGTTCAATGACATTGCATTATATAAAGTATCATTCATGGCTTAACTGGTATCATGAAAGTGTTATGAATCTCAATCACATTCCAGTGGAATGTACTATTAAAGTTAACTCTAATATTAATTTTATGATCATTCTGTTAGATGACTACACTGAAATACAATTAAGTATATGCTGTGATGTCATAGGCCGAGCAACACAAGAAAACCCCAATCAACAGTCTTCATTTTAGCTTATATGCAAATGTTTCCTTTAGTAATGAATCAACAACATTCATAAATCATATGAGATTTTCTCAGTTTTTAGAAATATAAATTTAGATTATTTATCATACAGGAAAACTTCCTAGATGTTCTTGACCTTTTCCAGTTCAGTTATCAGGCTTCATAAACTGCCTCCTAAATCGAACTTCTCATGATTTAGTATCTGACTTCTAAGCACGTAATTCTGAGCCATTTAAGTTGCTCAGGCAACTTAAAGGAAGTTTTGCCTGAGCAATAACTAAAGAACTGGATCTTCAGCTTACAGTTTTTTGTTTCCTGCTCTTTCACAGGACAATTGCTCCTTCACATTGTTTATAGTGTTAGAAACATCTTCATATTGAACACCTAGATGTGTTTCTCCTGGAATCTCCATGTTTCCTCCATGACTGAGCAAGCCTTCTTTTTACCTACAAACCCCACTCTAGTGGCCTACAAATTGTTATGGTGAATTTAAGGTGGCAAAGCCATAAAAATACACTCTCCAAATACCCACAGTCACATAACCCATAGTCAGTCTATGTGGTACCATACTGGATAATAATTGTTCAGTTTAAAAAAAAAAAAAAAAAGAAGTTACAGACCCGAACTGATTTTTTTCCCCTCCAAAGAACAAATATTTTGGATTAAAAAACATAAATGTAAACCATAATTTAACCTCTTACTTGACAGTGAATAATATCAAGAATATAATAATATTATGCTGTGCATTCAAAATATTCTTAACTTTTAATTAGCCATAAAATCACATATTTGAAAAATTACTTACATTCCGCATATTTCTGAAGCTGAGAGAACTCTCCAGGACTAAGGTTAACCCACTTCTCCTGGCTCGTCATACTGGCAGTAAGGGTCCTCGTTAAATATTAGAAAAACATTCCCTTTGACCCAGGTGACATAAACTCCATAAAGATTCGTAGCTTCAGTTCACAGTGCCTGGAGACTGGAGAGATGGCATCAGTCTATGTGGATGAAGTTTTTGATGCTATGAACTGTTCCCAATGTGTTGGTTCAGTGGTGAGTTACAGCACTGTTAAAAGAAGAACAAGCATTAGAAGCATATATGCCAGTTTTATTATTGAAATAATTGTAACTAATAAATATTTTCTTACATACAGTTTTGCTCAAAATTTTTCCATACAATATTTGTCCATAAATAGTTTCATATGTATTTCCAAATTTTATTTTTATAATTCCAAATGCTTATGTACAGCACTGATAATAAAAAATTATTGATTGTTTGTGATCAAATTGTATCTGGATACCTTGTGTGGGGATGTTTCTGTTTCAGTAACAACCACTGCAATGGTAGATACTATCTATCAGTAAACTTAGTTCCCTATGATTTTAAAATGGGATTCAGGTAACTGGGTTTGTATCCAGTTATGTTGTCATACAGTGCTGTGTGGCCTTGTCAGAAATGTTCTGAAGCTTCTAACTCCCCATGTCAAAAATGAAATGGATTCTGCAGTTTGGTAAAAAATTCACGAGAGCTATATAAATATTAACTATTCTAACAAAATAGTAGGGGTTTGATTTCTAGAATGTCACAACATTGCTGAAGTCAGTACTGAAAATCAAATATAAATGTTGGAACCGTTGCAAATCAGTTCAGAAAAAAAAAAGATCAAACTGTGGGTGCCATCTCATTCCGATTTTATGCATTTTTTTACCCCCATAGGACAGACCTTACAAAGGCAATGCATTACCAACACCACTCCTTGCACAACAGGTAGGATACTTTTAATCTAATTTTAGCCATCTGGAAGTCAGGTTTCTCATCCCAGATTGTCATCTAGGGCTCTCTCTTTAATCAGGAGAAAGAGACAGGTGGCCCAGACAGCAATTAATCCCTCCAGTTTCAACATAATCTTAAAATGTGATGAATTGCCGCCTTGTGGTATTTATCTTTCGCTATTGATTACAGAGGTTGCCTAGATGACAAGTTTAGACTAGAAAGCTAATTTTAGACCATAAGTGGAATCTCTTTATATGCCTAGCAATGTGTCATTTACAAGGGTCAGATTACAAAAAGAGCAGAGGAAAAATTCAGTCCAGAAGAGACTGACACAGTAATGGAAAGAGTGCTAAGGAGGAAGATGTTGGCAGCTAGGAGAGGAGAGAAACAGGAGCAAAAATGTCATAAGGGGAAGAAAACAAAAGAAGAAAAAAGAAAAAAATAAATAGAGTAGCTAGGAATAGAAGCATATGAAGAAAGATACACTAACCCAATGATAGACAACATCTTTTTTTCCTGTCTCATATATGTGTGTATCATTTCTGGACAAAGAAATTCGGGAAGAAACACACCTTAGTCCCAGAGAATGCTTTCATTGCTCTCAGGCTCTTCTTTGTGTATGATTTGAGTATATGTACCTATATTATGAGCACGTAAGGTTATCCAAATACAACAACAACTACTTGGCAGCTGTCTTGTCTTTTTAAAATTGAACCAGAAGAGAGATTCCTACGCTCTTCATCTCCTCAAGTTAAAATAAAACATAAGGATAAGTTAGAGAGGCAACATCTAGAAACATTGATTGAACAAATAACAAAAACTAACAGGAGCATGGAGACTGGGATGGAAAAAGCAACATTGATGTGGATAATGTTGGCCAAGTGTAAGGCACATCAGCCCTCAAACAGCAGTGAATCAACGTCAGTGCCAGAAAAAGGGCAGTAACTACAAAAGCTAAAAGTGATATTCAATAAGAAAAGCCATCATTCTGTCTTGAGAACCTCTTATTTATGACAAGAGAAAATAACTATGGTCAACAGGGACATTTTAATCAAATTAGAGATGTTTCATTTCTGGCAGTTGATTAGATTGTATTGAAGACAGTTTTATTTCTTCAAAGAGATATATTTTCTCATATTCTTGACAACTGATTAGGTTTTACTGAAAATGGTTTTATATTTGCATAGCTGATTTAATAGAACCAGAATTTTCTACCACAATTTCATCCAGTATTACTTTTTGTATTCTTAATTACATTAGCTTCATTACCTGTAAAAGCTAACATTGCTGAATGCTGTACATTTAGAGATTATCTCAATTATTTAATATGAATATTTGTGATAAGCAGCCTACCATTAGAATTGCTATCTCTAGCAAGGTCGTAAGTGCTGTGTGCTCTAAACTGATCAATCTACTCACATCCAATACCTTTAGCTGACCACTGTCTATAGGGTTTGTTGTATACACACTACATGGGCAGTGAAAACAGTTGTTCTCCCATTGACTTCCCCTTCTTCAACTTCGGATCTATATGACCACCCCTGATATCCTTTCCCCTTTACCAGACACCCAGGCTCTACTGCCTACGAACAGTGTTGCAAGAAAAGGTACACGACCTGAATGAGATGGGAGCAATAGAAAAATTTAGTATGGGCACAGCAGTCCACAGGAAAGAAGATGTAGCCTGCGTGTAAGCCAGCAGAGTTATCATGGAAGATACAACAGAGTTTAAGGCTACATTATTATCTTGGAAAACTCTCCAAATGCAAGTTCCTCCCTTTGAAAGGGAAGACTGTGGGGGACCTAGTGGAACTAATTTGCCAAGTTTAATCTGGGAACAGTAATGGGGAGGTAGGCGGTCCTCTGAGGATGACTTGGTCTTTGGACTGCAGCCAGGTCCTGTACACCACCTCAGTGCGCATGATGCAGGAATATGCAAATATAATGGAGAAAATCTCAGCAAAAGGAACCATATAGAGGCTTCCTTTTTTAGCTTCCTATTAAGCTCTGCCGCAGAGGAGTCCTAAATAAGGAAAGGTACCTGCTCCTTGCATCCTTTAGTTTTCAGTTAAACCTTTTATAGTGGCATTTTCCCATTTTATATAGATAATAATGTAGATATAAGAAATCAAGCACATTATACAGGTGCTGAGGACAAAAGTCATCAATGCATATTTGTGTTATATGGGGTGTGCCATTTGTTAAGGTAAACATTTCAAGATCACCTATATCTTACACAAGGTCTTAATTTCTGCAGAAGAAAATACTAATTTACATTCTCTTTTTCAGTAGTGTTTAATTTAAATGCATTCTTTTGAGCTTTATTTTAGTGTTCTTTTTCTCAGTACTCCAGGAAGGTCATGCAGTGAGAAACCTATACATAAGTACATGAAGAGGAAGGCAGTAAAGCAGTAACAGGGATAACACTATCACACAGGTTAAAAAAAAAACAAAAAAAACCACCAACCCAAACCTTGAACTAAAACATTAATCAAATGTGCTTGCTGGCAAGCAAAACAAAAATCAGCAGCACTAAACATATACAAACAGTGATTTGACCTCTCCATGCAGAGATAAATGCCTTTGAAGAACAGACTATAGTTAAAATACACAGGATGTCAAGTAGGGAACTCTTCCACCGATCCTCTAAGAGTTTGACCTATTCCAGGAAACTCAGATCTGTGCACACATTTTGTTAGTATCTGCTTAGGCAAGATTCACAGCCCTCTCAACCAGACACAAAGCAGGCCTTACAAATAAGAGAAATCAGAAACACTACATTAATAAACCATTCATTTTATCACAAAAAGAATTTAAAAAAAAATTCTTCCTCCTCTATCCACTGACAATAAAAAGTCTTAGAATTCCAGTCTCTCTTTTATAATGTGTTTTCTTTCTGGATTTGAGGGTTTATTAAGTTTTCTGTCAGGATTTCTACCAGGCCACATACCCAAACTAGGAAGCAAAGCTTTGTTAAAAACTCTACAAATCAAATTACTTAGCATTCAGCCAACAATGCCAACAAACTTTCCAGGAATTCCCCATGCCACTGAAATCCTCAGTTGCTCTGTAGAAAAGAGGCTGAGCAGAGGAGAAGGGAAAGCAATATACAATGGAGGAAAACACAAATATAAAGGCACATCCCCTATACGACAAATCTCAACACTCAAATCATCTCATTACACCTCGTGAAGTCCTCACTGCAAGGAAAGAGCAGCTTTCAGGAAGGGGGCGAGGGGGGGGGATTATTTTCAGTCCTACAAAACCAATCAACAATACTGATTCCAGAGGACGACTGTGGCCTGTGCAAACATGTCCAGCTCCTCAACCAACCCACCTCCCTCCGCTTTCTCCTGAAAGGCAGGAGAGCTTCTTCTGGGGAGTCCATCCTCACTGCCGTGACTGAGAGCATGAAACTCTTCTTAACACATCCCTTAGGGGATTTTTCTGTGTTCACCATTAACAGGGAAACCTAAAACAGCCTAGAAACTGTCTTTTGGAATTACTCAGCCATTTTTTGCTTTCTACCAGCCCTTAGATAATGTACTTCTCACATACAATTTCATCATTAATTGCCAGTTACTCCATAAAGGGGGCACAGGGTAAGGCTGATGGCAAAAAGGGGTGCAGGTGACAAAATGACAGATCTTAAGTAAGCATCTCCCATGCTATACAAGACTGAGACCTTCAAGTCCTTTTCTCCCATTTCCCTCTGTTTTAGTATGCTCATGTTTTCATGGGGAAAGAAGGAAAAAATAAAGAAAAAAAAAAAGAGAGAGAGAAAGAACATGAACCCTAAGGAAACAAGTTTCCTTCCAGGGAAACTACAGTTCTCCACAACGTGACTGATTAGTGATTTTTGCCTGAACAATAGGAATAAATAACACGGAATATTTTATACCTTAATTGCTATGGAGGCTGAAGCAATTACCCTTTTCAAGAACTTTTCTGTACAGAATGTACTTGGTATTTCCTTCAGTTGGGTCCTACACCTTCACCACAGTTAGCTGGATCCTGTGATTTCAATGTGGGTGACATCATGGATTATCCAAAGGATAATGTTTGCATGTCAGATACCACATGCTGACACATATACATGAACCAGTGTTCTCTATTAACTCCTGCAACCAGTTCAGAAAGCGAGTACGTTCTTTTTTACTGACAAGACCAAAGCAACTTTGCACTGAAAACTGTCATTTCTGGCAAACAATGAAAAAGTACGTATTTCATCAACACTTGTAGAAAACAACTCAGCTTTCATGTGTAAAATATATTCTCTCGTGATTGTATTTTAAGATCTATGTAACATTAATATATGAGGGATTATGATGCACTATTTATTCTCTATTAATTAAGCTATTAGGATCAAAGTACATAATATTTCCCAGGCACTGAAGAACCACAGTTGCTATTGAACCCCCAGGATATTCTCTCCACTAAGGTTGCTATTGTCAAAACAGCTGAACCAAAAAAAAAAAAAAATCTAATTTCTTGGAAATGCAGGCATTATGTACAGATATACAAGACAATTTGTGTAGGTATTCCTGCAATTCATTTTACATTTTGTAGAAACAATGCCTCTAATGTCAGAAATACTCCAAATTTGCATAGTTGAAAGTTTATTCTGAAGAGTTTTGGGGGAAAAAATATCCAGTCAAAAGCATCTGCTAATCACAATTCTGAATTCTTTACTCTCAAATACAGAAGTATTATGATTATTTATAATTGCTGTTAGATTAACAGCATGGATAAAAAAAAAAAAAGAGCACCCATAACAAAACACAACAGCCTTTTCCTACATAAATTGCATATTTTACATAACAACATCCTCTTGTTTTTCACAGTATTTAGCATACCTAAAGTCATTTCAGTAGTACACATTCTTTTTCAATTTAGCAAAGGATGTTTACTGATGTAAATGAACATAATTCTGAAATATAAACTCTAAACGTTGATACACTGAAATCAGTGAAGATTTGCTTACCAAGCTGAAAATCTCTCCCTTTAAAAGAGTGACTTCAACACAACTCAAAAACAGGCATGTTTTCCTGACTACTTTATCCCCAGGTGTAGTAGTCTGGGGCATGTAAAAACATCCATTTAAATTTTAATACAAAGATATGGACTGTATTCCTCAGAGAAGTAATTATTCAAATTCACTTCCTCGAATTATTTATATGGAATATACCAGTAAACACTGGGAATACATGCAGCACAAAAACCATTTTGATAGGATAAGCAGAATGCTTGAATCTTTGAGAAAACATTTCACCAATACTACAGTTTGTGACAGTGAGAAATATTAGCAACAAAAACTGACCACCAATAAAAACTGATCAGAATGCAAGACAGCAACATCACTGAATATAGTTACTTACATTTAAAATACAGGCATACATTTTTAATTACATTTTTTACTTTGCCCTTCATGTACCCTAACTTTATCACATGACTACTTTAAAAGCAACTTCAGATAGATCTTAAATTTTTCTGACTCCTAGGCTTGCTATTTCCAAGTTGCTACACTAATTACCTACCAAGTCAGAAGAACTATATTCAAATTGCTTAGTGTTTTCTTCACTAAAAGAAATATTGAAATAAATGAAACCTAAGGAGAATCTGGGACAAGGAAATACCAGAACGTATATGTGCTGATGCATCATAGGTTTATAAAGGCTTTCTTCTTGCTTTAAATAATATAACTGAATAAACTAAAAATAAACTGACACCTTTTCAGACTGGAATTTATTTTATGCTTATGAGAGAAACAGTACATAATTCAAAAATCTTCTCTAAGTGAGAGTCACAGACCTGTTCACAACGTTAAAAACTTCTCAATAATAATTTTAGGAAAACATATTTTTAAAAGTGAAAATTTAAAAAGGAAATTTGAGGAGTTAGTCATCCATCTTATCATTTCACATCAATGACTAGACAAGCAAATTTGTCCATAGGGCCATTAAAATTTGGTACTAATTATGACTAAATGATCACACTGTATATTATTTTGATTGTATAAGTGATTGATTATAAACATATTGAAACTAGGAGAGGGAAACAAAACAAACAAAAAAACCCCACAAAAATTGACCCCACCAAAAAACAGACAATAAACTGTTTAGATAGAAAAATTTCCAGACAGCTGTTAGCATTTTGAAATTGGTGATTTTCAAAAACACAAAATTTGAATATTAAAAGCTTTAAAATAAGGCTGAATCACTAAGGCTTATGACTGGTATTCTTTAATAAATGGAACAAAGCAATCTGGGACAGAAAGCACAGGATTTGATAGGTATAACTATGTAATCTGCAGGAAGTTCTCTGTAATACAGCACATTTGGCTGTCCACGGGATAAATCACTCTGTAGAGAGGATTAATCAGAATTCTTTCCATGCCACCCACTACTATTTCTATATATCCACCAAAAACTCCTCCAAAACTTAGAACATCACAGAATAAACATTTTAGGGGCAACCTCTGCCTTCCAAAGCGTGCATCTACCACCTTCCCAAGAAAGCCAGCTCCAGAAGTGCACCCCTCGGTGTGAACTCTACATAGATCTCCCCACAACTGGCACCACAAGTATCTGAGCCCGTATTCGCAGTGTTAAGCTCTTCGACTATCATCTGCCACGTGGTCTTCCTCTTTTCCTTCCATTCCCTCTCATGGGATGAACTGTAAATTCTGCATAACAATTAACTTTTGTTGGTAATAAGCTACAGGGGTTTTTTGGTTTAATTGTTGGGTTTAATTAATCTCTCCACATTTAGGTGCTCTAGGGGTGATTACATTAGAGGAAGGCAAAGCTGAAAAGTGTAATTTACAACTGGGGAAGATTTCTGATGATCCTTAATTTCCTGGAGCAGAAATTCCTACTTCATGCTCAGAAATAAGCCTTTGAAGAGCTGTGCTTTAGTCTTCTGACAAAAATGTTCCACTGCGCTCGAGGAAAAGATTTGTTAACTGCTGTCCTCATTCCAAAGCTTTATGCACTTTTAAAATAAACTGGGAACAGGGCACTGGAGTTCCTTTCAAATAACTTGTGAGAATTTGAACTTGATTTAATCTTCAGTAGGAAATCTGTACAGAGAATAGAGATCACGTTAGCAGGCAGAGTAATGGATTTTATAGCAGAAGTTACTGCTGTGTTGTTTTCTACTAGCTGGATTTTTTTTTTCTTTTTTCCCTAGGGAGAATGCTACATGCAGAAGTCGATTAAATTATTGTAGTCCTGGCATATGACTAGCCGGCACTATGTCACTATCCACTGGGATAGTGTGGGGCCTTCTAGACAACTACAAACAGTTTCATATTTATTCATTAGTATTACTATAAAAGAGTTCAGTGATAGTGAGCTACCAAAAGGGATATCATAAAGTGGGATGGACCCTTGCCTACAGGAATGCACACCTGCAGCCACAGGAACCTATGTGATGGCAGCAGCATCTCAAACTACTATTTCCTGTTCACCCACACAATTCCTGACCTGTTCAAATTCAGCTCCAAGGAGACAGAATCACAGAATCACAGAATCATATAGGTTGGAAAAGACCTTTAAGATCACCAAGTCCAACTGTAAACCTAACACTACCAAGACCACCACTACACCATGTCCCTAAGCACCTCATCCAAACGTCTTTTAAATACCTCCAGGGATGGTGACTCAACCACTGCCCTGGGCAGCCTCTTCCAATGCTTGATAACCCTTTCAGAGAAGTAAAATTTCCTAATATCCAGTCTAAACCTCCCCTGGCACAACTTGAGGCCATTTCCTCTCATCCTATCACTTGTTACCTGGGAGGAGAGACCGACCCCCACCTCGCTACAACCTCCTTTCAGGTAGTTGTAGAGAGCAATAAGGTCTCCCCTCAGCCTCCTTTTCTCCAGGCTAAACAACCCCAGTTCCCTCAGCCGCTCCTCATAAGACTTGTGCTCTAGGCCCTTCACCAGCTTCGTTGCCCTTCTTTGGACACGCAGACGATAATTTCCAGGTTTGTGAAGGCTCTGTGAACATCACCACTTGTGTGTTCCTAGCACTTGCTCTGATGGCACGTCCACACTGCCACCAGAGGCATGGATGAGCAAGTGGCGCACGTGTGAGGCAGTTTTACTGAAGCAAAGCCAGAAGCGAGCGGCCAAGTTGGCCCAGCACCACAAGCACCAGGGCAGGCTCCACACCTTTGCCCAACCTCCTGGGCACACGCCCAAGCAACGCTGAAGTCCATGCTGTCACAGTTTCACAGCTCTCGGTACCTGGAACTACTACTTAAGGGCAGCTTGGCCTCATCTCTTTCAACAGCATAAACATACCTCAAGCCTCTTATCTCACCTTATATCCTTATCAGTTTTTCTACAGGTTATATACTGCCATTGACTAAACTGAGACAGAGAACTGGCATTTGTGGAACCACACACAAGAGATTTGGCCAGGGATAGAAGTGCATTTCCTGATTGAGGGTCCTTCATTTGTCTGTCTATCTGTGCGTCCCACCCAGACAGACTTAGAGTTGTAAAGACACAACTTTAATGCACTGACCCATCTTTCAGACGGGACCACCACCTCCTCATGGTTAACTGTACTAATTTTTTCAGAGGAGTATGAGAAGATGACAGTGAAATTTCTGTCCTCCACCTGCTGATTTCAGGATATTAAGGTGTTACATTGCAAATGTTCAGCCTTTCATCCAAAGACTCCATCCTAAGCGCCACCATTTTAAACATGTTAAGCTGTCTCCAGAATGCTTTGTAGCTAACAAATGCCAATATTCCCATGGATTTTTTAAACAACTAAAAATTGGTATTTAATTGCACTTTTAATTGACAAAGGTATATAATTGCACTTTTATGCGACTTAAGTTTGTGTTCTTTTTCCATGGTGTTTAGTTTTCAATACGAAATCTTACTTTTGTTAATTTGTGTTTCCCTGTGTTTTTCCCATCTTAAGGGAAGAAAAAAAAAAAAGTTGATCCTGTCTCCCCTTTCCCTTGGGAATTTTTTGGCTGAGCTAGCTTATATTATGCTTGCATTTTTAAAATATTTTTTCTCTGGAGAAAGGCTTTGCATTTCTGTTATCTTTTTCTAGTATGTTTTTCTCTGGAGTTCTACCTAATTATCTTCTCTCTCTAAATGTTGCAATTAATTCTTCTCAGATTTAGCTTATGTTTTTACACAGTAGACCTTGGCACTAATGTTATTGCTATTGTAAGTATGAGTATCTAAAGACAGGAGAAATGTGGGACTGGCAGAAAGTAGCAAAATATTTTCTAACACATGAAGCTTTCAGACACAGAAGCCTCTCCTCAAGGCTGAGAACAGATGCAGGAAACTTCAAGCTCGGTATAGGTTAAGATCAATTTTGAGTTTAACTTAATGCTACGCTATTATATAGTTTGAGACAAAAGCGTAGTTAGTATCCTATTGCAGGTCTGGACCGCACACATGTATCCTTCAGGATTTCGTTTTGGTTTTGCTTGTTTTGTCTATAGACTGCTGAACATACTGTTGGAGGGGCCACTGGTGGCACTTTGCCCCTCCTGACATCTTGAGGGTGACAGCATCACCTGTCCTCATGAGCCTGTGAAGACAAATGTCCAATTTTGCCACCTTCCGGTTCTTTTTGCCTATACTACCGATAAACTTGGGAACAGCCTGTTTAGAATACAGTAATAAAACATGCTCAAAATTACCTGAAAAGAGACATAGGATAAACACGTGAAGTTCTTACGATACTCCAGTGAGCAATTTGCCTTACATATGCAGTTGTTGAATGCAAAACTGAACTCACTTTATAAGACTGTAGCTTGAAATTTGAAACTATTTCCCCTGACTTTGCTAAATGCTGATGCTTGTGTTTCCTCATCCTTGGCAATTCCACTGGGGACCTACAGGATTTTCCCAAGAGAGTCTTAAAATTATCCACAAATTGTAGTCAAGAGCCAAACAAGGATTCAATAATCTCTATCTCCATATTGGAACACCTTTTACAGCACTAGACATCTTCTAGCATAGGTCATCCTTCTTTTCCTATTACTATATTTGTCATAAACTAAAAATTGTCTATATGTATACTTCTGAATCATAAACATTGTCATTTGAAAACAATTAATCATCTTCTGAGCAATTCCTTTTTACCATAGCTTTAAAAAGCAAAAGATACACAATATTTGATATATTAGCTTTTGCTTCCCTTTAAAAAAAAAATATATATATACACACACACACATATATATCTAGTGAGGAAAGCAAAAAAACATAGTCCATTCTGACAGTATTTTTAAGCCTTACATCAAAAAGACTTACATATTAGAGTATGGTAACTAATGAAAAGCCAGAAATCAAAGGGGGTGATAAAGTAAGGAAAGCAGAATAAATACACAAACACAAAAAGAAACTAAACAATTCATTTTTGTTTCTGTGCTTAAATTGTTAAAGAATTCCTCTTCAGTGACCAAAAAAAAAAAAAAGGATGGCAGCTTGGTAACACTACATTTGTTCTTCTATAAGTGGAATAATTACATAATTCAATCTTCTGGACTCCACTCCCACACAGAACAGAGGTATCAGATAAGAGTGCTACCACTGCTGCTAATACTAACTACAGATGTACTGCCTCCATGAATGTATATTCTTATCTTCTGTAGCAGCAGCACTAATTACAAACAACTGCAAACCTGTACCTATTACACTATTTCATATCTATAAAAGTCTTTCTGCTTTCAACCTGCAATCTGTTTTGCTGGTTTTGTTAGTTTCTCAGATGAAGCACTGGGATGCACACACTGCACTTGATGCATTGCAAGTCAGAAGCTCAAGTCCCTTTAAATTGTTTCCTTTATTTCAAACTTTATGATCCTACAACTACACATTTAGAACTTGCATGTGTAACTATCTTAAGCCAACTGAAGGTCTACTCACTGGAACAAAGGTGACTCCAACTGAAATGTTCAAAAATTCATTTACACTGATAACTAAAAAAGTTTAAAAATCGGCCCCGTAGAACTTCTACGTCATCCTGCAAATTGCAAAATTACCCACAAGGTTTATGCTCGGCTTTCTATAACTAGAGAGAAACTATGAAGAAAAACCTTGTTACTTATGAATAGGCACAGGCTTGTTAAGTCACATTTAATTTTTCATTGTTTTTCAACATTTTTATCCTGTAATTGCTTTATATAGCTCAGTCTGTACCTAGTCAGTAACCACTGTAGAAGTTCCTCTTCCATCTACTTGTACAAAGTCGTCACTAAAGGTCTAGATGTTTTATAAGAAGACTGTATATGAAATATGTATATTACAGAGCTTGGATTCCATTGAAATCTTGCAAGAGAAAATATAAATGCAAATATTTTTTAAAAAAACAAGCAGATTTTTTAGGGGTTAAGAATTATTCTCTATTGTTCCATCCTGAATTGATCTATGAAGAGATTTTCCAAAGTTCTTTGTGTGATCTACTCTTATCCACAGGCACAGGATCTACATGTATAACACTCTTCCCAGGAGCCACCCATGTAGAACTCACTTTCATCAATTAGAGAACATGTGAATTGTTAATAGAAATAATAGTGTTTAACTTTACTAAATGATTTGTTATTTATGAGTCAGTCCTTTCACCTGTTTTGTATTAAAACATGCACAACTGAATTCTTCTACATATGAAATAAGCCTAAAAAAAGTTTACTCCACTTGCGTCTTCTTTATATCACAAGAATATCACAGCTATGTGATCTGTAAGTCACTCAGTTTACTAAGGTCATCCTATTTTGGTATAGCTCATGACATTTAAAAAAAGAAAGAGAAAAAGTATTCTATTTGTTATTTAAAACTGTTCCATGAGCAGTTCTTTTTCCAAAGATTATTTTCTAAATGATAAAGTTATACTTACTAATGAAACAGAAGTTCATCTTCTGAGAATATTCACCAAAGATCAACTAAAGCCCCATAAACCCTCCATCCTCAAAAAGATAAAATGCCTTTAAAATTAACTTATTCATAAGTTCCAATGGATATTCACAGAAGTGGTTTGCTGTACCCCAGTAACTTTTATAATTAATTCATTTCTTTTTGCTTATATTTGCACTAAATCAAATGACAGTTAGCCCCTCTGTTTTATCATTTGAGGTATGCCAAGTAACATGTTGTTTTACCCAAGAACAAAGGATGACTATTAGCCACAAGAAGAAAAGGCAAACAACAAAAAAAACCACCACAGAGAAAGTTCATCCATATCAGGTCAAGTGCATCCATGCAAATCTGCGATTCAAAATTTGAGATACTATTGTTTAGACTTAGCTGCTTAGACTGCGTAGGCAGAAATCCCAGACCTGAGCTGAACTAGGCAACTGGGACTATGTAGCCTGGGCTCTATGTTGCTTTTCTGACCCAAACTGGAATGTCTGCACTCTGATGTCCAACAGTGCCTAAATACACTTCATTTTTCTGCTCATTCTTTACAAGCTGACTTGACCAATAGAACAGATGAAAAATGTCAAGTAACTACTATGTTATTATTATGTGCTTGTATTATAAAAGCAAAAACTGAGATAAGATTGACTATATCGCTGACAGTACAACATACACAAGGGACTGACCCGCTTACTTTTAAGTACAAGGACTAGAAAATAAGAGAAAGACAAATATCTCACTTTACAGAAAGTAAGTGGAGAACTGAATTTCCTCAAAATGAATATAGACCTAGTGCTGAATTTTAAAAAGTGGCTAGATCTCAGCTGGCATTAATTATTGCATTTCAAATTCACTAGACACACTGAAACATTTGTTCTCAAATAATTTGCTTGCTATCACACAGGAAGCATGTGGAAAAGTCAGGAACTGAACTGAGATCTGTAACTGAATATATTTAAGCACACAAAGAGTGCTAATTTATGTAAGTCAATAAAACAGTCCTACTTCTTAACAGCTTTATTTTTGTCTATCCTATCAAGTTTGAATTGGTAAATTTAAGTCTAAATGCCTAAAAAAAAGTATTTAATAACTTAGAATAAAGCTATAGATTAAAAAAATTATCATTGATATCTAATTACCCAAACCACAGAATTTCAATTAAAATTCCCTGTCTCTCATGTACAGCTAGCTTTAGTTAACACACCATTACTTAAAACAAGAAGTAGTTCAAAGGAAGTAGATACCGCTGAGGAAACATTATCACTTACAGATTTAACTACGTATGTCTAATAATGTCACTACTCTAGAAATCTGTGGCTGTTTTCAAATTACTTGAGCATGTGTACTGTGGTTTGCCCCAGGGCCCTGGTTTTCCAGTCACCCACGCTGGGGACCTGGTTGGAAAATGTCATGGCTCCCAACCAGTTCCAGCAGCTCCATTCCTTTTGCACAGCAGTGGGCCAGCGCAAGCCCAAGCCCTATCCAAAATGGTGCTGGGAGGAGGCGGCCAGGGCCTGAGCCTACACCCCAAAGGCCAGAAACGCTCCTAATGTATACACTTCTTTGTCCCAGTAAAAGCACCCTAAATAAAAGGAAGACGGAGATTCTGGGCAATGTGCCTTAGGGCACAAACCAAATACGGATCACCTAGTCTCAAATCTTAACTGCTGCACTGTCTTTCCCCTTAAGGGGGGAGAAGGTATACGCCTTAAGCAGAGTAAAGAGAAATTAAGAAAAAGCTGCTGCTACTTGGAATACAAAACTGCAAAATGCCAAATACTCTGTTTTCAGAAGCAAGTGAGAATTCAGTGCATTTAGCCTTTTTCAGACTCTGGCCTTCTCAGATACACAAAACAAAAGATTATTCAAGAGATTATTATAGATCTCTAACATTTACTAGCAGTTTCCAGTCCTCAAGGTTCCCAGGCACCAATTGCATCACTAGATTTAGCTTACATTTCTTAAATTGGCACAACTAAAATAAGCAAGTTATTTCTTTTGGCATCTTAAAGGAATTGAATACATGGATTTAGTATACCTACAAAATTCACTGTAAAAATATCCTGTTGTAAATATACGTACAACATAATTGTATGTTTCCTATTTTCATTTTTCTTCAGGATAAGTATACCAAACATTATTGCTATTATATCTTGTTAGTATTTTAGAAACCTACCTATGATAAAGGTGAAATTATGAACATATATATTTCTGTATAGATACATCAGAATATTCTGATGAAAATAAGTAAACTTTCATATTGTTTTGCATGTTTCTCCCCATTTTAATTATTCATTAAATTTATCTAGCCCTTTTAATAACAGGTGTCACCAATAATGGTAGCAGACCTCTTACAACAGTGTTGCTTAATTAATTACTAAGTCCAAGTTGGCACAGATAATAGATGAGATAGATACTTACACTGATTAGTTGTGAACCAGAAAGATGACTCTTAAGTATTTCTATTTTGATATCTATACAGTATTCCTTTACTTTATGGCTTTAAAATCTATACATATTAACTAAAAAGTTCCAGTAAATAATATTAACAAAAAATGTTTATTATTTTTCTGCCAAAAACTTCAAGGGGAGAGAGATCTAACATGTCTTCTTGCTAGTCATAATTCCAGATAATACTGTATGTATTGATGTTTAAAATTTTGGATGTACAAAGTTTTCCTGAATAGTCAAAGCAGTTACTGTACTAGCAGTTTCAAAATACTCCAAAAGCCCAAAAACACTTTACTGAAAACAGCAAGCTTTGCTTGCTTGGCAGAGTCGGCAGAGTTATGCATATTTTTTAGATATATCAAAAGTTGCAAAAACACATCTTCTCTTTTATGGGACATCATGATTGCTCCATTTGTGGTAAATTTGCCCTGGGACACAGCACTTTACAAAGAAAATTGCATTACAATGGCCCACATTGGGCCATCTGTTTTAAGAAGAACTCTCCAGTGATTTCTATGGAGAATAGTCTTAAAAAATAAATGGAACAAGATGTCCCAAAGTACTTTTTTTACCTAGCTTAAATACTTTTGATGAAAAAATCAGAAAGCTGTAGCTTTATCACTAAGTTATCCCCTTAATATTCATCTATACCCAAGCAGGTGAGAAGGTACATGGACTGATGGTCACGCATGGGACAGCTCCATGGCTGCAGAGGCAGATGAGGATCCCCACGATGCAGGGGTTGCATAGGGAGTCCCAGCTTTCCCAGGAGGCAAGTCCTGCTGGTTCCCTTCCCTTCCCTTCCCCTCACACCCTGTGCCACAGGTACCCGCAAACACTGTGGCAGCAGCAGAGCAGTGAACAGCATCATCCATACCAGCAAAAGGAAGCAGGCATGGGGGCATGGACCTAGAGAGGCCAGATGGCCATGAGCAAAAAAGTTTGGGATCTGACAGTCTAACGTTACCCTCATGTTTGACCAGTGTCATCTCACTCCTTCCACAGGATACACTGCAAACAGTGTGGATGCCACAGCCACAGAAAGGACCACGGTGGGGGGAGCAAGGGGGACCTTTCCTTTAGTCTGTGTCAGCAATGTGAACAAATCTCATCATGCCAAATACCTTAGATGCACTTCACCTGCTCGACAGAACATCAAGAAAGGAAGAAAATACTGTCATGTCTTTTTATTGTCTACTCTCTTTTAAAACTATTTCTCTGACAGAAAATGCAACTATAAATTTTAATGCTGCAAAAACACCATGACTTTCCCTGTTTACTTACTTTTGAAAATGAGATCTCTGTAAAATACCAAAGTAATCATAAAGTTCTGATTTAAGTCCAAAACAAATACTTTCTATTAAGAAGCATACTATCCTTATTTACACTGCACCAGAGCTGTTATTTTACAACAGATACACAGAGGAACATCCCCAGAAATCCCCTGGTGAAGTCATCTGAAACCCCTTTCAAAAGAACAATAACCTTCTGCATGAGTACAGCTTCATATTATCTCATGCTGACTTACTATTAGGACAAAAGCTCCCATTAACTTCATTAAGCAGCTATTATCTAAGAATTCCAATGTTTTCATAGCATAACCAACACTCTTAGATTATTAGTATTTTTTGGTCAAATGGTCTAGTTCAAAGGTACTGTATCCTTTTACACAACCATCCAGACAGACAGCAGTAATGTAGCCAGATGACAGTAAGAGCATTATCACGGAACTTGAATATTCATTTCATCAGTTCCATAAATTACTTTAATTTTATAGATATAGATAATAATTCTAAATCACGTAACAGGCATATTGAATCTAACTCCCACCCTCCACACATCACACATAGGTATCACTGGGTTTGTAATACACACTTCACATGGGTGTTCTGGGTTTGGGGCTGGTTTGTTTTGGGTTTGTTTGAATATTAATGAGGTAGGGAGCATTTTTTTTTCAGATTTAGAATTGCTTTAGTCATGCAGATGATGCCCCTGTCAAAATAGGTCCGAACTGGAATACTAGTAATAAAAGAAAGTGACATGCAAAACATCATAAAAAATTTCTAGCAACTTGATATGAAATCACAGCAATTGCAACATGAACATGAAGACACATCTTTCTTTCCTTTGTCAAAGAACCTTTCCCCCTTCACACCTCCCGGACATCACAGCCTCCAACTTATCCTTGATCCCAGTGTGCTTCTTTCTTCTGAGCACCATTTCACATCTCTGTAACTGTATGTTGCTCAAACACTCACCACAACATTTTGTTTGTTCCTCTTGCACTCTGGAATTCACCAAGGGTTTAGTTTATGCCCTCAAACAAAAAATTCCTTGCTCTACCCGTTCCAAAGCCACAGCACATCGCCTTGCTCGCAGACTGAGAGCTGTCCTGGCTCCTCTCACCCTTGAGGAGGAATGCGCCCATCTTGAATCTTTCACCTCCCATTCTCACATTCTTTTGCCTCCCTCCGCAGCACAAGAGGACCCGGCAGCAGCTGCAGTTTTCCTGCTCTGCCTGTGCAGGATGCCGTCATGAGGTTTCCACTCAGGTCAACAGGTTCTCCCAAAAAACACGACAGCATTTCCAGAGCATCTCTCAAAGCCACACAACCGTTTCCCACTGTGCTTTTACCTACCAGGAAAATGATTTGAAGCATGTCTTACACACACCACACACACAAAAATAAAAAAGGACAAAAAAAAAAAAGACAGTAACAGATTTTATTTTGATCGCATGTGGTTGTTCCTACCAACTTTTCCTGCCGCTTTGCTCTGGCAGTCAATCTGTTGTCTGCTCTTGCAATCCATCTTTAACAGTAGCACTTTGGCTGAAGAAGCAATCCTCACAGAGTGGAATTTCCACAAAATAATATAGTCCATTCCTTCATTTAAAAAGCAAAGACTCATTCAACCCTGAGCATCTTTGCCTAGGACCTGCTCGCTTTGACACAATGCTGAAATTTTAGCGCCAGCACTTGGTAAATAGGAGTGCGGATTGACTTTTCGCCTATCAGTAACTGCTGTAATCATTCCAAGTAGAAAAGTAAATATTTTGAAATGGAAATATACCCAAAACCACTCTGAAATAAAATGTAAATCAAACGTGGCTGTGCATATGACAATCCTGTTAGCACCTGCCCACCAGTAATCAGATGCTAGCAAACCACTTTCCCCTATACCATGTCTGTACGAACCAAACCTGACATTCGCAGAAATTGAAAGAAAAGATGCACAGTTAAGTCAAACCTGGAGCTTAGGCCACATGGAGGCATCCTGAATTTTTACTAGAATTCCATTTCAGAAGGGGGCGGGGGGGGGGGGGGGAAGCCCTCATCATCTGTTCAAGGCAGTAAGTATTTGAAAAGAAAGATACAGATTTTATAATTCTCCCTCTTTTTCCCCTTAATTTCCTATACACACCAGTTCTCTCCAATCTGTAGGAAAAGGGGAAAAAACCCTACCAAAAACCAAAACCCCAAATAACAAAAAATACCCAAAAATAGGTAACTGGCCAAGTAGAAATCCAGTTTCTCTCTGCTGCAGTTGCTTCCACTGTAGTCACCACTGCCAGTGCCCTATCAGCCTTTGAGATCAGCCCAAGCAGCTCCCACTGTCAGTTCCTAATCCCTGGAGTGCACTATCAACATCCAGTGGAAAAGAAAAAGCAGAACAGCTCAAGGACACAGAAAGTGAGGAGGCAGCAGCAGAGACTTAAAAAACAGGGCTGCAGCAGCAGTCAGAGGATGTAAGAGAGGGGCTATGAGAAAGACATGGTTGGAATTTTCCTCAGCTGCTCTTCTGGTGGTCTGTTTTAGGAAATGCAACAGGAATTTTTTCCAAAATGCTATAATAAAGGGTGGACAACAAGGTGAGTAACTCTGCGCTGAGCTCACCTCTGTCGCACATTTCACTGACTAAGATAACGGTCTAGGAAGAAGCTTACACACATAGATTAATATTTCTATTTTACAAAACTCTTCAATGTATCACTGAATATATATTTCCATGTAGCATTAAAAATAATATAACTGTTATTAACGCATTCCCTAGATTATATTAGTATGTTTCCATACCTCTAAGATTCTTACCACCACGGCATCAATGCAACAGAAAAAGCTACTGTGTAATGCATAGTTGATTAATAACATACAGCAGAGTAGAGGAACAACTGATCAAGAACAAAAGGGCCATATCTGGAGACTGGTGACTGAACTATTCATTTTCTAAGAATGAATGTATACATTTTACTTATTCCTAGAAAGCAGAGTTGTAAGCACTGTTCTAATATAGCAAGATCCAGAAAAATAGAAAAATAATAAAAAAAAGTTCAAGCATATTTTTCTTGTACTAAAAATCAAAAAAATGTACATTACATTCACATCTGCACATGCATCTTCTTTTATGCGCAAGTCCTTATGAGGAAAATCACCTAACAATCTGAAGGTTATAAAACTAATTAAATGTCACAGAATCACAGAATTGTATAGGTTGGAAAAGACGTTTAAGATCATCAAGTCCAACTGTAAACCTACCACTGCCAAGACCACCACTATACCATGTCCCTAAGCACCTCATCCAAACGTCTTTTAAATACCTCCAGGGATGGCGACTCAACCACTGCCCTGGGCAGCCTCTTCCAATGCTTGACAACCCTTTCAGTGAAGTAAAATTTCCTAATATCCAGTCTAAACCTCCCCTGGCACAACTTGAGGCCATTTCCTCTCGTCCTATCACTTGTTACCTGGGAGAAGAGACCGACCCCCACCTCGCTACAACCTCCTTTCAGGTAGTTGTAGAGAGCGATAAGGTCTCCCCTCAGCCTCCTTTTCTCCAGACTAAGCAACCCCAGTTCCCTCAGCCGCTCCTCATAAGACTTGTGCTCTAGGCCCTTCACCAGCTTCATTGCCCTTCTCTGGACACACTCCAGCACCTCAATGTCTCTCTTGTAGTGAGGGGCCCAAAACTGAACACAGTATTCGAGGTGCGGCCTCACCAGTGCCGAGTACAGGGGCACGATCACTTCCCTACTCCTGCTGGCCATGCTATTTTTGATACAAGCCAGGATGCCATTGGCTTTCTTGGCCACCTGGGCACACTGCTGGCTCACATTCAGGCGGCTGTCAACCAACACCCCCAGGTCCCTTCCTGCCAGGCAGCTTTCCAGCCACTCTTCCCCAAGCCTGTAGCGTTGCATGGGGTTGTTCTGGCCCAAGTGCAGGACCTTGCACTTAGCCTTGTTGAACCCCATACAATTGGCCCCAGCCCATCGATCCAGCCTGTCCAGGTCCCTCTGTAGAGCCTTCCTTCCCTCAAGCAGATCAACACTCCCGCACAACTTGGTGTCATCTGCCAATTTACTGAGGGTGCACTCGATCTCTTCGTCCAGATCATTGATAAAGATATTAAACAGGACTGGCCCCAACACAGAGCCCTGGGGGATACCAGATCCATATCAGATCCACACATCTTCTGGTTTCAGGTCTCCAAAATGAATGAAGTTATGACTGCAGCAGGGCATTTCAAATACAGTTCACTACCAATTCCCATGGTACTGACCGCAAATCACTTAACCGAAGCCTCTCTCATGGACTACATACCACAATCTACACATGAGTGAAACTCCCGCGTATGTCAGCAGCAGCTTCACACGCAGAAGGAAGGTCATTGACAGTTCCAGAGGCATGAATTCATCTTGGTCTAAATCCTCATGTAACTCCCTCAGAGTATCAGTAGGTTAGAAGCTGCCTGTATATGCTTTCTATGCATCTGCTATGAGGGCCATAACACAAATATAGCTTAGGGAAAATACACAGAAAATAAACCTGATAAATTTTGCCAAGATACCCACAATACCGCAGGTCACATCTCAATAGTCAGCATTATGATGCATTGATTTTATACTATGCATCATTTTTTCTTCAAAACTTCAAAGTATAGGAAACACTGCTCAGTCTACCTCAATATTTTCAGCATAAGTGAACTGTAAAAAAAGTAGTAACTGGAGTCCAACAGCACCAGCCTTCCTCATTTATTATTCCCTTGCTTTATCATATTCACCTTTGCAAGTTCAGATCCACAGAATAACACACTATTATCGTTTGATAGTGTTTGGTGTTTATTAATTTTACTAGTCCAGAACATTTCAGTGGTTATTATTAAACACATCTCTTACTGAGATAAAATTGCTTGGATTCCTTTGTAATGTAAATTTTTATACTTTACACCTAACAGGGCGGCACCAGTCTACCTCATTAGTTCAGACTACCTATAAAATACTGGACAACATTTCACTTAGACTCATATAACATGTCACAGAACTGTAACTCCTACTAAAAGGACTAAAGAAATGATGTAATGCAACGCTATACACTGTATTATTTATAAGCACTATTATTTACAAGCATTATTTATAATGATGAGTAGTGCATACAGAATAATATATGGGAAATGTATTTTTTTCAATCAAGTGTGATCACCAGCTTCACAGAAGTACAATTCTTGGAAACAGACTCCCAGTGAGAATAGTCACACTTTTGAATAAGAGGTAATATTGTTCCCATCTTCTCCAATACTTAAATTTAAAATAGCAGACCTTAAAAAATTGTGACAGTAACTGCTTTGCTTAAATATCTTCACAGATGAGCACAGAAGGCATATAAACATAACCGAAGTATTACGTTTTATTCTAAACTAAAATTACCTCAGTATTTTGCCCTCTTTTTTCTTGTAGCATTATTGCTTTAATGTCTTGGTCTTGTATTATAAATCTTAAGTTATTTTTTAGACTGCAGGGAGACATTCTGTGGCTTGTGGTAAGGGTGTGCAAAATTGATGCTCAGTGAACCCCATCTGAATGAAGCTTCTATGACATGGTTTCCTGAAGCTGTAAATGACTAGACACAACGGTCCATGTGATCCATTCCAGGTCCATGTTCCCATTGCTATTCTAGTCAATTAAAAGAGGATGAACATGGTGATGTTGATTTTTTAAAATAATAATAATACTGTAATATGCAGTCAATTATTTATTAATAATACATACACACACAGAGTACCAGTTGCTTACAAACTCTGCTTCTGTTGGGCATATGATCTAGATAAAAATAACATCTCTCTCAAGTTTTGGACTTCATCCAGAATTCATGTGATCCCAGTTAGGGTTAGTCACTTGTTTGGGAACTGTTTCTCTACCTACCACCTCAAAACTTTGGTTCCTGTAAGTAATTAAACTGCAACGGATACCTTCTGACAGCTATAAATTTAACCATGTTTGCAACATACAATGAATGTTTGCTGGCATATTCAACATGTAGTCAATATAAAATCATATTGAATGTATGCATACTTATATACACACAACCATGTTCTAAATGGACAAAGTCAAGGTATTTATGTATCCTGCAGCAGAAGGTTAACTATTTTATCTTATTTTGTACTAGGTTATGATTAGAAGCCTAGCAAACACAGAAAAACAAACAAACAAAAAATCTAACCATTTCGAAATAATTTTTAAAACATATTTTTATTTCTAATAATTCTTTAAATGAGTAAGTTTACCTAAGAGATGTGATTCATAAGGCTGTTATTAAGTTTACCGTTTAAATAATTTTAAGTTCACTATGTTCTTTTTATTCACAAAGAAAAACAGCCCATTTCCAATGGATGATCAAGTCATTCTTCTACTTGTTATTATACCCATACCAATGAAACATTTAACGCAGATACCATAATGTTTTTCAGGACAGATACAGGAAAAGATTTAAGAGAGTTGAAACAGAATTTAGGTATAATATAGGCACTAAATCCCCTAATAGCCTGACTCTCCTTTCTCTTGCTTGCTAATGCTGCCCTCCACTTCCCAATGGAATAGTCTCATATGCCTCAGCATTGATGAATATAAAGTAATGCACGTAGAAAAAAAAAAAACAAACCCTAGCTATACACTTAAAGTGATGAGCAGTGAGCTCATCAGTGATGAGTTATCACTCAGAAATGAAATTTTGGAATTATAATCAGAAAACATCAGATCAGTGCTCAGCAGCGTTCAAAAAAACTATTCAGAAATGAACAGAGAATAAAACAATTTATTCCATTGTATAGATCCCTGGTACACTTGCATTTTGAATAACATACATAGAGGTTTTGGATTTTCAAATTGATTAGAGTAGATCTGGAAAAAGAGAAGGACAAAAAGATGGAGCAACCTGCTCACAAGGAACAAAAGATTATACTAGAATTCATCTGGCTTCAAAAAGAAGCAATGGGATATGGCAGAGATCTGTAAAATAACAAACGTATATAGGGTGTCAGAGCCTGGAGGAATGCTCTGGGGATGCTCAGCCTATTCTTACATTCTTCCCCTGGTAATCACTGTTAGGAGACAGCATACTAGTCCAGACAGACTTCTAGTCTGATCCAGTAAAGTTATTCTTATGCTTCTAAGAAGAGGGATGAAGAACGATCCCATTCACCTGTCCTGCTGACAGTGCCTTGTCTTGATACGGACATGACTAAGCCACAGTGAAGTTTAAGGACAATGTGCAGAATATGACTCCACAAAAATTAAAAGTCCAGACAGAACTGGTTAATAATAATGACTTTGCTCTGAAAAAAAGTAAATGCTACAATGTTTACCACACTCTGTACTGTGTTGTGTTCACTTGCCACACATCCAGCACGGACTTGCCATAAACATTGGGGCAAACAAACAACAGGTTTTACTGGTACCAGGTATAGTTTTCAAAAATGACTAGATAATAACTAATGGAAAGCATCCATTCAAGTTTGAGTTGTGCTTGAAGTCATTTATGGAATCCCACGGCAACTACATTGAGGAATGGAATCCGCATTACCGACTCTTTAGAAGAATCCATTTATTATACATATGATGCTTCTCCATGAAAAACTTAACGACAATATTTCAGGTCTTCACATTATGCTGTTTACATCCATTTTAAGGTATTTAGGGGTATTACAGGGCATTTAAAGTACTGATACAGAAAGGATATGGTGACATGAGCTGTTGTTCTTTCCCTTTCCTTCTTCAATTCCATTAGTTTATCCAAAAAAAGAAATATTCAGTGAAATTTGTGTTTAATCTGCAGAAACAATGACAAGGTTGTTGAAGATGAGGTAAGACTAAGTATTATCTTCCCTTCTACAACACCCACAGGTTGAAGATCATCACCACAGCTGTTCTGCCTTCAGGTGCTTGATTTCTGAACAGTTTAAAATCTCTCCAAACTTTGTGCTTCTCACAAGGAATTTCTCTTTAAACAGCCTTACCATTTCTTGCATATCCCTATGTCCTGATTTCGGCTGGGATAGAGTTAATTGTCTTCCTAGTAGCTGGTATAGTGCTGTGTTTTGGACTTAGTATGAGAATAATGTTGATAATACACTGATGTTTTAGTTGTTGCTAAGGAGTGCTTACACTAGTCAAGGACTTTTCAGCTTCTCATGCCCTACCAGCGAGAAGCTGGGAGGGGGCACAGCCAAGACAGTGGATCCAAATTGTCCAAAGGGCTATTCCATACCATTCCGTACCATACGTCATGCTCAGTATATAAACTGGGGGGAGCTGGCCAGGGCGGGGGGAGCGATCACTGCTCAGGGATGGGCTGGGCATTAGTCAGCGGGTGGTGAGTGGTTGCATTGTGCATCACTTGTTTTGTATATTATTTTATCATTATTAGTATTATTTTCCTTTGCTGTCCTATTAAAAACTGTCTTTATCTCAGCTCACGGGTTTGTTGTTTTTTGGGGTTTTTTTTCTGATTCTCTCCCCCATCCCACCGGGGGTGGGGGAAGGAGGCGAGGGTGAGTGAGCAGCTGTGTGGTGCTTAGTTGCCAACTGGGGTTAAACCACGACAACGTAAAACATTTAAATGGATGTAGCAGATACTGGTTTTAAGTGTTTGAGATGTTTCAGTTCTCTAAAGAAAGCAGACATACAGGTTCTATTTATAGAGGTTCTATACACCTCTGTAAGTGTCAATGCATCCCTCAAACACAGAACTGGGACTCAGCCAGCCTAAACAGGATAAAAATCAATTTTGATATTAACATGCAATAATGAGCTACACATATGATTCATATTCCTATGTTAATATCAAGCATGGTTATCAATGTAACACGCTGATATGAAACACAAGGTTCAGCAAGTACAGAAGACCTTCATATTGGGATACACGTATCAACTTCCCTGGAGAGGAACAGCATTTTATTCCTCCATGGGTTAATAATTTGCTCATAGTTTAAAAGAGATGGCACCTGCTCTGCCAAACACATATTTGCATTTCCAAAGAATGAGAGCAGTAAACAAGACAAGGGGAGGAGTGCTGAAACTTTTCCTGAATAAACTAAAGATTAATAATCTCTAAGGGGAAGGGATGAAGGATTTGAATCTGAATGAAAACTGCAGAATATGCCAAGAAATATGTGCAAGAATTGGCAAACTTTTCCTGCTTGTGATGCTCTCCAGTGAAAGCTGGCCAAGAACCTAAATAATGCAAGATGAACCAGACCTTGACCACACAGCAAATCTAAGGAGTTGTACCTTGTCAAGATACATAGAAGATTTAGATCTGATTTTAGTAAAAGTAAACAAAGCAAGAACATCTTTCAATTCTGTAATTGCTGTCATTACAGATCCATGCTTCACAGTAGTTTACTCTGGATTTTCCAAACAATGCTTTTATTTAATTTTATCTTAAGATGGTAGATGAATTAAGGATGAATTACAGAAGTTTTCAAGGTTTCTAGATGATGAAGCATTACTCCACACCCCCAGCAGCAGTTACCCTTTTAGTAGGGTCCTGGACTAATCATGCAGAATTCACTGTCCAATACATCATCATGTTAGGATACTGAAAGGCTAGTAGGTCATCTCTTCCTTTAGTTGGACAGCATTTTGAGAGTCGCTAAGGTAGGATCTGAAACGAAAAAGCTTCACTGAGCAACCAGAGTTGATCAGGAATGTGCCCTGAACTGAAATAAGGTCAGAGGGAGTACGGCCCAAACCCTGAAGGGGTGCTATTCAAAAGTATAAGATCTTTTATATGGCTCATATATTCTTATTAGTTTCCTCTACAGCTATCAGCTCGTTACACTACATTGAAATATGATTGAATATGTTACTGTTATTTGGAAAAGTGTATTTGTGTGATTCTACAAATTCTTTTGTCATTGACAAATTATCTACCCTGACCGCTGGCTCATGAGACCTGAATAAGAACGCACAGAAATCCTTACTAGAGACTTGAGTTTCCTCTTGTTCATTAGAGATGCAACTAGATATAAGTACTGGATCATCCATCAAGATTATTTTTCTCAACACCAACAGAGACATGTAAAAATCACCATATAGGTGCACTGTGTAATACAGGGTAGACAAATATCCTGATCACACATACAAGTAACCTCACAAGCTGGTTTTATAGTTTCTGGATGCCTAAATTATTTATGGGAAACAGTCTTTGACAGAATATAAAGCTTTTCTGTGAGTCATTATTTTGACTTCACAAAGGCAAAAAATTTTATAACTGAATATGGTATTTTACTAGGTAAGGAACAAAAAATAACCACTTGGCATTTTATATTTAATGAGGAATATTCTTATCTACTGTGATTAACAAAACTTAATCTTCAAAGCTGGAAGGTTTCCCCAGAATTTCTTCAGCCATTCTACTTTTATGAAGGAACAGTTGTGTCAACAGTGCCTAACAAAGGGCAGTACAAAGTTTTTTATCTCTGCTATATAAAAGATTACATTGTTTAGAAGGTTTGAATTCTTTGACACAGAAGTTGTAAGGCTGTTTAAACACAAACCCTTTCATGAGTGCTTTTAAAGTAAAAAAAAAGGCAAAATGACCCACTGCCCCTCCTCAGAAGTCATCACTGTACAATAGTACTATACAATTTTAAATTTACAACAGCATATGAAGATAAACTTAAGCACCGACATAGTAGTTTTTCAATGTGTGTGACATGTAGAACAAAGTAGAACTAAACGTCTAAGACTTCGCAGTTTCAAAGTAATTTTCAGAATTTTCAGAAAATTCTATAATTTTATTTTCCATAAAAAAGTGTTATTGGAATATTTTTTATCAATAAGGAATTAAGGCAGAGGCTTTTTTGATAAAAGTATATCATAGCCATGTTTTAAGGACATGAAGAAAAATGGAAATGCTCCAAAGTCCTTGTTTATTTAGATATATTTAAAAATAGGTCCTTTGATATTTAACTTCTGGTATGTGGCCCATTCTAAGCAACTACTTTTTATAAGGCTATTTTACTTTGTGTTTATTTTCAGTAATGCATGGAGAAGATTTGATACATTCTTAGGGGTTCAATTCTCCCTCGCACTTTTCCTTCTAGTTGAGAAAATACCCAAGGGTACAATTTATCTCACCCAAAGCCGGATGCCTTAAAATTAGACCTTAAACTGTGAAAGAGTCATCCCAGCCAGGATCCCTTTATAACGAATTGAGAGACCTGGATACATCCGGAATGTACTTCAACTGACCTATATAGGATGCTCATCTTAAAATTAAAATTTCCCTCAGCAGGTGCTTTTGTCTTTCCATTAGCAATCACAGGAGACACAGAAGGTAACCAGATGGTATTTACATACTGAATATAGGACAGATTAGGCCCATTTATGTATATTTTTAACATTATCAAAACTTTTAACTCTAAATGATGACTAAATTATCAAAATATGAAGAAATAGCTGAAGTAAAAATCTTGAGTAAAAAAATTCTAGGAGTACAAGGAAGCAGTATCCTGGCTATATAAAAGAGAATTATCCAAGTTTTACATTTCTAATCCTAAAACCTTTTCATAGAATTCACTAGCTTAAGTACTTTTAAATTTCAGAAGATTTTCTTTGAAGACTAAACTTGGGGGGGGGGGGGGGAAAGAACAACAGTAACCATTAAATTTCCTTTTGCATGCTTAATTTATTCCTGTCTGTAATCACATATTTGTCTGTTTTCATCTACTTCAATACCAATTTTTTGGCTATTAATTCTGTTATCTCCTTTTTTTTTTTTTTTCTTTCTTTCCTTCCTCCCTTCTTAAAAACATCTTTCTGGCCTTATCCTAATATTACCTCCCATTCAGTTGATGAATGCAACCATTCATGCAGGAAACATGAGAAAATCCACAATTAAAGAAGCAAAAGATGCCAGAGGAAAAAAGCATCAGACTCTTGATTCTTGGGATGCAGTGGTTCATACCACTTATGTCTAGACCATAGCCTCCACAGACTAGATTTACAAGACACCACTTCTTTTCCTTTCAGAAGACAAGACAGGAAAGCCTGCTAATTTCACATCATCCATGATGCTTTCCTGGGCTGATACAGCTGCCTTACTACTTGCCACTTCTATCTTTTGCTTAAATTTAGCTTGTCAACGATCTAGGACCACAATCATACAAACTTGTACATGTGGCTTTTTCATGCAGTTACTTTAACAGTGTTCAGGATTGATTTCAGATAATTTCCAAACTTGAATCACTGTAAGCATTGGAAGTGTCCACCTGGAGATACGTTTAGACCAAACAAAATAAATTTGACTAATTTCTTTTCATTTAGGCAACATGTTTTAGAAGACAAAGGAAAAAAGGATCAAGTTTCTATTGTCCGTGTGAGTTCTCCATGTTCACTGAATAAACCACCACTACATTGGAATCCTTCATATTGTCCCACAAGACAACCCAAAAGGGAAGCAAAGCACCATTTCACAGCAGAAGGCTCACGGAGTTTGACACACACAGTGCAACACAGACTTCTGTGAAAACTGCATTATGTATCTGTTGGGATTCTTCCTACCGTAAGGACTAGACAGTCAACTACTAATCACTACTACTGAGCACTAGACATCCCATTGAACATATAATGAAAAAACCCACAACAATTTCAAACTAAGTAATCAAAATGTGGCTGAAAATCAAACAAACAACCAACCAAAAGATAATTCAGGGCATTTGCATTAACTAAAGAGTTCTGCCAGCACTTATAAAAGGTCCATTCCTGGAAATTAAAATCCTCAACAGACAAGAAAGAAGTATCTAGAGGTAATTTTATTCATGGTTTCTTATAGTAAATAACAAACACTATCTAAAAATAAAAAGTTCATCTGTTCAAGCAATTAGAAATCTAATTAGTAACACTGAACTGACAAATGTGTTTGCAAGTTTGCTTTTATTTATTTTTTTTTAAATAGTTTAGGGCAGCACAATGGTGTCAGAGTTGTACATTTACATTCCAAACTGGTATTAAGGGGTTGGACAAGAAATAATTAAACAGCCTCCAAATACTTACATTTGTTAAGCTTTTAAACTTGTGGCAAACTAACTAAACAAGATTATATCCCCTCAGGGCTAAACTGCTGCAAACATTATTCAGAGAAATCTTCTATTTTCTTCGGAAACAATTGAAAAAGGAAAATGTGTTCTACATTGCATAAAGCTGTTTTACTGGGTGTTTTGGGACAGTTACTCATCATTATTTCAAATAAATAAGTAAATAAATAAAAATGTACTTCTCGACTTCCTAAATTGGCCTCAATACCTTACCTGCATCAGATCATTTCTATCTCTAGTAAGAGCATCATTAGTGTAATGAAAACTAGGTCAGGTTGACAAACTGATTATATCAGTTTCAAAGCCCAAATTTGTATCTTCTTCCACTCTTGTAGACAAGGTATCAAAAATAACTACAGACATCCAATTCTTTTCAGTGAGACCCAGCATGTCACTTCTCCAGCTTTTCACCAGCACTGTGAATTGCTGGTTCAGCTAGAAAGCTAGTCCCCAAAGAGAAAATTATTAATAAAATACTGTTATGAAAAACTACAATTATGGACAAATAATTGTCCTAAGTCTACTATTACTGTTACTAATTACTTTGTAAGTGCCGCAGGAAACAATGGGCAAGAGTTCTCTGACTGAAGAAACTCAGAACTGAAGGTCAACAGATCCTTTATGGGAAATTCTTCTCACAGAAAGAATTTTTTTTTAACCTTTTATACCACCTACTATTGATTAAACTGTCTGTGAAATGCTATGATTCCTACAGAATAAGACTTAGAACTCATTCTGTGCAGGTATAAAAAAAATTGTGAATGATATCCAGAGCAAGGCCCAGTACATTTTATTGATTTAATTTTTGTTTCAGACAGTAGTGCAAAGCTCAATTTGCAACTCCTGAAGTAGGTTGCAAACTTCACTTGATAGCGACAAGAAGTAGGGAGCTGGAATCCAGAACTAATGCTTCCAGGAGGCCAGCATCCTGTTCTTCAATAGCATTGCACTCTGTTGATGTCTCCCAGATTTCACACCGTAACTTTAAAATAAACATAGATGTCCTTCCCAAGTACCTTCTCCTTTCCAGGTAAAGTCCGGCTGAAATTCTTTTGCTCCTGGACACCAAAATACAAAACAAGACCTGTTCGTTCCATTTTCCTCTCCCTTATGGCTGTTGTCACTCTTTCGTAATTCTAGATACAGATGGGAACGTTTCATCACACGCTTTTCACAACAGTCCACAACTCTCACCATGACAAAAGATGAGAAGATACACTATGAATACAGATATCATCACATAAAGTGCTCTTTACAACTAAGTTAACTTTCACCAAGGAATCATCTTAAAAAGACTTGTTAGAATTGTGTGCAGGTGTAACTTACGAATGATCTAATTCATAATAAGGATTCTAAGGTCATAACAATTCAAAGAGAATAAAACATTATGTGTCATCTATATATGCTGTTAATACTTATTAATTCAATTATAAAACATAACTTAAACCCATTATCTTTCATTCTACAGGTGTCATTCACAAGAACTCAGTGCTACTGTCATACAAGCACAAAGTCCAGTCCAGCCATCCAGCTGACTGACTTTGTTTTCCAATGGACCTATTACTACCTTTACTCCCAAACGTGCTCTATTTACACTCTGCTTTACCAAAATACTGCTCTAGCAGTATTATGTAACTCTCTTATCATTCTCTTCATTCCTGTCCCAGTGATCTCATTCCATTGGCAAGAGGTACCTGACCTGTCCCAGGAAGTGTCACCCGAATGACACTTAGTTCCAGAGCAGAAATGGTGCAGAATCTCCTCATAAATAAAAACCTGATGTCTAGTGCTCTTCAAAACAGATGTTAACTTTGTTACTCTCAAGCTGCATAAACTCTTCAAAAATAACTCATCTGTTCATTTATGCATTGCTACTGAACACTTCTTTGAATGCTCAAGACACATATAGGTGTTTACAAAAGATTATTTCCGTTTGTAAGTAACCATTCATATATATTTCTTCTTCCTAAACAAACGTAAGAAAGTGTATTTTTTCCTAAACCTGCTTAAGAGCAGTAACTTCTGTTGTTTGCAGGCACCTAAATTAGATTAACAGATTTGGGCCCCAAATATTTCAAATTCATAGCACAAAATATCTCACTCCACACACGTTTCAGACTGTTGAATAATTGTTTCAGGACTTCCCTGCCATGTTAAACAGCAAAATCCTTCCACCTTGACAAATGAACAAGGGATGACATAAGCCCCAGGAGGAAAGCACTGCTTTGTGATGCCCCGTATTTCTTGACGCTTGTTTTCATTCTGTACCAGACAGGCACTTCAGGCTCTGAGCAATACTGGATTATAACTTTGGGGAGAAACAAAGAACTTATTTCCTGTCATTTTATCCATAAAGCATAGCACAAGTTCAGTCGTTTGGGAATGCATATTAGGTTCTTGCTATAGATTTTTTTTTTGGAGGTATGACATTTTAATATATGTGGAAATATTATGCCATTCAATTGCAAAGAACAAAAACTATTACCTTGCTACATTAGGTCATTTGACCTAAATGGGAGTAGAAGAAATGCTTAGTGGCTTTAAAAAAACAAGACTATTTCTCCTGCAAGAATTACTGGTTTTCCCCATCCTGTTGCATTCCCTTTCTTATGTCACGATACGGATTTTAAAAGCTTATTCCATCTGCTTTCTAAAATTACATCAACCAGACAAAACTGCTTTTGAAAATTAATAAAGTTCTCACTAAATTTGTAGGAAAGCAGTCAAATAGATGGAAGAATTAGCTGAAGACCCTATAATCTGCTTGTTTAGCTAGGGAAAAAAATGCTTCTGATACAGTAACCTTCTGGGAAAACCTTTCATCCATTTCAAAAACAGGATACTCACAATGAAAAATGTAATTACATGCACTCCCGACAACTAAAACTCTATTCAACAAAATGCATGAGAACAACACTGGACCACACAAAACAAGAATAAGCTGTATCTAAATTGACTTCAGGCATCCAAAAGTTTTGTCAATTAGTACAGGATTTTTAATTCTTCCTTGGAAAGACCCTTAGACGGACAGTCTGTCGCATCAACACTCAAAGTTTCAGCAGACCAGCCTTCGAAGCGTAAGTTCCCAGTTGCATCTTTTGTTTCCGGCACTCGCTATGTTCTCACCCACACTGCGTGCTTCAGCGATTCACCGTTTTGAACCCGGCTATCAATGAAAGCCCGGGCAGCATCAGGACATTGTCTGGGCTTGAGCAAAGTGATGTCGGTCAGCGAGGCAAACTGGCATTCACTAGAAACCAAAGCCACGAGTCGTGACAAATTCAGTACAGCACGGTTAGCTACAACTTTCTGCCGAGCCCTCCGCTACGTCCATACACACACCCCTACATACGCGGCCCCCCCAGTTCCGCGACTGCAACCAGTTCAGCCGCCCAGCGACTCGCGAACTTACTGCAGTGCGATGCAGGAGGAGGAAACGCACGGCCCTGGGATGCGAGAGAGCCCGGCGCCCTGGGCAGCCGCGGGAACCGGCCATCCAGCCGGGCGACCGCCAGCGACGGCGCCACCGCCGCCAGCCCCCCCGCCCCGCCGCCGGCTGCCGCAGCCCAGCGCGCCCGGCCCCGCGGGGCCACCGCCGCCCTCCGCCCCGCTCCCCGCCGCCGTCCGCGGCGCAGCGCGGATCCCAGCAGCCGCCCTCCTCCCGGGAACAGGCAGGCACCGCCGGGCCGCGCGGTTTTAAGCGGCTGTGCGCCAGCACATCTCCCACCCCCTTTCTGGCCGGGCGGCAGGGGGGAGGGGACACACACAGACGCGCACAGACACACACAGACAGACGCACAGACACACACAGCCGCACAGACACCCGCACGCAGCCCCTCCCGCCCCCCGCGCAGCTGCGGTACCTGTTGTCCGGCGCCTGCATCCCCCGGGCGCCGCCCGCCGACTCCGCGGCCCCGCGCGCGCTCCGCGCTCGGGCGGCAGTGCGGCAAGACCCGCGCACGGCTCCGCTCCGTTCCCCCTTCTCCACCCGTCCCCCGGCGCCGAGAGACGCCGCCGCCGCACCCGCGCAACACTTACCCAAAGTTTAGCCGGTCTCCCCGCCGGCGGTGGCCGCGCCGGGCTGCCGGTCGCCCTCCCGCCCGCTGCGAGGCAGCGGGGCTCTGACAGCGGCCGCGCCCGCGCAGCCGCGGGCGCACGGAGGGGCTGTGCGCGGCCCGCCCTGCGCACCTGCGCGCCGCCCGCCCTCGCGTACCTGCCGCGCGGGGCTGAGCGCGCTGCCGCGGGGCGGCGAGAGGAGGCGGCGGCCGCGGAGCGGCTCCCACGCAGGTGCGCGGGCACTGCGCCGCCGCGGCTCCCGGGGGCCGGGGGAGGCTGCTCCCTCGCCGCCGCGGCCCCGGCCGGTCCGCGACAGCCGCTGTCCCCCGGCAAGGCCGGCCCGGTGACCGGCCTCGCGTCCAGGAGCCGCTTCAGCGGCTGCCAGCCGTGCCCGGCTCGAAAGCCTCCATTTGGCCGTCGCTGCTGAGGGACCTTCACGAATGTCCCTGCTCGAAATGCTGCCCTGTGCCCCCGCTTTCCTCCAGCACGTGCTTGGGAATCTTTCTGTAGGCAGCAACGACAGAGCTAGGGCCCGTCAGAATTTGCAGATTTACTCGGAAAAGAAAACAGAGGAAACGGAGTAGCAATGGCATGAAAATTCACGTCTTTATGCCAGTGCTTCCCACTTACCGAGACACAGAACACGGGAGCAGATCAAACTTTCACTGTCAGCTTTCCAGTGTGTGTGATGGCAGTTTGGCTTGACCTAAAGAAATTCCCCTGAACCACTGGCAGATTTCTAAGCAGTGCAAACACTGCCAGACTTCCATCTTCACCAAGGCTTGGGTGCCATTCTAAAGTGAGCCTCACAACGTCAGCTGGCACCCTGATGGCTTGGTTAACCCGAATGACCATTAATTACTATCTAAATTCACTTTGTTGGTATACGGCACTAAAAAGACTGTACCTTTGAAGAGTGTTTCAGGCAATATAGATGAACATTTAGCATACCGCTAATAATTTTATATAATAATAAGACCACAGAAGTATGAAAATACAAAACATTTTACAAAGATTTTTTGTTCATTTTGTAACTGCATCCGTTCTTCCTTTCTGAAATCTGCATTTAAAGGCTTTAATTTGCACATAACACACAAGCACTAGACATTTTTTGAATCCTCTTTGTTTTAGTAACCATGTAAAACCTTGCCAGCCTGATTTTGTTTATCAAGATTTTTGGTTTCTTAAAGGAGAATTCCTTAGTTCACCTAGTGTACTGTAAGTGGCTTCCTCAGACTATAGTACCTATTGTCTGTAAATTGGGTTCTATACAACACAGTAAAAGGCATTTAACTGTTTTGAATTAGCACATTTCCAAAACTCATTAACACTCCAGCTGTTTGTTTAACAAAAGAGTTTGAATATTTAGATGATCTTCAAGCATACAAGTAAATGTATTTTTATGTTATATAATGTGATAAATAGTGTATGGTATAAATATGTAAGTGATATAAAGGCATTCACAACTAAAATTTCAGTGTGATATAGTTTTGGTGAGCCTTAATAAGCTCGCTATCTACTAAAAAAATCAATTCATCCCTCTTCATATGCACACAAAACCAAAACAAACAAAAAAATCTCTATGTCTTTGGAAAAATGTGTTCTAGGAGGTGTAGTATCACACACATTAGCCTTTACATTCAGGTCCAGTAGCCAACCTTATAACTATCTTTCCAAATAGCAGCTTCATAGTAGCACATGACGAGTACTTGGCTTTAGTCTCCCATGTTTAATATATTGCTTTCCCTTTAAAACACTGATTTAAAGATATTCTTTTTCTCCCAGGGAAGGAATTCAGTTCCAGTGTATGTGAGCCTCAAGTTACTAAATATGGATCAAAACACTGAAGTACAGTGACTAGTTACTTAATTGTTATAAATCATTCCAGTACAACACAAAAATTTTATAAGCCTTCAACAAAATGCTTGATCTAGTGGTTTGGTGGAGGGGGGCCTGGTTTTGAATGACCGTATTGCCTTAAAAATGAGTTTCAAGCATTCTCAGATATATAAGGTCATATTAAAATAAAAATTGCTAGGTAAAATTATGTTTCACAATTACAACCATTTTTAATACTGTGCATAACTTCCGTATACTCGGTTAAGTTGGGCCTTTACTGTTCTTATCTGCTGTATATTGGAACAGCGTTCAACTTCAGTTCCCTTGAAACGGAAAAGGTCCAGCAAGTTTGTGCGCAGTGTGGAATGACAACTCCATTGACGTTTGTAGCTTTAAAACACCAAAGTTAAATTTGAGGTGTTGTGACACAAGTAGGAAAATTAACCCCTTCATTAAACATTTGATTTGCCTTAGAAAAGCAGCAACCATTACACAGGCCAAAGCCAACTCACTACAGCTGAGCTGTGAAAGATCCACGTAAAAGATGTCAAACTGAAGGGACACTAACATTAAGATTTTTTGTTTGAACTGAAAAATACTTAGGAAGATTGCTATCCACATGGCTAGCCTTAGAAACATGGTTGTAGTACGTGCAGTTTTGAGAATAGGTCAGGGATAGGAGATAGATGAAATACGGCTGATGGCTGAGAGCTGCTTCCTCAGCATAGAGCTCGGTGGCAGTGTTCGGGAATAGCACATCCATGTAAGCAGCTTTGTTCTGGTTTTAGTACAAAGCTGTGTCCTGTTCTAGAAGCAGTATGCTGCCCAAACTGTATATGCTCTTGTCCTCTCCTCCTTTAATCAAGCTCCTATCATACGCAGAAAGTTTGTCTCTTAACAGCTCATTCCCTCACAGCAAAGAAAATAACAGATGTCCCGAATCTACAGCCAGAATTTTAAATATTAGATTTATTATACTGTAGCCTTAGATCTGTGTTTGGATATTTAAATAAATTATTTGTGTTGCTAAGTGTGACTCTAGATTGCTCATTTAATATGCCTTTATTATGAACTCAGGGCCCTAAGTTTTGATATCTTTCATGAAAGAAAAAAGCACCAAACTTAAGAACCTTAACAGCAAAAACAATTCTCAGTCTCCAATATTTTTTATTTGCTATTGAGAAGTTGCAGCAATATCAGTCATCTGCAGTTATTGTGTATTGGTACTTTTGGGAGAAACAGGGTTCGGTCTTCCAAATCTGACTTCAGTGGCCACGTGACTGTACAAATTCACAGGTGCAAACTATTGAAAACTAATCTACCTCTGTGTGAATTCAGCTGAGATAACAGCAAGCAATATATATTTAGAAAATCCGTTTCAGAATAGATGGTTATCAGAAGCAGATATAGTTCACCAAATTTGTTAAAGAAAAAAAGAAACTTCTCTTAAAAAACTTAATTCATCTAACTTAGGCCATTCTTACACTTTATGAAGGTTCTTGTGAAGGAAATGGAACATAGTGAAAAAACCACCTTTCACACAGTAATTTTGTACTTTGTGTATTTTCTTCAAGAAATGTCAATGTACAGTAGGACTATACTGCTCCCTCCCAGAAATACCAAATTCACAGGCAATCAGTAATAGTGATCCAAAGAGGAAGCAAACCATTTTTGTCAGAAATAAGACCTTTGATAGATCACGCTTACATCACTTTATGTTAACTATTGTCGATATAAGGATATAGCATAGAATGGTATGTATAATACACTTGATACGTAGAGTAGCATAGTTATTTGCACAGTTCAAGACGGAAAAAAATCTTGTGAAATACCCAGAGGCATTTGCAGGTCTGCTACCACTGACATTACTGGTATTCAATATATATATATATAAAAATCTATGTAGCTAAAGGAAAATATGCAACAGAGCAAATATTTGTACTTGAGAAAATCAAGGACTGTTGGCAAAACAGAGGAAATTACATTAATCAGCTGAACTATTGTTTGTGAGCTTGTTATCCAGTGTCCCAGATATTCTAACTAAATCTTTAGCTATTCTTTCATTACTGCAATCAAGATATAATACTGAAAGCATTTAAATTCACATCTGTTGGATTAACATTGATATACAGGTATATTTGCTTGATTACCCAACTGCTACAGATCAGTCAGTCTCACTTCTACCCCTGGGAGAATCCTGGGGTGAGTCCTCTTGGAACACATTTTGAGGCACATGAAGGAGAATAGGGTGAGTGGAAACGATCAACATGAATTTACGGAGGGTAAATCTAGCCTGATCAATCTGACTGTCCTCTGTGAAGGACTAACTGAACATATGGATGAGAGAACACTGGATGGTACTTATCTTGGCTTTTGCAAGGCTTTCTACACTTTCTCCCACAATGTTCTTCTGTCCAGGCTGGGATGTTACAGACTGGATGGGTGGAAACTAGATGAGTGCGTAACTGTTGGGCTCAGAGGGTAGTGATTAATGGGCTGTACTCTATCTGGATGCTAATAGCAAGTGGAATTGCCCAGGGATCTATCCTTACATCTTTAAGGGAAAAGGATCTGTCCTTACATCTTTATCAGTGACCTGAAGGACACAAAGGAGTACACGTTCTTCAAGTCTGCAGGTGAGACACACAAACTGGGAGGACTAATTGACATGCTCAAGGGCAGGACTGCCATCCAGAGGGACCTAGACATGCTGGAGGAATGGGCTGACAGGAACCTTATGAAAGTGAAGAACGAATGCAAAACCCTCCACTAGGGAAGAAAAAACCCTGCAGTGATGGGGCCAGACCGGGCACTGCCTGGCTGGGGAGCAGCTCTGTTGAAAAAGTCCTGGGGGTTTTGGCAGACAGCAAGTTGAGCATGAGCCTTCGGTGAGCCCTGGCAGCAAAGCAAGCCAACGCCATCCTGGGCTGTATGACCAGGAGCACAGCCAATAGCTCCAGGGGTGTTATTATCCCCCTCTAATCAGTACTTTACAGATCACACCTTGAATACTGGATCATAGGATAATTCTGGCTGAAAAGGCTCTCAGGACATCTCTAGTAAGGATCAAATATGAGATCAGACCAAGGGGTTTTATTCAGTGGGATCTTGAAACCTTCAAAGGACAGAGCATAACCTCTGTGGGCAGCCTGCTCCAGTGCTGGCCTGTCCTTATGGTGAAGAACTTTTTCCTTATATCCAGTCTGAACCTCTCATTTCAACTTCTACTGTGCCCATAACCTCTTGTCTTCCCACCATGCATAACTATGAAGAGAATGTCTCTGCCTTCTTGATAGACTCCTCATGGGTATTGGCAGGCTACTGTTAGGCGTCCCCAAACCCTTCCCTTTGCCAGGCTGGAAAAGCCTAGATGAGCCAGTGATTATATTGATTGTCATATGAGTGTAGCAATGCTTGAATTACTAATGGATTTGTCTGTACTCTGGTTTTATAATATTATCTCTAGTACTTTAAGGGAAAGAATGACAAGTATAAAAGAAGTAAGGAAAAATGCGTAGAGTACCTTTCAGTGAATTTAAAACTATTTTTTTCTTTACAACTTACTCTCATCTTTACCTTCTATCTACATATGCAGTTTTTTCTCTCTATTGTTCCTATTTCAAAGATGGACCTCAGACAAAAGCCATCTTAACTCAGTGGGAAGATTTTCAGAGATATCAGCATGCAGTGGGTTGACAAGCTGATAAAATCTACATGAAAGGCACCATGGGTTTCAACTGGATGGAGGAATGACCCCTTAGTCATACTAAATGAGAAATGTGTGTTCAGTCTGAAAAGACACTATTTGGTTAAAGATTACCTAAGAAACAGATGTCTGATAGCTCACTCATTCTGAAACGCTGCAATACAAAGACTGTTAGGCAATATACGAATTCTTTAGTACTGGACTGGGCAGGAGGATAGAGGCAAAATGCATTTACTGTATATTTCTTGAGGTAGCATTATAGCAGTGACATGCATAATTTTTTCACTACACTTCACTATATATATATGCAGGATATAAAAAAGAAGCATATGGCTAGCAGACATTACAAAAAGAGATATTTGTATGAAATACCTCAAATATGGCTTTATATTTTAAAAGATGGCTTTAATACATTAATTGCCATCTGTATGTTTACTGAACTGTCTCAACTGTGTGAAAAGATATGACATGTCCTTAAACATTTGTTGAATCTTAACACATATTGCAGAATCCCTATTTAACATTCAACAACCAATGTAATTCGTTATAAGAAGGCTTTTTGTTTTATTTTAAACTTAATTTAACAGCAATCCAAGTGTAATATATTCTCTGTTGGACGGTAATCATGCAAAAAAACCTGATGGCCTAAATTATTAAATTTAGATGCTTTTAGATCACTGTATGCACCTTGCACAAAGATAATTCCTGTTACTAAAATACAAGATGAAAGACATATTGAGGGATTTTTGGGTTTGTTGTCTGTCTTCCTCTGTTTTCAAAATTTTCTCTCAATTTTGCTTTGCTTATGTTGCTTACATTGTTTAACATCGTGCCTGCATATGTGCTTCCTGCAGGTAGATCAATGAAGGGGCAGCAGTAGAATGTCATGTCTCAAAAAATAAATACACAGAAGAATTTTGTAAGAATCATCTCCCTACACTAATATCTGATGAGAGGAACAAAACAGAATGGAACTGAGAACACCTACTTTTTCCTTGATTTCTGAGTTGACAGAGGTAGCATAGGACAGAATGTGTACCTACTACAGAGGCAGTATAGAACTTTTACAGATTATTATTAAACATGTATTAGTACAAAGTGGTTTATGACAGAGAACAAAGGTGCAGGGCCTACAAAGATGAGCAAGAAGGACAACAGATGACTAAAGAACTAGGTAATCAAAAACGAAGAGAAAAACAGAGTGAATTTAATCTAGGAATTTCCATGAAAATACACTCAGTGTAAACCATAAAAGAAAATGGTAACATTTTCCTACTTGGTGCAGCACAAGGTAAAGAGCAGAGAGGAAAAGACCTATACAGAGAGCTAATGGTATTATAATTTTCCTTAGCTTGAAAAAATACCCTGTAAAAAGAGAGCATCAGAAAAAGAACAAAAATTGTAAGAAATTATTTTAAAGTATAGTTGAAATTAAAAACTGCACATACGCCTGTCACTCGCTATATTTGAGTATAACTTGTCATAAAACAATCAAGTGAACTAAAAGAATTCAAAACCTGCATTTCTTAACTAATTAGATCTAACTAACTAATTAGACCTCCTTAATATGCATTTTAATTAAATGTGTTCAGGAGAGAATTTTTTTGGAAAAACAACACAGACAAGGAGATCTACTATGTTAGTATGCCAGAGATGTATATCAAACTATACTAACTTCAGTATACCTGACTGCAGATAACAATTAATAACAACACAGTCAGTGTCAAGACTTAAAGTTTTGGGTACTACTACACTACATATTCAAGAAATATGTACATTATTATAACTGAAAGTGAACAGAACTTAAAAGCAAGATAGAGGGTTCAAAATTGGAAAGCTGAAATAAATTAGAAATAATTAAGACTTATCTGTAAAAGGAAATTGAAAGAAAATAAAAAGTAAAGAAGAAGAAAGAACTAATTGCATTTAATTACTTTAGAAGAAAGGTTATCCAGAGGGCTGACGGAATGAAGACAAAGAAGAACATGTCTCCAAAGATGGTTTGTTTCAGCAAAAATTAAGTATGAAAGGCAGAAAAGGTGAGTTCAACAATGCAAAAAAGTAAAGAAAAGAGAATTTTTTCCTTAGGTTGGTAACAAGGAAGCCACCCCAGTCTTCAACCAGAAACTTTTAGTGGATTCAAACCAATTAGAGAAAGAAGAGAAATCAATAGTGGCAAATAGTGGCTACCTAGCACCTGCTTTATTTATAGCCATTAAATCTCAGATTCTTTTACAGTCTTTGGTGGAATTTATGAATATTTTTTTCTCCTGCTGAAGCTGTGTTTTGCTGAGAGGTCAGGGATCTATTTAATTCAGTTGCACAACATATTTCATAATAATGTAATAAAGGATATTTTGCTATATCTGAAATAGAGTAGATTCCTAAGGAAGCATAGCTTTTCCTTTGATGTACCTTGTACTGCTGTCTTTGCCCACTGGTATTTTTATTAGAAGTATTTATATGTAATCTGCACACCAGCGCTACATTGCAGATACTTCAAGTAACTCATTTTTTAATATACATGTTTTGTTAAAAGTTAATAAATAATTTTTTTATTTTTTAATAATTCCCACTACCATTCAAATGCTCATGTTTTTTAATATGTTTTCAACATGCAGTTGAAAGTCTGTAATAAAAAACATATTCGACTCACTTCTCTGGGAACAGATTCACATACAGATTCCAGGGAAAAAATTAGCAATTTATCAATACATCTTTTGCCCTTGTATTTTGTTTTACAGGACATGCTATTTAAAAGCTAAGTTCTGTTCTGCTTGCACTGTCACAGCTACCAACATAGTTTATTCTAGATTTACACCACATAAATAGGATGACAATAAAGGAAGTGGTTTCTGAGAACAGCAGGATCCTGTGAGTAAAGCACTCAGTGGCATGCTTAGATACTTGTGTTGTATACTTTAGTTCTGCTGTTGGCCCATTACTTGACTTTGACATCTAGGATCTATGCACACAGAACCAGCATTGTGATTTAAGACTGCAGTTTTTAAAATCCTCCCTTAACACTACAAACCTCAAGGATTCAGTCAGAAAAAAATTTTCCCTGGGTAACTAAAGTTCTACTTTTAAAGATGTCCACAACTTCCTTATTTTTGTTAGTACTTAACAGATTAATGCCTAGGCCTCCAGTGGGACATTTTCTTTCATATCCCCTTCGGGAGACTAAATCTAGTAGCCGTGTTTCAATCATTCCCACTGTAAACACACAATCAAGGTCTGTACAAACCACAGAGGAATTGATTGCGTTCCCTCAGAAATATAGCCAGAGGGTAAAGAGGTAACATTCCAAAAACTTAGGAGAATCTCAGAATGACTGAGGTTGGAACAGACCTCTGGAGGTCATCTGATCCAACCCTCTTGGCTCAAACAGCGTCACCATGAGCAGGTTGCCCAGTGGTTGAAGTATATGATATGTGTCGCAGTTCAGACTTCTCTTCCTGAAGGGACACAGACTTGCAAATCTTGCCTCACAGGAAGATAATTAATCACCTTCACTGCCTGTGAACGCCAACCAATACAGAAAAGATGAATTGGACCAAAACCCCAGGAATGGTACTGTACTGGTACTCCTCCAGAAGGGCCAAGAACTTGAATCTATTTTCTGTTTCTTCTGGGATCCAGAATGCTTTTCCACCTAGGGGATCTATAAAGCCATGTTTTGAACTGCATTTTGATACAATAAAATTTCTGTTCTTTAACTCAAAAGAAGTGACAGAGACAGATCCCATCAAGACCAAACTGAATGTTAAAATTCTGGCGTAGGGGGAGGCGGAGGCTTTGAACCCCTTCAGAAAAGGTTTGAACCAAGTTCTTCTAATTTTTATGTTGTCACTTTCTCATTCTCCTGACAAGTTTTAAAAAGAAATGGTGACGCTTTTGAAGTTGATGTGAATACCTGTTGGATATGCTCTGAAAGGTCTATCAGATAAAGCTGTTTAAAGGACTATGGTATAAAACTGCTTTTGGCCCTCATTCAACTTTTGCATGAACTGCCATGATGTCTCAACTATGAAGACTAGCACCATTTTGGATATGTGAATATGTGCAACTCTAGATTTCTAAGAAGTTTTGAAGAACAAGAGACATATTGAATTTAGCATTAAGCAGCAAGATGCAAGAACCACATACTTGGAATTAGATTCTAAATATTTGCCTAGATCATCTAATCAATCATTTATACTATTTTTAGAGTAAGCCTTTTATCTCCTTATATATGTTTTACTTCTCTAGACTGAAATTATCTGGAGCAATGAGTTTCTCTGATGTGAATACTTATACAGTGGCCAGCACAAAGGAGTATCAAATCTGATTTGGTCTGTAACATAAACTGAGTCCGTGGGACTGTCTATATTCATCCAGCTTATATAAACTCCAACCTTATAGCCATGTGGCAAAGGAAATGTTTGCTTCTAAAAGCTAAGTTAAACCAAAATCAGGTAACCAAACAATAAGTACAATACATGCATTTGCTGCTGCCTGAATGTGAATCTTTATTACACTTTTT